>NC_140089.1:4260056-4860056 GCF_964237585.1 Gallinula chloropus | reverse complement strand
TTTTGTTACAGCCACCGCCATCAGCATCTCGATGAGGAGAAGTTTTCCCCCGCCACGGATACGCGGGGCTGCGCAGAGCCCGCGGCCGAGGATGCTCCGCCGCACCTTGCGCGCCCGCCTCGCCTTCCCCATTTCCCCCCCTTCCCCGACGGGGGCTCACAGGGGGGGCTTTCTTCTCCTCCCCGGGTACGAGCAGATCACATCCTCTAGCAGATTGATTTCCCTGTGTATAAAGATAATTAACGCATTCTTCTCCCCTTAATGGCATTAGCGCCGGTGTCCTGCAGAAGGGTACGAATATTTCTCTTTGTGCCCAGATCTCACACGCACCCCCTCTTTTTCTCCCCTTCCCCCCTCAAGATCTCGTCCACCGCCCGGGTGCAGCCCCCTCCTTGTCTTGCCCTGCCCTGGGTGGAGGAGACCCCCAGGTAACCGGCCCCTTGCCCCGGGGCGGGGCGGTGGAAGGGGGGGGCTACGTGCCCTTTGCCTCGGCGCTTCCTAAATCACACCTAACTGGGGGGAGGGTGAGAAGGAGAAAGGGGGGGCAGGTATGTTTGAAGCCGTAAATTTTGCCCTGGGCTTTGTTTAGAGCGAGGAGGGGCTAGGGGAGGGCTGGGGGGGGGAGGGGTTTGGCTCTCGACAGCTCCCAGGCTGTCACCCCCCGTTGGCTGTTGGCTTGTTTTATTTGGGAGCATCTCTCCCACATCCCTCACAAACCCCTCGGGCCGCGCAGAAAGTCAAGTTCTGGAGAGATCCCGGGGTTTTCGATCCATAATCGAAGGAGGCAAGATGCGTTTGGGCTGTTGCGGCGGGGCAGCTTCCTTGGAGAGAGAGAGAGTTGGAGCTGCGAAGGCATTCCCGTCGGGCTGGCGGCCCCGCGGGAAAAGGGCCCTGCCAGAAATTAGCAGCCTGTGTCCCGGTACTTGGAGAGAGCGAGAGTGACAACTTATTGGAAGTTCTCAAGGAATCATTTATATTTCACACCCGGGCAGGCAGCTGATTTGGGGTTGTCTGTTAGCATAACAAAGGCTCTGAGCCTGTGAACTTCAGAAACCTTTCGACCTCTTAGCTGCTGGCATGAATAGCCCCCAGCCCTGCCTATAGAGATCTCCCAAAGCTCCCCAGTTCGTGGCTAAATTGTTAATCAGGGTAATTTAATATAGTTTTCAATATGCCCCATCTCTTATTGGGTAAAGTATTCACAGATCTCGCCCTCCTTCCCACCCCGCCACCCCCCCAAAGGAAAAGTTCTCTTTTATTCAAGTGCAAGAGGGGCAGCTGCAGAGTCCCAGCAACCCCACCTGCACCTCCCTGCATCCCCTGCAGCACCCTAACCACCCACCCCCCGCCCCTCTGCATCCCTCAGCCAGTGGGGAGATACAGGGTGTAGGTGACCTGGGGGTGCAGGTCCCTCCACCCATCATCTACAGCACCCAAAATCTGACACCTGTCCCCAAAGTACCTTGTTACTGGCTGAGGGGTGGGGGGGGGCTGATCACCCACACATTAAATCTACACTACCTGATTTATTTAATAGCTTTATAATGATTACTATATATATACTAATATCTATATATTCTTCTAGTCCTTGTGTTGGTGGGAGGCACCGTGGGTTTTCTCCCCTCAATGTGAGCTGCATCTCAGATGTCTCTCTCAAGGCATTTCTGGGCTGACACAAAGGGATTTATTTCCCCCCTCCATGTTACTTGGGGTTTCCTCTCTCTCCTTCCCATCACTCAGCCTGCAAAAAGTTGCTGGGACCAAAGTTACTACAGAGAAAACTTAGGGAATGAGCATCACTGGTGCTTGGGTGGAAGATTTTGGGGATAACCCAGGTATTGGGCTACTGGCAAAAATCAGAATTCTGGGTAAGGAATTGGTAAAGGATGGGGGAGAAATCTGTGTTGTCTGTTTACAGTGTGAACAACATGGTCACACAAGGATGTGGTCGCACATGGATACAGTCCAGGCGCTGCCCAGCGTGAGACAGCATGGCTTTTTCCACAGGCATGTGGACTCTCAGTATCCCATGGAATTACCTACTGGTAGCAGACCCCCTCCTGAAAGGAAGTCAGCTGGGGTAATGTTTCTTTAAAGTGCCTATTGTGGTGCCTGGTTCTTATTTATATATCAGTGCCTTGGAATAATTTGTTCTTGAAACAAACAGCACCTGAGATAAGATGCAACTGTGAAGATGACCAAATCAGAAACACATTTTTCTGTATTTTACTCTCCTAAAGCAGGGGGTTTATGTCTTTGCATTCTGTTTGCATGTTTTGACTTCTACCCTTGTGTCTGTGGACACCACTGACACAGCCCATGTTATTCATTACTTTCACACACATCTTTTTGAAGCTCCATATTTGTGCTTGATTTCCACAACAGAAATTCTCATAGATTTCAGATTTTTTCAAAAAATACAGCACAAGCCTTAATCAAGGTGAGTTTGTGCTTCTCTTATCAGTCAACTGTCTTTTGTACTATCAAGAAATCCACCTAAATAAGATGGTTGCTTCACAGAAATTCAAGACATAACCACTGGTTTATTTTAATTTTGAGAAGATACAATGACAGAATTTTTCCCCAGACCTTTTGCTTATGGATGTTTCCATTTCTTTTTCCATTAGGCCTTTTTTTTTTTCCTTTAAAATATGTGATCCACAGTACTCATTTAATTTTCATGTCTCTGATAGATAGCTGTTACATTTTCTTTGGGATATCAAGATTTACAGCAGAACACACCTTTGCTTTGTGCCCATGCAAAAGTATATTTTCACAGGTATTTTTTTTCATCAAGAAACATTTTTAGATTCCTAAATAAAATTAAAAGCCAAATTAATTAATTTCTGATTAAAAATTAATTTTTAATTGTGTTTTGTTTTGTTTTGGTTTGTTTTTTTTCCCTTCCAGCAATTAAACAAGTACTTTTCTGGGTATTAGCAGATATTTGCTTAGGTTGTTGTTTCAGAGCTGCCTCCATCTCAGGGTACAGTTTGGGCCTGCTGTATAGAGAAAAGGATGCATATTTGGTACAGTGTTGGACAGAGGGAATGAACCCAGACACCAGAACAATTATATTACAATCCCATTGGGAATGCCAGCACCAAATTTAGCCAGACTGATGGGGCACTGTCTAGACGGTCCCTTTTGTGTATCAGCTGTTTTTTCCCTGCTTTATTGTCCCACTTGAACATATGACTGGAACCCACATATGGAGCCCAAACGTAACCATTCCTCCAGCCACACTTTGCTGTAAAAAAAACCCCATCAACAACAACAACAACAAGAACAACAGAAAACCCCCCATAAAACCCCAAACTCTGCAAACCGAATGCATCCTACAACTGTGCTGGACCAGCTGTAAAGCAGGAAGGGAAACAAACTGCTTCTGTGCCAAATATGTGTCTGTGCCCCACCCCACCCCTCCCCCCCCCCCCCCATATGCTTGCAGATAACTGTAATTAAACATGCAACTCAGAACAATCATCACTTGAGCACACACAGGGGGGATGCTGAGGGAATCCTGGCTGTGGTTCTGCAGCTGGCTGTGGGGTGGGAGCTGAGGGGGGATGCTTTTGGAGAGGGTGGTATTTTGCGGGAGACAGGTAGATAGGAATAGAAATTTTTGCTCTCTTTTCATGTGTTCCACCTTTTCCCAAAAGGTGGGAAATAAATAAAACAAGAAGGTACTGGGAAGAAGCAATTAGGAGCCGCCTGTACGTGTAAATCACAACCTTTCAGTTTTGAAAAGGGCAAAGGATAAAGAGAAGGCGTATTTATTAAATGTTTACATTGTAATTAGCAGCGCAGGCTGCTTTATCACTTGCTGAAGCTGGTACTGAGATGGAATTAGGTCTGTGCTAAAGGCTCACAGGACCAATTCGTTTCTTTAAAGGAGGCAGCATCACAAACCTATGAGAGAGAAACTGCCACAGAACTTGGCTGTGTTGGGTAATACATGTCTTCCCATCGTGTCACAGGGGGGGACTTCTATCTAGAAGTTATTTTGGCCAGAGTAATCACTGATAACTGAAAAATAAATAAATAACCAGCTAAATAATTAAATAACACCCCCCCCCCCAAAAAAAAAAAAAAAAGACCCACTCAGCCCCCCTCCTCCCCCACTAGCCCAAAAGACTGTTAAGATGCTACACTGAAAAAGTTTTGGGAACTGCACAGTCTGGGAAAAACATGTGGTCTTTCTATGCCTGCATCCTTGCTACCTGAAAAGGGTACTCTACATGGGAGTAGGTGCTCCCAAGATGCTTTTGTTTGGCCTGGGCAAGATGCCTGCTACCTATCAGACTGAGCAGTAGTGGCTCATTTTTCGCTCAACTGTCTCTACCCATTGTGGGGTTTTGTTTTGCTTTATTATTTTATTTTAACTTTTTTTTTTTTTTAATTCAAAACTCACTGGGGAAATCTTTGGCCACTTTTAAATTTTTTTAAAATTCTGATGAGGATGAGACCAAGGCATTGATGACAATGGACTTCTTGTTAACATACTTCATTGCAAACTTCACTTGCTTCTTCCCAAGGACTGCTTTGGTCCTTCTGCACTGTTTTAGACCACCTTGCTTTTTGAATGTACCCATCCCTTACAAATCTGTGGAAACATTCTGTACTTAAATTGATACCTCTCCTTCTAACACATCCTGGGAAATCAGGTGTGATGATTTTATAATCATGAATCCTATGTTCTTCTGATCTGCTGTGTGGAAAGCCTGATAGTCAGTGATGCATGCAGAGGGGGTCACGCTAGAACCCCTTCTGTCCTTTCTTGGCCTGGCATGAGGAGGAGGAAAGGGGCAGCAATATTCACAAGAGCATCCGTTGTCCCCAGAGCGAAGGGCATTTGCCACGCAGGGTTTCCCACTCAATATATCTGCAGATGTCCTGTCAGACAGAGGTTTTGAGAAGGGTCTCACAGGGCTCAGGAGCTGTGTAAGGCAGGTTGGGAGCTGGCGTACAGAGAGGGTGACTTCGCACCCAAAGTGTGTCTGTGGAGGGAAGCAGAGGGCTGGCAAGGTCTGGTAGTAAAATACAGACTTTTGCAAATGGAGCACCACTAGATGAAAATAATCATTTTAATTTAAATTAGACTTTGGTTAGAGCCCAATAACCACCGGTCCATGCTGTCCTCTTACCATATCTGTGACTGAGAGTAGCTACACTCCTGCAGAGCCTGCAGAATCTTGTCCCTCCTTGCTTTCTTTTTCCCTCCTTCCTCTTCTCACTCCTTCCACCTACTGTATAGATGATGCCTCTGAAGCTGAGAATGAAAGTATAAAGCCCCTATCTCTTAGCAGTGTGCACTGCTCTCGACCTGTGGATAAACATCCGCTCCTCTGGTTTTCCAAGCCATGATGCTCCAGCCCTCCCACTACCTCGGGGTCCATCACAAAGTTTCCTACTATGGGCAAATTAGGTTCTGGTCCCCCCTAAAAAAATAAATAAAGGGTGGGTTTTTTTTTCCCCCAGATTTTGTTGAACTTGGAGTGTAGCACAAACCTGCAGTGATTTACTACTTGTTCTTGGTGTGTCAGGCGAGTTAAATGGTTGTGAAATTGTGACTGCAATTACAGGTCTCAGTAGCTGGAAGGAAAAATGCTCATTCAGGGTGACCAATAGCCATCATCACAGGTGCTGGGATGGGTACCACTGTGCATCCTGCCAGTGCAGAGCCAGGCCTGTCTTGCTGAAGGTTTGACAAAGAAAAAGATGCTTCAGAGCAGAGTTACTGGTGCTGCCAGTGGCAGGGAAGTGCTGGTTGGCACGTGTAGTTAGTGATAAGCTTTGTCTGGGGACCTTTCGGTGGACTCCCCCTCAATAAGTATTTGTGGCCTGGTACCACTGCCCCACTCACAGCATGAAATGCAGTTTAGCCTGTCTAGGGCTGTGAAATGAGGAAATGTCCTCAGGGATGGAGACCCCCCAACCTCTTTGGGCAGCCTGGCCCAGGGCTCTGCCACCCTCCCAGGACAGTTCCTCCCCACGTCCAGGTTGAACTTCCTCTGGTCCAGTCTGTGCCCATCGCCTCTTGTCCTGTCCCTGACACCACTGAACAAAGACTGGCCCATCCTCCTGAGCCCACCCCTCAAGGATTTATCAGCATTAAGAACCCCCCTTCAGCCTTCTCTTCTCTGGACTAAAAACCCCAAGTCCCCCAGCCAGAGTTTCCTCTATCTCATTCCTAAAACAATCCCTTCATGCCACCACAGCTGATGGAGTTTTTATCAAACCAGACCCCCAGTCTGTCATTATTCTGTTTTTCCAATCAGCCTGGCTGTTTAGGTTAGAATAAAACTATTTAAATCAGTTCCTTGTAGTCTTCACTTATTTATAGATAAAGTGATTTACATGTTTGTGAGCTATCTTCCATGGGCACAGTATTACTGAAGGTTTTTTTCTTTGGGGATTACAACAGCATTTGAGTTTATTTTCTTGTTTTCCCCATCATGTTTTGATCTCCTAAAGGAAATAACTTATTCTCTCTATCTCTTCCCTTCTCCTTAAGATAAAATGCCCCCTTTTTTTGTGCTACATTTATTTAAAAGACTAATGTAGTTTATCAGTTTGCTTGTTTGGAACTGGGATTGAATTTGTGTTTGGAGACCATGTGGAAAAATCACTTCCTTTTTTCCCACAGTGGTGAGAGAAGTTAAGGAGACTTTTATTTAAAAACCTAAAATCTGGCACTTATTATTTGGGGCAGAGTCTTATCATACTAACATGAAGTTGTCTCATTTCTATTAAAGCTGACTGAATGGTACTAGTTAAAATTATTTAAAGTTAAATTTAAATGAGATTTAGTTAAAATTAGCAGTGTGCATTTACAGTAGAGGGGAAGGGTTGCAATTGAAAATGAACACTCTTGGTAAGTCAGATCTGCATTTGGCCCACCATGTTTACTTCCCTGCGCTGAGCTGAACTCAAGTTGTTTCTTTTACATGAGTAGTCATCATATTTAATGGAGGATTTATATATCATGCCTCTTAACATGGGTTACAAATGAGTGGACAGTCATTCCCCTGTCATTACCAATGATTGCAAGCCCACAACAAGGACAATATTTGCTTTAGACTTTACCTGAAGAAAACGTTTTATTGTATTTATGCATGATGGGAACTTCTGCAGCCTGTAAACCAAGGACTATTCATTCATTTTTGGCTTTTCTTGTTTAAAAACTCATTGGTCGCTGCACCAGCTTTGGAATGTGTTGGCTGCTTGTAGGCTTTCAACCGTGCAAAGAGGTATTTCCCCTTTGTACATGCAATTGCGTTTAATTCTGGTTAATTTTGTATATAAAATGAATATATAATTAGTAATTAACATTAGTAATTGGTATTTAAATATGCATACATCTGAAATAACAAGGGGCATTCAATAACAATGAATTTAAAGTTTCAGATTCGTAGTTATGATGAATGCAGATGATAGTACTGTTCTAACTTTATAGGAGCCAAAGTTATATTTTATACCAGAAAGAATTTTAAAATATGCTTTAGACCTCCAAAGAGGAATGTCTCCAAAGAGACTCCAAAGGAGAAACATAGGTGGAAGGAAGTTGAGACTGGTGCAGTTCCCGTGCCTCCACGCAAAACGTTGAACCATTGAAGCAGTGAGGTTGAAAAAGACCTCTGAGTTCATCGATCCAACTGCCAGTCCAACACCACCATGTCAACTAATCCATGTCCTGGCGTGCCACATCTACATACATTGTTAACCCCTCCAGGGATGGTGACTCCCCACCATCTCTATAGGCAGCCTGGTCTAATGACCGATGACTCTTTCAGAGAAGAATTTTTTCCTAATAGCCCATCTAAACTTCCCCTGATGCAGCCTGAGATCATTTCTTCTTGTCCTAGCACTTGTTACTTGGGAGAAGAGACCTGCTCCCACCTACTACAGCCTCCTTCCAGGGAGCTGTGGAGAGCCATCAGGTCTCCTCTCAGCCTTCTTCTCCAGGCTAAACAACCCCAGGACCCTCGGATGCTCCCCATCAGGCTTGTGTTCCAGGCCCATTACCACTCCCTTGCCTTTCTCTGGACCCAGACATCCCACCATCTGAATCCAAAGATCTTCAACTCCTCATAGGAAGAAGCTTTAGCACTTTTTTTTTTTTTTTTTCCTTTTTAAAACATTGCTTCCTTATTTTCTTTGACCACCCTGCAGTATTAGGAACATGCAGATCCTCAGAATTAAATATATATATATATAACTGTAGTGAGAAATAATCAATATTCAAACATCTGACCTACTAATCCATTAGACTGCAGTTTGGTCTCCTCCAGATAATCTGAGATAAAAGAAGTGACTGATGAATATGTTAAGCCCCAGGAAGCAGGAGCTAAGTTAAAATACATAACACACAACTTAAACAAACAGATTTGTTTCACAGAGTCACAGAATCAAAGGGGTAGAAAGGAACCTGAAGAGCTCTTCAGGTCCATCCCCCATTTGCAGTGCCCTCAAGGTTTGCATTAAGTAGGTGAAAACTCTGCCTTAGGAAAACATCCCTATTTCAGGAAGGGTATCTAGTGACTTTGTTAGCTTTAGGAAAGTGCTCAAGCATGCAGAAAGTCAGTGGGACTGAGCAGATGCCTCAGAAAAAGCCTGTGGGCAGGACATTTATGTTCTGGCTCTGCAGTGTTTGGCGATTGCCGTGATGAGATTTGCCATTCCTGATCCCAAAAGAGTTGGGCACACCGGCCTAATGTTTGCAGACAGTGTGGGGCATTTCAGAACTGGATTCACAGCAGGCAGCACCTGTCTGGGGTATGTGCTTCACCGTCAGCTGAAAATAGTCCTCACTGAGAGGGAAATCCCTTTCTTGCAACCAACAGTTTGGGACCCTCACTG
The DNA here is from genome assembly GCF_964237585.1 of Gallinula chloropus. Classification (NCBI taxonomy): domain Eukaryota; kingdom Metazoa; phylum Chordata; class Aves; order Gruiformes; family Rallidae; genus Gallinula; species Gallinula chloropus. Next base: position 4,851,194 of record NC_140089.1, on the reverse strand, counting down.
CAAGAAAAACATCGAGGCCCTGGAGCGTGTCCAGAGAAGGGACACCATGATGCTGGTGAAGGGTCTGGAGCACAGGTGTCATGAGGAGCAGCTGAGAGAACTGGGACTGGTCAGTCTGGAGAAGAGGAGGCTCAGGGGAGACCTTCCTGATCTCTCCAGTTACCTGGAAGGAGGTTGTGGTGAGTTGGGGTCAGCCTCTTCTCACAGGTAACTAGCGATAGGACAAGAGGGAATGGCTGCAAGTTGTGCCAGGGGAGGTTCAGGTTAGAAATGAGGAGAAGTTTCCTCTCAGCAAGAGCAGTTGGACATTGGAATGGGTTGTCCAGGGAGGTGGTGGAGTCACCGTCCTTCAGGGTGTTCAAGGAAAGGCTGGATGAGGTACTAGGGAAATGGGTTAGTGAGTGATACAGGTGGTGGGGGGACAGTTGGACTAGATGATCTTGGAGGTCTTTTCCAATCTTAATGATTCTATGATTCTTCAAACACTAAAAAATTCGTCTCTCCAGGTAGCATACATTTGTACCCAGAAAAGCTATGTTTTGCTACTTATTGAGGGTTTCATCGCTCTTTCTAAGCCTGCTGAATTTTCACTCATAATTATTTAGGGACCTTGGTTCTATAGCCATAAGAAGACAGAAAAAAATTATCTCTATGAAATATTGTAACACTGTTTTAGACACATTTTTTTTGTAAGCACATGCTGCCTGGCCAGAATGCAGGATGTGGAGGTACAGTGTAAGTATTTTACTGATGCTCATCTGCAGGGAGCTGCCTTATCACACCGGAGCCAGTTGTGTGTAACGTGATCGGCCACTTTTACATGGATAAAATCTGTATTTGGGGCTGCATCATATATTCTGTGTACTTCAGAAAATATCTAGGGTCCTTCTGTCACTTATTTTATTGAAAAATTTCTGCTAGTAAATATTAAAGAGGAGATGTTCCTTCCTGTCCTCTGGCTTTCTTCAGCTGGTTTTCCATCTGCTCCTTGAGAGATCCTCCCCGTTTCTCCTTCCAGCTCTGCCTGCGTTTGTGCACCTAGTCTCTTAGTTCTTTTTCCCTCCATGTCAGAGCACAGGTGGGTAAAGTTTGAGATTTCAGCCCTCTGCATCCAACTGACAGGTCCACCTTGAAGGGCAGTGGGTCTCCAGCAACTCATAGCTCCGTATCCAAAGCCATCAGATCACATCTATGCAGAAATTTTCAGTGCAGAACATCTGATAAGCCCTGAGGTAAAAATTAAAGTCTGAAAGAATGGCAGAATTACGTGAGATCAAATAATTGTAAAAAAAAACCCCATGCACATGTGGTTGAGTGTGAAAAACCATGCACATCCGTTTGATGCACAGGTATGAGATGCTGAGGTGAGGGTGAACTCTGTCTTCTTTTTCCTGTGGGAGTAGTGATTGTCTTTTGTGAGCAAACATGGCTCTCTGTAATTTTTTTACATATGCATCAACATCTGGGTGTTTATATATATATATATATATGTTATGTTTAGGAAATTACTTTTTGAGCTCAGCAAAAGTTGAGCCCATGAGAAACCGTTGTGATTTTCCAGCCTTACTGGGTTTTCTTGTGTATGCTAAACCAGAGATGCTTTTACTCTGGTTTGAGGAGCAGAAGGAATCCTTCCATTTGGAGAATGACCGCTTTGGAATTCAATAATTTGCTCCCGACTCAACTATCTTCCTGGGGAGCTACATCACAGGCAAACAGTATGTTTGTGGGGTTTTTTGGTTGGTTATTTTTTATTTTTGTTTTTAGTTTTCTCTGTGTCCCTGGACAAGCTGTAATTATTGGGTACCACATGATGTAACCCATCTTTTTCCACAGCCATGTGATCTGCTTACCAACACACAGTACGTTGCACTGGGGTCATAATTCAGCCATTATTCAAGCAGATGTCTGGTTGAAACTGGATTTGACTGTAACAGAGAGAAAGTAAGCTGAAAAAATAGGCAATGGCTGGAGCTGCCAGCTGCTGTTCTTCCTCTCTTTCTGCAAGCCCTGTGATGCTCCACTAGAAAAGTTAATGTACAACAGAATCACAGAGTTGTAGGGGTTGGAAGGGTCATCCAGATACCATTGGGTCCAACTCCCCTGCCAAAGCAGGGTCCCGAGGATAGGTTGCACAGGTTGGCGTCGAGATGGGTCTTGAATATCCCCAGAGAAGGAGACCCCATAAGCCCCCTGGGCAGCCTGTCCCAGGGCTCCCTCACCCTCACTGTGTAAAAGTTCTTCCCCAGATTGGTGCGGAACTTCCTGTGCTCCAACTTGAGGACATCACCCCTTGTCCGGTCCCCACAGACAATGAGAAGAGGCTGGACATTTCCCCCTGTGTCCCACTCTTCAGCTATTTAAAAACATTGACCAGTTTCCCTCTCAGTCTTCTTTTCTCAAGGCTGAGCAGCCCCAGCTCACTCAGCCTTTCCTCGCAGGGAAGAGGCTCCAGGCCTTTAATCACCTTGTAGCTCTCCACTGGACTCTCTCCAGGAGATCCCTGTCTTTTTATACCAGGGAGCCCAAACAACATCCTCCCCCAGCATCCTCTTCCTTCTGCTTGCTGTTTCAGAGTCCTGGACATCTATTCAGCCCTCGCTGCACGAACAAGCTGGTATAACATGCTGGGCATCATGTCACACATGGGCCCAATGCCTTCCACAGCACCAGCCCCTCACACACTACAAAAAAGTCTCATTAGCAAAAGGTCTGGTGGCCATACCCATGGTCTGCTCATCCTAACCATCCAGAAACAGGCTCTCCTGTCCAGAAAGGATTTGCACAGGATGGAAAAGCGAGGATGACAGTTCCTGCTGGTGCTGCTGCAAATGGAAATTAGTACGATGTCTTGTGTGATGCTGCGGGTAGATGTGTGTTTCCTATTGTGAGTATTCTTCACTGAAAGAGCTTTCAGGATGTGAAACAGGTTGCCCAGGGAGGGGGTTGAGTCACCATCCCTGGATGTGTTTAACAGACGGGTAGATGAGGTGCTCAGGGATATGGTTTAGCATAGGACAGGAGCAGTTAGACTTGATGATCTTAAAGCTCTTTTCCAACCTTGTGATTCTGTGACTCTGTGAGCAAGTGTGCTTCAGTATAGGTACACACTGGAAGCCCAGCTGTCTACAAGCCTGCCTCCATGTCTCTCATTTCTCTGTTTCTCTGCTTGAGTGTAATTTCACCTCTCTATTTATGCTATTACAGTCTCAGCTTTATGTTTGCTTTCCAGAAACACTTGAATTGCACTGTTTGACATTTCCTTGCGCTAAAGAGAATCCTCTTTTGGAAGGGATATTAGTATTTCTGTGAAGCAGAGGAGCAGAACAGGGGTGACAGGCAAGGACTGTAAATAGCAAGCAGCATTCTGCAGGGGAAGCTTTAATCTGGTGATGGCACCAGTCACCCCCGGTGTCTGAATAAGAGGGGCTATCATGGTTAATGGCAATCAGTTGTAGCATCGTTCTTGCTCTGTGGAAGATGCCACACGAAGATGTTGCAGGCTGCAGTGAGCTTACTTGGGATGTACAGCACAGCGCCTGACACACACACATCAGGGACACCCAGTGTCAGCCATACCTCCTTAGGAATAAAATAAGACCTTTAAGATAACTCCAGAATCATCCCAAAGGGAGATGCTCTGCAGTACCACTACGTGCATGGCAGGCAAAAAAAAAGGATGTCATGAAACTGGCCAAATGATGCTGCAGGATATTCTGAATGTTACCTGTACTCCTTCCTCCCCATTTCCTGGGTCACATCGTGTGCCATGGCACATCCTGCTTTAAATTAGCTTGTAAAGCCTGCAGGGAAAACCCCCAACCAGTGCATGTGCCACAGGTACCATGGGGGACTCCCCATCCTCCCAACACCCTCCAAGCACGATGCCATACACATCAAAACCTTCCTGCGTGCAGGACTGTGCCCAATTCCACAGACTTTTTTGTTTAAATTCACCAATTTAGAATTCCCAGACAAGGGATTTTATTGATTTAGAAAGCTGAATGTTGAGGATGGATCACTATTAGGGGACGAGCAATATGTGGAGAAGTCAGGGCTGCCATCATGTGAAAACAGGGGTGGTATTTTCTCATATGATTTTAACTGATGAAAGAATTATATTGGGAATATTTAGGGCTGGGCTAATCTCTTTTGAGCTGTTTCTCACGTTCCTGGAGCACAACAGAAAGCTGACTAGATGAAACCTTTGAGCAGTGTTTTACCATGTGAGATCTAGGTTAAGTTTAAAAAAAAAAAAAAAAAAAGGAAATGAGCTGAATTGTAGTAGTTTTGATACATTTTATGTCAGGTCTGGAATTAGCCTGAACTTGTCGTTGTTTTGGCAGGGAAAACAAACATTAAATAGAAGCAGAGTCAATCACATTTCATCATTTGCATTTTTACCATTGAGTGTGTTTACCTGAATTATCATCTTGTAGCAGATGTCTCTGCTTTGCTTTGATCTTGCGCTACCGAAGGTATTTTACAAGAAGCAGTTATTAAAAACCCCACATACTATTATGACAATTTCTGTAAGGCTCATCAAGTAATATAAGGTGCAGGGCTTTTCATTTTAATTTTAATGTGCTGCAGTGTTGAATTAAAAAATAATGAAGTGTTTTAAAGAGTGGTTAGGTTTTACTTCCCCCTCAGTACAGCAGCAGGAGGTGAGTGCTTAATATGAAGGGTGGTGGCAAAATGGGCTAGATTTCCTATCCAGCAGGAAGATTTATAGGTTGGGTAAGATACTGGGTGACACCCCAATTGGTGCAATTGAGCTAATGGGAATAAAAAGTTCCGTGGATGTTGTGAGCTGCTATTGCAAATGCTTGTGTAAATATGGCATAGTTCATTGTTACCTCCTCAAATTATGTCTATGTAGAGCTCCAGAGTACATCCTCTGCTTCCTTCTCTGAAATGCTGTGGGCTGTACGGGCTGTATTTCCTCTGTTGTCAGTGATGCCTCACAAAGCTGGAACAGAAACTCACTGGCCTTGGTGCCTATTAAGCAGATATCCTTTATTGCAGCACTGGCCACACAGGGGATCTCTCCTGCTAATGTGTGCACCTTTTAAAGTCGAATTTCTCAGATTTATACAGATTATGTCTACATATTCAGTATAATTTCTAAGAAGAGGCAGGGTTATGCAAATTATTTCTGAGAAGTCATTTATATTAATTTCTCCCAGACAGAGCATGCTCAGTGACACTCAGGGGGTCTTCCGGTGGTCTTCAGGGATGAAGGCTGGATGTCTTCCTCTCTCTGAGCACATTCTCTTTACTTATCTTCTCCATAGTTACCTGAGCTCAAAACCACACTCCTGCACAAACTAGTTAGGAACCCCTTTTTGCTGAAAACAAGATATACTCTGTCTCTTAATTGCTTGTTGGTGTCATTATTTATGACTCCCCTATCTTCATATTCTTTAGTTTCAAGGTTGTTGCACTGTTATGGCTCAGTTTTGTAGCTGCTTTCATCAAACAGCTCACATGGTTACAGCCAAACTCTGCTAAAATCCAAAACTAATCTGTTCTCAAAAACGTGCAAATACTATCTATTGTAAAACTCACAAATTCTTACTCCTTTATCTTCAAGGCTGTTGCACTATTGTGGCTAAATTTTGTAGCTGCTCTCATGAAGCAGCTCACACAGTTACAGCCGTATTCTACTAAAATCCAAAACAAATCTATTCTTAAAAACATGAAAATTCTTATATTAAAGTTATATTAATTGTTTCTTAAGCTACATCTACATCAGTCTATTCAGCATGATTGCATTTTATTGAATCATTAGAGTGGAGGAAAACAATTCTCTTGTGTGAAGCACAAATCGGCCAGAGGAAGCATAAGTCTACAAACACCAGCAAAACAGTTTGCATTTAGTTACTTAATTAATTGGCCAGTTTTCAATATTTTGACATTTTTACATGGGCAGTGTGAGCATACTTGAGAATTAACAGGCAATCCCCACCATTTTTCCTCTGTAGTTAAGAAATAAGAGTTTAGCATAAAACTAAAATAGATACATGACATTGTCTGTTACTTACAGCAACAAGTATATATACATATATATACATATAATTTTTAATGTGCATTAGTAACACCAATAGTCCTGTTCTTCATCACAGATGCCACGAAAGTGTTTGATTGACGCTGTTGTGGGAGCTGCTATCTTTAGTTGGCCTAAAGGCATTCAGGAACTGAATTACTTCAGGGGAGGAGAGCTGGGTTTTTGACCCAAAAGCTCCACTGGAATCTGCAGCTAAATCACTGAGGTCTGACCTTGAACCACAACTGGTGTGCAACTCACAACCCTTAAAGTATAAGACATTTAATCACACTAGGAAACACAGGACTTTGTAGATGGCTTTTAAATTTGCAGCCCATTGGATGTCATCTTGGCCAAAGAGAAAGCAGGGGTGGGGACTGTTTGGCCAAACACAAGACACCACTCTCAGCAATAATTCTTCTCATGCAAAGGTAGGCATCTTGAATAGGCCGTATGAATCATGCTCTGTTAATGACGAGGGCAGCCTGGGGTGACCCGCTCCTCCCTAGCCACAGATGTGACTGTACCTGACTGCCAAGTGCAGTAGTAAACAGGTCCAAAGCAGGACCCATCTCCTTGAGCTCCAGCTTAAATCCAGAAGGGAGGCTGCAGGATAAAACACAGGACTCCAGACTGAGACTTGTCGTCTCTAAAATTGTCTCTCCTGCCCCTGAGCCTGGGCAAGTCACCCTGGGGAGACATCCCTCCTCAACGCCTCCTTAAATCCACATGAAAATATTTTCATTATATTATGAAGTGGATTTTGCTAGTCCACTCCAGCTGAAAAGACGATCTTTCTGGCAGGTTTTTTTCATGTGTTATGTGTGGGATTTTTTTTCCTTGAATGGCTGCATTGTGTGTGGTTACAATAACACATCTGCTCATCAAATGGGCATGCAAGACTCTGCTGTACAGAATGGAGGGTGTGGGCATTTGTTCAAAGCGACTGGTAATATATCGCTTGCGACCATCTGACAGACTGCTAATGGGGCACAGCTGCTTCATGTGTTCATGGTTCCTTCGGCCACTCAAGTTATGCTTTTCTAGATAAACCCTAGAAATAACAATGAATATTCTCGTTAAGACTGAAAATAGCTGTGTGATTGTATGCTTCCCCTGCTGCCCCCACCTTTGCATGACTTTTTCCAGCAAATCTGGATTAATTGATAACTGTTGGTGATGATTGTGATTTTGGAAAGACATAAAAACACAATAGCCAAGGCTCATCTATTCTAGTGTGCCCACCTGGACAGAGTGCTGGTCAGTAACCGCTGGCACCTGTAGGTGGTATGTAAATATCACTATGAGCCAATCATCTTACTCCATAAATATTGAGCCGTCCAAGAGCCCTTTGAGCTCTCCTGAGATGACAGAGGACTGAACATCAGGATCTCCCTTTCAACAGGACACCTCTCGATGTTAGTCATCAAGGTCAAGAGAATCCTTGCCACAACAGATCCACAACAGATCCTCAGTAAATAAGTTGGGAATAAGTGCACTAAACTGTGTGATCTTAGCTAAGAAGTACAAAGGATTGATTGTTCGTATATATAATCCTTTAGATATAAACCATTGACCAAGTATGGGACTAAGACTGGATCCAGGCACACCTAGGCTCCTCTGAGGAGGAGTTAAGAAAGCAAGGGGGTCCTTTCTGAACCTCAACAGGAGGGTCTCCCTGACAGACTCATCTGAACCTAGATAACCAATATTACCTTCCTATCAAATCTTAATTACTGTTGTGTTTATTATCAAACACCATTACACACTTTGTTTTATATCAATAAACATATTGTTGCCTCTGTCTTAAGAGTGAAGTGCATCCCTCTTATGTATCCCATCTGCGACAACTCTGTGAGATGAATATTTTTATTTCCTACTCTCTTTTGCTTTGTAATCTTTGCAAATGTGTCTTCAGCTACACAGACATGGGCATCATCACTTGGGCAATAATTTCCAAATATGAACAAAGCCATAATCCTGCTGTTTTGCACATTGTTTCTCTCAACTTTCAGAAATGACTGAGGGCAAACCAGGGGGAGTTGGACTCGATGATCTCTTGAGGTCACTTCCAACCCCTACAATTCTGTGAACCCAGGTGAAATTCCATCCATCCCTCCTGAAGTCATGAAGGGTAATCCCGTGTCTACGAGCACAGCTTAATCACCCAGATAAAGCAGAAACCTTTCATTACTTTCTATGTAACGATACAAATGATTGCAAATACAGAATCCCCTTCCATGGGTGAGAGGAACTCTTTTAAAACAGTCATTGATGGTTGAAGAAATGGCATAGCTATTTTTGTTTTGTGTTGTATATGGATTGTTTTTAAAAAAGAGCTGGTTCAACAGCTTTGGAATCGAGGCTTTCTGGATGAGCACATCAAAGGGTCACACTGTTGCTGTGCAGGGCTTGTTTTTCTCTCAGTGAGTTAACATTTGCTTTCCCTCTCTTTGGAAAGGAGGACTTGGGATGTTCTCTTGATTCAATCATCTGATAGAGTATCAACGCTTTAGATGAAAGATCATGTGTTTTTGGACATCATTAAGATTGAACTAGCAGAGTGTTAAGAGAGGTCTTTGTTTCTTTGAGTTGCGCCTTTCAATTAATTTTCTACCTGATGGGTGTTTTTAATGTATTGAGGTGTATTAGCAATATTGATTGCTTAAGGATATTAAATTATTTTGTTAATAGAGTAGTTCTTGGCAGGGGAAAATACTCTGCAAGTTTTTAACTGCTCCACACTTCCCCTACCTCCTCCATGAGTGCTGGCAGATGCCAAACAGCAGTGGGTATGCTTTAACAATTACAGTCATCTGTGCTAGTTAGTCTTCTGTCATTTATGCCCCTTAACCTCAAGACTGGCATTTTAATCCTCAAGCATTTTTGCCACTGCCTGCACATGGGCATGGCAATAGATGCCTGCAGTAGGAAGCCTGGTATTGCATGCAGGTTTTGGAAGCAGATCTTATGTGCATCTTTGCAACACGTGCATGTTATAGGAGGTTGGAAATCCAGCTCTGCCTGGATTCCTCAGCTGTCTAATATCTTTTTGCTGAGCACAAGTCAGCAAATGCTTTCTCATTTTTTTTCCATCCAGTTATTTGCATGTACAGATGATCTTCCCAAGCTGTCTAAGAGCAATCAAGCAGTTGGCAAGAAGATTTCTTTCCTCCAGCTTTAACCATTTTGAAACGAGAAATCCAAATTGAGCAGGTTGTTAAGGTGTTTGTGTAGCATCCAGATGATAAATGATCCCACCTCTTTGGGCTCTGATTTCTGGAGATGTTTCTCTCTTACTGAAAGTGCCTGTTAGGCAACAAAAATTAGCACAGATTAATCCCATTGTGAAGGTTTAAACTCCATCAATGATGTCCACAAAACTGGTTGTGCAAACGAAGGGACATTGCGTTGATCCTGAAAGGGGCATAGCTTCTTCATTTCCAATTCTGAAAAATACCAGCTTATGTAATAGATGGAGATATGTAAATATACCTGCACGTTTTTGCTGGCACATGTGCATTTGCATATAAACTTGGCATTTATTAATGTATACACATGTGCACATGCACAGGTGTCTGTAGGCACGAAGCAAAACTAAGCAGATAACTATCCTCCCTGAAACAGTAACTGTAGGAGCACAATCTCTGCCTGCAAACCATTTTTGGCATTTCCTTAATTTTCCCTTCCCAGGTGTGTGGCAAAGTGACTTTTAACTCCTTGAAGACACTTACGCTGCTGGATAAGCAGTCCACTCAGCTGTAATGAATATTAAAAGGGGAAGAGTTATTTATTTATGTAGAGAGTACATGATTTGGATCAATGGAGAAGATATATTGTTTGGGAATTTGCTGGTTTATTTCTGTTGACGATAAAGAACCAGTTCTGAGACAATACCAATTTTTTTAAAACAATTTTTTCTTTTTATCCTTACTGTATGTTCAAGTCCTGGTAATGGGAAATGTCAATATCCATTTACAGACATCCCATATGAAATCCCTGTGCTCAGGTGACAGCTACAGCTAGGTCTGGTTCCCCAAACACACCTTCACGCCAGCCTCTGCTCGCTGAGCTGACATTGCACTACTGGCTTGCTGCTCACAGCTGTCTTCTTGTGGCATCCTGGAGCTAAACAGAGAATAAGTTGTTTCTTTGTTGGGTAAATGGATCTGTGTTGAGCTCAGTGGTGCCAAACACTGAGCTGACATCTCTAAGTTTATTTATTTAAGGTATATCTGTTCTGAACCCACTGCCCTCAGTTGCATGAGGCATTGTTCTCTTGTCTTCTTGGCTTCAGCGGTGACTTGCAAAATTAGAGACTTGAACAGACTGGACTGATGGGCTGAGACCAATGGGATGAGGTTCAATAATGCCAAGTGCAGAGTCCTGCACCTGGGACATAACCCCATGCAGAGCTACAGGCTTGGGGGAGACTGTCTGGAGAGCTGTCAGGTGGAGAAGGACCTGGGGGTGTTGGTTGACTGCAGACTGAATATGAGCCAGCAGTGTGCCTGGGCAGCCAAGAAGGCCCATGGCATCTTGGCTTGTATCAAAACCAGTGTGGCCAGTAGGTCTGGGGAGGTGACTGTTCCCCTGTGGCATCAGTGAGGCCACACCTCGTATACTGTGTCCAGTTCTGGGCTCCTCACCATAAGAAGGGCATTGAGGTCCTTGAGCAAGTGCAGAGAAGGGCAACCAGGCTGGGGAAGGGGCTGGAGGGCAAATCCTCTGAGGAGTAGCTGAGAGAGCTGGCAGTGTTGAGCCTGGAGAAGAGGATGCTGAAGGGAGACCTTATCACCGCCTACAATGACCTGAAAGGAGGTTGTAGAGAGGTAGGCAATGGTCTCTTCAGCCATGTGACAGGAGATGGGACAAGGGGAAATGGCACAAAGCTGTGACAGGGCAGGGTCAGCTCAGATGTTCAGAAAAAAAATTTCACCAAAAGAATGTGGTGTCAACACCCTAAAAGAATGAACTCTGATATACAGACATGTAAAGAATTTATAAGATCTGGCACATCCCAGAGATGCAGAAAATGACAAAACATGGGATAATAAAGGACCAGAAAGAGAAAACTGATCGATTAGTAAGAATACATTGGATAGGCCCATGGGTGGTAGGTTCAGCATGGACTGATGGTGGTTGTTTCTGGCAGTGTGAGGTTTTGCTATGAGGCTTCATACTGAGAAGTATTGTGTATGCTCAAAATACCTTCAAGTTATGGAGAAAATTCACGGGGGGGGGGGGGGCATGGTGGTGTTTGAAATCCACCCGAACTGTTATATTCAAGGATGCAACCTCTTGGTCAGGATGTTGCTCCACTACAAGCTGTTGATTAAAAATTAATACACGCTTTCCATGTTCTTATACTATTGACCTTGGTTGGAGACAGAATAAAAGGCCAGACAGACCTTGGATATGACTGACTAGGAACTGGTGTCACATCCTTAAGGCACAAAGCAAGTTCAGGTGTCACCAGGGATGTAAAAAGTAGGTGGAAATTGTTCTATAAGAACAGTAACAGTGAGGCAGAAAACAAAGGGAAGGGTTGATTCACTGCTCAAGAGAAAGAAAGATGCACCAATACGCTCCAGTAGTCAATTTGCTTTTGGTTTTCAGTTGTTACTTGACTGAAATCAGTTGTCATGTTGAAAGGGTAAAATTCCACCCAACGCAGGAAAGAGCAGGTTAGGGAGGATTTAGGTTGTTTGTTTATAAGCCACCAAGGTTGAAGAAATTCCCCTTGAGGTACTGGAGCACTGGCTAAAACAATTTATCTGAGGTCTTGGAGGAGTCAAAGAGGACAGAGGTTGGTGACTCCTGTCCAGTTCAAATACCAGCATTCACCATTTATTTAGAAAAAACTTCAAAGTGACACAGAAACTGTGGTCTCACCGCAGGATCGACCAGGAGACGAAACTGAGTTGCACAGCGACCCCTTAAGCTTTCAAATTCAGAACCGGGAGGAGTGTGGAGGGCGGGGGACGTGATAAGAAAAAACTTTTGTGTTTTTTAAAGTTTGTTAATATTTCTGATTTCTTCCCTCTGTTGAATTTGCCTCCATCCATTACTCATCCCACAGAATTTATATGTTGAGTGCAAGGTATAGCATCCCCGTGCAGCATGCTGGAAAAACAGAGCATTCAGTGTATGCTTTTTTTATTAGTGTGGTAGGAAATGAAGAACAAAATGAAGAATAACAGGAAGCAATTAAAGGATTGTATTGATTTGAGATATTAAATTAAATTTTAAAATAATTAGCGTTTACTTTTTATTTGTTCTGCTGCCATTTAGGATACCTGATGTGGTAGGTATCTACTGATGGCAACAAGACTGGCACAAACCCATGGTCATTCCAGTAACACAGTCAATTCCAGTGCAGGTAGATGATTTCTTGCTCTTCCAAGAATAATATGGCCAAAGATTGAATTCCATTTCTTGCATGCTGAGGTTTGGAACATTGTCCTTGAGTTGTAAGCACCAGAGTCCACACATTGACATGCAAACCTAATCATGCCAGCGTGTTGCTTTTAAATAAAATCAATACATGTAATGTTCTCAGCATACTCTTCTCTAGTGGCTGCCAGAAGACAAAAATGTAATGATCTAACTGGTGTGAGATAAGGTTAAACTTCGGTTCTGTCCTGTTTAAACACAACTTGTTCGCCCATCTGAAGACTGGTGAACCCTGCAATTGTTTCAACATGAACACAGCAAATCGAAATCTTAACTTCTGTAATGTTTAGGCAGAAGGAAGCTATGTGAATTATACAGGAACATTTCCATGATATTAGGCAATTCCGTGTCAGATTTATTTAATTCCATGTGGAATGGTGACATTCATGCTGAGTGCAACCATGAGAGTCAACCCCAACGCTGTCTGGGTTTTACGGTTTCCTGCACCCTCTAAAGCAATCAAACAATTCTGCAAATGTTCCTCAAAGAGTAAATCCAGAATGCCACCTCACGAACCACCTCCTCGGCATTCATCCCATTTCCCACTTGAAACTGCTGCATTTAGTTGTGAAATGACCTCTTGTAGCAGTAATGGTTTATTAGCTCTTCAATCCACTGGCACAGAGGTGAAAATAACAGTGAAGAGGGAAACACAGAAATGAGTGGGCTTGGGCTGGCTCGTACGGTGGAGTGGCATGAAGTGGAATTGCTGTGGCTAAATGATTATGCATTGCTTGAGCCTGGTGGTAACACCTTCATCCTCCTGGTAGGCTGATGATTGCAGTCATAGATCCACACATGTTTGCCTTCTGGGCTTCTGTTATATAAAGCGGGACTAATTTTGCCCTGAAATATTCTTACTGTGTGCATGCATTTAAGGTCCAAATCTTGTGCTTTTTGTTTGCTTTCTGTTGTGCAATATCCATGGCAAAGCTGGAGCCAGATTCACTTATCCCATGAATTATTCCTCAGTAAGCAGGGTTAAATGAGCTCCCGTGAAAGATGCTCACCCTGAGGAGGCGGTGTGTACCAGAGACACAGATCGGTCCTTGCTTCTCTCTCTTCTGAAGTGGAATCAGGATTCATCAGCCCTTTAACCAGCACAGTTTGTTCCTTTTTCAGTTTCTTTTCCTGCAGTTTGCTGATATATCCGCAACCATCCCTGGCATGGAAATGTAGATGGACCTGTCGCTCAGTGCACTGACTATTGATGCCAGTCATTAATTCAAGGGTAAGAAAGCAAGGCTGTCAGGAGTGATATCCACTGAAAGTCTGCTCTGCTCCTCTTTTCTCTGGAATGAGCACTGAACAGCGTTTAGCTCTGCCCTGGTTGCAAAGAGGAGATGCCAAAGGCACCTCGTGTTCCACCATTGCCAGAGCACAGGTTTGAATGCTCCTTCCAAAACCGTTGTGATGCTCAGAAAGAAACTCTCAGCCTTTTATACTGCAATCATTTTGTGGCCATATATTGTGCAGTCCCAAACCTCATTTAAAATTAAAGTAGTGCTGTGCTATTTTTAATTCTTATATCGCTACAGGATGGTGCTGCACAGAGCTTGAGACCTTACCCACCACCATAATACCCAGATCAAGATCAAAAAAGAGGAGTCTTTTTATCATCTCAACTTCCCAAAAGGCCCAGAAATGGGACTCTAAAAGAATTTAAAGTTTTTAGTTAAGAGTGCAACCAAAGAGATGTGTTTAAGCAACATGAGCTGCATATTTTGTTAGAAAATTGAAAAAGACACACACAGTAATTGCATCAAAAGTAAAGTGGTATTGGTGGAAAAAGTGCTCCAAATAGCTAGTGGGACATAGCATGAAAAATGACTGGGGGCTGAATTACACAGCTTGGTTTTACAATCTTTGTTTTACACAGTTTCAACAAAGTTTCAACAAGATTTCTAAAAAGCTAAACTCTATATTTACAAAATTAATGTAAAATAACAATAAAAATGTGAGTTTAAACTGGTTTAAGGGATTTTTTTCATTGAATTTTAACCTGTTGTTTAGTATAAAGCAATAATGTTATCGCTGAGCAAGAGAAAACCCAACATAAAGGAAGAAGTTTTGGAAAACAATTTCATAGATAAGATGAAGATAGGTAGCTATCTAAGAAAGAATGAAGTATATACAACCACAGTTCATAGAAGAAAACTAGTTTTTATTTTTAAGATACAATTTACAAATATTGTAAAATAGGTAAATTCTTCTTTAGGCACTTATCATAGTTTCTCCCTGCTGATTTCCATTTCAAAATTATGACTGGCTGTAAATCAGCCCGTTTCTGAAGTTTATGTAAGTTCAGAATTAAACAAATGCCATTAATTTATGCCATTAGAGCCCACGGTGCTGAAAGCAAGTAAGCAAGCAAGTAAGCAAATAGGAATTTGGTAGAAGAGCTGCATTTCTAGTATGTGGTGCAACAGGCCAATAACAAACGGGCTCAAATAAAATGTACAGTTAAATCACACCTAAAATAAATAAATGAGTAAATAAATATTTTGGAGCTGAAATTGTACATGCATCTCAAGGGTGTTTTTGAACCTTTTTCATCTTCCACACAGTTTGACTGTGTATCAGCGTGGTGGAGGTGCCCCTTCTCGAAGAACCTAGTCAACTGCTCAGACCTTTATGTGGAATATCATGTAATTTTCAGTACAATGATATGAGTTTTCTTTTAGGTCCTCTTTCCCAAGAGATAGCCATTGGCCAGGAGTGCAGACAAAGCACCTCATAGCCTTAGGTCGATGTTTTTCTCTGGAGGCTGCTCCATGGAGCAGGGATACATCAGAATTAGTGGAACCTTTTCAGTGACATATCTGAAGGTTAATGCCCACTGAAGGTGCAAGGGTTCCCTTCAAGTCCGGTTAAAATAGGGTTCTTCTGGGAATTGCACCAAGACTGTTCTAACACAGGGCTGGTCTTTCCCAGCTGCCCAACACTGTACATCAATATCCATCAAGGCCACGGTGACAGGAGGAAAGAGGAATGTTCCTCTAATCCAGACAGTGAAAGGGAAATAAAGGACCGGTTCTTTCTTGATCTTCTGTCATTTCACACCACATTGATAGTCCCATAATTTACTTTTTTTCTAAATTTCCCTTGAGATCTGGAAACAAAGAACTCCACTTCCCCACTAGCAGGATTTTAATGAAAAATATTCTTCTTTCCCACCTTACACAGCTGCAATGCAGATTCATCCCATCCCAAACATCTGGCAATGTTCTTCCTTTAGCAAATAAAGAAAACTGAATGCACGGCCCCAAAACTGGATGAACTTTTCTGTCACTTAACACAGCTCCAGGGGGGAGTAGCTAACAGGTGGATGGTGTGGGATTTGGCTTGCTGTCAGCCTCAGTCAGATGACAGTAGGTATTTTGTCTTTGTAGGCTGCTCCCATGCAGAACACGTTGTCCCTGTCGCACAGGAGCATGGAAGGGCTGCACTGTGGCAAGTGGCATGAGGTCCCTGCAAAACACAAGAGACAGCATTGTCTCACACACTGCGGTGGTTTTTAAGAGCAGAAAGCCTCTGAATAGCAGGAAGTTAACAGTTAAATACATTACAGAGAGCTGTCTTTTCCTTGTCAATTTAAAACTGGTGGCAAGCTTTATTAAGCTGTGATTGCAAACATCTGCCTGCAGAAGCTCCATCTGTAATGCATCTCCTACCTTGTACGCTGCATTGCTCTGGATACACATCATCCCTGTTTGCCACAGACCTGATTTTTGAAAGGACTCATCGGCATAACTGTTCTTGATTCCTTCAGACTTCTGACTCACCGTTTATTGTCTAAAATTTCATGCACTTTCAATGAAAAACTTCAAAAACAGACCTAAGACAAGACTTTCAACTTGGTCTTGATTCCAGGAGTTGCAAATTTTTCCTGATTTTCATTTGAAACAAGTAAATTATGAAGCTGGGCAACTGCAAACATCAGCAAGTCCAGCCTAAGGCCCTCTCTCATAATGGAGTGTAAAAACAGCCAAGGCTTCATTGGTTTGGAATTGAATTCTGTGGAGAGGTGATAACAATTTTCTTTGGGTTTTCACTTTCTAGCACCTGCCTCCTGTAAGACAATAGTTTCCATCCTTACATGGTGTATACTTGCTAGCATCATTGAGACTAGACTGTGGAAAGTAGACATTTACTTCCCAACAGTCGTTAAAATGACATTACAGGTGGCATTTAAATTTATACTTTACATAAAGAATAATTATGTTCATGTAAGAAAATGATGATGATGATGATAGTGAAAAGATCAAGAAGCATATGCATGAACATAAATGCCTGCCTCCTTATTTGAAGCATCAGATAAGCTAAATAGAAGCTGAGGTATCTTTTGGGGATAATTTTGGTAACTCAACATAAATAACTCTTTAAGTTTTATTCTTCATTTGAAGATACAGTAAATTGTAGTCCAATGTTCTTCACTGTTGATATTACAGCAGCACTGACATCATTAATTCAGAAGCAACTAATCAAAGAAGAAATTACATAGGATGTACATTAAAATGCATAAGCAGGAGAGCCGTTTAAAATTTGGTGCCTCTCACCAAACCCTCCAGGTCCTCAGCATGCCTGTTCTCAGCAGAGTCTACTGCAGCATGGCCAAGATTCTCGTTCATCTCTTTCAATGCTTAAGGGTGCTTAAAAGAAAAATGGGGACTTTTAGTAGGGCCTGTAGCAGTAGGACAAGGGGGAATGGTTTTAAACCAAAGGAGGGGAGATTTGAACTAAATATAAGGAAGAATTATTTTTATATAGTGAGGGTGGTAAAACGTTGGACCAGGTTGCCCAGAAAGGTGGTAGATGACCCATTCCTGGAAACATTCAATGTCAGGTTGGACAGAGTTCTGAGCAACCCAATCTAGTTGAAAATGTCCCTGCTTATTGCAGGGCTTTGGACTAGATGACTTTGAAGTTATCTTCCAACCCAAACCAGTCTGTGGTTCTATGATATGTGGCCTTTCGGGCTTTCTCACTTTTGCCAATCTCACAAGACCTTCAAAGAGTTCACTCAAAGTGTTACAGTCCACAGCTCAGTGTCCAAGTGGAGACCAGTGACAAATGGTGTTCCTCAAGGTTCAGTATTGGGACCAGTCAGAGGAGAGGGATGCCATCCAGAGGGACCTTGATAGGCTGGAGAGATGGACCCATGTGGACTGCATGAAGTTCAACAAGGCCAAGCGCAACATCCTGAGCACAGCTTGGGTCAGTTCCAAGGACAACTATAGGCTGGGCAGGGATTGAGAGCAGCCCTGAGAAGAAGAACTTGGAAGTGTTGCCTGATGAGAAGCTCAACATGAGCTGTCAATGATTGCTGGCATTCCAGAAAGCCAACCGTGTCCTGGGCTGCATCAAAAGCAGTGTGGCCAGAAGGCTAAGGGAGGTGATTCTGCCCCTCTACTCTGCTCTCGTGAGACCCACCTGGAGTACTGTGTCCAGCTCTGGAGTCTCCACCATAAGGACATGGAACTGTTGGAACAGGTCCAGAGGTCACAGAGTTCCAACCCCCTTGCCACAGGCAGGGCCACCAACCTCCAAGCATGATCTTGACAAGGTTGCCCAGGGCCCCATCCAATCTGGCCTGGGACCCACATCCACTTCAGAGCTGTGGCTTGGTAGGGTGGCTGCATCACCATGCTTGTTAGGCCAAGAGCTGGTACCTTTTGCTTCAATAAAAGGAAACAAAGGAAACTGGAGGAAATGAAGGAACAGGCTCTTGAATAGACTGTGTAGATCTTCGTCACTCTCTGTCCTGTGTCACAAGCCTTCCTCAACAGTTTGGCTGCCATGAGATGGAGAAAAAGCAGTGTTTCCACCCAGGCTGTGGTGGATAGCCCTAGCTAGAAGGAGCTACACCAGCTGTAATGTATTCCAAAATAGTTTTTAATTTATTAGAGGGAAAGATCGAGGATGGTTTCTACTAACCTTAACCACTTTATTGGTATTAAATCATATTAAGCTGCTGTTATTTTCTTGCATTTGGCATTTTCTTCTGGATGTTTATTCTGACTCGCCTTGGCCTCCTGCCAAATGTGCATCAAGTGCCGAGAGTCAGTTCCAAACTCCATTTGCCCTAAAAAGAAGGAAGAAAGACAATTACATTTAAGAACACTGTATAGAGGGGAGGAAAAAATACTAGCTGTAATTTACTTCTATGGGCAGGTATAGAGAAAAACAATAGCTTTAAACAAACACATCATGTGAACTGCTTAAACAGGCCGTGTACGGATGCTGCTTTCAAACAGCTTGAAAACAAACATCCAGGGAGCGTGCAGGTCACTGAACCACACAGTGTCTTACAGTGGAGCATCTTGAATCTACAGAAGACAACGCACCCAATACAGGACATGAAGGCAGCCCGTGAAGCTCAGTACCCTGCAAGCTCTGAGCCTGAGAGGCAAATTGTTATGCAATTGCTTAGCCTAATATGTATTCCCAGACTAATGGAAATAACACCTTCATGTCACATTAAATACAAAGCCTCATGCCAAAGGGAAGAAAATGAAGAAAGACTCCACTGAACTTAGGCCAGGTCACAGCTGTGAGATCTGGAGTGTGCATGCACACATATATATATATACATATGAATATCTTTAATTATTTCACTAAGCTGCTTTTAGGGGCCACGAGGAGTCACACAGTCCCAGGTACTGTAATGATTCTTTTAGAAGTTAATCACTTAGTGATTCACCATATATTTATAATTATATTTCATGGTATTATAATATTTTTGCCCCTGTACTCAGCATTGGTGAGGCCACACCTTGAGTGCTGGGTCCAGTTCTGGGCTCCTCACCATAAGAAGGACATTGAAGCGCTTGAGTGAGTCCAAAGAAGGGGAACCAGGCTGGGGAAGGGGCTGGAGGGAAAATCTTCTAAGGAGTGGCTGAGGGAATTGGGGGTGTTTAGGCTGGAGAAGAGGAGGCTGAGGGAAGACATTATGATTGCCTAGAACTACCTGAAAGGAGGGTGTAGTGAGGTGACCGATGGTCTCTTTGCCTGGTAGACAGGTGATAGGACGAGGGGAAATGGAAGAAAGCTGTGCCAGGGCAGAGTCAAATCAGATGTGAGGAAAAAATCTTCCCTGAAAGAGTTGTCAGGGCCTGGAACAGGCTGCCCAGGAAGGGGGTTGAGTCACCATCCCTGGATGTGTTTAAGAGATGGGTAGATGAGGTACTTAGAGATATGGTTTAGATTAGGACAGGAACAGTTGGACTCAATGATCTTAACGATCTTTTCCAACCTTGTAATTTTGTGATTCTGTGTATTTTAGAATTACTATTGTGCAGTGGTACAACTTGGGAGAATATTTAGAATACATTCAGAAAACACGGAGATAAAGCAACGAGCCACATCAGACTTGGCTTACTGGTGGCAGTATCCACACAAATTAAACTGACTTGGAACACGTGTAATCTTATAAGAAGGCCAGGTCAGAACAAATTTTTCTTATGAGGGTACAGTAAATAGGTCACACAGTTAAACAACATTGATACTAATTGGTTACTCTGTTCTACAGACCCGATGGAAATTAGTGGAATTTGCTGATTTTAAAATTAGAGCATTTACAAATGACCTTGGATGGTTTTAGCTGCATTTCTGGTAACTAAATTCAAATACTTAGTTCTATCACTTTTAAGTAATACAATTAATATGTGCAAATTGACTAAAATTTCCTGTCTCCTATTTGACCTAAAAGCCTTTTGCAATTAATACTTCTGTAAATTCCACTAGCCAAAGTGAAAATATAATAACACATCTGGATGGTTTTCCTCTAACTGTCCCTACAACACATATCTTTAATATAATAAATCTGTCTGGAAAAGATTAAAAAAAAACCCTTTTGTGAATTTCAAAATTGCTTTTTTAAATTGAAATTCAGTATATCCCATGATAAAAAAGAGAACATGAAGACAATGAAAATTTTTGAAAAATACTGTAAACCAAAACTTTCAGTGATGTAAACTAAAATTGTGGATATGTTACATTTAAACATTTGAGAAAGGGATAATAGTATTTTGCCAACACCAAACTGACCTGAAATATGGGTGCATCAAATCCTTAGGATACTTTTTTGAAAGAATGAAAACTTTGGGGTTTGGGGGGTTTTGGGTTTTTTTTTTAATGTGAAAGTTTATTTGAAATCCTGCTTTATCACATTTTGTAAGGCTTTATTTACAAGATGAGTTTGGCCATGCATAGTTTGGGTTTCTCAGGCCATTACAAGATATTTAAAATATGCTTCCAGAAAGTACTAACATATTCTAAACAGAAACCCTTAAACTTTTAGATAAATACAGGCAAAATGTTAAAGGTACGTCAGCAGACACAAGAATACACGATGTCACCTCATATGAACTTCAGCAGTAGTGAGTAATTTACATTGTCTTTCACAATTAGACTGTTAAAATGAAAAAAAACTGAAAACTGAGTATTTCTGAAGCAGATCATCCTATCCTGAACTGCTCTGAGTAACACTATTGATGTGGTTAGCTATTCCTTTTCTGAGACATGCCTAGTCAAGTGGGACAGCCCAAATTCATCCTTTCCCATGTTTTTCCCGGAGTGTCCTCTGCAACAGTCAAACACGTAGCTACCAGATTAGCATGGTGCAAAATAAGCTTAATGACACTACATTTTCAGTAGCCTTATGTTGAGAATATACTTCAGCCAAGCACACTGGAGCCTTTAATAGTCAAACCAACCACCTCAATCAACCTTTGGTTGGGTTTGGATGCCCTGGAAATCCCTTTCAGCCTCTGCACGTCCACAGATTGGTCCCTGCACACGAGCTGAAACATACTGCCCTCTTCACGAGTCATAGCATCATAGAATACCAGGTTGGAAGGGACCTCAAGGATCATCTGGTGCAAACTTTATTAGCAAAAACTTCATCTAGACAAAAGCCCTGTCCAGACAAAATGGTCCAGCATGCCATCCAGCTGAATCTTGCATGTGTCTGATGGTAGAGAATCCACCACTTCCCTGGGGAGATCATTCCAATGGCTGATTGTTCTCATTGTGAAAATGCTTCCTCCTGCTTCTAGTCAGAGTTTCCTCAGAAGTAACTTGCACCCGTTACACCTCATCTTTTCCATATGACTCCTTGTAAAAAGGGAGTCTGCATCTTCACCACGTCCACCCTAAATGGTTTTGGATGCTTATCTGAATCAAGGAGAATCTAGAAATCTTTTTATGGTTTGCCTATTGGTAGAGGTCTCATTTGTGCCCAGAGTTCATAAAAGTAATTCAATTTGTTGTACTCTCTTACAACTTCTAGCCAACAATGTCAACAGCAGAGCCATGTTCAACACAATACTCTAGACTGCTTCCAGGTTTGAAATGGCATAACTGACCCTGCCTAGAAGATTCAGTAGCATCATCCCAGAAGCTAAATGTAAACAAAAAAATCACTGGTTTATATATTTCCTTGTTAACATGAGATTTTCTACTTGTTCTAGGTCTGCAACTGCATAATTGCAATGAATAAGCCAAGTTTTAAAATTCTTTCATGGTTTCTTGCCATGTAAATGTTATAGATGTGCATAAAAATAGCAGCTAAACTAACATCTGGACTCTGGTAAACATCTTTGCTTTGTTCTCTTGCCTTTTGAACACAAAATATCAGCTGAGGTCTTTTAAAACAATTTATCTAATGGGATGTTATCAAACAAAATAATACACACCATTTACCACTATTTATTAACTATATTATACCGTGAATAACAAATGCTCAAGCTGAGCCTTGTCAATAGGATGTATTTGAGTAAAACTTTCATAAGTCTCTCTAACATAGTTGACAAGAGTGAGAAATTCCACCACTTGCAAAGTATTACTGCTCAGCCACCCTGGCTGCTGGCATCCTGAGGAAACAAGGAGTAAAAATGTTTTGGTGAGGAGAGAACTGTAGGCCATGCAAGTTCTTCCTATAATTACTGTTTTCTGAACTTGTTTCACATCACCAATAAAAAAAAATGAAGATTCATCACCCACTTCTTCGTCTTTGTTCCTCCTGTCGCCTGACCTCACTTTTAGGAAATGCAAAGAAAATTTACAGATTTATCTTTCCCCACTCCTGCATTTGGATTGCAATCCCTAAAACTGCTCCATAATTATCAGAGAATCCCAAGGTTGGAAAAGATCTTTAAAATCATTGAGTCCAACCGTTCCTGTCCAATGCTAAACCATATCCCTAAGTACCTCATCTATTTCAAATTTCAGCTTGTAACTTACTTCACTCCTTCCTTAATTTGATGCCTGCTTGTTCATGGGTTTCCTGCTGGCATTTCAGCCTACTGCTGCTTGGAAATGTTTGCATTTACTATCATTGTGAGAAGACACTAGGGTTATCTGATTTCAAGATGCATTAACAATAGCTGATAAAAATCAACCCTTCTTGCAGCTGAACTTGCTGGATGGTTAAGTATTTTTAGACGTTGCTGAAAACAGAACAACATGTATCTGCAGGGGGTGTGAAAGAATTCTGGGCAATCCATCTATTCCATAAAAGATTTTAAAATATCCCAGCTCAGCTATAAGAAAGAAACAATTTTCCTCAAAATGCTAATGCATTGGAACTGAACACTCTGTACCCACTAACAAAAAGCTACACGTCCCTATTAAAACAAAATTCGGAATGGAGTCACCGTCATCACCTTGCTGGAAAGTTGCTGCCAGTTTAGTTCAGAGCCTCTGCCTAGTTCAGCAGTCTTCTCTCTAAACTGACAGCAATCTTAAAAGCACGAGATCTGTACCCTTGGTCAACCAGAATCCACAAATCCACGGAGCAAACAGACACATTTTCTTGGAAAAATCTCATGGAAAAACAGAATCAGAGAATCCTAAAAATCTCCTGAGTTGAAAGGGACCCATAAGGACCATCAAGTCCAACTCCCATCTCCACACAGCCCCAGCCAAGTCAGAGCATGGGACTGAGGGCATTGTCCAGATGCTGCTTGACCTCAGTCCAGCCTGGGGCTGTGACCCTTTCCCTGGGGAGCCTGTTCCAATGCCCAACCCCCCTCTCAGTACAGTACTTCCTCCTAACATCCAACCTAAACCTCCCTTGTCACAGCTTCAGGCCGTTCCCTTGGGTTCTATCTCTGGTCCCCAAAGAGAGGAGATCAGCACCCGCTCCTTCGCTCCTCCTTTTCAGGAAGCCACAGACTGTGATGAGCTCTCTCCTCAGCCTCCTCTTCTCAAGGCTGAACTAACTCAGGGCCTTCAGCCTCTTCTCATAAGACTCCGCCTCCAGACCCTTCCCTATCCTTGTTGCCCTCCTCTGGACACCCTCCAATAGTTTCATGTCCCTCTTTTCCTGTGGCACCCAAAACTGCCACAGGACTTGAGGTGAGGCTGCCCCAGTGCAGTGCAGAGCGGGACAATCCCCTCCCTGGATGGGAGTTGGTCATGCCATGCTTGATGCACCCCAAGATACAGTTGACCCTCCTGGCTGCCTGGGCACACTGCTGGCTCATGAGTACTTTGCTGTTGACCAAGACCCCCAAATCTGGCACTTGCCCTTGCTAAACTTCATGCTGTTGCTGATTGCCCAGCAATCCGATCTGTCCAGGTCTCTCTGCAAGGCTTCTACACCCTCAACAGAGTCAACAGCTCCTCCCAATTTGGTGTCATCTGAAACTTACTTAAGACACCCTCTAGTTCAGAGTCTGGGTCATTTTAGAAAACTTTAAAAAGAGTTGGACCTAAGATGGAGCCCTGGGGAACCCCAGGAGTGACTGGCCGCCAGCCAGATGTAACTCCATTCACTATCACACTCTGGGTCTGACCCTTCAGCCAATTGCCCACTTTCCAATACCTGGAAGCAAACCATCCAAGGGCTGATGATCACTTGAGCAACCTACTTCTGGCCATTTTTGAAAGTTTAAAATGATCTCTGCATGCAGAACCAGGAAATGCAAAAAAATACTCCTGCCCAGAGGATTAACCTGCATTTTATGGGGTCTGGACAAACTCCATCAAGGGACCTTGAATAAGTAAATAAGATATTTCTGTCATCCACAGCACTTGCAGGTTGTTATACTCTTTACCTGCCTCTAAGTGGCAACAGGTACAGCCTTCTTCCCTGCAGTCCCCAAAAGAGATGTGCTCTTCTCTAACTGTAAAAACCAAAGAAATCTCTCAGAGTCTCTTCCATCTGGCTAAATTCTGTTCACCCAGCACGAAGGAGGGAAATAACCCAAGAGAAATAACCAGGTTGCTCTTACAACAAGTCAGATTGGGTCATCAGAGGTGAATGATTAGTGAAACTTCTTGCTATAGTATGAGATATTTACATGCTAATAGCAGAGTGACCAATACTGTCCAAA
The DNA here is from genome assembly GCF_964237585.1 of Gallinula chloropus. Lineage (NCBI taxonomy): Eukaryota > Metazoa > Chordata > Aves > Gruiformes > Rallidae > Gallinula > Gallinula chloropus. The sequence goes on along the minus strand of NC_140089.1, from coordinate 4,826,348 downwards.
GTGGTCGGTCCCACTCCCACCTCCTGGTGATATGGGGAAGATGAGGGACCTCTGCTTTGGCTGGGTCTTTATTTTTGCTTTGGCTTTAGGAGTTTTCTGCGACATTATTCTACAACAGCATTGTAGAAATGTTTTGAAATAGGCAGAAAACAGCAACAGTCTGCAAAGCCTGAGCTGAAAAAGGAGAAAGATATTGCCAAGAGGAGTTTCTGCATCATTGTTTGGGTGGAAATTTTGCACTAATGTCAAAGCCAGGATCTTGGAAAATATTGTTTTCCTAACTCTGAAGATGCCGTACAGCCTGAGAATACCCTGTATGCAGCCTGTGGAAGATCCATCATCCACTCCTTTCTCTGCTGAAAACGCACGTTGCTGTCACTTAGATGGGTGTCATCAGCACAGGGCTCCTCATGACCTCACAGACTGAGTAAATGCTCACCCAGGCAGCAATAAGAACAATTATATCCCCCCCCCGCCAGATTCACAGCTTCCTTTACAAGTGTGCAGAGACACACACCTGAACAACAGGTGCAGAAGCAATCTTCTTCACCCTAAAGTATGGCAATCAAAATTGGTCAAGAGGAAACCAGCTCCTGTATGCCCCTCCTAGCTAAGAAGCAGGTACCCACAGAAACAGAGATGACCAGTTCTACCATGATGGAAAATTGGAGAGGTAGACAAGAGAAATAACTTATTTCTTCTTGTTATCCTTAAAAAAACCCCCCAAATTTGCTGTTATTCTGAAAGTCAGTGTGGATTTACTCCATGCAGTTCAAGGGGTGTTGTCTGTAGAGTTTCCAGCGCTGCCACACCCTGATCCTCATTTTTCAATGTACAGTGTTGGGCTGCTCTCAGCTAAGTCTTACTGATCATTTCCAGACCTCACACCTAATTTCTGTGAATCAGCTGACTGATTCAAGTAACGTAATATTAAACCAGAAAACGTTTTTTATCCTACGATCAGAATATAAGTAACATATTTAGCCTTGTAATTTAGACATTACCTTAAATACTAGTGTGCCTGGAAAACACAATATACTTGGAGGCTGTCTGATGTATTAAATCAAAATCTTTTGTCATTTAAATCTAGGAATGCTGAGAAACCTATAGTAGAAATTGTCCCACTGTGTTATTTATTAAGATGTTAGAGGAAGATAAATATTGTTCTGGAGCCTACTGCCAGCTAGGAAACACTTCCTTTATTGCATAGACTTGCTCGCACAGAATTAATTTGATTTAACTTTTCCAGATGCTTTTCTAAAAAGTGCACAACCTGTGTCAAGGCAATGGCAATAATCAAGAGTAACGGTAAGAGAAACAATGGCTTATAAAGAATTGAATTTCCATTTTATGTCTAAATTCCACCATATACAAGTAATTTGCATCTCAATTGTATCAGTCTAACATATCGCCGGCATGGCAAACACAAATGCACCCAGAGAACGCATGGATTTATAAATATAAATAGGCAATTACATTACTAATCCACTGGATCATGTAACATTCTTAATCAAAGCATTTGTCACAAGAATGAAAAATATTAAAGAACCTGTAGCACCTTCCAAGAAAAGATAAAAATTACAGCATGATCCAATTTAATACCCTTTAAAAATAGATATTCTTAACAATTCAGGCCTGATGCTGTTGAATCACTTTCCTGTATTACAAACTCCAGGAGGAACTGCAAAAGTTTTATCTTTCCTGGTGTGTCCACCATTCAGTGCTATTTGCAGTCAACGGAGGAGCCTAACGAAAGCGTTGAAATAGCACAAACGTATTACAATGAACAACCATCATATGCTCCCATAAACTTTGTGTTTTATCTTCTGAAAAGCTTCTGCTATTTAACAAGATTTGGCCTCTTGCTTTTAATCTCATATTGCCGGTGCAAGGAAAGGCCTTGTCCTGCTCCAGCGTGTTGCAGTGTTGTCATGGATACGCAAGTATGGTCCATCACTTCCACCGGTAAATAAGCAGGATTCTCAAGGAGTGTTCCGTGGGATTTACTAGCTCTGTGGCATTGTTAGCCACGCAGGGCTTTAAATAAGCAAATGGTTGGTGGTTTTAGAATAATATTCAGGGCTGCGTGAGGGGACGCGAGCATGATGTATCTTCCTTTAGAAAAACCAGAGGGTAAGTGTTAGGCTGTGCAACTTGACTCTCCTCACCCTTTAATTCAGTTTATCTTTGGCTTTTGTTTTTCAGAAGGCGTTTGTGGATTACAGGTGGGATCATTCTCCCCATCCGGCAGGCAACTTGAGGTAGCCACCTGCTAACTGCTTAAACAAATGAGCGGCATCTTTACAATACATGAATAATAAAATACAGTTCGCCCGATTTTTTATGGGGAAAAGTAATTTTAATGTGGCAGCACAATCTTTGGTGGTATTCTCATCATCTTTACTGGAACAAAGTCAACTCTCAACCCAGAGACTACAAAGATGAAATCCAGTCACACATGTCAACAGCTACAATAGGCTTGACATGACTGTAACAAAATTATCATTTTAGATTGATGAAGGGATGTAGATTAAGTGCCCTAAGCTCGTGTTTCGAGAAGGAAAAGCACAGATAATTAAGAATACTATATTTAGCCTAGTATATTAAGCTTCACAATAGTACAAGGCTTCGCTAGGGACTCCAATTTGTTAGAGAAATTAAAATAGAAATGTCAAATTAAATTGGGTAAACATTTCGGGTCTAAAACCTTTAATACTTTGAAAGAGAATGTACTGAAAAATAACGTAACTGCCTTATACAGAGTTTGCAAAAGTAGGTACATCTTTCTTTTTTTTCTCCAAGTACCCATGCTGTATTATATGACACATTCAGTAACACACACACACATACTATGCATATGACTGGGATGTTCTGTAGGGTTTAATTGTTGGCATATCTTTGCTGATTAGCCTGAGCAAACCTAATTTAAGGCTAGACAGAGCAAATAATTCATGATGAATAATTTATTTGATAAATTCAGCCACTTTTTCATCTCCTGTCATATCTGTGAGCAGATTGAAAGGCAGGTTTGGGGGTGGGTTTTCATTGCCAATATTGAAAACCTACATTGAACTCTCCAGTTGCCTTTGGCTGGAGAAATCCTAAACTGTACCCATTCTCTTACCTTTGGAGCTAAGGCTTTAAAGTTTTGAGTGATCGCTCTGGCCTCTACTCAACAAAACATCTACCTTCAAAGGTGTTGGGTTTCAGGGAGGATTAAGGAATGACCCCCAAAGCCCCTCACCTTGAAGCACACACATGTTCCTACTGAGGTCAGGCATGCCCAACATCTCCACCAAGTAAGACCATCAAGAGTTTCTAGTAAACAAACTTGTTTCCATGACGTGAAATTTGCTTTCCACAAATATTTTGTCATTGCCACTCAATAGCAAGTGAGCACGGGGAGGACACAAGCCTAGAGAAAGCAGATTAATGTGGTGATTGGATGTTTCTCATTTGGGGTGTTTGCTTTTACCTGCTGACCTTTGCTACTGAAGAGGCAGCACCATCAAGCCCTGTGTGTTGTTTGTAACAGCCGTGTGAGCTCCTTGGGGCAAGAACATCTCTGTTGGGAAGTGCATGGCACACAGTGACATTCAAGTAAACAATTAATAAATTATATCAATTAATGCCATTTTTTCCTCTTATTTGTAATTCCTGAACGTGACAGAAGTCACTGTGCAGTTACATCTCTAAGGGTTATTGGTGCAAGCAAAGGCTACAGGACCACATTCAGCTGTTGCAGGCCACATGGGGCTGAAAAATACAAATATCTTGAGCTGCTAGTGTGTATGTTTAAACATTTGAAGTCCCATTTAAAATAAAATTTAAAAAGCAATTGGTGAAGGCAATCAAGGTGTGCCTGCAGAAAAACAGCAGCAAATATTGATTTACTAATTTATTCCCAAATTAAAACTGAAATGATGATTTTTTTTTAAAAAAATTTTAAGGGAAAGAAAAAAAATTGCAGGAAAAAATTGCCCTGTGGCTTCTGAGAGAGAACAAAGCATAACGATATCCCTCAGAAACTAACCTTCTCTTCAGATTACCACTTTGCAGGCCTAAGTAGGGGTAGGATTTCCATCCTCTGCAAAATAACACTACTGCCAGTGAGCAGGCACGGTTCCTCCTCCCTCAGGCAGCAAGTACAGTCTGCGAGGCTGCGCCTTGGAGTACCCATCTGGTGCTGAGAGAGTTAATCTAAATTTGATAACAAATGGCTCTGCTTTTGAAACGAATGTAGCCTGGCAACTTCGACTGAGGACCCTTCATAGGGCCTCAATTATGTATGCGGCTTCTTTGAGAAATAGTTTCACACATCTGACCCAAGGCCTGCCACGCTGCTGCCATGAAATGAAACTGTACCTAGGCAATGGCTCGTTTCTGTACAACCTCTGCATTTCTGTACTCCACACCCCCCTCTTCCCATCACCCTGGGTGCAGCCATTAAAAAAAAAAACAAACCCCAAAATCAAACCAAACCCCCACCCCCAAAAAATTGCTTATTCTGTGTGGTTTTCTTGCATTTCTTGCATACTCACATCCCTTGCCATCTGAATATAAATTTAACACATGCAATCTTTTTCTTTTTTCCCCCAGCATTTAACCTCTGTGCTCGTTTCATTGTTTTATTCATTATTTCATTTATTACTTTTCTTAAAAGGAATTTCCAGCCACTCAGCCAGGCTGCCCTCATCAAAGCCGCTGTGTGAAACCAGAGAGACAGGCAACGGGTTAAACACCCACACCATTTCATTATTATTTTTTTCTTTCCCACCCACATCCCCCCCCCCAAAATGGCTGCTTTGTCTGTGTGCATACACCAATAGCAAATGTCCTTCTGTTATTGTACAGCCAATTTGATGTATTCAAGTATTCACATGCTAATGGCAGTACAGTTTCTCACTTTTTCACAGATAAATTGTAAGGATTGTTGTAGACAGTGAAGCACAAGAATAAACAGCTTTTATTGCAGAAGTGATAAATTACTTTCCATTCAAATAATGTGCAACACATGCTACTGACCATTATTGTTTCTATTCACTGCGAGCTTGCCTTCTGTTTTTCTTTCTTAGAACTGCTAAGAAATATTTAGCAGATTATGGCCAGGGCTGGTGCAAATGATTTCCTTTCCTTAATTTGCTTTGCACTTTTATGATGGGAAGTTTTTGCTGAGTCTTCACCTTCCATGAAGGTCTCGCAATGGGGGCAAGATATTGTTCTCCCCTGCAGAGCGTTTATAAATTTTTTTAACCTCAAAATACGTGGGATGTGAAAACTAGGCTATACCATCTTATATGTTAACTAAATATGCTATAGTATGCATGCCCAGAATCCATTACTTAGGATTGCTACTGTGAAAAGGCTCCCTAAATATAGCATGCAGCAGGGACAGAAGTAACTAACAGCTGATATCTTTCTGTTTTGATGCAAGATCAACATTTATTTAAAACCTGAAAAGACTCGGATTTAAGAATGATCATTTTTATCTTGTGCCTGAAGTAAAATGGGACTGTTTTCAGAGCCCATGTGTTATAATATAGAATGAGTGCTTGACACACATAAAGCAAACTTGCTTATTAGGCAAAGGGAACATTTTTTTTTAACAAACATAAAAATGGGCTTGCATTTCTGATTGGAAATCTGCAGGTTTATGTAACACAGTGAAGGATTATATCTGTGCCCTCATTTCAGACATGAAAATGCATTTATTTAATTATGTTGTTACACAGTCAATCCATCAAAGTGAAGAAGTCCCCAGTTAAAGCCCTGAGTCCAGACAGACACTGTCAGTTCCATTACAGACTGTGCCACCCTTCTGAAGTCCACCTTCAGAACTTAACTTCAGAGACTTAAGTCACTCCACCCTGCCCCAGCGCAGCGAGACGAACAAGGTCAGCTATGACATACCTGGGAGTTGCGTATCTTAGGGCTTTTCCTCACCATTGTAGAGGTAGAAGGTAAAGCATCAGTGCCAGCCCAGTGCATGCAGCATCATGTCACTGCAGGCATATGGTAGCAGTGAGTTAGGCAGTGCAAAAAGTTAGGCTCCTCAGTGGAGCATCAGGTCACCTACAACACGTCATCCTGTGTATTTATGATGTATATTTAGCCAAAAGAGTAACCCTACACTGAATGATTTCTTTGAATTGCAAGACTCAAAACTATGTAAAATCAAACAAATAAATTAATGTGTCCAAGCAAATGTTCACCGGAGCAGTAAATCTTGATTTATAGGATACATGAGCTTTCTTATTGTAAAGGTTCCTTGTTAAGGTTGCACTGATTTTGGTGATCTATCAATTCAAGAGGGAAGTTAGAGAAGGAGTCAGCTGGCATGTTACTTGAAGGGGGATGTTATATGTCATACTTTAAGCAGAAGTGTTAAACCCACAGTCACGAAAACTGCAAGAGAAATGGCGATGAAAACCTTTGCTGACCAGCTGGCACGGGAGCCACGGCTCTTCTACTTCATAAGAAGTGAGCAGTACCCTCAGAGAACTTGACCAAAATGTCTGTTTCCGGAGAGGTGCACCCACACACGCACATTCATCGCTCCAAAAGTGAACTCCCACAGCTGGCCTTCCTGCTGTACGAGCCCACACCACGCACTTTCTGAATGCTGAGGGCGTTGCTGACGTCCTCCGGGCCTCACCTGGGAGAAGAGTCCGTTTTCACAACTCCCTATTTTACAAAGCAATTGCACTGATGCCAAACGGGAAAACCAATTAACCAGGCTGACCACCACCTCCTCTGAGAATTTCTACAGGTCCCTAAAATGATGGTTGGAGCATGAAAGAAATGTCATAGTGTCGGGACCCCACTTTTCAGAGAGGAAGACGGGGGTGGAGATGGAACCGAAGAGAAAAGGATGTTTGTAATTTTGGTGCCCGACCGCCACGGTGCCGATCGACGCTGCCCTCAGAGGGCTGATGACTCATCATTCATCCCCTGCACTTGCAGACGAGTGTACAGGTGCTTGTTAAAGAGTCTGGTTCCTCAAACACTTCTGCACTTGCTTGACTCCAAGTATGCAAGTAATCCTATTGGGGTGAACTGTCAGCAGCCAGTCCTGGGACCAACGGCATTATCAACACCTCAAGACTTGTACAAGAGCAAGAATCAAAACCCTAATGCTTGAAGGCTGGTGAAAAACAGTTTTCACCGTATTTTTATCTAGTTTTATATCAGAAGTTATCTTTTTTTTTTAAGTTTTGCAGTAACAGTGGGGTCAAAAAGTCAGAAAAAAATAGAACAAAATGTGAAAATGTTCAACATGTACAATATGTACATTGCTCCTTCAGAAAAAGAAAATATTTAGAATACAGAACAGTCAAGGGCATTTTTACTCAAGTTTAGCTGCCATAAAAATTAAAATAAAATAAATTTACACTAAACCAGAAAAACCTTCTCTAAACCATGACAAGAAGTATGATTTCTTTGCAATAAGATACCTCCTTCCAGACCTCAGCCAAAAAAAGTTTGCAAAAGCAAATAAACGTGCATGGTAAGAGTCAAACAGTCCTTTAAATAGCAGGTACAACTAGTAGTAACAAGCATTTGGGAGCGCCAAAACCTACAGCACTCTGTTGCAGCAATGTGCAATGAGTTTCTGTTTTTAGAAGAGTTATAGAACAATCAGGAAAGTATGTAACCAAGTTCTGAAATGAGCAAAGAACTGGAGAATGCTTTGTTTCTAAGCTTGTTGGAGGAAGCTCTGAGGTTTCTGCATCCCTGTTAGGAAAAACTATCAATATGTCAGAACAGGCTTCACTTTAATGAGTGAAGCAGATTCCTTTATTTGAGAATCTTCATCAGTGCTTATTATGCAACCAGCGATTTTAGAGTTACAGCCAAACCATGGATGCAAACGAGGAGGAGCACCAGCAGTGGAAAATCCCTATTTTCACATTCCCATTTTGGTTAACCACCCGTCAGCCAGTTCTGAGGCTGTTCACCACCTACACATCTGGGTTTGGGAGGTGGGTAGAATAGCTTCTGTTTAGCAGTAGGGATTATTTTTTTTTAGAAGATAGGTCTGTTTGACAAAATTAATTTCCTTTAATCGCCTGAGACCTGTCCTTTAATTCCCTATCAATTGTCTCCCAAAGAAGCTTTTTTTTTTCCTCACTGGCTCAAGTTCCTTGGGTAGGGACACTTGCCCTTTCCGAATATTGGCACAGCAATGTTTTCATGGTCTTCTGGCATTTCCCTGCTATTTCAAAGTTTATTAAAAATTAACATCAGTGAGTAAGTGCTCTCCCCAGACAAGTCTTTTAGGACTCTTGGGTAAAAGTTATTCAGACCTACTGGCAGATGTTGTTTAACATCTATTAATTGACTGCAGAGCATTTACTAATCTCATTAAAGGATATTCTTACATAATGAGAATGTCCTTATTGTTTAGAAAGTGACAACAGAAATAATTTTGACTGTTTCTGGGGTGCCCATCTACTGATAGTTTTATCAAATAGAACTGCAAAGTTTGTTTGTTCCCAGTGTTCTGGTTTTGTTTGTTTTCTAATTTATAGATCTATTTCTGTCCTTTTGAAATCCTTGCATCAGCTTCTTTATTTCTGTAAAGATACGAGTCTCTTTTTGGAATCTAAAAATTTTCAGTTACCCACGCAAAAACTCTTTTTCATGCTTATTGCAACCCATTTTCTTTCTTACCTCAGTGCTGTATTTTCTTTGCTTTTTAAAAAAGCTCCCTGCACTTGTCTGCTTAAAGCAAAAAAAAAAAAGTTGCCTGATTTTCTTGTGTAATCATGATTTATTGCCGTCCTATAAATTAATCTTACAGAGCTGCTAATCTTCTTCCACACCTTTAATTGCAAACATTCCTCTCTAACCCATCCGTGCGCTTTCTCTGCCCATTAGACTTCCTATTCAAAGGCACGGCGTGTATGCCCCAGTACTACTTGAACCTTTCCTCTCGCTCACACTGAATGCAATCAAGTCAAAATCACTGATTTTTGGGCAGCAACCAACTTGCAGTGATTAAATCTTCCTTTTGTCCATCACACTGAGATCCACAGTAGGGTTATTTATTATTAGATGCTTTGTCTTCAGAGGCTGGGAATGATCATCTCTAATTTTTAGCAGCACTGTTGATGCTCTGCTGAGGCATCCACTTTGCGTGGCCCACGGCAAGTTGTAAGGCACCAACACAGTTTTTAAAGTCTGTTTCTCTATTTTTCACTTTTACTAACAGAGTTACAAATAGAATTTTAAAGTGTCAATGAAACTTTTAATTTTATTATGATGCAAACATTAGCACTAATGCTTACAGCAAAAACAGTAACTAGAGATAGAAATGCCACGGGTAATAATTTCTTTCTGCCACTGGTCAGGAACCAGCTCTAATTGTTAGGTAACTATCAAATAAAGTAGAACATGCAAGGAAATATTTTGAGAAGCATTAAAATCTAGTTAAAACTTCTGATAGCAGTTATATAACAACATGGAATGTTATAAATTAATTTTTTCCATTTAATTATGTATGATGGAGTTAATAGCTTCAAGTTTTCTTAATTTCTTTTTCACCCCGTTGTAGTTTCATTGTGTCTATTTAAATACAATTATACCCTGTCCAGAGTTCTGAGCTTTCAGTTCTGGGCTTTCAAATTCCTACTTCGTGCAATTAGCACCTTATCTGCAAACAAGCAGGTCAGCAGCCCTGAGCCTGAGCTTTGTTTGCAAACACAGTAGTTAACCTTGTCTCAAATCTTATTTAGAGTCCGAGCACCACTCTCATTTGCTTTTGGGACCATCTTTCCAAAGCCATAGTTTAATGTGCTAACCTGAATCTGAACCAGTGAATATGAGATTGCTACAGGATCAATTCCGTATGTGTCAGTCCTGTGAGATATTTGATCTTCCACAGTTTGCTACTGTGTATGGAACCCAGGCAAAGAGATACACGCCAGCGTAGCAATACTCCATCCTTAGCAACAACAGCTTCATTATAAGTGAGGTCTCAATTAAAGCAAATAAGTTGAGAGCAAAGCACGCCTAGAGACCATTAACGAGCTGCAACCATCAGACCTTTCTTCTTCTTGCTTCAAAAAAAAGTTCAGGTTCTGGGTGTTAATTACAAGACATGAGAAGCTTACAGCAAGTTAACTTGGAGATAAGAGTTCCTGGCTCACTGAAAAACACAAGAAAGGAAGACAAGAAAGCGAGACGTGGGTGTTGGTGACCTTAAGGAGTCGCTTGGCTGAATTCAGGTTTCATGACTCAAATACCTCATGAAAGAAATGAAGTTTTCAGCTGGCTTCAGACAGTGTGAATGTCACGTGTGACAGAAGAAATGAAAGAGAGGATGTTAGAGTGGGAAATGAGAAATGCTGTACCTCCGAGTCTCCCCAGGAGAAATCATTCTCCTTGAAATGTGACCACTGCCGCCATCTCCCCCACTGCCTTGTGGCACCTAAAGATGCTTCCTGAGTGATAGCTAAGCCCTTTTAGATTACTTGTATTTGCCTTTAATTTTGTCAGCTAAGATCTTTGTCATACTTTCACATTAAAAAAACAAAACAAATTGTATTGTATTCATGAAGGTCAAATATAAAAGAGCCAGACTCGTGACTCGAGACTCCTAATACCGCTTTTTCCTTTGCTAAATTCTCCTTGTCAGTATTTCACCAACAGAATATAAAATCTTCTATGTAATGTTTATAAATTACTGGCAAAATGAGTAGCTCGATATTTCCTAGAGAAAATATAAACAATCTTAAGTCACTTCATCCTTTTTTTTCTCAGGAGTATTCACACAGTTTGACTTTAGGCATTTAATTCAGATGCTTTACACCAACTTCAAAGGCATTTAACTCTTTCCATGACTACAGAACCAAGATATCGTGGTGGTAGATACCTTGCTTCATATCTAAACCTAATGCCTGCTGCAATCTTTTCTTCAGCATCCATCAACAATCAACCCCCAAACTTCTTTGTCTTTTTCACGATACCTGGATTCTTCTCAGTCCCTGCCTGGCAACTGCTATTACTATAAACAGTGATAGATTGATTTTCAACCAATTCCTAGAGTCCTGTTATTGGAGATGAGCTAATAAAATTGCATGTGTTGTATGTACACAAAGGACAGTTAAGATTCCTAATCTTTTTCTCTTATTATAAGTGAAATAAGATTATATTTTTGGCTGTTCTTAATCACTTTCACTGATTACTCTTCTAAGGTGTTTTGCTGTCTTCCCATGTAGTTGTGAGGGTTTTTTGTTTCTTGTTTGGGTTTTTTTCCCTTAAAGTAAAAACAGCTTTCCCCTTCCCATTTTCCAAGTTTATCTTTCTTTGCTTATCAGCTGTTACTGCTGTTACAGTACACATGTGTACTCTAGGAGGAGACTGCTACAGATCATCCTCAAATAAATTGAACATCGGTCCACGCAAGATGTATCTTACAACAGCAGGTGGATCTGAGACGTCTCAGCAAAGTCCTAATTTATTTGAATTTAGTCTGTACAGATAACATTTCTTTTTTACAAGAAGTCTCAATGTTTGCTCCGTACAATATGAAGATTTTGGTATAGAAAATATATTCAACATAATGTCAATGAGTCATTTCACTTTGTAGAGACTAATCTTGAAGAACACCAAAACATTTTTTAGTGTTTTCTCTTTTCTTCAATTTATGTTATTTCTTGCACTCTATTCATACCTGAATTTATTATTTCTGTTTAATAAGTCATATAGATCCGTGATGGTGTTCTTGCTCATGGGTAGCAATGGAAAGGTAGGAGCACGGGTTATAGACCACCAACCCATTAAGTTATGAAACCCTTTTTCCATTGCTTGCATGTGGAATCATTAGCAAAATGCAGCATGAACCAAACTTCCTGAGCCCAGTTCTCCAGGTTAAAGACACTGGGACACAGGAGGGTGATTAAAATATAGACTAATTTAAGCTAATTCATCAGTTGATTTACTGGCAGAGATGCTTACCATCAAAGCCAATATATAACAGGCTGAAAAAACCCATGTTGTAAGAATAGTTAGTATAATGTAATCTCTGAGTGTCACGTGGTATCTGTGGGTATTAAAATGTTTATGAAGTGGAGGTCATTTCTGACCTAAATGGTTTCCAGACACTGGATTGCTGTAGAGGAAGGGGAAGGGAGGAAAAAAGGGGAAATAATGCAATTTTGCTCTGTTTGTCTTGATCTGTTATTATTTTTTTTCCATATGTAAAATTTGTACACTTTTCTCATTACAGAATATATAACTCAGTTGAAAATTCTGATTGGAAAAAAAAATTTCTTATTTAATTTAATTGCCTTTCTTCATTCCCATATAATGACATACAATGCAATGGGTTTAGAGCTGAGGCCAAAATACGCAGGAACTGTGGTTGAATGAGACAAGTAGATGGATAAGATCCTTTCCACCAACAGCTGCATGGCATGTCTTCCCCCCACTGTCTAGAATCTTCATCCATTGAGATAGGACTAGTATAACATACAGCACAAGGAAATCCCTTCAAACACATGCAGGAAAAAATAATGAGGAGCCTAACAGCACTTTTACCCCTTTTACAACCCACTGCCGTGCTAAGGGAATCAGAAGAAATGAACGAGAAGAAATGACCAGAATCAAGAAAGCAAATTGGGAAGTTGGAAGGACACTGGATGTCTATTTTGAGTCTCATTTCTTCAGAGTTTTAAGTGTTGTTAGGAAACTGTATAATTTTAGTTCTTCGTGTATGTACAAAATTACACATTTTTCATTTAAGAATCTTTCTGAAATTGAATCTTTCTTTTCAGTGGAAGTCTCACATCTGCTGGTCACTGTCCAATAGTCATGATTAAGTGACAGAAGGAATTATCTGGGAGAAAAAAAATGAACCTTTCTTTTCTTTTGGTAGCAGCAGCTTTAAACACTTGGGCATATGCTTGCTGTAGGCAATCTGGATTTTGTCTTTCTGAAAAAAAATATTTTGCTACCACAGGCAACCTAGAAAGGAGCTGCTGACTCTACCCCAGCAATACATCTGAACCATGTAGGCACAGGTCAGGTCTGGCATGTTAAACTTCTCTTCAACTACATTTTATTTGCCTTTGAACTCCTTTCCTTATGCAGCTGTTATATGCACAGTACCAAATTAAAATGGTAAATTATCTAGCCATCTCTTCTATTTTGCATATGTAGGCCCAATACACCTATCATCATAAGCCTAACAAAAGACCTTGTCCCTGAAGAAACTGTGCTTATCCCTGGCATTTGGTAAGGATGCACTACTCACTTTAGGTTGTATCACACGAAAGAATTAAAAATATGTTTTATGCATTTATGGGACAAAAAAGGCAATACTTTGCTTCCAATAAAATCCATGGGGTTTTTTTTTCAAATTTGCTCTGTTTCATACTTCACTTTACTCCTGTTCTCTGGCCAACACACCCCTCACCTCACTGGATTGTATTTCAGAGATTTCTTTCCTTCCTTCCCTGTGCAGTGATATCACTTTGCTGTGTGAGGTTCAATGGGAGCTGAAGTGAGGGGAGAGATGCAGGCGTGCTAGGGACGGGGATGACATGCATTCCCCAGAACTTCTGGACTGCATCTGGAGCTAAATGGGCCTTATTGTTTTCTACAGCATTTTTCAACTGATACCAACATCCCTCCAGTTACCTGACACTACTGTAAGTGCAGTTATCCCATGGGAGCAGAAGTTATCCTCTGGCCTGTATGCAGCCAGGGAACACAAGATGATCTCTATGCAGCACTTGATGTATGCTTTAGCTAAAGGCAATGATGAGTAATTTATCTATATTGATCATACCTATACGGATTTTGACTAAGAGCCCAGTTTGTGATGGGTCTGATTGCCACAATTTGTCAACTATATTTCAGGACTATTGAAAAATATTGCATTCCCGAAAACCAAGTCTTTATGTGAAAAGAAGAAATTTGGAAACAACCAGAGAAGGCATCTCTGGTTTTATTTTGAAAAAAGGAGAGTTTCTAGCCTTTATGGCTGCAAGGGAAAGCTGGATGATGTGACCTGGATATAACCTAATGACTTGAGCTTTATACAGTAAATAAATAAGATTACCTTATTTTCTGTTTGTTTGTTTGTTTGTTTGTTTGTTTGTTTGTTTGTTTTGTTCTTTCTAAAATAATCTCTAAAAAAAAGATCTGATCTCAGGAAATGCAGAGGGAGCTGATTCCTGGTTTTCAAGGTATCATTTTTCCACAGACTACAGGAGAATTATCACATTCTGCTGTTGATTTTCAAGCAAAAAATCCTTAGTTGGTGAGAAAAGAAGACCCAGTTTTAAAAGTGTGTCCTTGGTTTGAGGGACCTCCCACATTCAGGGAAAAAAAGGGAAAAAAAGCCAACCCACAAACACACAAACCCCCTCAAAACTAAACCAAACCAAACCAAATCAAACCAAATGAAACCAAACCAGCCAATCAACCAACCAAACCAAAATAAACAGAAAGAAACAACCAACGAAAACGGCCAGTCTGAAACCTTCATCCTAATTCCTCAATAACCCCATAAAGATAAGTTTAGGTACAAAGGATTGGACAAACCAAAACTTCAAACTACATTTGCTTGTTTTAAAGCACTTTTATACACATAATGCTATGGACAACACACACAGAAGACCAGGGATAACTTTATAGCCTCCAGGGACAGGATGGTACTGACTTTTAGAACAAAGAATTAAACGTGAAGACTCATGGGACTGGAGTTCCTCTGTGTGGTTGTCTGGCCTGATCCACAGTCTTGCAGGTAGCTGGCCCTGGTTAGTGCTTGCAGGTGAGAAGAACTAGCCAGGACTGGCCATGAGCAGTCTCCATGACCACCTTCTTTCAGGCACAAAATTAGGTCTTGGTTTCTCAGTCATGTGGGCAAAACTGAACTTCATTACCCAGTGACAATACCAGACCAAAGGAGAGGGTATAGTCATGACATAGTTCATCAGAGAGTTCTGAAGATCTGAGACTGCTCTTCAGACAAGGTAAGAGGAATTGTGATTTTTGTCTCTTCAGCCTCAGTACTGATGGTCTTCAAGGACCCTGCATCACAGAAGCAGTGAACTTGCTTGGCTTTCCAGGACATGGACACTAGCAAAGCTAGCAGGGGAGGCTGCTGTTTGTTGATCCAGCAGCCTCCTGTCCTGTTTCTTCTGTAATTAGAGCTGGCTGACCACATTTGTGTTGTTCCTGGAGATCTTCAGGAGAATTTCGGAAATTCCACAGCAGCAGTGTGCAGAAAACCTTTGGAAAGCAACCCAAAAATTTTCAGGTTGCAAAAACTGACCTTCTAGGAAAGAAGCACATCCCGCCCCCAGGCAGCATCCTGTCTGGGTATTGCATAAGGATAAATGTTTTTATGGATATTTCCCTTTCGGTGCTGATGACAGATCTGATCTGAAGGTAGAGATTGGCAGTGTGACTATCCTTGGTCAAAGGAGTCTGACTGCATTCTGCTGCCCTGCTGTACAGTCTGTGAAGCTTATGCCAGTAGAACAACAAAGACTTTAAGCTGTCAAGCAAGGAAGAAAGAAAAAAAAAAACCAAAAAGAGAGAGAATAATGAAAACTAAAAGTACTGTTGGGGTGAAGGAAGACACGGTGCTTTTGATGCCCTACACAGGTCCACTACACAACAGAGCTGAAACGTAATGAAATCGGTGACAACATTTTCAGCTGTTTTGGTGGGATTTGGATTGTAGCCAAATGGTGTGAAGCATGTCAAGGACGAGAAGGAATAATATCTGTGCATGTCACACATAAACTGCCCAGTATAGTTGCAGCATGTAAGATACATACAATATAGCGTGTAAACTTTGGAATTTTATCAGTACCAGGAAGGACAATTATAATAGCAAGTGACTGTATTTTACCAGGAATAAAACATGGAAGAAAAAGTCTGAATTAGTTTCACTGAAACACTCTATTACTTTATGAGTAAGCATACAACAAACAAACATTGAACTTCTGGAGTAACGTGAACTAAGTTGTTGCTACACCGTTAGTGTCATTTACCTTCAGATTTCCCGCTATAATACAACGGGTAAAGAGTTCTCTAATTCCATCTTTACTGCTGTAATTCAGGGTGCCACAAAGCCAAGTTACACTCATGTCAGTATGCAAACAATGTTTAGGTCCTCATAAAATTCTGCCAGCTGACTACAGCAACACTGTACAAAGTAAAGGAGGGAAAGGGGATATATAAGGGCTTAGGACTGAACTGACTATCGTAGTTACACCCTCACAAAACAAAAACCCCATTTGTGAGTTCAACCTTGCATTGGGTTTCAGAAGGTCCAACCTTCAGTGAAAGATATTAAACCTGAAACTAGCTCCAGGTTTAACTTTATTCCTATGTGGGGAGTTAAATGTCTCTAAAACACACAACACAGATTACTTCCTCAGTTCATGAAGCAAGGGAATGCCTTTCCTCTGACCTTCCTTTATCTATGATTTTAAAAGGAGCTTTTGACTGAAACACAGAGGATCAAATATTTTATTTAAGCATCTGGTTACATTCTTAACAATAAAGAGTATTGAAGCTAGTTCTCAACACAGACATGGTCTAATCACCTTCCCTCCTTCCTCCCTTTATAAAAATCCAAAGAACAGTAAACATTTGGGAAAATAAAGAATAGTAGACAAACTGAGGAGGAGAGGATGCAAGAACAACATGAAAAATACCTTTCATATAATTAAAATAACTCTTTCTTGAGAGATTTTTAACTAGCTAACGATAAATACTTCCTTTGTTAAATAACACTTATTTTTTCACAGAATACCTAATTTTTCAGTTCAACAGAGAATTGGACCCAATCTCAATCATCTGAAAATGTTATCTGACCAAAAAGATTAGAAAATAATTTGCTCTGTGGATTTGCATGATCACCCACAACACTTTTAAACAAATTACTTTTTAAATGTGACAAGCAGGGAAAAAAAAAAAAAACAAAAACCCCCCCAAAACAGTTAAAGAATTTGTAAGATTTAAAGAATTGCTAAGATTATCCTATTCACATGAACTTCAAAGAAAAACTGGTTTGAATAGAAAGGAAAATTGTAGTTTCTGTATATTTTACATAACAGAGAAATGCTGTTGTATCAAGAAACAAAACCTGCTATCCGTATCAAATTAGCAGTTAGATTTCTTTTTTAAAGTTTAATGCTCTATTGAAAAGAAAATAAAACTTTAAATTTTGCAACTAAGAACTTCACCTTCAAGCAATTCAGTTACAAGAGGTACAGAGAGCTCACTGTATGCCCTGGCATGTTTCGACTACCTTGCAGCAAAACACCAAATTGAGTTGTCTACCATGTAGGTGATACTTCAATTGCTTTCTTTTTATTTTAACAACTGCTTGGAGGTTGCAAAAAGCAGAGAATTTAAAAATACTCTGTTCTACATGGCTTGAAGAGGTATTGCGAGTTAAACATTATTTGTAGAAAGTATCTTATCAAAAGCATGACAAAGATTTCACGATTTTTCTATTTTTGACTTTGGTATATTTCCATGGGGAAACATGAACCAATACAGGAAATGTCAAAATGTAGGCAATTTTATGAGATTTAAGAGTAGCACCAGGTCCAATTTTATTAAGTTCATTGGTGTAAGTTTGCCAAGAGTTCTCATGAAGGGTTGTCTTTTCAAAGATTCTTTGTTCAGAAAAAACAGTGGGTTTATAACATACTGCCTTGGACATAACATATTATAGCACCGTTGTCTATTGTAGCATTATTACCTACATATTGAAAGTTTGATTTCTTTCTGATAGGTTGGCAGTGATGCTCCTTTTTTATATTATTCTTAGTGTTTCACAGCACTTGTTTCCTAGAGATGCCAAAAAAACCCCCAAGCAACAAAAACCTCTGCATAAGAGCACAAAGTTTTACACCAAGAAGCTAAAGTGGCTCAGACATGACTTCCAGATTTATTTTTCAGTTTAAAAAAAAAAAAAAAACAAAACAGGAAATGCACACAGAATAAGCATGGAAAATCTACAGGCAATGTTTTACTTCCATAACCCTTTGTCCAATCCCATCCTAATTTAGACCGCTGCATGTCTTGAATGGCACCCATGAACAAGCACTTAACAGATTTGAGAGAGCTGTTTGTGATCCTTAAAAGCTTTTTCCTTTGTCTGTTTTTCTGCAGGTTTGTTTTATCCCCCTACCACTCCATTCTGTGCATTTCAAGTTGCTACCTGGTTCATTGAGACAAATGGTAGAGGTCAGTCGCGTGGTGGCCGTTGCACAGTAATTCCCTTATTTCCCTCCCTGTGTGAGCTGGGCTGGCTCAAAAAGGAGCTCACCTCAGCTCCTCAGAAAAAAAGGGAAGTTATTCTTCATCTGCATGTTCTAATACAGCTGAGCTCTCTCCCCTCTTTTCATTTTAGTCTGTCCTAAGAAGGCACTTACTCTGCAATTTCCACAAGAGAAGATGAAAATAATCACCTTCCCTCATGCCAAATTTATTCCTGGTTTTGTGCTGTTTTCCATGTCGGTATGCTGTAATTTTATTGTTACTGATACCAGCTAATAGAAAGGATTCTTTTTCATGCATTGTAGGTCAATAGGTGTGCTGTCAGTTCTAAGTAAGCAAATGAAAAATACATAAATGCAGAAAAATAGGTCTTCATGCCTCTCCAGTCCCCAAATCAAATTCCCCCTCGAGGCAAAGCTATCCTCATCCACGTGGCTGGTGGATCTCTGTTGTTCAGAGATCTAGAGTATTCCTTATTCAGACATCAATTTATTTATGTTCTATATTGGATATGTCCTAAGTTTTTTTAATCACTTTTCAAGTAAGCCTTTCTTGTAATATTTCATGGCTGGACCACTGAAACCTTATAAGCCAAGGGCTGCTCCTGTCCAACCTGCCCTCTGAAGGGCTGTTGTTATCCTCAGTGGGATGGACAAACACAACAGCTTTCTCACCCACACTTTCCTCTCTTTTCACAATTCTTTCTTCCCTGACCAAGAGAAAGATGTCCAGTAGGCCAGTAAGTATTATTATGCAATTATTGTCCTAATTTTGACCCAGTGCACTGGTTCCCATGGGACACATAGAGGTCACTGAGATCATCTTCAGGCTGATCTAAATTATGTCAAAAGTTGTTTGAGCCCCCCAGAAACTTTGTAACTAAGGGTGTGCCAGGGTTTTCTCACCTCTTATTCTAAGTTTACATTTGCTGCAATTACAGAGATCAGACTCAATTGTTTGGGTGGGGTTTTTTTTGAAGAAAAGCTGAAATAGGAAGTATAATTTACAAATGTGACCTTCAAAGACACTCTGTGCTGGTGGTAAACCAGCACAACTCAATAAAGCCAGAAAATGTGTTAGAGACACAAAAGGAGAGAGGGAGAGTCAGACCAATAGTGTTTGGATGTGTTTGTTTCTTGTTTTCTTCTTTGATTTTCTTGAGTAACAAGCCAGCCAGCCTGCCAGTTCATCCCAGAGAGAGACAAGGTGACCAGACACTGACGTAAGTGTCTGGTAAGAATGCTGTCCAGAAGAGGAGCACAAAAGTTGCCATCAACAGCTCAGACAGTCCTCCTGAAGCACCATTCACCTACTCCAGCAACTGCTGCCAAGACTCTTCACTATCAAGAGCATATCATGTGCCTGAAGATGAAAGCAGGATAAGGGCAAAAAGCCATCAGGTTTTAATAAAGGAAAAGTTTTAGGAAAGGAGATAAGAACATAGAAATAGGGAAGAACATGACTGGACATGATGGAAAAGGAAGGAAAGAGTAGTAGGTGTTGAGTCCTCCAGTGGAGTCAAGAATAGAGAGAGACATGAAGCAGCAGAAATTACTGTAAAATCAGCACTTGAGCAGGGAACAGCAGCACTGATGTTTTACAAATACAGCAAATACATTTGAAAACATATGCACAAGAGGGAAATCACTTGGTACCTGGCCCTTTTAATTCTATGACAAAAGTGCATAAGGACAGAGACTTCAGAGATGGAAGATAAAGCAATGTTTGTGATCTTACAGAACGGAAATACTATTTATATTATACAAAAAACCCCCACAGCTGCAAACAATAATCCCAGTAGAAGTAACACTGTCAGAAGTAAATAGCAGACTGCACTGCAAAAATGAGACATGCCAACTTGTAAGTATTGGAAAGGGCACCAACAAGGAGTAGAGGTCAACAGAGAAAAGGGATTTGGTGTGAAAGATCATAGAGAAGGATCAGTTCCAAGTAGAGATAAGGCTGAGAGCACATCACTGCAGTAACATGTGAGAAGCAATGAACTATTTTAGGACAAATGATAAGGAAATGAGAGGCATCAAAAGAGAAGTGCTGGCTGATTTGATGATTAAAACTAATAACGAAGAGATTGGGGGACTTTAAATACAAATGAAGGGGGCATGAGCATCTTAAAATCAAAGGGGAGATACAATAAAAGATGTGTGGTGACACCAGTAGCAGTGGAATACAATCAAAATAATTAAAATTCAGCTTTTACAAAATTATATTGTCTGAATGCTTTTGTGATAAACATTTTCATCACAGTCACTTATTTATGTTAACTGAAGCTCACAGCACCTTGCTCTTTCCTGACAGATAGACATCTGAGACAGGTAAGTTGACAGACCTACCTACAAGGCAGAGAGATGTGAGGTGGGAGTGGAGAATGGCTGTCTGAAGGCACCCTGGCCTGGGACCTTCAATTTTTTTAGAATTACTGAATAGCTTATCCTTCTTAAATAAATGTAATTTGAAAAGACATGGGTTTATCCTGGTATTTTGAATGTATGCTAGTTTTCCACATAGCCTTATTTTGGGATTTTAACCCTATGCTAAAGTTAGTTCTACTATGGGTCACAGAATCACAGAGAAGTCTAGGCTGAAAGGGACTTCTAGGCATCATCTGATCCAACCTTCTGGGGCTTGACTTAGGTTATCCAGGGTCTTGTCAAGCCAAGATGAGTATTTCCAGTGAGGTAGACTTCACCACTTCCTTAGGCAAACTGTTCCAATATTTCAGAGTGCTCTTAGTGAAGTTTTCCTTATATCCAGACAGCATTTCCCCTGAAGGACCTTGTGTCCCTTGCTTCTTGTGCTGTCATCAGGCATCTTTGTGAAGCATCTTAGATATGCAACTACTTCGATCCCCTGAGTGATATTATGCCCTGACCAAAAATACCCTAATCCCTTCTGCCTTTCTCCACATATCAAATTCTCCAGCACTCTGATCACCTTGTTCACCCCAAGATGGTCCCTCTCCAATTTCCCAGTGCCTCTCTTGAAAACTTTTAAAATCCTTTTGCAATGTGAAAATGTGAGCAGATT
The DNA here is from genome assembly GCF_964237585.1 of Gallinula chloropus. Classification (NCBI taxonomy): domain Eukaryota; kingdom Metazoa; phylum Chordata; class Aves; order Gruiformes; family Rallidae; genus Gallinula; species Gallinula chloropus. The sequence continues at coordinate 4,805,045 of NC_140089.1, read as the reverse complement.
GTCTCTTGTGAGTTGATGAACGGAGGATGCCTCTAACATGTTAATCCTGATGATTCTTTCTGATATCTCCAGTAGCCATCTGTTTGTTCTTCCTTCCCATCATCATCTGTGATAATCCACACACTTCTCCATGTCCTTTCTGAGTCTCTTCTCCTCCACCATCACAATACACACAGGTTTCATGCCACAGTAGTTCCCCTCTGTTTACTCACATCATCCTCCCCCATTCTTTACTGAGATTTGTTTTGAATGATGTTTAGGCAACAGGAAATGTGTGCTGCCTCTACCCATAATGGATGACACATCAGCTTCCTTATTTCCTAAAGGGTACAAAGTGCTCCTTTTCTTTGCAGAGGACTGTTTGCTTTAAGAGTTTGGAGGAATAAGATGTATTACGCTTGGGAGGAGATTCCTTTCTGAGAAGGTCCTTTATTGGATAAGCATTCAAAGGCTGGTGATCCATGAGAGACAGAAAGTAAAAGGTTAAAGGTGAGAATGAGAGAAAACAGGAACAGTTGAATTCTGGACAGAAAGCACTGTCTGCCTTCAGAGCAATTAAGAGAAATTGTCATCAAGGGACCAAAAGAATAATTCAAGAAACATGATGTCACGGGATATCGGTGTCTATGATATTAATGATGCTTATGATTTATTGCTCTTACTGGTGACCTATAGAATATGCAGAAACCAGGGCAAAAATAAAAAATCTGAAAATAGCAGAATGGGGTTGATTCTAGGGTAACCTTCAGCGAGACTTTTTTATCTTTCATGACTTTCAGAGCTGAGATTTAGAAGTAAAAAGCTGTTCTCTGGATACTTGGGTAGACTTTGAACTGAAACAGGCTTTCTTCACAGCTTTTGGATTTTTTTGTTCAATAGAGGCTGTTGCAACCAAAACTAAACATGAAATGTAATGCCAATACATCCGCAGTACTGTTTCCCAAGACAATTAAATGCATTTGTTCAGTAGTTTTGGCACAGTTTTAATCCAGATATTTAATCTAGGTTCATCACAATCTTGTCTGCCTACAGAGGAAACAAGTACAGATCTGGAACTGGATAATAAAACAGAGTAAGTCAGAAACGTGCAGCTGTACAGATCTGGAATGAGAAAATTTAATTTAAGGTAGGAAGAGCTGAAGGACTAGAGAGGCACCCTGCTTCCTCACAAACATGAGCCCTTGCAGGGAGAGTTACACCACTTCAGGAGGCACATCAGGTCTGAGATTGTCAATGCACAGACTGTGGCACTGTTACATAATACCTCGACCTTAAACGAGGTGACTAAGAGCTGCCAAAACCAGAGGATGTGCAAGCCCATATGCTGTCACCAAAGTCAGAAAGAGGCAGTGAACTGGAAGGCTGCTCTGAAGCAGAAAAGGGACTGAGATGTGGACCTCTGACATCCTGGAAGACAGCAAAAGAGAATTTTTGAGGGGTGATGAAAAAGGCAAGGCAGGAGTCAAGGTGGCTGCATAAGGAACAAGGATAAGGTTTTTTTCTGGATTCTGTGAGAAAGAGGGAGCAAAATAGGTAAGAGAGAGAAGCAACATGGGAGAGACTAGGTTTTGGGACAGAATAGGCAGCAGAAAAATTCTTTAAGGCTGAAGGCACAATAGGGAGGGAATATATTTAGTGCAAATGGGAGCAGAAAGGAAACAAAACCAACATGTTTTGTATCTCAAGACTACAAAGAAGTAGAGTCTGACCCCAGTTCTCACTGAATAGTTACTTACAGCAGCAGCTTTTCCACTGAAGTCTTAATTTACCACTCAACTGAGCAAAGATGGCAAAATGGGCATTTTTTTTCTCACTAAAATCAAGTATATACACTCTAATATTTTCCTAGATTTCACTTCCAAACTGCTGTACTGGTCAGGTGTGTGTTGCTTGGGTATGTATAAGGCTGTACCAGGGAAACCGTGAAAAAGTTTGACACATGTCAAAATATCTCAGGATGGATGGTGGAAGGGGAATGACTGTTCTTCAAAGGGAGGGAAGATACCAGAAATCTGTGGCCTAGAAGCTTGCGATGTAGCAGGAGACAGAGGGTAAGGTATGCTGCAGATATGAGCCTGAGATTTGCAGCTGGACTTCTGCAAGGATCAAGAGTACTTGTGCAATACCCGTGGGTTGTATCCATCTAACATTTTCCAGCAAATTAGGCAATATGACCTACACCCAGAAATCACTGGAGATCATGGGTGAAGGGCGTTTTCCCATCTAACATGGCCATGCTTGGCTCTGTGAAACCAGTACACACCTAACACCAGGAAGAGGAACAAATGCACTTTCATGAGCCTCCTCGCTGTAAAACCCAAGCTGTGCTGGGATTCTGCTGTCCTCCAAAAGGTGCATTAGGATGCATGAATATGTTGACAAGTTGAATGTGTTCGTGCTGACACCTCCTGAAAAGGGTATGTCATCTGAGATTTCAGCCCCTCACGCCAGCTATTTGCATACTGCTGTCTGAGGCTGTCGGGAGTGTGTATGTATTCTACGTATCTGCTGAAATAAACAACACACATAAGGCTTCCGAGAGGCACAGTCACTGGGGAGTCCACCGAGTACACAAGATTTTACATATTTTGCCGCAAATCCAGAGTTCTAAACACAAAACACTGCTCACAGGGACACTGGGTGGATTTGTGACTCCATCGCGGGAACCTGGGGTCTATAAAGCAGCGAATAGATCACGCTCATCCATATGCAAGTTCCACTTCTCCCAGTGTATTTTCAGTGATAGTCCCTCTCTTAAATAACTGCAGTGCAAGCCATTGGAATGTATTACAACCTAGAATTATCTTCAACTCTTTCAATTAAGTGTAAAAAAAAATCAATTAGAAGTGAAGTAACTTGTAGAAAGCAACGCACGTTTTTTCTTGAATGAGGTACATATCTCAGTCAAGCGGAAGAAATTTAACACACTGATACAGCAAAGGAATCCCAACTTTGTAGCACAATCTTTACTTGACCAAACATTAATAATACTTCACAAAATTGCTCTGTGCCTCATTCAAGCCTTGGGTCACGTGTATTAAATCATAGGTAATTTCTTCTAAGTTACACCGGGGTAAAAATCTCTGAAACATGCAAAAGGAGTGAAACTGCATGCAGAGTGCTGCAACAGAAAGAATTTCTGTAGGAACTTGACCTCTTGAGAGATTTTGATATGCAATGATCTTGCCTAAGTAATCCTGTGAAATTTTCAATGAAAATCATAAACCAAATCTTGTCTCATTGCTAGCTTCCATCCCTGAAATAAAATGCAATAAACAAAAATTCCCCGTAAATGAAAACAAGAATTGAAAATGTGCACAGATTTTTTTCTTTTTTAAATAATATGTTGGGAGAAAAATAAGATGAAAATTTCTGCTGCTCCTAGAAAATGAACTTGCTGTATGACCACAGTGTTCTCATAAAGAGCTTGAAAAGGAAGATTGATGATAAATGTATTTACTTCCTCATCTTGTATACCATATGAAGCGATTTCAGCAAACACTATTTATTCCTGCACACCATGTTACTTTCCAAATCCATTTTTGCCCACATTATATTTAAAATGCAAATGTCAAGGACATATTTTCCTGCATTGGACAGATCAAATCTGATGTACTGCAGCTCATGAGAACACCAGTAATGCACAAAGTATGCTGGTTAGAATTGTAACCTATTTTCTCCATAGAGGGAGCACACCAGACCAACATTCTTTGTAAATATTAGCTTTCTAATATTGCTTTGAAATTTTTCTTTGTCTTTAAATGTGTTTTCCCAAACAAAAAGTAAAAAAATGAATCCTGCTGATCTGCCCTATGCTCAGTCTGCTGCAAATCAGTGTAATTGCCTCAAAGACGGGCTCAGTTCTAAAACTGTTTTCTCTCTGTCAATGTGGAAGTGACATTCCACATGTGGAAAAGAAAAAAATTCACGAGTGACAAATGTTAAAATAAAAATAAAATAGTTCTAAGTATTTATAAATATTTCTGTTTAAAATATTTCTATTTGAGGTTATCTTTTAAATAATTCTGCACAGGAAAATGAATCTGTTCCAGTTTCAGCTGCAAGGTTCTCATGGGAATGGGATTGATACAATAAATAGAAGCAGCTTATTGTTGTTGCTCTCCAATCTTTGACTTAGGTTACTGGAGTTGTTTCTTTGAGCTCATCCCTCAGTACTCGTGGTTAATAATCTTTCAGTGCAGAGAAAGTTAAGGTTTCTTTTTCAGTTTTGCATTTCTTTTTAATGTGCACTAGCTCAGCTAGCTGAGAAATGTCTCAAAGGATATTTTTGGAGGGAAAACCAAACCAGAACATGTTATTACTAAAATTATTTCCTCCCTTCCCCAGCAAAAAAAAAAAAAAGTCTCAGGCTCAGTGAAAGGCTGGAAAAAATGCACATGAATCAATTATGAAAAAAGAGAAAGTTTCTTTGAATGAGGAAAAGCTGATTGGAATTAAGATAGGCTTTGTTCATATCTGCAAGATACAAGGAGAGGACTTTTCAGTGGAACAGAAAAGGGGGATTTGGGAGTGTTTGGCTGCTTAACGCTATAGTGCTTCAGAGCCCATGTGAAAATTTGCTGCGAGCTATTAATCATCATTGTGCCCCTGCAAAGAAGCTGTTACAATGATGACTATATGTCATTATATTCCCACTGTAAGTAACGAATCAGAGAGCTGGGAAAGTTGGATAAGAGCGGCTGGCAAACTTTTAAGCGGTAGAATCCATTTAAATAAATTTACATCACATTTGCTACTTTCGCTGGTATGGGAATCATACTTTAAAATGAAACAATATGCTGCGTTCATGGGCCCTGGTCTTTTATTCTCCTGTCTCTGAGCCTACTTTCCAGGTCAGCCTTTGCCAGCGCTGACAGCACGCTTTTCTCATAGCCTCTCCTTCTCATAGCCTTTGGTTGCTTTCAAGTTCAATTTAGCACAATGAAGTTGTTATGCATGACAGTTTGGAGAGCAGAATAGGTGGTGTCTGAGCCCGCTGTGTCGCTACAAAGTGGGCTCATTCTCCGCAAGCTGGCTCAGTTACTGAAGCCTTGCTGGTGGGACACCGCGGTGGACTTCCAGACGTTCCCATCCTGACGAAAACAATTAGCTTCAAACTCCAAGAACCCGCGGGGTTGCCCTTTCTTTCAGTGAGACCGCGCCATTTAATATGCTGCAGTGGATCTCAAATTCGTGTTGATTTATCCCGTTGTACTCTTCTTTTATGGCCTTTATTTACAGATGTGTAAAGAAACAGGGAAAGTTTGAGTCTCGCACGGTTCAAGAGCTTTACTGGAAATCTAAACCATTGTTTTATGTTTATTTTATAAGGAAATAGAGTTGAAACATGTCAGGCTTAATTCCATTAGGCTGAACTGCCTAAAAGAGAGCCCTGAGGTTCCTTGAACAGAACCTGAAAGTGTCTCTTCTGCTAACCATCAGACACAAGCCAAACAATAAACAACTACAAAACGCTCAAGATGCCAACACGGTTGCCTACTACAAGAATGCCTAAAAACACCCCTAGAAATCATTTACAAATGGTGAATTATGCAAACGTTAAAAATTAGATCATTTTTGAGCCTGTGTTGAGGTACTGTAACCTGCCTGTCCACACCAGGGACAGCTCAGGATGCGTGCTCATGTTCATTGCTCATGACATTGTTGGACACTGAATTCAGTTGTACAACAGTTACTACCCCTACAGGATAAACATTACTCTACTTTTATGTGAACTTGGTTATCAGCACACTGATAGCTTTCTCCTTTTTTTCTTATCAGGCGCTACTAGCATTGCTGTGAAAGCACAAGGCAGTTGCACGCTACTTGAATATATGCTGTTCATACCTGCGCTTGGTGTCTTAGGTTGGCCAGTAGAAAAGAATCAGTCACCTTAATTATAGATTAGTCCCGAGTATTCCAGCAACCCTTCCATGATGGATCACACTATTAGAAAAGTACCTGCCCACATCCCCTTTGCCCCTTCCCTCCGTATCCATCCTATCCATTTCCCTTCTTTATATTTTTTTTTTAATTTGCAGGAACAAAATATTATCTAGATTCTTTCTCTGTAAAGGGCTTGGTTTGCCCCAGCACTTTCGAAAGGTAACATAAAATCACAGCAGCAAGTCTTTTACCTCTTCAAAATGGTTTCTGCTTATCTAAACCAAATAATACAATTAAATTGTCTGGTTTTGAACAATACAAAATGCATCTATTACAGCCACTAAAATGTCACAATCCAGGCTAAATTCAGTCTGCACGTCAAAAGGTTGATTTTTGTTTTTATTACAGTTAATTAAACATCCTCCAATAACATGACTATGACGTGGAGTGATTAGCAGGCTACAACAAAATGTAAGGCAATCAGTACTACATTTAAGGCCATATATAGGCTTCTTGGTCAAAAAAGGGAGTGGGGATTAGAATACTTGGTTTCTTATATAATTTATACAGTGTATCAGACCACCAGACCTATTCTTAACTGTTAATACAGGTATTTTCTTTGTCATTCATTCAAAAAAAAAAAAAAGACCAAACTATTTTTTGCAATATTGCTGCAACTAAACATCTCTTTTACTAGTGAATGGCCTCATGTGAAGATCGCTTGATACGTTATGATGTTTACTCATTATTTAAGAAACAGAAGAGTGAAAATGTGTTGTGCCAGTGAGGAACCAAGTTGAACTATAAAGAAAAAAAGGATGCATGAATCAGCCTTTAAAATCACAAGAACCTTTGCTTTATATATTTTGCCTGAGCAATATAGCTTTCTCATATTTCTTCAGACATCAGTGACGTAGGTCTCACCAGTTTTGGCAGTAGCACATATAGGTCAACAAAACAGAAAAGGTCATTCAAATACAAGGATTTTCAGGACAGAATGGAATACAAAAAGAAAAGAGACAGGAAGAACCAGAAGAGCAACACAGCCTTGAAACCAGCTTAACATAAATACATAGAATCATAGAATGGTTTGGGCTGGAAGACAACTTAAAGATCATCAAGATTCAACCCCCCCACGGTGCGCAGGGACACCTCTCACCAGACCAGGCTGCCTGAGGCCCCATCCATCCTGGTCTTAACACTTCCAAGGAGGGGGCATCCACCACTTCCCTGGGTAGCCTGTGCCAGTGCCTCACCACCTTCATAGTGAAGAATTTCTTGCTAATATCCCATCAAAATCTACCACCATTCCCCCTAATTCTATCACTATATGTCTTTCTAAAAAGTCCCCCTCCAGCTTTCTTGCAGGCCTCTTCAGGCACTGGAAGGCTGCTATAATGTCTCCTCAGAACCTACTCTTCTCCAGGCTGAACATGCCCAACTCTGTCAGCCTCTCTTCATAGGAGAGGTACACCAGCCCTCTAACCATCTTTGTGGCCTCCTCTGGAGCCGTTCCAACAGTTCCATAAACTGGACACAGTATTCCAGGTGGGATCTCACGAAAGGGGAGTAGAGGGACAGAATCACCTTCCTCAACTTGATGGCCACAATCCTTTTGATGCAGCCCAGGATATGGTTGGCCTTCTGGGCTGCAAGCACATATTGTTTGCTCACGTCAAGCTTCTCATCCACCAGCATCCCTAAGTCCTTCTCCTCAGGGCTGCTCTCCATCACATCATCTGCCAGCCTGTTTTGCCTTTGGTGAAGCCATGCTGACTATCCTGAATCATCTCCTTGTCTTCCATGTGCCTTAACATAGCTTTTAGGAGGATCTTCTCCATGATCTTCCCAGGCACAGAGGTGAGGCTGACAGGTTGGTAGTTCCCTGGGTTGTCGTTTTTACCCTTTTTAAAAATGGGCACAACGTTGCCCTTCTTCCAGTCACCAGGAATTTCTGACCACCATGACTTTTCATATATGGTTGTCCTGGTTTCAGTCAGGATGGAGTTAACTTCTTTTGTAGCAGCGGATGGGATGCTGTGTTTGAGAGTTAAAATGAAAGCAGTGCTGGTAACACCCTGATGGTTTTAGTTGTGTCAGGCAGTCAAGGTCTTTGTCAGCTCTTCATATTTCTCTATTCATGAGAAAGGAGTGGCAAAGCCAGGACAGGTGACCCAAATGGACCAAAGAGAGTATTCCATGCCAATTACGTCCTGCTCAGTACAATGGGGGGCGGCTCCGGGACGCACAGTTTTTGGGGAACGGTCGGGTTCCAGGACAGCTCTGGGTGGCACGGTCTGAGCTGTGGGTTCAGTGAGAAACTGCATCCTGTATCAACAGTTTCATAGATATTTTGCTCTAAAGTCCTGTTAGCATTGTTATATTTTATCTTTCTGCTGTTTTAGTAAACTATCCTTATCCCAACCCACAGGCTTTTGGTTTCTTGGTTTTGGGGTTGTTATTTGCCCCTTCCTTTTCCCTTTCCTTGCCTCACCCCCCACCCCCCCTCTTCCCCTGCTCTTTTCCTTTAAGGAGCAGGCAGCTGCGTGGATCTTGGCTCTCAGCCAGGGTAAAACCACGACAATGATGGAGAGTGGCTTGGCAACCACATCGGCCAATATTCTGAGGACTCTAGAATGCATCTCATCAGGTCCCATAGACTTATATATGTACAGGTTCCTCAGGTGATCATGAACTTGATCTTCCCCTACAGTGGGAGGGGCTTTACCCCCTTGTGCCCCATTTTGCTATCATTGTAAAACCAGGAATTTCCTAAGCAAGAATGTACATGGTCATGTCAATCGAAAATGAAGCCTAATTTTAGGACCATAAAAAGAAAAATTTTTATATCCTCTAAATTAATCTTATAATAATTTTGTTGTGGTCATGATGGCCTCAGTGCAACAGGCCAAATTTTACTAATAAGGATTGCTCTGAAGAAAACTGGAAGAAGACTCGGACAAACCTTTTCAGTTGCAGTGGAGTGGTGCGATGTGAAGACAAGGCTTATGCATTTGTAAGCATGTAGTAATGAATTTAGGAACCTTTGGATGTGTGATCATGATGGAAAGCAGGAATCATTTCACTGCCCTGGATGTATGAGGAAAGGATTATACAGACTAAGTGGGATTAAATAGCCTCAGTTTTATTTATAAGTACTGCAAAGGAACCATCTACTACCAGACATCGTATCTCTAAGGAACAGCTGTTTTAGCTTTTAACTGCACTGTTTTTTTGACAAGTTAAAGCTGGATCTCTATCTGAGCCATCACACTTAAAGGAGTTAGGCCTCTGGCTACCAGGTCTGTCCTGTGATGGCTGTGAAGGAGGCAAAAAACCTGTCAGCCACCACCAGATATTTCCAGCCACCCCTGAGGAAAATCTCTCCTGCCCTCCTGCTAAGGCTGGTGAGTTTAAAACCTGCTGATTGACCCACTGACAATGGTGAGGTTGGGACTTCAGCTTTCCATTAGAGAACCAGAATAAAAGACAGAGCCCTGGGTGATATCTGGCTGGTAAAATGTAAAGCCAACTGGTTGTAGGTGGGACCCCCAGTGGAGTGTAGATGGGTGGTACCTCACCTGGGGACAACCATTGCCATCCAAAGCACTCTCACACCATCACCTGGACAACTGTAGTAGTTGTCTGCATGACAACATGTGTTTCATGGGGCAAAACTCCATGGCCAATGGCGCATGGCCTTCTGCTTGCACAGTCTATCACATGCCCTTACAAGGCTGGTTCAGATAGCCAGTGTATAACTGGTGGTTTCCAGCTAGCACCTATTCATTGGCTTCTGTCAAATTACTTTGGTGGACAGGTGTCCATATCAGAGAACTATGGCGACAATTGACACTAATTGGCACCCCTGATGACTTTCTCAACTAAAGGTGGTCCGTCCCCATCAGACAAGGCACACTGGTGGGAAATTTGCTCTGCTGCATCATCTCAGTAACCAAGGAGCTCAAGTAGTATAGGGGAAAGCGAACAGGAAAAAAACATAGATAATTAGCTTGTTATAGTTAATCCTGTATTTTTGAGTGGACCACTTAGCAATCAATAGATTTTGATATACAACTAATGCACTGGCAGAGTTTGCTGTGGTGGTGAGGTCTGGCTGAATGCATTTTGAGTCCTTAATCAAGCATCAAGACAAACACTAAAATAAATGTTCAAACTAAACAACCTTCCTCTGGCCTCATTGTGAAAACAGCAGTAAAAGGAGTTTTAAAGTTTCTGGTAGCACTTCGTGCCAGACCTCACTTATTTTATATTTTATGCTCTGTACATTGTTTTCCTTAAAACAAAGTTTTTAATTAAAGGACTGTGCTTACAGATAAAGCTCATTTTTGGAATAAACAATTGTCAGCAGCCTTTGTAGGGCCTGTGCAGGAAAGCAGTTAATAAAGATGCATATTTTCTGCTTTCTGTATTAGCCTACTTTACTATCACACCTCAGATAAGAACCAAAACTTAAGTTGTCTTCCAAAGTTTGGCAAGCTTCAATGGGTTCATTAGTGGGTTTTTCTTCAGGACCTACTAGGCTCAAAGAGCCCCTAACAATGGAGCTAATCACTGGCTCTTCCCTGACCCAAGCTTATGTTGTCCTCTTTTTATCCACAGACTATTTCTGAGCAATTGGATTTCAGAACAAATAAATATCTCCCTTTTTTTTTTCATCTTTTGTGTATGTTTTTAATTTGCAGCCGCCTGTAGTTAAATCAGTGTCGTAAATGGCAGGGTTCTTCAGGTAATCTTTCACCGGGCACAAATGGCCTAGCATTAAAATGCAGATAGCGTTACCTCAATTAGAGAACACTGTGCAAAACTTTAAAAAGATGTAGCTAAATGTTTAGACTAAAGAGGGAAAACTGCGTTGTTAGGAGCAGCGTTGGGCGAGCTGCAATTTCAATGGCTCCGCTAATGAATAAATGTGAGACTGTATCAACAGCGCTGAACAGGCGCCCGGTTTGTGTGTGCAGGGAGTGCAATGGTATCAATTGACTGGCTCTTTGTGGCAGCTCTAAAGTACCCTTGAACGTGTCAATGGAGGAAAGGCGTGTGGACAATGAAGCCATGACAGCTGAAAGTCAGCAGCGACCTTGAACCTCAACCGGTCCCACCATCCCAGTGACTCCAGCTGCAGCACAGACATGCGCGGCTGGACAGACGGGCCTTCAGCACCGCCTGTCACTTCCCCTGGTCCAGGTCCCTGCACTGAAATGACAATTTCACTGCACAGCAAGACCAGGCTAATAAGCACTGGGGAGTGTTCATTCATTAGCGACGTTGCTAACGATATGCCCAGCATCCTAATCAGTCCCTCGCTGACATTTGCGCAACGGAAAACAGAGAGAGCAAAACACAAAGCCAGTCGCTGCCGATCAAATGTTGCCTATCAGCATCTGCAGCCAAAGCAGATGCTCTGCTGAGAAGCAAGGGTTCTTCTTCTTGATTTGAGTGTTGTTGTTTATGAGACCACTTCCTTTATTGAAGTGAACAGCTCGTGGTTGGTTAAAACACTGCGAGGAAGGAACAATTAGCATCTGGCATGTGGTATTTTCCAATGGAAAACAACAGAATTTCCCTAAAGATCAGTCGTGTGGGTTACACATTAGCAGTACACCATTAAGATGTACACACAGCAGAGACCTGCAGAGCTCCTTCTGTCAAATCATGGCAGTATGGACCAGCAGTGGCACCCCTTAGCTGTAGGTAAATATGTTGGCATCCTTTATGGAGGATCGTTCTGGACACTCATGCATTCCCCTCCCTGCCAGGAGGAATGTCAGGAAAAACACCCGTGCTGAGCAAAGCAGGGTGGTCCCCCATCTTCTCATCCTCATCTCATGTAGTTATACTGATGACATAGCAAGTTAGTTTTTAAGGTGGGAGGATATAACATACACACTGCAGGGTTCCTCTATTCACACTATTAGTTTATCAGTAAAATGGTATAAGGACTAAATTTTTGTGCCATAGAACTGACATTTCTCCTTCCTCGAGCATCTGGCCAATCACGCCAACCCCTGCAGCATGTTTGTCAGTTTACCATATAGGATGAACCAAAAACCACTCTGGTTTTGGCTTACCATGGCAATGCTTATTCTGGTCTCGTACTTTACATATGGCAGAGAGCAAAGGAGGATGGATTTTGGAGAGATCATAGATGACCTTTAAGATACCTTACAACTCAAACAATTCTATGACTCTATGAATCACATGTCATGAGCAATTCCTGGCTGGGAACAGGTCTTCTCTAAAGTAGAATCTAATGGGGACTTTTTGCTGACTGTTAAAGAGAGTAATGTAATCTCCTTTTTGGCTCTGGACATGAAGAAAAAAATATGAGCAGCTATACTTCTTTAAAAATTCAGACTTGCTTGAAAAAAAAAGGCATTTTCAGTATCTGTACAGTTTTTTCCTTAATTTCCTGTGGATTTTTTTCATGTTTTCAGCGACATACTGAAGCCAAAATAAAAAAACATTTTCAGGTATTTGGGGGGGGGGGTGTGTGTCTGCTTACAATTTGTACATTAAAAGTGAAAAAGACTGACTCAGTTAATACACATTTTTCATCTTCATTCTCACTGATATATTCTGGTAAGTGGATTAATGTTTTTAGTCATAATTTTTATTTTTAAAATGCTTTTTATTATTTGAAAAAGATATATTCAACATAACATTATTGTAAATCATATAGTACTTGTGATTTGATGAAAATATTTAATTTATGGTGTGAAAGTACCACAAATTTTGATGTTTCCCAATCATAAGCAACACATTTGCCTTTCTGATTGTCCACTAAGTCTACAATAGCACGGTTGTTACAAAAAAAAAAGGTAATTTATTAAACAAGGATGTAGTGAAAAAAATCAATTGGAGTCTGTCTTTAAAGGAAAAGAATTCAAAAATATTCAAAGAAGCATAGAATCATAGGATGGTTTGGGTTGAAACGCACCACAAAGCTCACCCAGTTCTAAACCCCCTGCCAGGTTGGGTCTCATGAGAGCGGAGCAGAGGGGCAGAATCTCCTCCCTCAGCCTGCTGGCCACACTGTTCTTGATGCAGCCCAGGACACAGCTGGCCTTCTGAGATGCCAGAGCATACTGCTGGCTCATGTTGAACTTTTCACAGATCAGCACCCCCAAATCCTTCTCCTTAGGGCTGTTCTCAATCCATTTTCCACCCAGCCTGTAGTTGTGCTTGGGACTGTGCCAACCCACATGCAGAACCTTGCACTTGGCCTTGTTGAACTTCATCCAGTACAGCCTGTCAAGGTCCCTCTGGATGCCATCCCTTCTCTCCAGCATGTTGACCTCACTACAGACCTTGGTGTCATCAGCAAACTTTTTGAAGGTGCACTTGATCCCTCTGTCCATGTCATTGACAAGGATTTTGAACAGTGACAGTCCCGGTACAACTCTTTGGGTGTGGCCATCCAGCCAGTTCCTTATCCACTGAGTGTCAAATCCATGTCTCTCCAATTTAGAAATGAGAATGGTGAATGCCTTGAAGAAGTCCAGGAAGATGATGTCTATCATCCTTCCCTTGTCTACCATCTCTGTCACTCCATCATAAAATGCCATCAGGTTTGTCAGGCACTATTTCCCCATAGTTGAAGACATGCTGGCTGTCACCAATCCCTTCCTTGTTCTCCATGTGCCTGAGCATAGTTTCCAGGAGGATCTGCTCCATGATCTGAGGAGGCACAGAGGTGAGACTGACTAGCCTGTAGTTCCCTGGGTCTTTCTTTTTCCCCTTTTTAAAAATGGGGGTTGTGTTTCCCCTATTCCATTCAGTAGGGACTTCAACAGACTGCCAGGACATTTCAAATGTTACAGAGAGTGGCCTGGCTGCTTCATCCACCAGTTCCTTCAGGACACACAGGTGCACCTCATCAGATCCTAAGCTTGGAGGAGGTGACCCTTAAATACTAGCCAGCTGTCTTGGCCCCTCTTCTCTCTAGGGCTTTGTCTCATGTACTCTACTCAGCAGTTCCCTGAAGTGGCCAAAGTCTGCTCTCCTGAAATCCAGGGTAACAAGCCTGCTGCGCATTCTCCTCACTGCCCTGAGGACTTGGAACTCCACCATTTCATGGCCGCTGCATCCAAGAAAATGTGTGGAAATAATAAATGTTGGTTGTTGCATAACCGATATGGGAGACAGTAGATCTCACTTCTGCAAGAAATCCTCTTGCACCTCTTTAGCAGGTACAGCAGGACCTGAGCACAGGGGATGGACAACATCCCCAGCAGGCACTAGGATGCAGGAAATGAGGGATAATTTACTACTTAGCAGAGTTCACTTTAGTCAGGAGTTTACTCCCTTCTTACACCCATTGCTGCATGGGGAGGGGCAGGGACTGGGGCAATGGGGGTTTCTGTCAGTTCCCCACAAGTTGTTTTCCTTCTTAGCTGGGGTGGAGGGGCATTCCTCACACCTTCCCCCTGCTACACCCTGGGGTCCCACCCACAGCAGACAGTCCTCCATGAACTTCTCCAATGGGAGTCCTTTCCCACAGGGCTTCTGCTCTTCCCCAGCTGCTCCAGTGTGGGTCACTGCTCTGGGTGCAGTCATCAATCACAGAATGTCTCCCAGTCTCTCAGGCTCAGACTGCTCCAGCCTGGTCCCCCATGGGGTCACAAGCACCCCAGCAACCCTGCTCTGGTATGGGCCTCTCTCTCACTCATCTCTGTGTCTCTGTCTCTCTCCACAGGCTGCAAGTGCTGGCAGAGGATTGTTCCAACACAGGTCACAGCATCTCCTCTATGTCTCCCCCTGCTCCAGCGTGGGGCCTCTCGACGGGCTGCAGGTGGGGTCTGGGCCTTTTCCATGGGCTGTGGGGAGGCACCCGCTTCACCATGGGTTTCTCCAGGGGCTGCAGAGGCATCTCTCTCTCCAGCACCTGGGACACCTCCTCCCCCTCTTCCCAGCCCCTGGTGCCTGCACAGTCTCTCCAACCTTGTCACTTCCTTCCCTGGGGGCAAAAAGTGGCCGCTGGCGTTTTCCCTCCTCACTGTGGTTCCCAGAGACCTGTGACCATCGCTGATGGGCTCGGCCTTGGTCAGGGTCAGGTCCGGCCTTGAGCCGGCTGGTGTTGGCTCTGTGGGCCTGGGGGAAGCTCCAGCTGCTGCTTGCAGAAGCTGCCCCTGCAGCCCCCTCCTCTGCCAGAGCCCCACCATACAGAACTACAACAGGTGTACAAGTGCTTTTCATAAAAGAGAGATGGTATTCTTAGAACACAATAATGTGAACGCTCAGGAAAATGGGTAAAATGAATCATATAAGTTACCCCATGAAAGTCAACTAAGCATTGTGTGCTCCACTGTTTGCATTCCTCGGCACTTGGTGCTATCTAATTTTACTTTGAATTGTTGGGGTTTACGTGAATTATGTTCACTTTTGAAATACATTATCTAAAGATTATTTTTTTTATTTATACTGAAGCTTGCAACGTACAGTTACAGCATAAATGTTATGAATGTCAGCAAGTAAAGTACCTTTCCCAAATATACCAATGTTTGTCATGAACTGACACCTCTCTGCTAACTGCTTCCGCTTCTCTCGCACTCATTCTCACTACATCTAGGCTTAGTCCTGCAAACAATCACTTACCTCATTACCTTTACCCATGGAAGTGTTCTCACAGCAGTCTGAGGGCCCATCCTTTCCAAAACCTGGGTGTGTGAGCACTCTCCTTACAGAAGAACACCTTGAGGGACTTTCAACTGACACTTAAAACTAAGAACAAACTCCTTCGTTAAAACATATCACTTCATCTCTCACTGGGAAGATACTTGA
Source organism: Gallinula chloropus (assembly GCF_964237585.1). Classification (NCBI taxonomy): domain Eukaryota; kingdom Metazoa; phylum Chordata; class Aves; order Gruiformes; family Rallidae; genus Gallinula; species Gallinula chloropus. Next base: position 4,789,355 of record NC_140089.1, on the reverse strand, counting down.
GGAAACAAAGATATAAATAAAATAAGACTTAATTGGCAGAGCGTGCGGGTAGCTAAAATAACTTTTAAATGCAGAAAGATTTAGGAACTAAATTCCAGCTAAGAGGTCACTGCAATGCCTACAACTGGAGCATTCATTTTTGTTAGACCACCAAAAGACACAGGCATCAGATTGGATTTAATGCAAACGTATGTGGCCACGTCTGAAAACACACCAGCCTTCATAAAATAGTAAAGAGGCATTTTTCATGCACCAGTATGGCAGGCTACTTAGAAAAACCTTAAAAGGCTGCAAAACACTTCAATTAAGAACACTTAGTGAGGCGAAGTACATGGTAACTGACAAGCAGCTGAGGATGACACCCATCCCTCCCCACACACGGAGTAAAGACGGTTTGCACTGATAGCTTTAGGTTAAGAGTGAGTGCCTGGGTACGCTCCATAGGCAGGGTGTTCTGGCCACTGCACTCATGCCAACAGGAACAAAACAACCTCTCTAAATAATTCTCATTGCCTCATGGGTAAAGTGCCATGTCAACACAAGCCGGCATCTGGGGTGTGCAGCAGCCTTTGTTTTGTGTGTCCAAAAGGGCAGGTAGTTTTCTATAGGAGCCCAGGGGATCTTTGTGGAGGACTTTCACATAACGTGACTCGTTGGGTTTAAAAATGGCACATGGTGCAGGCCAGCACAGCGTTTGGGCCATGGCAGCCTTCTGTCAGAGAGACATTACACTACTGTGGTGCTATAAATCACAGGCATTGAAGTAAGAGAAGCTGAAGAGTTTGGAAGCATTTAATTTACCTGTCCTAGGGAGCCTGCTTTGGTGGGCGGGGGGTTGGACTTATGATCTCTGGAGGTCCCTTCCAACCTCTTAAATTCTCTAATAATGCAAGCACTGCTTATATTATTAAAAATGTATGTAGAATTAGAGTTGCAATAAATATTCCAGTCATGTTTCAAAATAAGTGTGTGGGTGATGTTAAATCCACTTTTGAAGGGGCTTTGTGGCAAAGCTGGACTGGGCAATCTGAGGGTGAATAAATTCCCTAGCTACCACACAGGGATGGTGTCCCCTCTCCACCCTCACCCAGTTGCAGCACATAACACATGAGGAGGATGCTATTGTCCATCAGCCTGTGCTACCTAAAGAAAGGGTGGCCTAAGCTCTCCAGGTAAAGAGAGTTTCTCATACCCAAAAGAGCAGCCACACACATCTATGGCACTTCTGGGGAAAGAAAAGTGCTTCCCAATTAGACTTCAATGTCCATGGATTTGCACCACCCAGCTGAGTGCCTTTTTGTGTCTGGTGCAGCTGGAGTAAAGCCTGGCAGTGCACCAGTGGGCAAGCGTTGGCTGCAGAGTGCGTTCCAGGGACCTGTCGAGAGCATCGGTGGCTGCAGAGGCAGAACGGCTGAGCATGGGGAAAACAGGAAGGAGACTACACAAAATGAGATCAGAAGGATGGAGGGAGGCTTAAGAGTAGGGGTGCAGGAGAAAATGCTATGGAAGGAAAAGATGAGGGAAAAGGAAATAAAAACCAAGAGGAGAGGAATGAGAGTAACACTTCTGACGGTGACATGTATGCAAGGCTGACAAAAAAAAACAGCAACAGAGAGCAAGAGGAAAAAACAAAGCTCTGGGAAAGAGTAAATTACATCTATGAAAATTAATAGAACCTTAATAGAAAGCTGAACGATACACACAAATCTGTGGGGATGGACATGTCCGTGGCACAGCTCGGTGCTTAGCGCTGATGTTTTTATCAGAAAGCTGAACAACAAAATTGAAGCCACAGCTGGAAAACACAAGGTTTAGAGACAGACCATGTTGCTATTTAGATTGCTATTATTGATGCTGTATTTGGAGGGGGATGGGAGATGAAGATTTTGTGGCCTCCATTATTTTATGTCCCTCTCTGTAAATTTCTAAACCAGCCCTGGCAGAGTTGACTTTTATTTCTTGCTCACAAAGACTGTCTGTTTTGTCTGAGGAACAGCCTAAAAAGCAGGTGTTTCCAAAATATCCCCCACAGGCAGAAAGAATTAATTTCTTCAAGGAATTCACAACTCGTCTACTTTTGGACATCAATAAACATAATCTTTGCTCTATACAATACTTAGCTGATACTTTCAGAGTCTCTCAATTCATCCTGCTTCACATAGTTTTGAGTGGAACACATTGGACATGGATAGACACAAGTCAACCCTGCCCAGTGTGTTTCCATCATCTGGTGCTTCTCCTACCCTGTGCAGTAGGTTGGATTGGTAACATCATTGTTATCCCATTACAAGCCCAACCAGGATGTCCACCGACCCATCACCCGGTGCTCACCAGCTCCACGCCCAACTGCGATGTTACCCCACCCCATCTCAAGGCACAGCCATGTGTCTTCGCTTGGGATGGATCATCTAGTTCCAAACCCCCTGCCATGGGCAGGGACACCCTTCACTAGACCAGGGTGTCCAACCTGGCCGTAAACACCTTAAACAGTCCATGAGGATCTTCTACGTAATGCACAACAACAATGCAAATCAAACACTTCAACCGTCTGGCAAGGCAATAAATCTCACCTCTTGCAATTCTTCTAATGGGCATGGATCTGACTAAGCAAATTGAATTTGGCCTCATGAGGAAGACCATCTTCACAAAGAACTGTCTGGGAGAGTCAATAACAAAACCAAGGCTCCTGTACCTGTTGAATTATTTCCCTTATTCACAGAATCACAGAATCACAAGGTTGGAAGAGACCTTTGAAGATCATCGAGTCCAACCATTCCCATCCTATGCTAAACCATATCCCTAAGTACCACATCTACCCTTTTTTTGAACACATCCAGGGATGGTGACTCCACACCCTCCCTGTGCAGCCTGTTCCAGGCCCTGACAACTCTTTCAGTAAAAAATTTTTTTCTAATGTCCAATCTGAACCTGCCCTGGCACAGCTTTGTGCCATTCCCCCTTGTCCTATGTCCTGTCACCTGGCTGAAGAGACCATTGCCCACCTCTCTACAACCTCCCTTCAGGTAGTTGTAGGTGGTGATAAGGTCTCCCCTCAGCCTCCTCTTTTCCAGGCTAAACATCCCCAGCTCCCTCAGCCATTCCTCATAGGATTTTCCCTCCAGCCCCTTCCCCAGCCTGGTTGCCCTTCTCTGCACTCGCTCCAGGACCTCAGTGTCCTTCTTATGGTGGGGAGCCCAGAACTGCACACAGCACTCGAGGTGTGGCCTCACCAATGCCAAGTACAGGGGCACAATCACCTCCCTAGACCTGCTGGCCACACTGTTTTTGATACAAGCCAAGATGCTTACTCTACTGGAGAAAACAGACTACACAGTAGGTACTTGGGAGAAAATATTTTGTTACAACAAACACTGCACTTTTCAGAAACCCCGTTCCCAAAACACACCGCTAAATATTGCTCAAAACCACACCAAGAACCTGGGCAAGAAAGTTCTGGTCTTTTTCTCTTCTACTCAGCAAAACACTTATGTGTGGGCGTATCTATAACTTTGAGGACACACTTCAAGTTTAATCTGCTCATAAATTCATGTCAGATTAGCTTCAAGGTAGTCGGTATCTTGCAGGATTGCTCCAGTGATTTTGTTAGGATTTTTAATAGTCCTTTCACAGTCTAATTCTGCAATTTTCACTCACCTTACGTGTCGTTGACTAAATAAGCAATGCTAGTGAAGACTATTCACAGGAGTACTACACAAGGAAGTAAAAAATGGCATATTCAAAGCCTTATTAAATGATTCATTGCAACCAACACAGCAATATTTTATCTCAGTAGCTTTTTATTCTGCTTTATTTATTATGTTTCCTAGTAAACAAGGAGAAATGAAAACGCAAAGTTTATAAATTGTTGCTGGGGGTGGTTTTGCTTAAGCTTCATGAATCTGTTGTTTTATACTGTGCTTGATCTTTTCCTGTTTATTGCTCTTCTTGTTTTTAAATAGTAACAGGACAGAAACTCGTGAAAAAAACAAAAGGAATGTTACTTATAGATACCAAAAAAAATTTGATAATCATAAATTTTTACATAAAATATTAAGTGTATATATATATGCATATAAGTGTATTTATAGATGTACTTGGATACCCCATATATGCACATATATGTATATATGGTATAGTAAGTGTGCACCTATGTGTGTGTGTCTATATATGTGTATGTATATATAAGTACTTTCTTTTTTAAAAAAAAATCTGATTTTTTGAAAACATCTTGGGACAGACTGTTTTGCCTTCAAATAAAATAGAGCTAGAAGTGAGACTTTAACACAATATTTAGTTTGAAAATAACTCAATAATGTCCTCATAGGACTTTGCATATTAAATGGATTTTTTTTTTAAGTTATTAAAGCATAAGATATACAGTAATTTGGTCAAATTCTCCCAGGAATTTGAATCCTGCAGTACAACTGAGTGGCTGGCAACAGAGTTTTCAAAAAGTGTTCAACTTAACATCATCTCTATAGATTTGATACCAACAATCACCAACAATCACATAGCTTAACTCATGAAATGCATGGATGATAGCACTACATAGAAGCACCACACTGGATATTTAATTTCTATATGGTAATAACGTACGTTATGACCTCATGCAACAATTAACCTCTGCTCAACAGTGCTTCCAGGTGCTTTTTTATCAATCTTGTAATTGTATATAAAACCAGAACCTCTCCAAGGGACAAATAACCACCTGTGAAACAATGCAGTTGTACTTCCTGCAGTTCTCATGTATTTATGATTGTGTTACCTTTAGTTCTTGCAATATATTTAACTGTTCTGTAATTGATAACGAATTCAAAGCCCGTTATTACAAAGCTTACTTGCTTCTGTCAAGAAAAATACAGTCTCACAGTTAGAAATGGCACTAATATTGGCCTTATGCTACTGTACAGCAGCCCTGGCTTTTAGAGACATTTCTCAACTCTTTTGCCTGTCCTTGAAAATAACTGAAGGGCTGCTGCTCAGCTTAACAACAACAACAACAAAACAATATATTTTTGTTACTGAATGAGCAGCTTCACAAAAACAGCATAAAACCACAACAGTGGGCTTCTGACTAGTAATCACAGTATCAAATAATACCATGAGGATTATTACTAAGATTTTTTTTTTTTGCCTGTAGTCTTTCTGCATCTGCAGAAGCATTTCTCAGATAAAGACATTTCATTCCGAGGGGTCTTAAATCATAAAACCCTCACAAAATGCTAGGCCATTATGTGCTGGAGACGTAATGCCTCTTAACAGAGAGATAATTTTAATTTTTTTCTGAAATAGGTAAAAATAATGATAGGTGATAATGATGCTAAAAATTGGTTGAGCTAAATAAATCATGTATTCACTCAGATCCCAGTGGGTGGAGTCCTTGTGAAATAGGTCTTGTTTTTGCAATTCAAACGCATCATAAGCACTTTTTTCTTCTTGCCACCTAGGCAGAAGTGAGTCAGTGTGTGGAAAAAAAATACACTGAAATGCAAGCTTTTGTAAACGTAACATAAAAACCAGTATTTTAGCCTGGTAGGGACCCTTTTTTTTTTTTTTTTAAATGCCAGCATTCATAAAACTGTGTCATATACTTCAAATATTTGTGTGATGTTTCTATAGCAAAGCACACTTGAAAGAAGCTCAACTTTGCAAGCAGTTCTTGAGTCATACTAGCACAAAACTCTGCTGTCCAAAACAGGTAACACTAAGGGTTGTTTTTGCAAAATTCCTGTTTAATTATAGATACTTCTCTATACAAAACACTGTGCTCACCCTTCTGTGTCTCCAACTACCTTCATCAGACTTCCACCTTACATTTCAAAGACAGAAATTTGTTGTGGCTCTTTCCTGTACAGTTTCCACGCACGCTGTGGAGCTTAGTAAGCAGATCATCCAATTAAGGACCCCTTGTTTCCTTTAGAGTATTAAGAGTTAAAACACCCTACCAGTATCCCGTGGCTGACAGATAGCTAAATGCAGCATAAACAAAGAGAATCTTCACATCAGGTCTACACACAGCACATGCTTCTGCAGAGGACTGATTGCTTATAACAACAAAAATAACTGTAGCATTGTGCCTGTCAAACTTCCTGTACACTTTCAAGTGAATATTTACATGTATCTGTGCAAGAAACGCATGAGAACTGTTTCCAGTGTTTGACTTCTTTACACGTATTCTCAGCCATGAAATCACAAAATCACCAATAAATAGTAATATTTCTATGTACATAAATATCTACCTGCATCTTCATATTGGTATGGACATACCTTGTGAGTATGAACACTTAAATAACTTCCAGCCTCCCAATTAACTATCAAAATAAATTGAGGAAAAAGTTTTATGTGTGTTTTCCCCCAATTCATTGGTCTGGTGATACACATTGAAGCACACAAGCTTACAAAGTTTTAAGTGCATTTTTATATTAAAGTATGCCTAACTCAGGGCCAAATCCTGAGTCCTTGCTGAGGGTGTAATTCTACAAGCTTCTTTGCACAGATTTACATCATTTAATGTTAACATTTTCCCTACAGACAGTGTAATTTTCAGGCTTGAAGGTCGGGACCTTAATTCTTCAAACCACAAACGCAAAATTCCCACTGGTTCCAGGAGAAATGGGATATGCAAAAGGTCTTTGAGTTGGGACCCTGATGAAGGCCACTTTGGTCTGAATGCAGAAGGATGAAGCGGGGCTGGAGCTTTGAGCCCTGTGCTCATGATGAGCAGCCTTTGGCCCTGAGAGAAGCCCCACTGAAGTTAGTGGAGATGTTCATGAATGACAGCATCACTCAGGGAGAAGAGCTTGTAGCCCAGTCTTAGGAGTAACTCAGGGCGTTCACATGTTGGCGTTCCTCCTGTAGACCAAACTTCAGCAGTCAGCTTAGTAAAGGCCAGGGTGACTATTCATCCAAAAAATCACGCAATTGTCTTAGTAGATGTGTAAGGGAACACTTTGGATGGGAGCAGTGCAATATTGTTAGTGTCTAGTTTGTGGACTCTGACAGCGGCTGTTGACAGAGCTGTTGCAAATCCAATTTTTGACAGTCACATTTTGGCAGGTTTATGGCTACGTGGTCATGGCAAGGTGTCTAACAGCCACAGAAGACACCAGATCACCCACATAGCTCTCTCCCTCTCTAAAAAAATAAACAAACAAATGAAACATTCTACCCAGTGCCTCCTCTGTTGTGGGGTGAGGGGGGTAGAGGAGGAGGAATCCCATTGTGGGGCAAAATGGACGTGTTAACGAGTCCTAATCCTCCCTTTTGTGCTTATTATTTCATTAGGCTCTAATGGCGCTTCTGCCCATTTGAAGGTTTGATGAGAAGATGGTATGACAGGCTTGGCTTCTCCCCATGCAGCTGGCACCACCGATGCCAAAAGCCAGAGCTTGCTGCAGCGGGATGAGGAGAGGCTCCTCTGGAGCACGGTCTGACGGTCAGTTTCCCATCCGCCTCCCGGTGCCCGTCTCCCTCCCTGTAGCCCCTTAATGAGAAGTGGAGGACAATGCCAGTATTGTTGTTTCCATTAGGGATCTGGTGGAAAGAACAATTGCTGTTTACCCAAGCATCCACACTGCCCAAACCCTGCCTATAATTAGTTCTAGAGCCTCTGATTAACTCTGCTCTCCGCTTTCGGCACAAAAAGCTATTGAGCCAGGGGTGGGACAACCTTTCTGTGTCTCTTGGTCTTTTAACAGTTTGCCTGAATATTGACTGGGCCTCATCTCTGGTGCAGAAGTGCGGACACACCTGTATCCCTGACAGGTTCACCTACGCCGGGAGAGGAGATGAGGAATCTGCCCCGTGGTGCCAAAATGGAAATGCGATCTTTCTCCCCCTGAAAACAGCACTTTTGAGAACACACTCCTCCAGTTCCTCATTCCTGGTTTTCTTTACAACTGTCAGTAATTAAAAAAAAAAAAAAAAAAAAAACTTTCTAATTAGCACAGGCATCCCTCAGCAACCTGTACTTGCTACATACGCAGTACAACCCCACCACCAAATCATAAGCATCTCAGGAGGGGAGCTGGGGCCTTCGTTTTGTGTTTGTAAACCAAGGGGAAATGGAACTGCTGCCGAGCCTATTTCTAGGATGCAGGTAATAATTTTAGTCTGCCAAACCATTCGGTCTTTCCTCACCTGCCTCCCTTCACACTCTCCCCTCCTCCATGCAGCCTGCTGCTAGCGCTACGCAAAACACCATCATGAATATGCATAATTATGGAGATTCATGGTAATTTCCCCGGGTTATCTGATGTGACGTTTGTAGGACAGCAGCATACATCAATTTAAACGGGAGTGACAAATATCTTAGCCTTTTTATTCCTACAGTATTTTTAATATTTCCCCTGGTCTCTCCTGGGAGTGGTGTGAACTGGTAGGAATTGGAACAAAATATTTCAAAAACCAAATACTTTACCAGCATGCTGATTTTTAAGGCTTCAGCTCTTTAATGTACATGTGGGGGGGGTGTGTTTATGTAAGACAGCCGTACCTTAATGCCACGTATTTGCTTGCAATGAAAAAAAGTCTTTATGTAGATATTTTATGTGTTATTATTCCATTCCCTACAGATAATAACAGTGAGTAAAATGTCTCTTGTGTTGGACTCCTTTCTGAAAATTAGTATGATCTTTCTAATTATTTCAGTAGCCTGATTAACCACCTGATTGAGAAATTTAGCAGGTTTTCCTTCTCAATTTTATTCCAAGCACAGACTTTCAAATCAATGTCGTTAAATGATTTGCTGTTACCTATGGTGAACTGCAATTATGGTCCAGATCTATTGTACCTCATAGAGGTTTGGATGCATTCTTTATTTATCAGAGAAATTAGTTGGGAACTATAAAAAATGTACTGACTATAATGCTTACTAACCATGGGCATTTTTCTTCTTTGAATTTTGGGGTGGCTAGAGCATCTGCTAGACCTTTTAATTCAACACTTGATTTAATTTGAGATCAGCAAAGTTACTTGTAAATGAAGATGTGGAGCACTGTGAGGCCTTAAAATATCAGTGGATATTCGTTATGGATTAGTATGCAGCAGTAAGATCAAAAAGTCTAGTTCTTAATGAAAAAAAATATAGTAAAGTTGCCTGATAAACTGCAAATGACAGCATTATTGGATATTGTTATAGAGTTTATTATTTTTTAATCTATGTTATTTACACTGCCACACGCCTCAAAATAATATTCACAAACCAAAACATGCAGCATCATTTCTGTAGGAATCTTTACATCTTATCAGAAAATATTCTATGCTTATATGTACCTAAACAGAAAGAAGGTTGTAGGCCGTGTTAAAGAGAAAACACAGTGCTCTAATTTTGATTGTGCATATGCTTAGTAGAACTTACTTGCTCTTCAGAAACTTCACAAATACATTTTACTGTCTTTCTTAAATACACAAGACACCACTGCGTCTCCCTTAGGAGAACAGATGAGGGGTTTATTTTTGTTTACCCATCATTTTTTAAAGCTATTTCATACAGGATTTTTAATGTACATAAGCTTGATCCTGTCCTCTATGTGTAACAACACAGTGGAAGAGGAGCTCATGAAAGTCCCATCTTTGACTATCATGTGAGATCTCCTATTTAATTTGGGATATTAGCCAGAAGATAATGAAAGAGCGTGGGAAGCTTTTGCTTTGTATGACACAGGGGTGCCCAATCTCGGATTCTACATGTATTTGTTTCAGGTGAGTGTACATACATAACATGTAAGCCTGAAAGCAAGGTACTGCAAATACAACTTATGGCTCCGTTACTGCTTAAGGCAGGTGTGCGAGATGCTGCACCCAAATACCCGGGGGGCACAGGTGTGCACACGTGTCTGGGTGTGAGTGTGGGTGCATGTGCATCCCATCTGCACAAAACAACAGGGCCCACAAGCAGTACATTTTACAAATGGCTAAAATTTATGACCTGTCAGAGCCTCCATGAGGATCAAATTAACATCTTAGATTTTTTATTTTCTTTTTTTATTACTATTTTCTTCTCATTTTATTTTATTTTATTTTTTTTTTCATGTGTGGATACACCCAGGTATTACGTGTTTTCTCTGTTTGCTTGGAGCATGCATTTTGCACTTGCAGCTACAGAAGGAGTGGCTGAGGTTTGCGACCCATCTGCCCCATGTTCACAAAGGGTCTATGGCTGGTCTCCCACACACCCACCAAGAGATGTCCCTGCAAAGGTGTCACATAGACATGGGGCCAAAATAAACACCAGGCATGCTTTCTGTTCAATCTAAATCACCCCAACCTCACTGTATGAAATAATCCAGTAAAGTACTAGGGCTTTATCCATCCTTATGTGCTCGCAGTGAGTATTTCTTAATCTTAGCACACCCTAACTCTTCTAGGATCCACCTTGGGACTCAACTCACATCTATCCTCTGTTCTCACTATTCAGACCAAGCTAAGTTTCAAAAGCTGGAAATTTGGGAGCCACTTTTAAGTGGATATGCCTGCTTACAGCCCCGGTCCCACAAGCCACTCACCGAAGACACCAACACCCTGCATCAGAGTTACTGGGAGAGAGGGATTTCTGGAGAGCAACAGCTTGAGGAAAATTGTAACATGTTCCTTTAAACAAGTGACAAGTCAAAGCATTGTACAAGCTCTCATTAAAAATGAAGGCCTGCTTTATTTAAAATTTTATTAAAATATCAGGTTATGGGGTTTTATCACAACCAGCTATTAAGACTGGAGTGCTAAGCATCGCCAAAAATATTTTATGAAGCTATTAAGTGATGAAAATGAGCTAGTGCTATGTTACAAAGTCACTACATGCACGCTCCCATGTAATAGTTCTGCCTGAAAAATACTAATTGACACACACAGCAGGGAGAAAATTACGTTTCCCTACATGAAGATGAAGAAGCATAAAATCTCCCTTACATGGCTTTTCAAGGGTTGTTTTACCTTGCCTTTAAAGCCACGATCCATGATTTTATTTACAGGAAGTAAACTTCTGGAATTAAATGGACGCGTTTTTCCCAGCGCCAGGCGGTGGGGGTGATGGATACTTCCTTCAGAATTGCTAAGAAGAGAAACGCAGTAATTTGGTGGCAAGCACCTGTCTGGTGATCACGTAAGATAAATTTGTAAGAAATAGGAGGGAAGATATATATTTACTGTTGCTGCTAAGCCAGCCTTTTTATTTGTCTTGGGAGATTTCTCATCTGCGAGCGGAAAACAAACTTTCCTTCAAGAGGTCTGTGAACCGAATAATAAAATGCTGGGTCTAAATCCCGTATGGAAATCAGCCGGGTTTAATCCTGGATATTCTTCAGGATGCAAATGAGGGCGGGAGGTTTCCCCCATCCTGCTGTCATACGGGCAGCCAATTTACAGGCGCGGGCGCACACTGTACGTGCTGCGGGCTCTCCTGCACCTCCCCCTCGCCCCAAGACTTGGTCTCAGCTGCCTGCCTTTCAGAGAAACCCACAGACCAAGGAAACATATCAGTAATAGCACCCTGTAAATTAACTTGACATTTGATGCGAAAGAAAAAGAGAAAAAAAAAAAGGAAAAAATAAAACAATCCCAGAAAAAAAAACCAAAACAAAACAAAAAAAAACCCCCTCAAACAGCAAACCAACATAAAAAGAACCCGAACACCAAAACCAAACCCTAAAAGCTTACAAAAGACGTCGAAAACAAAAGCACAAAAGCCACCCAGGACCTGCACTACATGTAGTGTGGATTTCAGAGATCTGGAAGGTGGTTATTCTCTTGCGAGCAAGGCGCTCAGCCTGCCTCGTCTTTGTTAAGACAATCCAGCCACTCTTTGTTCAAGCCCAGGCATCTGCCAAATAAACAAAAAATCACCCTACACCTCCACAAAACAGCCACCGTGGAGGCAAATAATACTGAGGGAGTGCCTTGGCTGGGATTGGCTTGGACTTATGTCTCTAAAACTGCGATTTTTTAAACATGCTGCAGTTAAAAGATAAATCGGAACTATTAACATTAACTTGCTGATAATAAGGTGTGCTGTGTAACTAAGATACAAATAATTTAAGGCTGGTATTTTATGATTGGCAAGCAGCCCATTAAACATGTGAGGTATGCAAACACTGCTGTATCTCAAAAAGAGAAATCATTACAGTAAACATTTCATTTTTCCCTGCATGTGAAGCTACAAATCTTTTTTTTCTCTTTTTTTTTTTTTTTTTTTTGGTTTGTTTTGGTTTGTTTTTTGTCGAAAGTACTCAAGTCAGAGCCAAACTATTGATGGAATATTAACTGCTTCTCTGGCTCTGCTTGTGATACTGACGGTGGTAGGGTGCAGAGAGACGGAGGGAGCGTATTTAAGCTATTAGACATGCAGGAATGTTATTATGCTTTATTGTGTCTGCCTGTCCCCACCTCCCTTGTCCTCCCCACCTCTCCTTGCCTCCTCCCTCCTGCCTCTGACACATCCATCTATGCATCCATACATCCATACATACACACACACACACACACACACTGCCCCCTCTGCAGAGCTGGCAATACTGCATCTCAACAAATGCCCGGCCTTAGCGCTTGGCAAGCAAGGCAGCATGCTGGAAAAATGCATAATCTTAGCATCCCTCTCTCTTCCTATTCCCAGATTTATTTACAAGTCCCCGTGTTCCACGTTTTTCCTATTCTGTGGTTTATATCATTGGCACGCTTATACCCTTGTGGGAATTTCAAATGAGAATCAAGATGTAACTGGCACATATTCTGTAATGCAGTCTGCATTTCCATAATTTAGCTATTTTTCCCCCCTCTTTTTTTTTTTAAGAGGCTATTCTAAGATGTTTATGGACTTACATATGTATATGAAGAGTCTTTTGATTGGCTTTTTTTAGTACTTCAGCTACTTAAGGTTCTGATTCTGTAAAATGGCTGTAATAAAATGAATTTATGCATACACATATGTGCTTGTGTGTATGTGAGTGCATTTGGGATGGAAAAGTTCGTAAATCCTTGTCAGTTGTGCCGATTAAGCCCCACACTCTGACACTGGCAATGTTAAGATTTTTCACAAAACAGCTAAAATGCTAAAGAAAGAGTTATTCATTTTAGCTTTTCTTTTGGTAGCAAGTGAAGAAAGGATTTCACTGGTTCAAAGGAAGTCATTCATACTTAGCTAATTTTCACTCCTTTAAGAAAGCCTTTCATTAGCATGTTTTACAATTACCAACAGGACCTTTACTTCTTGTAAATAGAAGGATATATTGTATTTTATCAATGATTTATTCTCTAAATATTTACAGATGTGCGCTTGATTCTGCAGGTTCTTGCACATGATCTACCTGAGTAAAACTCTTATTATCAACAGATTACTCTTGAGTAGCTTCCTGTAAATCAATTTGCTGAATTGGGCTCCAAAATAAAAAAAATATTTTAATAATCATTCCATTTAGTATTTTGGTGTCATTTTTTTATCCTTTTTTCTTCCTAAGATCTACTTGTGAAAAAATAGTTGAAAATATTTTTCCAAAAGTTGATATTAATCACTTTGACAGGGCTTGGAGAAGAATAAAATAAGACAACATGTATTTATCATGTGTAGCACCTACATTTTTAAACACCCTCCCTACTATTATTATTATTATTATTATTATTATTATTATTATTATTATTATTATTATTATTATTATTTGCAACAACAAGATGCTCTTCATAAATTCACCCTAAGTAAAATACTATACTGCTCTTAATGCGAGCATGCACGCTCCACATTATTAAATGAGAACAGCATCTTTCAAAGAGGTAGTTAATTTGCAGCCAGGTGCAAAGCAATTCACATTAACATTATTCTGTCTGGGGTTGGAGGGTTTGTAAACACCATAGTGTTTTTGCAAGCCGCTGCCTCAGTAGTGAAGCAGTTTGGAGTGGAGGATATTTTTAGACTACGTTCATTTAAAGGAGGGGGAGGAAAGGAGCTGTGCAGGAAGATATAAATGTATTTGTAATTCATATTGTTGCTGTGCTCCTATTGTACTCTGAGCTTCCATCGTGGCTGAGGTGGGGAGCTGGCATCCAGAAGGTGCAGTAGGGCAAATTAAAAAAAATTAAAACAAAACCAAAACCCTCGGAGAAAACACAAATAACAGAGCAGGGTTCCTCCCGCTCCTCCACTATCCCCCCTAATTACTACCATGCTGCTTCTATTTTAAAATGCAAAATGATAAATAACTGTAAGCTGAGAAGGTATATCTGGACAGACCGTTAAATAACATTATTAATCTTTCTGGTCTAAAACAGAGATCTTTTCATTCTGGCCTTTCAAGAGCCTCAGTCTACAGATTCAAAAAGATGACAGAAAAATTGAACTCGAATGTGCAAGCATTAAACATTTAAATTCTCTACTCCTTGGTCATTATACTGATGGCCATATTTTACATCTTACCCTCCCCCCACCATACTTTTGCTGATTTCACCTCATTTGCATGGCCTTATTATGCATATAGCCTTTGTTCTTCTCATATAGAGTACAGCACAGTGACAAAGCAAATCCTGTATCCAGAGATAACGTTTTCTCTTCTTTAAAATCGTTCCAGCCGTCTCGTATTAGTATTTAATTTATCAGTACATTTCAACATTAAATCAGATGTCTCTTCTTGCTTGTAATATACTCACAGATTCACTATTATTTAAGAAAATGGAAAACCTACATCAAAACTGCTTCCAAAAATATTTTCTTTTAATAATGGTACATTCAGGGGTTTTTGTTGATAGTTTAAGCAAGCACACTAGCGGAAAATAACAGCTAAGAAGCATCTGTTTATTTGTGACAAGTGAGATATCTGCTATATGTCTAACTATATGGATCTTGATAAGGTAATATTGTAAAATACTGAATTTGACAGATAAGGCTCAACATGGACATCACACCTCCAATTCCAAAGGTTCCTGCTTGCTTCACATCTTAAAACAAAGAGACTGGATCCCTTCAGTGTTACTACTTTCTGGCTGTCCTTATACTGAACCAAGTATCTCCTGATGTTATGGGAATGTGAGGCTGATTGATCCAGCTTTACCCACTGATTTCAGAAAAGATTCAGACTCAGCTCTGAATCTTTTCTGTTTCTGTCCAAAAGTAGGTGACAGTAGGTTTGTTGTCGTCTCCTTGAAAGGGAAAGGTAAAGTCCCACCGGCTGCAGTGGGACTTGGTCCATCTTGAGAGAAACATGAATACATTTAAAAAAAAAAAAAAAGTCTCTGTCTTAACAAGTTTTTGGGATGTACAAAGAGGGAATGATTTGGATGCTTGAGCTTTATCTTGCATGATACCAAGTATCTTTTCTTCTGTAAGACTCCACATGGGAGATTAAATATTTTTTAATTTCTAATATCCTGTGCAAATAAAGGAATTAATCAAATACATCATTAAGCATCTTTCTAAACAATAATTATTCTAATAGTGGTAAATTGATACAGTACCTCCATCATTACCTTCCTGCTAGAGACCAGAATATGAAAAAAGTATTTTCTTTCTCTGTGGAAGGTGTTTTGCTAGTCTTAAAGAACACCATGTTCATCACCTTGTTTCAGAGCATCTTCCAGCAGAAGAGGAGGTTATCCATAAACATGATGCCACATAAATAAAATAGGTCCATAATTCAAGAGAGGAAACATCCTTAGCATTACCCAAGAGTAACTGTAAAAGCACATCTCACCCTACCAAACCCTCAGTGTTCTCTGCAGACATGTCTATCCCAGTATCCCATGTGCTGTCTCTCTCAAACCAAACTCTTGTTCACAGGGTTTATAAATGATAATTAGAAAAGGCTTTGTCTTGGCATGCACATTATTACACTTGCTTTCTTCCTTGCTGTGTCTACAGTTGGTGGAGCAGCTGTCCACGGAAAACAATGCACCTAACAGGTAGCTGACAGACCATCGTCCTCGCAGAAGACAGGACCTCCTTCATGTCTCCTTTGAGCTCTCACCATGACCTGCTTTGCTCTGGTGCCTCCCTAGGAAGTCTAGGTTTGTTCTTCATCCTCCCATAAAACAGTTTTTATATAGATTTAGGCTGAAGTGCCTATGAATTCCTGCTGGATCTCACCCTAGACACATTTTTCTTATTTAGGAGAAATCAGATCAAACTCCAGTGTTATGGCCAGAGCTTGCAGGAGTGACTTTCATAGAATCATAGAATCACAGAATGCTTTGGTTTGGAAGGGACCTCAGAGATCATCTAGTCTTAGCCCCCCTGCCATGGGAAGGAACACCCTTTCCACCTGAATACAA
The DNA here is from genome assembly GCF_964237585.1 of Gallinula chloropus. Classification (NCBI taxonomy): domain Eukaryota; kingdom Metazoa; phylum Chordata; class Aves; order Gruiformes; family Rallidae; genus Gallinula; species Gallinula chloropus. The sequence continues at coordinate 4,773,113 of NC_140089.1, read as the reverse complement.
TCAATGAATTGGTGAATATATAAACAACTAGAGAAGAAGTCTGCCTATGATGCCTATAATACATATTCTAATAGCTACTCATCTTCATCCAGTGAAGGATCCATGGAGCTTACCCTCATCTTATGGAAAACCCTCGCTACAAACTACATGGTGAGGCCACAAGGTGCTTGACATTGCTCTTGAGAGATGAGGATCCCAGTCCATCAAATGATCTTCCCACCAGTGAGCATCCCACTCACAGACATTGAAAGAGATATGCTCAGAGTTTCAAAGGTCAACCCATGCTCCTATTTGCAATGATTAACTTAATGGTGCCATTTCACACAAACTCACTGTCCAGGATGGTACATCTGCATATTTAGGACGACCAAGCTCATGGAAATGATATCAACAGGGTTCGTTCCCTCTGTAGACACTTAAGAAGATGACAGAAATCAGTCAGCTGAGGAAGTGTCCTGGTTTCAGTCAGGATGGAGTTAACTTCTTTTGTAGCAGTGGCTGGAATGCTGTGTTTGGGAGTTAAAATGAAAGCAGTGCTGGTAACACCCTGATGTTTTTAGTTGTGTCAAGCAGTCAAGGACTTTCTCAGTTCTTCATATTTCTCTATTCATAAGAAAGGAGGGGACAAAGCCAGGACAGGTGACCCAACTGACCAAAGAGAGTATTCCATGCCAATTACATCCTGCTCAGTACAATGGGGGGCTGATGGGAGGAGGAGGGGGCAGCTCTGGGATGCGCGGGTTTTGGGGGATGGTCGGGTTCCGGGACGGCTCTGGGTGGCATGGCCTGAGTTGTGTGGGTTCGGTGAGAAACTGCATCCTGTATCAACAGCTTCATATATTTTTGCTCTAAAGTCCTGTTAGCATTGTTATATTTTATCTTTCTGTTATTCTAGCAAACTATCCTTATCCCAACCCACGGGCGTTTGGTTTCTTGGTTTTGGGGTTGTTATTTGCCCCTTCCTTTTCCCTTCCCTTGCCTCACCCCCCCACCACACACACTTCTCCCCCTCCTCTTTTCCTTTAAAGAGCAGGCAGCTGCATGGATCTTGGCTCTCAGCCGGGGTAAAACCACTACAGGAAGATATTTAAAGAAAACTTGGCTAAGACTCCTCACCCTCTTCCCGGCTAATTCTGAAAATAAATGAGATGAAGAAAACAGGCCTAAAGGTAAACCATTCCTACACCTTGCCTTGCCATACCCATCCTCACCACAAATTTAGAAGATAGGGATAGGAACTGCCTCTTCCAGTAGGCATGCAATTATGAAGAGTTACCTGGAAGACTGAAAGGTGTAGGACTATAGAAACAGAGGAAAATATGTAACCCATAAAAATACGCCCACTCGGAGCTTCACTTGATTGGGAAATACTATATATGTATATGATGCTTAACAAATTGGGTAGTGATACTACAAAACAGGCAGCAATTTACAGGGATAACAGGCTGCACCTCAAGGTGGTGTCATCTTTCCTGTTGGGGAGGACTAGAGAAGTTGGGGACTAGGCAGCAAAGAGTGCAAGGGTGTAGGGTAGACCAGAGTACAAACAGGAGGTAATCAAAGTATATCTGTATATATGATACCGAATACAAATAAATACCTCTTGTAAATTTTCTTACAGCATATTTGATATGCTAATTATTTAGTTACTAGATAAATAACTGTAGTAGTTATTTCTAAACTAATTATTTCTATATTGAAAGCTTTATTTGAGTATGTAAGTAACTTAAGATGTTTCTTGTCTCTGACTGGCCTAATGCTACTTTTGGAATGAAGCTTTTAACGCTCATGGCTATGAATGAAAATTTTCATGTTGTTTTTGATAACATTTGGTTAAAAATTTTGTTACAGTGTCTGTTTCCTCCTACCCCTTATGATATTCATTTACAGAACAGAGCCAGTTGCAATGGATCATTTAGAAACATGAACAAACATTTCTTGACCAAGAGGTGAGGTATTCCCCAGCTTCTCATGAAGAAGGGTGGTAAGAGCTGTAGACACTGGAAGCCACCTTTAAAGCTTTCAGCATCTTTCATACAGGGAGATAAATGTGTTTGGGTTGGGTTTGGCTTATTTATTGGGTAGATTCTCTTCTTGGACTGACTGACCTGCACTGTGGTTGTTGCTGTTAGTTTAGAAAGCCTCAGCCTTTGTCCTTTGACCACCATTTTGGTGGTCATGACTGGAAGCAATGCTTAGGTTTTAGCTGTCAAAATGTGGTCTTTCTTTATATATATGTACAAACATTCATCCAGTCGCAGACATTTCTGCATGTTACATTTACAACCAAGAAAATGCATTTTCTCTATTTCTGAAATTTGAAAAAAAAATGTACTTCACAATGTATTAGAGAAAACATGGTATAAAAGTAAATGATGTCTTCATACAAGTAGATGCCAGCATTTTTCTAGAGTCAGAAATAGGTACTTTTATTCACAAAATGCTGCTGTGTCCCTGTAGCTATGTATAAGTGTTGGTCTGGGATTCAAACTGCACCTTCAACACTCCCCCTCTCATTTTTCAGAAGTTGGAACTGATGGTAGTTGAGCTGTCAACAACAAAAAAAGCCATGGTGCTGTGATACTCAGGACACTAAATGGATTTGGAATTCATAAACATCTCTCAATGGCTTTCCTACTGCTTTAGCTCCACAACATGTCTTGAACTGGATATATAAACAACACAACATTTTTAACTCTCTTATAAAAATATTTTAGCACAGAGAAAGAGCTAATACTGAAAACAGCATCTCTGAAAATAAGAACCAGTCTTGCCGTCTTCAGACAGAGCTCTCCAGGGGTGTTCTTGCTGCCACATGCTTTAAAAGGCACCATATTCTGTTGTCTCCTCGTTATATTTCCATGCATACATACAGCATTTCCACTGTGGCAAAGGGAGTGATGTATGCCTAGCGCCAAGGGGTAAAAAACCAACATGGGCTTTAAAAAGTTGCTTTACAAAAGGAAAGCATGCTTAGGTGTGATTCAGGAAACAGAAGGTCTGTTCTCATCTCTTTTCCACTGTGCTCCAAAGAACTCTGCAGAGTTTATCCCTCTGATCCCACAACGTGATACTCCACAGGTAGCCGACAAAAGCCCACTTTGCAAACATAATTCCCATAGGGCCACAGTTCTTGAAGGGCTCCAGGGCTACAAAGCCCACCCTGGCTCCAGATGAAGAGCCCAGCACCCCCCTTGCCCTGTGTTTCACTGCTGTCTCTGCTGCTCTCAGCGGCAAAGCACATGTCATCCCTCCCTCCAAGAGCTGTCTGGGAAACTGTCCGACCTCAGTTATTGGTTACTCCATTTGCTCAAATGGAAGAAACCTGTGCTACTGCTTTGAAGTTCTCACCTCCAAACTGCATGGATTGAACAAGTGAGAAAAACAGCATGTGACAGCACCAGAGTGGCTTCAAAGGAAGCTTTAATTCTTACACTTCCAAGCTTTCAAAAGCTCATCTGTGCAATTCTCTTCTACTGAAACTGTTGGTATATTGACTTGGAACAGAACTCCCAAACTTACAACTTTCCAGGGTTTTCATGCAAAGAGAAGGGCTCTCCTTTTTATCTTTGCCACATACACTCCAACGCACGGCATGTTTTATCTGTAGAAGGATGACAAGCAGGGTGCCTGTTCAAGTAACACGTAGACCCTGAAAGAACCGTGTCGTTCACAACTAATTGTACCAATCAGTTAATTAAACCTGACCAGTGTTTATGATGCGCAACACTAGGCATAGAAAGGGTTTGGGGTTGCTGCTGATAGATAATTTACCATTTGCTTCCATCCTGGTTACTAAAACCCATCCCTTTCAGCACAGGAGAGACCATTTCATCACAGGGATGGTTTGCTTCACAAAGAAGCACAAAAGCAGCAGAAGGGGGGTAGTGGCAGAAGAGTAGAAGATGCTGAGCTTTGCTCAGGACCCTCACTTTAAAAGCAAAAATAAAAGCAGCCTTACATTGATCACATGTTCAGCCCTCCTATATGTTCCCATCGCAGTCACCACCAGCCTCTGATCTATTTGGCAGAGCCAGAGATGCCAGGAAGAATCACAGAATAACAGAATCACAAGGTTGGAAAAGACCTTTGAGATCACCGAGACAACCCTTCCTGTCCTCTACTAAACCCTATACATGAGCACCTCATCTACACATCTTTTAATATATCCAGGGGTGGTGACTCAACCCCTTCCCTGGGCAGCCTGTTCCAGTGCCTGATAACCCTTTCTGGGGAGAAATTTTTCCTAATATCTGATCTGACCCTGTCCTAGTGCAGCTTGAGCCCATTCCCCCTTGTCCTGTCACTAGGGCAAAGAGACCAGTACTCATGTCTCTACAACCTCCTGTCAGGTAATTGTAGGCGGTGATGAGGTCTCTCCTCAGCCTCCTCTTCTCCAGACTAAACACTCCCAGTTCCCTCAGCTGCTCCTTGGCAGGTTTGCTCTCCAGACCCTTCACCAGCCTGGATGTCCTTCTCTGGACACACTCCAGAACCTAAATGTCTTTCTTCATGAATGAGTTACACAGATTAAGCTGGCCTGGATCCAGCCAGAATGAATTCCACCGAAATCCTCTTGCATGTCCTTATTATTGTCTCATCTCTGTAGAGAAGGTCAGAACTAGCCCCACATCCAGGAATGGGCAGTTCCTGAGTAAGGGCACTCAATCCTCATTCCCGCTCAACTTGCAAAGAAATATTCAAGATTCATTAGGAGAGGGGATGGGGAGGAAGGGGGAGGAGGAATTAGAAGCAGCATCAGCTGCCCTTGTAGGTATTTTATATTATTTTTAACAAGTAAAATGAATACCAGTTGGTGTTGTATCAAACAATCTATATTTTTCAGAAGGTGAGCAGATACCACATCAGCCCCAGCCACCTCAATGACCTAAGTCAGCCCAGATGAACACAATTTTTTTCCTATCCAAACTCCTTCACAGGGGTAAGGCAACCTAGATGCTTTCAGTTAGCTCAGTCATTCTCACTGTAACATCAACAGTTAAGATTGGGACCAGACTGGCATTAAGTTGAAACATCATGAAAGATTTCCTGAAGGACAGTTGCAGCACTACCAGGTAATTTGTATCCCTGTGTGCACCCTGTGTTTAAATTAAAGTACCCACTCCTTTCCAAGAGGCTGAATCTTTACAGGAGACTGTCTTTTACCACCATTTCCTATGCATACTGCTGTTTCCCCTGGTTTTAGCTCGTAGCAGAAAAGACTGGCATCTGAGTTAAATATATCTAAGAAAAGACTGAGGTGAGTAACCGCATCAATATCAACCTGAATTCTCAAGAATGCTTTCATGGACTGGTGCTGCAAATAAAAACATGCTGAAGAGATCAAGCATTTTGCTGCCTTTTAAAATAATAAAATACTGTTTATATTAGGTACTAAATTGATAGCACATTTGTGTTATGGAATAACCCACACTTTAAGAAAGCACCTCAAAACAACATGAGGATTTAATTTACTTCTAAAGCTAGAGAACACCAGAAATTGGGGTATGCCTATATAAACGCATACATAATTGTGTGAGTAATTCCTCATCATGAGAACTCTGTATGTGTGCATTGTGACGTACTTTGACTTGGCATTTGAGACAGTTATTTGCAAATGAGGCAGCGTTTGTCTTTAAGAGATGTTAAGACACCTATAAATCTCGTAGGACATTTGTTAACATATTAACTTACATATACATGAGCTTAGATAACTGAAAGAAATAGCCAACAAACTTATGAAAAACATCTTTGCTCAAGGTTTTTCTTAATATGCATTGGATTTTTGTCATCTGTACTTCTGGATTTCTTTATTATTAAGAGCCCAGATTTTCAAGCCCCTGTTTGCAGAGCTCCCTGTGAAATCAGGTCAAACCTGTGAAGTAAATGGGATTTACAAACATGAAGGATTCGTGCATTGTTTGCAGTCTGTTTAAGGGATATTGTAAGGTGCTATCTGATAATAATAATAATGCCATGATGCAGGCTGTTAAGGTTGCATAAACCTCTGAAGGTTATTCCCCCTCTGCCCCCTTTCCCCCCCAAAAAAGGTAGCAGAAGCATAATGTACCTAGAATATCATTAAAAAGATTGTGACTTTGTCTTTCTGAAATCATTAGAAGCAGTGAGTCTTTCACCTTGTACTACAGACATCTTAACAACAATTCATTATCTTTTACTATTGTCAACACAACCAATTTTTTAAACACTCCAAAGGGAGAAACAATTAGTGAAAGTTATTGCATAATAATTAATATCATTCTGAGGCTAGACTGTTAGCCAGAGTGAAGAGGGCATGCATAATTTATGTAACCTCAGTGAAGCAGAATGAGACAGATATACCCCAGACCTGAGGATATTTTCTGCTGCTTTTTGGCTACAGCCACTGAAAGAAAACATTTCAGGAAGATCATTCCATGGCAAGAAAACTAGTTTTCATGCACATCTCTCAGGGAATCGTATTTGCCTTAACTTCTGTGTGTACATCCCACTTGGGCTGATTCTGCTATCATTTTATGTCAGGCTTGCTCTGACACAAAACTATTGCGACCAGGATCTCTCCTAGTGTACAACAGGTTAAAGGAAAGCAGAATTTTAGTGGTTTGGGGTTTTTTTTCTAGTAGAAGCCTTGGGTCTGAGTGGTATCGAACCATATGGTATTTATCATCTGCATTCTCACTTTAAACTGTCTGATTTGGAGCCTCTGAGGCTATAAAGGCTCTACAAGTTAACAAAAAAAAAAAAAGGCAGCACTATTGGATTTGCTGTTATGTATTGTTAGGCAAATAACTGGTTAGTTAATCTGCAGCAAGATGCTTCATCATGGCAGAGGCCTGAGCTGTCACCATTAACAAAACCTGCCCTTCACTTAAAGAAGCCCTTGTGTCCACCAGCTAAATATCCCTCAGAAAGGACTTTGCCATGCCTCAAGGTTTATTCATTCTCCTGGGTTGTTGTTTTTTTGTTTTTTTTTATTGGGAGGTTGTTTTTTTTCCTCCAGGCATGTGGAACTTTTGCCAGTGTTGATGTTGTCAACTCACAGTCAGCTGGACATGCATGACTTTGGACTTCTTGCCTTTCAGCGGTATTACCTCAGATTGGTAGAGGAGGCCTCATGCTGGTCTAATTCCAGGAATAATTCCAAATAGACTTTCCAGCCGTTCTCAGAGAGAGAGGTCATTAGCCATACACTGCTCTGAAACATAGAATTAGGAAGTGGGTTAGTGAATGGTGTTTGCTGTAAAGCTTGCTCATTATTCTACTTCAAATAAAACCTTACAGGACCAAACTTCCTCTCTTGGATTCTACATGCAACACACTGACGCAGATTTGTGCTCATCTGCCAAGGGAAGATGAATCACTCAGTTTACAGGTAGCAGAAGTTATCACACCGTAACGTGTCGAATATTATGCTCTTTAACTTTCTTGTCATGACAAATTAATTTGTATTGCAGTAAAAGCACAAATGAACCAGCAATATTAAGCACCCTGAGTATGTTAATGCCACCTTGGTTTTAACTCCAATTCTGAGATCTTGTACTTGACCTCTAGTAAACTCTTTACCTCTGTGTATACCTCCGTGTCTGTGAAAAGGGAATATAAAGACAATTTACTCCTTGCCACAGTGACTGACAGTGAGGCTTATTACCTCAAAGTAGGTATACAGTTTTAAGGTGTTATGTGATAGGCACTGCTGGAGGTTCATGCAAGAAATCTCCTTTAGAATTGTATTTGCTGGGTATGAAATCAGCTTAGATCATGGGTAATTTATGAGGCTACTTTGTAACATCTGTTTAGCTTGGATTTTTTGTACAGGGCTTGGTACCATTTTACCAACCGAAACCCTAAACTACCTGCACCTAAGAGAAGAGACCAGAATAAACTCTTTTTCAAGTGCACAGACACAAGCAATTTAGATATTCTGGGCTACACTGACACTGTCCCATTGTATCTTGAGTTCATATCTGAGCTCAGACTTCTTTGATAATTCTGCAGCTTGGGTGATAGTTTGCAGCCTGATTTTTGGTCTGAAATAGTCATACTGCTCCATCACTGGAAACCATCACACATAGGATGGTGGCTGACTCCTGCCACCATGACAGGGCAGATCAAACCACTGGCACAATGTCTACAGAATCACAGAATCACTAGGTTGGTAAAGACCTTTGAGATCATCAAATCCAACCCTACCTGTCCTCTACTAAACCCTATCCCTGAACATCTCCTCTACCCATCTTTTAAATACATCCAGGGGCAGTGACTCACCCCCCTCACTATGCAGCCTGTTCCAGTGCCCAATAACCCTTTTAATGAGGAATTTTTTCCTAACATCTGATCTGAAATTGCCCTGGCACAGTGTGGGGTCATTTCCCCTTATCCTATCATCTGTCACTTGACTGAAGAGACCATCACCCACCTCTCTGCACCCTCCTGTCAGGCAGTGATAAGGTCTCCCCTCAGCCTCCTCTTCTCCAGGCTGAACACCCCCAGCTACCTCAGCTGGTCATCAAATGATTTGCTCTCCAGCCTCTTCACCAGACTGGTTGCCCTTCTCTGGTCACACTCCAGGACCTCGATGTCCTTCTTGTAGTGAGAGGCCCAAAACTGAACCCAGCACTTGAGGTGTGGTTTCACCAATACAGGGGCACAATCCCTGCCTTGGACCTGCTGGCCACTCTGTGTCTGCTACAAGCAAGGATGCCATTGGCCTTCTTGGCCATCCAGGCACACTGCTGGCTCATGTTCAGCCTGTAGTCAACCAACACCCCCAGGTCCTTCCTTCTCCACCTGACAGCTCTCCAGACACTCTGCCCCAAGCCTGTATCCCTGCCTGGGGTTGTTATGTCCCATGTGCAGGACTCTCCACTTGGTGTTGTTAAACCTCACCCCCTGAGTCTCAGCCCATGGATCCAGACTGCCTAGATCCCTCTGAAGAGGAACCCCTACCCTCAGGCAGATCAACACTTCCTCCCAGGTTCCTCTGCAAACATACTGTGGGAACATTCAATCCCTTCATGCAGGTCATTGATAAGGACATTGAACAGGACCAGCCCCAGCACTGAGCCCTGGGAAACACCACTTGTGAGCAGCCTCCAGCTGGGATTAGCTCCATTTAGCACAAGTCTTTGGGCCCAGCCACCCAGCAAGTGTTTTACCCAGCAGAGGCTGTGCCTGGCCAGGCCAGTGGTAGCCAGTGTTTCAAGCAGAATGTTGTGGGAAATGGTGTCAAAGGGTTTGCTGAAGTCAAGGTAGACTACATCCACAGCCTTTCCCTCATCTGCTAAGTGGCTCACCTTGTCATAGAAGGTGGCCAGGTTAGTTGAACAAGACCTGCCTTTCGTAAACCCATGTTGACTGGGCCTAATCACCTGCTTGTTGTGCATGTGCTGTGTGATAGCACTCAAGATGACCTGTTCCATGATCTTCCCCAGCACTGAGGTCAGACCAACAAGCCTAACAGTTCCACTCTTGCTAGGGTAAGTATCCAAAGACCCACAGGAGGGTTGTAGACATCAAGATATACTACAAAGCAGACCAGGTAAATAAAATGAGGAAGCAGGCGTCTGAAAACTAGCTTTGGTGTTTTGATGCAACATACCCAAGTCTTCATAAGGAGACTCATGGAGTCTGGTTAGATGGACACTACTCCTACACAAAGCTTGGGGTTCTCTGGGATTTTGAAAAAACAAACGCTTTGCTGGAAAGCAACAAAGATACCTTCCTCTGGGAAGAATTCAGGAAGTAAAATAAAAAACTGGCATAGGAGAGCAAGAATAATTAGTAACTATACTTTTAGTGCTCTGGGGACAGATTTCCAGGTGCTATTTCTACCAAGTTTACACAGGAAAGCACTGATGATCCTGGTCCGTTGCGGTATTTTTAACACAGAAAAGCATGGAATCCCATATATATGTAGGGTAGATTGTTCTTCCCTGCTTTGTAGAGGCAACAGTGTTTTTTTCCTCCTGTACTTTTAATTTTCCACTTTCTGAGGCCATTTCCTTATAATTGCTTGAGTTAGGTACATTCACATACACCAAATCAAGACACATAGAATAATAAAAGTATTACTGTTAATTTTGGCCCAGTGTTGAGCATCAGCAAGATATTCTACAGAGATGCAAATATGCAGGAAAGTTTAGGGCTGAGAAACATTCTTTTCAGAGTTTGGGTTAATCTAAGCAGTGTGAGAGAGTACATCTTTTCCAGCATTGATTAGATAAAATTATCAGGACATGCAACATTATATATGAATATTGCTCAGAGAGGGGGTGGGTGCCCCATCCCTGGGGGTGTTCAAGGCCAGGTTGGATGGGGCCCTGGGCAACCTTGTGTAGCTCCAGGCCTGGAGGTTGGTGGTCCTGCATGTTGCAGGAGGATTGAAACTCTGTGATGCTTGGGGTCCCTTCCAACCCAGAGCATTCTATGATTCTATGATTGCCTTAACATAGTGACTGCATGATTTGTATCACTGGGCAAAAAATACAGTTCTGATAGAAGCAGAGCTGAGTTATTTTATGACTGTGAATGGCGCAAGTTGCCATTCTGAAGTTGTGGCAAAGGTCAGAGTGTCTAAAGAACAGAGAGATGGAAAGACATTTATCATTTGTAACTTCAAGACAGTACCATTCACAGCCTCAAGACATTCACTGAAGCTAGGTAAACTGTCTTTTTAAAAATTTCAGAGGTATGCAAGTGTCATATAGTCAGGCTTCCAGTATCTATATCCTCCTGATCTTGCCGTTCTCTTAAGTTAAGTAAATTTGCTTTGAATTTTAAAAGTATATAAAGCACAAAAGCACACTTGTGTAGCGAGCGCCTCTCAGAAGTGTTTTGCTGACCATTTTAAAAACATACCCTTTGCTGGCTTTTCTTTTTTTGTTATTTTTTTACCCTAAAAAAAAATGAATCACACCCAAAAACCTCATTGCACATGTAGGAGCTGCTAATCCTTCTCCCTGCTAATTCGCCTCTATATTAGATTAAAGTCTCCTACCCGCCGGTTCTGCCTTCCAGGCTGCGCCGGGTTGCGACGCGAGGCCTGTTTGCTGTGCGCGCGCGTGCTCACAGAACTGCCATGAGGGTGACACATCGCACAGGCCTACGTGGCTGCTTCGTACGGTCACCTTCCCTGCTTGAGTCTGACGGCACGGCTAGTGCACATGAAGCTAAGCCCCGAGCCAGCACCACACATCAGCAGAGGGGCAGGGAAACGAAACCAGGCAAAACCCCGCTTGTTTCTGGATGGGAACACAGAGACCTGCCACGGCTGGGGACAAAGCATTTGTAGGACTGGGGCCTTTGAAAGCAATTAAAACATTAAACGTTCCCGCTCTGCTTGCACAATGGGTTGTTGTAACCCATTAAACAAGCAAACAAGCTGTTTTCTCCCTTTCTCTCGGTCTCCCAGTACTGTCATCACAAATAATAACAGGGTGGTAGGACTGCTTTCTTTACCATCTGTCGCTCAAAACGGGAAGCAGGAAGCTATAACTTACATTGGAAAATGAAGGACGGCTCAACGGGAGCATCCCAAACAAACGCAGTGTTTAGAAATACATGTTGGTTCAGTCACCAACGTGGTGTTCTGCTGTTTTGTTAGGTTTGTCCTTCTTAGGTAGTCCCTATCCATCTCCCTGTCTATACAAAGCTTGTTCTGATGATGGCCCTCACAAACGTGCTCCAGTATCCTACTCCTGCAAATAAATTATTACCTCATCAAGTAAATGCTTTTCCAGGCAGAGCTGTGATGGGGTCGCGCTTGTGCAAGGGCTGTCCGCAGTGACACGCAGATGTGACTTAAAAGGGGAATTCAGCAAACAAGACCTCAGTGCTGCGGTGTCTGCATTTGATGCTGGGTGTGTGAGTCATCTAACTACCCTAAAGGGGATTCTTGTATGCCTAAGTGCTTGCAGAATGGAAAACGACATATTTCTGATGGACAAGAAGAAACAGAATCGAGTTTGTGTCTCGAGCTCCTGTAGCTGTTTAGGGCTGTTTTCCACTGATTCGCATGATGTTATTCACAGCCCTTAGTCTGATGACTTAAACTATATAACCAAGGCAACAGGGCTGATCTGGCTTCATTTTCTCTACCAATGATAGAAGTAAAAAAAAAAAAATTTAAAAAGAGAGAGAGAGAGATGAGGAAACCCTGACCATCCAGTAGATCAGCAGATACATGTGGGAAAGAAATATCAAAGCTGACTTTTCATATGTTTAGGTACAGAAGTGTAACGGGTATGTATATGTTAATATATGCACACATTAGTTGGGTATATGCTAGGTTCCAAAATACTAACACTTCTCTCTCGTGTAGAGGAGAGAGCAATGCATACATAAAGACTCATTCCACTTACTGGCAGCATTTAAGGGATTGCTAACTTTTTATGACACGTGTGAGTCTCCTGCTACGTATTGAAGCCGAATTTTCTCTTAAGCTACATCACTGAATCAGTATCAAGTGAAGAAAATGGTTTCTAATATTTTTTCTTTGAAGAAAATTAAGTTTTGAGTATTTTTTCTTTAGAGCAAGAAAACCAGTTCCTTGGAAGGTTAATTTCTTAATACAACTTCAAACTTCTGAAAACACAGTGCGGTCAAGATTACTATTTTCTCACAGATTGTCAGGATTTTTAAACTGAGTGTTTATAAAGCTCCTTGACTAAATATGAAAACAATTTTAAAAACTTGATTACGGTCACCCACAAAGACTGTCTTTTATTAACAGTTTTAGCTGAAGGGTGCCATGTAACATATCCTAGGAAGACAGAAATTGTAAACAAGTCAGAACTACTGATTGAATGATGCATAATAGTACCAGATGGTTTGATCTTTAATATAAGGAGAGCAGAAAGTATTTGCATGTTTTGGATGTTAGTGGAGTATGTATATCTGTAGCCATTTGAGCTGTTTTGCTAGAGCAGATACAAAATTTAACCTTAACAATGGAACAGCCTTGAAGATAAAGAAAGTGAAGGTTGGGAGTCAGAAATAATGAGACCAGCGACCATTTAAGAGGCAGACTGTATCTTGCTTTCATCTGAAAGGATTCCTAACTATTTTGTGCAGGAATGTGTTTTTGAGCTCAGGAATATTTTTTTTGAGACTCTGGAGAAAACAGTAAAGAGCATGCACTGAAAGAGAGGAAGACATCCAGCCTTCATCCCTGAAGACCACCAGAAGACACCCTGAGTGTCACTGGGCATGTTCTACCTGAGAGGAGTTAATGTAAACAACTTCCTGTAAATAACTTGCATAACCCTTCCTTTTCTTAGAAATTATATTGAATATGCAGAGATAATCTGTACAAATCTCAGAAATTCGGCTTTAAGTGGTGAACACATTAGGAGGAGAGATCCCCTGTGTGTGCAGCGCTGCAATAAAGGATACCTGCTTCACAGTCACCAAGGCAATTGAATTTTGATTCCAGCTTTTCAAGGCTTCACTACAACCATTAGAAATGTAAGCCTGCAATTTTTAAGACAAAGTAAAATATGTATGTATTCCATACTGGGAAAAAACCCTTTCCTGTTTCAATGAAGACATTAAAGCAGCTCATCCAGGCTGCTTAGCAAGGGGACCCCTCAATACCAGCAGGTTCAGGAGAGAGTTACATGACTCGTATGTCTATCCCCAGGGCAAAGGCCCCTTCAGCATCCTCCTGTATGTCAACACCCTGTTGCTGCTACGGACACTGAGCCTGCTTTGGAGCTCATTCTTGCTCTGACAGCAGCCTCAGACCCTCACCCAGCTCCCTGTCTCCAGTTCACATTTCTACTGCCTTGCAACAGCCTGCTCCCTGTAAATCGTACATCCTCCTCCACCATGCCCACTCAAAACAGTCCCTCTTGTACTGTCTGGCTTGGATTTGTCCTCCCAGCCCCCTGCCATGAGCCCAGTAATGACCCCCAGGACATGATGTAAGGCAGGCTCCTAAACTCACCCTTCCCAGGTGATGCTCATGGGTGTGAGCCACATGACAATGATTCCACTGCCACTACCACCATGTGCTGTGGATTAGATGCTTTCTTGGCCCTGAAGTGACATGTGAGTTCCCCTTCCAACTATTCCATCGAGTTTTCAACACTGGCTCTCATTCTAAACATTTCTGTTCCTCCTCCCAGACTCTGTGTCAAAACTTCCCTGCTTTTCATTCCATGCCTCCAAAGTGCATTTTCAAGGTGGCACTGCAAAGACTCATGCAAATAATCCCATCAAGCACCCATGCAACTTCACTTCTCTGATAACTCTGAAAATGCAAGAAAAGTGATCTTCAAATCCCTGAAAATAAAGTCGCAGCTCCAAATGATATGACTGATTTTAGTTTTTACTACTATTTCTGCAGTAATGTTATCAGCAAAATAAAACAAAGCACAGGTGGTTGCTGTGAGGAAAGAAACAAGAATGAACAACCGTTGAAAATCTGGTTTCTCTAAGTTCTGTGTGTCCTTCTCCTTTTTTCAACAGCAAGAATGAGCTCTTATCATTACTGAAAATATGGATGGCACTGGACAAGAAGTTTTAAAGTAAGGTTTTTCGATTAAATTAGTAGAGGGTGGAAGAAAGCTGTGTCTATCTCTGGCTTTCCACAGAATATCATCAAATCCCAGGCTTGAGAACTATAATTGTATCATTTATGCATAGGATGGAAGATAGTAAAAATGTCATCAGCTGTCTTGCCCCCTAGCACTAAACATCAGTAGCAAAACATCGCCAAGTTGCAAATAACAAAATACAGGACTGCATGGGAAAGTTTATATTATACTCAGCTGCTCCTGTAAAAGCACAGATTTTACTAAGGAAAACAGAATAAAATTTTAAAAGTTGTAACAAATAGGCTAGGAAAAAAGCTTTTCTGTCATATAAGGGTGTGTACTTATTTGTAGTCAAACAGAGGACTCATATTTCACAAACTAGAAAGAGTTTGGCCGTGTCACTGACTGAGATAAGAGGTACGTGATAGCAGGGGTTGTTTCTATGCATCAGCAAGCTGGCATGCTTCTGCATAAGTAAGCATTAAATTAAACATTCAAGTGAGCAGTCAGTTGCACTGCTTTGCCAGAAACAGGTCTTTGCTGAGAACCAAATCCGGGTCCCATTACTGTCAGTTAAAAAAAACCCAACAAACATAATAATGAATTGTATGGAACTCACCACTTGGTATAAATATGCATAGTACTCTGGGGTTTTCCTATTCATAAAACACTTATAGGAATTAAAAGTTTTAAATTCATATATTGATTTAATGAGAATACTTTTTAAGTAACACAAATTACTTAAAAAAGCTGGGGAAGAACTGTTCACGAGGGCATGTAGCAGTAGGACAAGGGGTGATGGTTTTAAACTGGAAAAGGGGACGTTTAACTTCGATATTAGGAAAAAGTTCTTCGATATGACAGTGGTAGATCACTGGCACAGGATGCCCAGAGAGGTGATGGAGACTCCATCCCTGGAGACATTCAAGGTCAGGTTTGATGGGACAACCTGATCTGGTGTAGATGTACCTGCCCACTGCAGGGGGGTTGAACTTGATGGTCCCTTACACAACCTTACACATCCTATGATTCTAAATTTTCCCATCACAGTGTCCATAGTAAATCTTGACTCAGATTTTGCAATTGTAGAGCTGAAAAATCATCTGCCTATTCCAATCTGCTTACTGGACTCAAGCAACTTTGGAGAGGGTGAAACACAGTCCATGTTGAATCAGACAAAGTGAAAAACTGGCCCTGTATGCAGTGCTTCTCAATTTTTAATGAAATCATTTCAATCTGACTTAAAATAAGTATGAACAGTTTGGGATAAATGGAGGAAAAGAACCTCACCTTCTCAATTTGTAGAAAGGCATTAAGAATCACAGAACCGCAGAATCACTAAGTTGGAAAAGACCTTTAAGATCATCAAGTCCAACCGTACCTGTACTCTACTAACCCCTATTCCTGAGCACCATATCTACCCATCTTTTAAATACATTCAGGGTCAGTGACTCAACCTCCTCCCTGGGCAGCCTGTTCCAGTCCCCAATAAACCCTTCAAATGAGGAATTTTTTCCTAACACCTGATCTGACCCTGCCCTTGTGCAGCTTAAGGCCATTCCCCCTTGTCATACTCCCTGTTGCTTGGGTGAAGAGACCAACCCTCACCTCTCTACAACCTCCTGTCAGGCAATTATAGGCAGTGATAAGGTCTCCCCTGGGCCTCCTCTTCTCCAGGCTGAACACCCCCAGCTCCCTCAGCTGCTCATTGGAAGATTTGCTCTGCATCCCCTTCACCAACCTGGTTGCCCTTCTCTAGACACGCTCCAGGACCTTGATGTATACAAAGACATCACACTTAAAACTAAGTTTATATAGACAAGTTTTAATATAATTTTTCTGTAAGCTCAAAGTAAAAAGAAAGAGAAGTAACAAAGGTAATAAGATGCACTATTTTACCAAAATCTCTTTCTTTTTTTTTTTTTGTGGCTGATTTGTGAGTGCATGGACTTGGCAAAAGTGTGACAGCAAAATATGTTAAAGACTATTAATTATATTTTTAAATTATTAACCAAATACATTAAAAAATTGTAGATTTTGTTAACATTTATTTCAGAGACTAAGAAGACAGGAGGATTCTGGTATACAAAGAACTGTGAAACAAATTTGCTTCCCTTCTAATAGCAGAGGACTCTTTCAACAAACTATTGAGTGATGATAATTTAAAGATGTTGCTCACAGGCTGGGGGGAGCTGTAAGAGTGCGTAGGCCTCTGTCCAGAGATAATACAACACATGCCTGAGGCAAATAGGAGAAGATAATTTAGATATCAGGGAAGCAAATAAATGTCTTATTGTAAAATCGAGAGATACTTATGTCAGGTCAAATAAAAAATAAAACCAAGACAGTTCCCAAAGGAGCTGCTGAAGGGAATAAAAGATAGCAACAGAAACAGAGCTAAAACCAGATGTTCCTCACAGATTTGTTTCCTGCAAGACAGAAAGAACATGGAAAATAAGTAGGATATTTTCCCTGATAGATCAAATTACAATGTCTCTTCACTGAACTTCCCCTCTTGTCATTCATTCAACCCAGGGTCATTGGATGCATCACTGATACTACTTCTGCCTTACATTCCTCAAATAATCTTCCACAGCACAGCAGAATCACCTTCAGATTCAACCCACACACCAGCCCACAATCTCCGAGGATACTTTCATCAGAGGGCAACAGGAATACGTACGTAACTACCTAGCAAGCAGCTCTAGCAGGGTGTGCAGAAAGGCACCCGTAACACTTGAGCAAATAATCCACAGAATCACAATGTTGGAAGAGACCTTTGAAGATCATCAAGTCCAACCGTTCCCATCCTAAGCTAAACCATATCCCTCAGTACCTCATCTACCCTTTTTCTGAACACATCCAGGGATGGTGACTCAACCCCCTCCCTGGGCAGCCTGTTCCAGGCCCTGACAATTCTTTCAGTAAAAAAATTTTTTCTAATAAATAGAATAATTGTTAATTTGTTCAAAACCTAGCCTGGACTGATTGCAAATACTTCTTGTAGTTCATGTCAAACAGGTTAGCCATCACAAGGCTCTAGCAGCCTAAATCATTCCTATGCCTCTTTGTTTCAACTGAGCAGTATTTGCATATATAGAGGAATTCCTGCTGCTTCTTCCTTTAAAAATGGAGCATGAGCTCCACTCAAAAATGAAGTTTTCCTCTAATTCCTCTAATTTCCTCTAATAATAAAATTATTTTTTAAATTTGCCTGAAGCCTGAGCTGCATTTGATGTTAAAGTACAAAGCCTATTCAAAATTGCAGATATTTTTTGGAATCTCAGGATAAAACTAATACCATTGTTGTATTTTCTACTAAGAATGCATGTCTTTTTTTTGAAGTAGGGCATTGTACTTCCAAAACACACATCTTTCCACGGAGAAGTTTATTTTTGCTACAACCTCAACACAATTTCGAGGACGTGATAAAATGCGAGGCCAAAGCTCAGGGCAAAAAACTTGAAGGACCACAGTTATTTAGCAAAAGTGAATTTATCTTAGGGTTGATTATGAATTGCAAAATAAATACACATCCAAACATTCAAAAAGATCACAGATGTGGCCTTCCTTTTGATACCAAAAGGCTGGAGTCTAGCCAGAGCTTGGCTAAGGGGAAGATGGGTGTTTGGTAACTCAGTTCACTGAGGATGCTCTATGCAAATGGAAAAGAGGAGACAAAACGACACAGATGAGGAGGAGAGCAGACAGCCCAGGGCACCAAGGGTAACATCATTAGCAGAAAAGAGAGGGCAGAGGCAGGTCAAATGTCTAGGTCAAATAAGGTAGGACAATGTTATGGAGAGGTTTGTATACAAAGGCAAAAGGCTTGAATTTAACTGGGGGGTGCTGAATTTCAGACACAACACTTGCAGGATGTGCCCAGAACCTTGCAAAATTGCATTTGAAGCCTAAATTTTCAAGGAAAATGTAAGCTGAACAAAAGGAGAATGTTCCTAATGGTGAATTCTATTAGACTGTTGAAAAGTTTCCCAGGGGAAGTAGTGGACTCCTGTTCTTTGCAAGACAAAATACTGAAGAATACACTTTAAGGAACAATCCTGCAGTGGCACAGAAAAGCATTAGATAACCTTTTAGGTCTTCACCACCTTTGATTTTCATGGAACTGAATAGAGCCAGAGCAATAGAGCAGCAGTAAGAAACGATAAATATTATTTTAATGCAAAACCTTACTCGATTAATGTCGGTGTGACCAGCAAAAACATAGGTAGGTAAGTCTTGGTCACATTGGCTGAAGTGGAAGTGCCACAAACTGATTTTGAGACTTTGGCAAATACACATTCATGCAGGTGTCCTAGTCTGGAACAAACTACAAATCTGATTTGAACACTCCCTAGACTTACAAAGGAGTACTTAAGAGATATAGTTTAGAAGGTACTTAGAAATATAGTTTAGCATAGGACAGGAATGGTTGGACTCAATGATCTTAAAGGTCTTTTCCAACCTTGTGATTCTGTGATTTTATGAAATAAAAGCCAATAGATTGATGTGAGGGTATAGGATCACAATTATATTTGTAGTGTAGTATAGTTACAGAGAGCAGCTCTTGCTTAACTAGGTAATCATGTGGAACAGCTTGTGGAGGAGAAAGAAGTCTGGTTTTTTTATAACAAAGGGTTTACTTGTGAAAGTCTCACACTATCTCAAGGGAAAGATAAAGGGCAAGAATTGGAGGGCAGGATGACATCCACCACAGATGCATCACTTATCTCCTTGCTAAAGAAACTAACAAGGACATAGATCTCCTTAACAAGGACATAAATTAGCTCAAACTGATAAGAACACTGCAAGTTTGCAAGGCCCTCACATTCCAGGCAAAAGGTGAAAAGTACATCATGAGGACTCATGCTCTTCCTCCCAAGGACCACTGAAGACCCTTGCCCAAAATTTTTTGAAAGATCTGCACAAGCACAAAGGACTGATAAGCTAATGAGCATGAGAAGCGAGAGTAGGCGGGTTTAGGGAATGTATATGTATAGTCATTTATAGAGTATTTATTGTTTCATTGTATAAATATGGGAGGGTTTTGCTCCTTTGGGTGTGCTCCTTCGGGGGTGCACTTTCAAGTTATAGAGTCTATTTCCTTTCACCAAGATCACAGTATGTTGAAGACAATATCCTGCTACAGATGGTGCAGGAGCCTACAAGGGCGGGTGCTGGACCTTGTTGTCACTAACAAGGACGGGCTCGTTAGGGAAGTGAAGGTCGGGGGCAGCTTAGGACAAAGCGACCATGAAATGGTCGAGTTCAAGATCCTGGGCGGAAGAAGCAAGCCAAAAAGTAGGATAGCTACCCTGAATTTTGGAAGAGCTAACTTTGATCTCCTCTGCAGCTTTAATAGGGGCTATCCCGTGGGCTACACTGTTTGAAGGAATGGGAGCCTGTGAGAGCTGGCTAACATTTAAACAGCACTTCTTCCGGGCACAGGAACGATGCGTCCCTTTGAGTAAGAAATCAGGAAAGAGAGGCAGAAGACCTGCATGGATGAACACAGAGCTACTGAGTAAACTCAAAGAGAAGCAGAAGATCTATGAATTGTGGAAAAAGGGTCTGAGCACCTGGGGAGAATACAGGAATGTGGTCAGGGCCTGTAGCGATGCAACTAGGAAGGCTAAAGCCCTCTTGGAAATGAAGCTGGCAAGGGACATAAAGGATAATAAAAAGGGTTTTTTTAGATACATGAGTAGTAAGAGGATGACCAGGGATAATGTAGGTCCCTTGCTGAATGAGGAGGGTGTCCTGGTAACAGGGGATGCTGAGAAGGTGGAGATACTGAATGCTGCCTTTGCTTCGGTCTTCACTTCAAAGGCCCCTTGGGCCCCACAGATCCTGTATGAAAGTTGGAGTGTTGGGGAAACGAAGAATTTCCCTCTGGTTGAGGTAGGGGAGGTCCAGAAGTAGCTCAAAGGGATTAATGCACACAAATCCCTAGGCCCTGATGGGTTTCATCCATGTGTGCTGAGGGAGCTGGCGGAGGTGATTGCTGAGCCACTCTCTATCATCTTCAACAGGTCTTGGAGGACAGGAGAAGTGCCTGAAGACTGGAGGACAGCCAATGTCACTCCAGTCTTTAAAAAGGGCAAGAAGGAGGAACCTAGTAACTATAGGCCAGTCAGCCTCACCTCTGTCCCAGGAAAGGTAATGGAACAGCTTGTTCTGGACGCCATCTCCAAGCAATTGGAAGAGAAGAAGGTCATGAGGAGTAGTCAGCATGGATTCACCAAGGGGAAATCGTGCTTGACCAATCTCATAGCCTTCTATGATCTCATCACTGGCTGGGTAGATGGAGGGAGAGCAGTGGATGTCACCTACCTTGACTTCAGCAGGGCCTTTGATACTGTCTCCCATGACACCCTGATAGCAAAGCTGAGAGAGCATGGGATAGATGAGTGGACAGTGAGGTGGGTTGAGAATTGGCTGTCAGACCGAGCCCAGAGGGTTGTGATTCGTGGAGCAGAATCTGACCAGAGGCCTCTTACTAACGGTGTTCCCCAGGGCTCGGTGTTGGGTCCAGTCCTGTTTAATATCTTCATTGACGACCTTGATGAGGGAATAGCATCCACCCTCAGCAAGTACGCCGATGATACAAAGCTGGGAGGAGTGGCTGACACACAGGAACACTGCGCTGCCATCCAGCGAGACCTGGACAGGCTGGAGAGCTGGGCAGTTAGAAACCAGATGAAGTTCAACAAAAGCAAGTGTAAAGTCTTGCACCTGGGAAGGAGCAACCATTTGTATCAGTCCAGGCTGGGGGATGACCTGCTGGAGAAGAGCTCAGTGGAGAAGGACCTGGGGGTCCTGGTAGATGACAGGTTGGCCATGAGCCAGCAGTGTGCCCTGGTGGCTAAGAGAGCCAATGGGATCCTGGGGTGCATCCGGAGGAGTATAGCCAGCAGGTCAAAGGAGGTGATCCTCCCCCTCTACTCTGCCCTGGTCAGGCCCCACCTGGAGTATTGTGTCCAGTTCTGGGCTCCTTGGTATAAAAAGGACAGGGATCTCCTGGAGAGAGTCCAAAGAAGGGCTATGAAGATGATTAGGGGCCTGGAGCATCTCCCCTATGAGGATAGGCTGAGTAAGTTGGGACTGTTAAGTCTTGAGAAGAGAAGACTAAGGGGAGACCTAATTAAAGTCTATAATTATCTGAAGCAGGGGATGCAGGGGGAATCAGCCAGCCCCTTTTCAGTGGTCTGTGGGGACAGGACAAGGGGCAATGGCTGCAAGTTGGAGCACAGGGAGTTCCACACCAACATGAGGAAGAACTTTTTCCCAGTGAGGGTGACAGAGCCCTGGAATAGGCTGCCCAGGGAGGTGGTGGAGTCTCAATCTCTGGAGATATTCAAGACCCGTCTGGACGCCTATCTGAGTGATATGTCCTAGGGAGCTGCTTTGGCAGGGGGGTTGGACCCGATGATCTCTCGAGGTCCCTTCCAACCCCTACAATTCTGTGATTCTGTGATTCTATGTATATAGGTAACATAAGAAGACAGTAAGATAATACCACACAACATGTTACACAGGTAATGAATCAGAATACAAGGTATGAAAGTGCAATCCAATGTCTAAGCAAGCCACTGCATTAACTTTCTCTGTGCAAAGTATTGTTTTACCTTGATCGTGGCCCTGAAGAAAAAGTCTTTCATAAAACCCTACCTGCTCATTGCTGAATACTTCTTTTGTCTTGACTATTTCTGCATAATTTTGAAAATTAGTTTCTCACAGAATACTATGAAACTAAATGTTTTTAAAATATTTCTGTGCTAGTATCAACTAAAATAGTTGGTCATGTGGTGCAACATGAATCAATAGACAAATCTTGGTGCGAAGTCCAGTAACTGGAATAATGTTATTCCTGATTCTGCAGGTTTCTAACCAGAACCCTCAAACAGAAGAACAAAAAGTGTAAGAAGCAGCACTGCTAAACCTCATTTCATCGCTGTCACTGTCCTGATCCATGAAAAAAAGTTGCAGTCTGCTTTCCATCCTCCAAAAATAAAACCTTACAGTGTCACAGGGAGCAAAGAAGTAACTACATGGAACTGTTATCACCCCATTCTCCAGTGTCAGGTTTTTATTTTGACAACACTCTGCCCTCAAATAGTGTAAGGAAGGTGAAGTAAAACTCATTTGGTCCCATCCCTGCTCACAAGGCGACAAGGGTACAAGCAACGAAGGGTTATGATGAATAGTTCAGGACTACAAATGCCACACAAACAGCGCAGGGGCTGGATTGCCATTACCGCTGGAAACCTTCACAAAGGCACCACATGTGCCATTCATCCTGCCCCAGCCTTTTGTAACAGTGCTTACAAGTGTGTTTCCAAATGTACCGCGAAGAACATTTCAGGGGTCTTCCCTGTAAGGGGGGGCGGGGAACACACCAGCTGCCTCCACCACGCAGGACTGCTCCATGTAGAGCGTCTGAAAACTAATCTGTATTTAATGGGAGAAGATCAGGTCTCTTCCAGAGTCACTGACTTTCATTTTCAACACTTTCTTTTAATGAGAAGCCTGCAGATAACATCGCAGCACCCTCCTGATCTGCAGTATCTGATGTGGCAAGCATTATTCCTCTCACTTGTCTTTGCATTCTGCATAGTGGAAGAGGAGTAGTGGAGGGGGCAGGGGGGAAATTACTTAAAGCAGAGGCCCAGGGTATATTTTTTAACATCCTAATTTTCTTATTGCTGTTATCTTCATTGATTGTATAACTCATGATCCCTCTACAGTCCTGTAATAATGGCCTCTCTAGGGCAAAACTATTGTGGATATATGCTGCCAATTTTGGTTTCCAAATCCCTTTATTGTTGGAATCTTTATTTTAAAACATATAAGTTTAAAACATGTTTTTGTTTTTAAGAAGAAATGTCTAATCTCTACTCATATAGCAAAATTAAAGGCCAGAAACTGAGCCAAAGCAGTTGAAAGAAGGTAAATGGCATGTTCTACTACACCATCTGTTATTGACTCCCTCTGTCTCTCACCGAGTAAGTGGTAAAGCTTCAGAAGAACATCTTCAGTTCAAGAAAAAATTATTATTTATGTCAGCAACCTGAAAGGTCCTTGGCTTATACTGAGGCTGACTTGGGCTCTGGGGCAAAACCTGTTTCTGAAACTTTCCTCTACCTTTTTGATGCTGAGCAAACACTGTCTCTCAACATTCAAATCAAAATTAAATTAACTATTTTGGTCAAGAAAGGACAGTGAGTGTAGGTAATACAGAGTTAAAATATGTATTTTTTTAGCGTTAAATAAATTTTACTTTACTTTTTACTATTCTGTGACAGTGAAAAAAAGAGAAAAAGGTAAAATCCTAACATCCTATTGAAACATTGATGCAATACCAAGCCCAAGCAGGACTTTGGGACTCTTAAGAAAGGATTTGATTCAGATAATGATTATGATTTCTGGCATGTGCACACTTTATGTATTTGACTGTCTGCTGGGTCAGAGATCTGACATCCTCAGCAGACGCTTTTACAGAGACAGACTCCCTGCGTTGTCATAGAAAACGTGAAGCTCTTCATTCCCTTTTTCTATTATTATTTTTATTATTTAGCGTGCAATGCAGAAAACCAAATGGAAAGGGTGGAAAAAAATAAGTGTTGACTTCTTAATGAATGGGAAACTTACAGTAAGAAGAATGATGTTTCTTGGGTCTTTAAATAAGCCCAGCTTATTCCAAGGCATAATGTTGGAATTTAAGTCTAATTAAGAAAAAGCAAAAAATTACATCCTAAAACTAGCAATAAGGTGGCAATAATGCCCTCTCTGTCTGCATATTTATGTATAGGTGGATGCTATTAATAAAACTCAGGTTTAGTTATCTTTTTATTGCAACTGAATTGTTGAATGTTCCAGGGAACTGTAACAGAATGCTAAGAAAAGACTTTTGTGACATTGCCACTGATTCATTACATTATTTTGATAACAAAAGAGCTGAAATGACTTAGCCAACTTTTAAAATTTCCATATTCTGTAGTTTCAGAATGCATATGCACATGTCGAGGTGATCTTGAGATGGTTTATATGATGCAGGGCTGTAAATTTGTCTCACCTTTTACTGCTTCTGTGATGGTTAAGCATACATAAAATGCACTGTAATTTTGGTCTTGTGATTCTTGTCACAATTGGAGAAGAATTTAAATAGCAATTCCGGCAGCAGAGAAGGGGTGTCCTATTCACGTAAAGAAGGGCATGATTTTCACATACTTATGCCAGGGTGTCCGTTAAAAGGTACTAAACCAATTTGGAATTGCGAGCTGGTGTGACAGATAACCGTACAACCTCGTGACACAAGCGATCTAGACTCAGAGATACTTCAACTGACTTGAGAGAAAGATCAGCTGCCAGTACTTGAATAAGAAGAGTAGGAAAGTCAAAAGGTGCAGGGATGAAAGAGGCAGAAGACCTTCACTGAGACTCGGGTAAAGAGCAAAATACATATCAGAAGGCATAAAGAGAAGAGCTGTGTGAAAATCACACCCAAAAAAACCCCACCAAAACACTAAAAGGCTTGCAGGAGTCTTTCTCCATCTCAGAAAAGAGTGGATTAAAGCTACAGAAAAGGGCTATAGATGCACAATTCACATCAGATTTTATAGAAGGGCCTCTATGCTTTTACAGTGCTCTCAGAGAGAAAAATAAAGCTTTGTTTAAAAATTCCATTGGAATATTTGATCTATCAAATAGTCATATTAAAGAAACATGCCTTGAAACTAGCTTAAAGCCTCATTTCAATTGTGTTTGCTGAGGTTTAAAACACTGTAGCCCTAAATTTATACAACTCCTGATGTTCTGTAAAATTTCTAAGTTTAAGATAGCTTCAGTTTTTACAGCTGAATGATCACATTGATTTATGTAATTCATGATAATACAGCTCAATACGGTTTGTGTTTCTTTCCATACGAAATGTTTAATCATAATCCTAACCACCTTTTAAACATCTCCATTCCGGATATAGTTACCATTAGCTCTGTGGGAAATATTTATCCATGGGAAAAAAAGAACGGGGATTGACATCCTGGGTCAGGTCATCCTGACTCTGTAGCTGGCCAGACTTATTGACACAGAAGAAAAATATGCAAGCCCATGATGAAATTACCAGTCCAGAGAAAAAGGGGGGTTTTCCTTATACTTGTTGATTAGTTATCTGTACAGCTTGCTTTGGCAGGGGGGTTGGACCCGATGATCTCTTGAGGTCCCTTCCAACCCCTACAATTCTATGATTCTATGATTCTATATAACTTCTCATATAACATAAATGCAGCTACTCAATTTGCTCATAGTATACTTAATGCTTTTCTGGGCTATTGAACCCTAGTTATTGCTTATGAAAGTGAGTTTACACATTAATTATGGAGCTCAACTTAATAAGCATCCCTGATTTAAGCCATTCCTTTTGGTTTTGACCATGATTTCACTCATTAAGTGTAGATTGCCTTATTTTTTGTGGCAGCCAAAGTTACTAAATAACGTCTGTGCCTTTAGTGTGTTATTTTATTTAGACTGTAAGCACTAAACTTTGTTACTGGATGTGTCCTATGATTTACACAGAAAATGAAATGTCTTCCTGAAATCTGCTATTTGTGATTTCAGGGAACATACTGTTTCACTTGTGCAACCACACACAGCTATTTTGAACAAGGTTAATCAAAGGAGCAACTAAAAACCCAATTGTAGAGAAATGGATTACATCAGCATGGCTTTGGAGTTCGCGTGGCAATAGGCTACCTGAAGGCAGCATTAAGGCAATATTAGTGGATAGGCAGAACTGACAGGTCTTATGTGTAAGTCAGAGGAAAAAATAAATTTAGGAAAAAAGGTATTGAGGGATATTGGGGAAAGAAATTGAGAAAAACACAATCTATTTGTTAAATATGGGTCTGTTGGGGACTAAAATGAGTGGTGCTTACTGAAATGCATATGGCCAGCTTAATATATTTCTGAAATTTATTTTTTCCTCAACTTCTTTTCTTTCCTCAATTTCAGTTGCTCAAAATCATTCACTCCAAAATACGGAATCCTAAAAACTGTGCTTGAAAGCCAGCTCTGAACCTCAGCTGCTTTTACATTACCATGCTGTGGACACCTGAACATTCATCATCTTCATTAGTATGTATCCATGCCAAGAAAACAAGCAGCCAGCTTGATAATTTACCATAGAAAAAATGACAAGTGTTTTTCCATCCAGGACAATTTTTGGATGTGTGACATTTGCCTACCACAATATCCTTGTGCCAAGAAGCTCTGTATTATGAAACTCAGCTTGTTGGGAGCCCAGCAGAGATCTAGGGTGGATAAGAGAACTGGAGTGGGGCTAGTAGTGAATTCTCTTTAAAAACTAGCATTTCAAAAGTATCTAGAGTGACAATAATCATGATGTTGAAGAGGTACTCCACTATTCCATCACTAGATTAAAAAGAATGAATAAATATTCCTTACTGAAACAAATTAGGCTCAAGAGGGAACAGTGCCTATGCTGCTGTGTGTGTCCACATCTTGTTTTCTGCATTTTATTCTCCATATTTTCATTATGGAAACCCTCGTGGTTGTGAAGACTTCACTGTGTTTTGTTCTCTGATGCGATTTTATTCACTGCTATATACTGTATGTATATATTTTTAATTATTTCCCCCCCCCCCCAAAGACATAGCTACACTAAGTGGAAAAGATGCAATGTCAGATCACCTATCTTACTGATGAATTAGCTAAGGCTTGTGCAGTGTTGTGAATAGACCATGCTGTGAATGTGCTAAGGATTATTTTTTGGCCATTCTTGTAACTCTAAACAATAGTATCTTGATTTCTTGTGGAGGCTGTGTGTGCCCCTACAAAGTCAGTGTGATTCCATCACTTTGTTTTGAGAAAATCAGAAAGATGCACCCTCTGTGTTTTAGGCTTTCATACATTATACCCATGAATGTCACAGCCTCTGCATGCCTAAAGGCCACATTTGTCAAAGGCAGACCCATTTTTAGCAGAGCGTGCTAGCATCCATACTACAGGAATGAGCCTCCATGAGATCTCCATGAAAAGAAATGAACTGCCACTCCTGAGATGAAAAAGGAGTTAATATTTTTATTCTCACCCCCCACCAACACCTCCTCAAATTCAAGGGCAGATTATTTTAAAGAGGTTGAATTTACATGTGAATTATAAACTAACAATTACAGGAAACGTGCAAATTAGGTAGGCATACCAAACATGACGTGAATGCAGAAATTTGTATCTTCAAGAGAAAACCTAGGTGCCCAAGCATGTAACCTTTACAAGCATGAATAAATCTTATGTGAATATACCCTATGAGCTTTTACTTACACTGCTGTAAATCTAAAGTAACTCCTCTGACCTTAATAGCTTTACTCAAGATGTACCCCTTGTACAGACGAGATTAGAATTTGGCCTTTTAACCTCAATGAAACTCCAAGAGCAAGTAATATTTTTCCATGAAAGTCTGGATGGCTGAATCAGGTCCTCCACGTAAAAAGAGACGAACAACAAACCCATCGCTAGGGAAATGTTTAGACAGCGATTTTTCAGAGGAATGTTTAGATCTATAATTGGGCTTAGTTAAGTCAGTAGCACTCTTAATTATTTACCAGCAGTGTCCCTGGACAGAATACTGAATTTAGAGTAATTCTGGGGGTACATTTCTCAGGGTGTGTTTAGTTAAGAAAAAAAAAATGGCAGTTTTCTTCTGATCTACTCTATTGTTTTTGCCCCAACAACATTCTTCCAGTCTTTAAAATACACGTTGGAATGCAGCAACAAGGTTAAAGGCAATGCTCAGTCTCCGAGGCCTTCCTCGGGATGAAGAGGAAATAGAAAAATATTAGGTTTTCAGCTTATGACCTGAAGAAGACCCATGAGCCAAAACATCACCTTTAACTCGGCGTCTATTTTTGAGTATCATTTGCTATCAACTCTTCTTTCATTTTTCCAGCTCTCACACCACTCCCGTGCTATCAGTACTTCCACTTATCCTATTTTTCGGTGGCATCGGGCTCTTTCTTTCAGAGGAATCTCACTGAGATCCTGATCAAACAATCGATTCTTTTTCTGCAGAACCTCCTATTAGAGTCAGTGGGGAATTCTAGTTAAAAATCAGTGGCACAATCTGACTCAAAATGAGTGAATCAACCTTTGAGAAAAGCCAGGAATTGATAACACCTCAAAGCAAAATTTGATGTTTTGCGTGAGCCCCTGAAAGTGGAACACTAAAGCATACTCATTGTCTCAATTTTTTGACTACTTTCTGATTATGGGAGGGAGGGGAGGGGGGGAATCCAATTTCAAGTGGATTGAGAAACAAGGAAAACCAAACTCTTGTCAGTTATCCATTATGAGATTTTTGCCACATTCCTTTCCCTACATTTCTTCCTCAGCAAAACACCACAATTACCAAGAAATATTCCTCTTTATTGGTATTGTTTTGGAGGTATAATCTACATTTTTAAATGTTCATAAAACATACTTCTAACTACAGACAACTCCTACACCACTGGCACACTGCCAATATCACATTTGCTGGCATATTATAGTCGTATTTTACGTTTCACAATCTTTCTATAAACTACCATTAAAACATCACCATACTTGAAGTACTATTTTAATTTTATTTTTAAATTTGTTAATTAGATTTATATGCTGATTTTTTTGTAGAGTGCAGTTTCATTTTTAAGATAACTTTTGAATTTGTAACAACTGTTGATATTTGTAAAAGTTACCAAACTTACAATAATGTAAATATTAACTTTTTCTCCACATAATCATGTTAAATGCAATGAAAGAACCATCAGAATACCTAAACTACTTTAAAAGACAAATTTTGAAATTCAGCTTTGATACAAAAACATATCCAGAAGCAATACAATTTTTTTTTTTAAAAAAAAGGTATGCTTAACTTCTAAACCGGAGCACCTATTTAAATTACCTCTGTGCTTGACACTGAGAAAATGTTGTGATCTAGCTGGAAAAATAATTCCCCCTTTTAATTTAGGCAAGTACACTTTAGTCTTTGGTGAACATGTTTCTGACTATATTTTTCACTTTAGTAAGTTAGTTGATCAAGCAAATAAGCAGGATTTGCTCTGATATTTCTGTATTGGGTGGGGGGTTTTGTAATTTTCATTCAGAAGAAGCTTTTTAAGAGTAAGATTTTTAATAAGCAAAAAATGGCCTTTAAGAGCCACTGCAATTTCAGATTTTAAGTTATAAAAAAGTCTAAGGACTCTGCCCTTTGTGCCAAAATCCAGTGCAGGGAAAACCAAATGTGTTCAACAGAGGGACACACAGACTTAAAAGTAACTCATAAACCGAGGTGTGCCCCATGAAGTCCAAGCTTAAGTTCAATTTGCACTAGCACCGATTACCAGAAACCACTGATAAAATGGATGGTGATTATTGTGTCTAAATTCACTTTTTAAAATCAACAGAGACACGATCTTAACTGTTCGTTTCTCCAGGCTGAGAACCTGCCTGAGCAGGGGAATCAATAGGGTTACCTAAATTACTCATTGTCACAGTGGAAAGAATCTTGCTCATCATTACTCAGCCACGTTTTATCTACATTAGTCACTGATCTTGATTTTGTTTCTATTGTCCAAGCCGATAAAAGTTGTGTTTGAAGTAGATACATAAGTTGAGGAAATGAAAAAGAGTGGAAAAATTGCTCCTATCTTTTTCATTAATCTAGGCTAGAATACATCTGCACAAAGAAGTTAAAACTGAAGTTACATTTCATAGATTATCTCTATATTAAGATGATGTTTTCTTGGGCTTAGCAGTTAAGATGTTTTAATTTAGGTTAAGCTAGTTATGCTAGCTGGCATGCTCAATTTTAATTTAAATTTTGCAGTTTTCAACTCCTCTTTATATTTTTCCTTCCATTTAAATCCATTCCTGATCGCTTTCTCTGTGAGAAACAATGGTAGCTTCTGTTCTCCAGAACACCAACGCAACTGTAAAATAATCTAAGTTCAAAAATTGAACAGAAAAAATTCCATTTCCCATGTATTCTTAGTTTGGGATTTTGAAAACTAAGGGCAACAGCAGGTATGTAAATCTGGCACCATGTTTCTTTAAAAGTCTTGTAATTCTGTTGGGTATTTTGTCTCTTTTGAACAACAAACCCAAGCATTTTATTTTTTCCAGAAGAAAATCACAAGCTTTCAGCAAACATCATAATCTTCAATAGTTTTGGGTTGGGTTTTTTTTCCAATCAACTTTGCGCTCAAATGCTTCCACTCCTACATTCCTCTCTTTTGGCCTGGTTCAACAAAGACACAGAACGTGCCCTGAGTGAAAGCAAGATTCGCTCAGCAGTGGGCAGGTTACACACAGAAAATATCCATTGTATGTGTGGGAATACCTTGTGGCTCAAAATTTAGGTTCTGTGCTTGGTGGCAAGAGTTTAGATACCTGCACAGCACGTTTCGGTCTTAGGAGAAAGAAAAGCCAACACATTGCTCACTGGTAAGCTACCAGCAAATATAATTTACAGAAAGCAAATCAAATACAAATGTTGACATTTAAAATATGCCTGGGACCTGTTTATTCACACACAGAACTCAAGCATATAATAACAATCACAAACACAATGCTTGGGTATTTTCACATTATGTCTAGTTAATTACAGTTTATGAGCATTTCCTTCTTATTCTGCCAAAGGTTTATTCTACTGTACAATAATTTTTATATCCCTGCTGCGTTTATGATAAAGGGTTCAGCACCAGGAAATGAACAGGAATTACAAACTCGATTCAGTGGTACAACAACACTACTCTCTGTCTCCATGGGGAGAACACCAGCTAAGCTCCTTCAAGGACTGATGGGAGATCTGACCATCCAGTAGCAACAGTCGATTGACTGGCAACCATCTATGTCTTTCTTTGTATTCATATAAACCTCTTCAAGGTGACCCCATCAGAAGAGCAAGATTTTCTGGTATGAAATGAAAGCCTGTCTCAGCTCTTCTGCTGGCAGTCAACTGTAAATCTCTCACCCATCTCTTTTCCTGATCTTCTCCACAGTTTTTTTGGTTGCCATTGCCTCACTATAAAAGCTCAAGAAGGGATAAGCAAGTTTCATATGCAGTTTGTTCTGTCCAAAATTCATGATTTCCCACATAGGTTTCACTGATTGATAGATTTGGGTCAGAAAAGAAGTTTCCTAGGGGGCACATTGACTCTGTCTTGAGATTTTACTTTATTGTTCTTTCCTCTGCGTATGAGAAGGAAATCGAAGGACTTTGAGCTGCTGGGTGTCTACTACAAGGTGCTTAACAGTCTCAGCTTTGATTGAAATTAAAATGGTCATATCACAGAAGGAGCTTAACTTATTGCAGGGTTGTATCTTTGCTGGATTCTGTAGGGGAAAAAAATATCACCTGGCCAAAGAACTGAAATTTTGAGAACTGCAATATCTACCTAACTTACATACAGTGGTTGGTTTCCTTTCCCATCACTGCAGATCTTTATTTAATAAAAATAATACATTTGGGAATTATGAAGATGTAAAATCCTCAGCTGAGTCATCAAGATCATACTAGAAACACACCAAAACTGGACCAGCACAAAGCTGTCAAACTTAGCAACAAGGTAGTCTCGTGCACCATGAGACTGACTCTTTCCATGAGAAAAGTTCCTTCCAGACTCCTGCTTTTGAAGATGAATCTCCTGAATAAATGTGTCTTAAGAGTTATGCCTGCATAGGCTTTGCAGGAAGGTCTGTTGAACGCTGTGCTCGACACAAGTGGCAGAGAGATTGGGCGTTTTCTTGCTTTGATATTTAACATACTGATAAAGTTGTCATCCCTTGTCCTGAAATCTGTTTTTGGTTGTGATCCTTAGGGAAAAGGATGATCACAGAAGTTTATATTCCTGAAAACTGCTGCTGTATGTGGGAAGCACAAACCCCTTTTCCCAGCTGTCTGGAAGTGAGGTAAGCTTTACAACAACCTTTGGGTTAAGAGTTCTTCCCTGTCTGCTTCAATAAATTCCCTGAAATTCTCCAGAAGAATTATCCTCTGTAGATTTATTTCATTTATTTTATCATGTTTTGCTGAAATAAGTGATATTAGGGATTTCCAAAAGTTGGTGGCCTTTCCAAGAATTGTTGCAGACAAATATTTTAATTTAATTTTACCTTTAAGTAAACCAGTATCTAGAGGACAGTACATTGCCTTCCAAATGGACATCCATCTAATACTTTTTGATGTTATTCAGAAGATCCCCATGCTTAAAAGGTGCTGGTCTGGAATGAATTTCAGGGTGGGATGCTTTGAGTAGCTTTAAAAGTATTTTTGATCAGATGAGCCAGTGACACACAAGTTTGGCTTCCGTAAGTGCTAGCTTATTTGCAACTTACTGAAGATTACCTATTTAATTAGTAGTCAATCACCAATGTGAATCAGGAGTTTCGCTTTCTATGAATACTTATCTAGTAAGCAGCCCTTGATCTGAAAAGCACTGATCCTGAGGCTTCACCATTTTATATGAGGTTGAATCACTGTCTCTCCTATGCCAAAATATTTGGACCATGGGGATGATCATATATTTTCTGTATAGTTCTGTTACAGAGTCTCTTGCATATGTCAGCTCTTAATAATTCAAAGTCAAAGACACCTCTTCTTAAAAGATGCCTTAGTTGCTGAAATCAGATGACTCCTCAAGTAAAAAAGTCTGTGTGATTGATTAAAATTTGGTTTTCTTTCCCAGTTGCCCTGCCCTCAACTCCTTCACTCTTCTAACATCACCATGCTACTAGCTGCCAAGTTGCTGTAGGGCTCTGTCCTCACTGGAGATAAGATGGTTGTCACCTACATGTGCAGCTTAGGTGAAAAAGAATTTCAGCTGCCAATATTCAGAAGAATAAAGCCTATCACTTCAGAGCAGGGTCCAAACTACCTCCAAAGCAGCTCTGGGTATGTTCTTGGTCAGTCTACACTTTGAGGTCATGTCAAAACAGAGAACTTATTTTGGCAAATAACTACAGCAGGTAATTATTTAAATAATTAAAGCACACTAAATAACTTCATCCATAAAGGATACTGAACCTGACTTCTTTCCCTTAAATGCCCCTACATAAACAAGCTCCACATTAGATATCTGCAGTACAAACTCAGGTGTGCCTGTAATTGACTCAAGAAATTAGCAACAGACACATTTCTTACTGAGAACTTGGGCATTTAGATTCTTTATTGAGAGCAGAATTTATAATTTAAAAAAATAAAATTTAAAGAACAACAATTCTCTCAGACCTTCCTAAAATATGATAATTTACTCTATATATGAAAATATATCTCTTCCTGACAAGGCAAGATCCTCTCTCAAGTTCTTGAGAGAGGCAGCATTTGCACAGTTGAGAATTATCTCTTTTAAAGAAAAAACAACCCAGGCAGTCAGCCTCACAATGAAATGCACCTTACGATTAATAAATTTTATGAACAATTTGATCTGTGAAATACCCTCTCTCCATATACCATCATATATATACATATATATATATATAAATGTATACATATACATGTTACATGTTATGATAAGGATTCTGTATTACTTGGAATATCTTTGGAAATAAAGATAGGTAAATGGTTTTATTTTTCCCTCTGATTTATAAGTCAAGATAAACAGACTGAAATATTTCTTTTTTTTTTCTATTTTAGAATACAATTTTTATTTTATCTAGCTACTACTTGAAATTTATATTTTATGGGATATTTTAAATCATAATAAACATACACAGATAAATTTAAAAAGACACCAGGCTGCTTCACACGTTGTAACTGGTTAAGGTATCATTGACATTATTTCCCTCAATGGGTTTTCTGCCTTTGTTAAAAAGCTTTAATTATTTGTTTTGTGAAATATTGATTAAACTATAGCTAATCCTTCTGTAATGTGCCACAAACATCTCACAGAAAGTCTCATTATTAAGTCATGCACACATTTTATATCTAACTTGAAGGGAGACAAAACCACAAATCATATAATTTTGTTCAATTTATGCAGCAAAATGGGAAAAAAAACCTCTTTACTTACTAATTAAGTTTTAGACTTTAGCATTTTAAAGCAGCAGTTTCAGAATTCTACAAGATTTGTTACAATAATCCATTTTCATCCACACTCACAACACAGAAAATAAAATCTTATCTGGGATTGTAACCTCTACCTATGAAAAATAACTTTCACAAGTACATAGCAAAATGAATTTTCATCCCAAAAAATACAATAAAATTGATCTCTTACTAAAAATTCCTATGCACATATTCTCAATTACTGTACTATGTTTATTCTTAGTTTTGCAATGCTTTACATTCCGATTTGCTGGAGAGCTTCCAGTTTTCTTAATCACTGCACAGTTGCTTCTCTTTAAGTACATACCCTACAAATCCCTTCCTGTTGTTTGGCAGAGAGTTAACCAACCAGAGCTGTAGGGATGTACAAGATACCTATGGGGTTATACTTTGATAATCATACTTCTGCCATCACCTGCCATATTTCTTTTTAGGCTGGCTCTGGGATGTGTTTTAAATCATGGCAAATCCAAATTAATTCTATTAACTGTCACTGGAGACGATCAAACTCAAAAGGCTAGAATATATCCAGGTTTGTAAAGGCTGAAGCTTAGCATTGACGGCCCCACCACAGCTCATCTCCTACACCTAGGTACCCTCCAGGACAGCAAAGCTCTCGTCCCCAGAGCAGCAGGTATGTATTTGTTCTCTTTACTTGTGAGAACAGAACTGTCCTCTGCACAGGTAAGGAGGAAAAGACAGAAAGTGTGGTAGGAGGTCTACGAAGGGAGAAACGAGAAGTGGAGTTGGGAGGAGTTGCAAGGCACAAGTGCTATAAAGAAGAGTATGCTTATCACTTTGTGACATCTAATGCCATGAAACTCAGCATGGCACCATTAGAGCAAGCAAGACCATGTGAGAAAACACAGACACAGCCCCCAGACCCAGGATTAGACACTCCATCTGCACACACTCCTGAACCTGCCCTTTAAATAAGCAAGAAAATTGACTTTTTTTAAGAATAAACGAATTCTTCTCATTGCCTTCCAATGAAATGAAAAATTCTTTCCAAAGCTTCTCTAAATGTTTTTCATGGTTTTGTTGTCTCATGTTTTATTTTTCCCTTTTTTCTTTTTTTTTTCTAATTGTCATGATTTTATAAAATTAAAAGTTTAGGACACTAATAAAATAATAATGCACCAAAATATTTCTGCTACGTATTTATTTCCAAAATCAGTTTAAGGTTTTTGCATATAATTGAATGTTGGTCTTAGCAGCAAGAGATGATCCACTGACTTTGTCATGCTTAGTTATTACTGGAAATTGTCAAGGGGAAAAAAAGCTAGAATGGAGTCAGGGTTGACGGCTTCTTTCATGTTTTTATAATTTTAAATATTTTTTTTAAATTCAATTCTTTTCTCTCTAATTTGTCAAAGACACAAAGAAATTCTAAACCAAGAAGTCTTAAGTTTAACTCTAAGTTTATCTATATGATATATGATATGTGGAATATTATTTAATATATTTTTGTTTGTAATTATATATTTTCTATTATTCTATTATATTTATCCTGGGGTTTGTTATGTCATATATTATATTCATTATATGTTATATATTATATTCATCACATGGTTTATATCATGTTTATATTATATGTGACTTACAAATCGTGATATACAAATTTCTGTATACATACAGCTGTAGATAGGCTATAAACTGCACACAGAAGGGATGCATGCTAAAGAAAACCACTCAGAGACATCAAATCACATCTCAGGCCACACTATAAAAGTGCTTGAATTTGGCAATATTCTCCAGCAATGCGTCTGAACGCTCACATCGTGTTCAAACTGAAACTTAAGGGTGAAACCAGGATGGGTGCCTCTAGAATTAACGTGACCTGGTATTCTGCCAACGCCTGTTTGGAGAAAATAATTTATAAAAGATTGGAGAGTCGGTAATTTAACTCCCTGCAGGCCTTCATAAAAAGATCCTGATCTTGCACAAGCACGCATGTCGCTCATCGCACCGTGGGAAGAGGTGTGCTCCTCCAAAGGACAATGCACAGACATTAACAAATACACGGGTTTATTGATAAACATGTCGTATGCTGCAACAGACCATAATACGATGACATGTGGCACTGTTGTATTTGCACTTCACCTGTTCACAGAAAAGAGCAATTCGGATGCAGTCTTACAGGAAGCAGTGGGAAAGGCAAAGGCAGTACTTATCTATCTGTGTCAAATAAATGGAAGGAATGTGCCTGTATCTAATATAATTACACCTTTGGGATCTTCAGCGTAAGGCTGTGCATCTTAAACCAACCATTTTCATTTCTGATTCTTCTGTTTCAAGCCAACATTTGTATTCCCATTACTCCCATGATGGTGGCCAGGTGGCTAACACTGTCACGACAGGTCTCCATCACGCGAGCCTCTCCTAACGAGCACGTGACAGCTCGAACTACCCAGATGTATAGTTGGAAATCATTTTATTTGAAGATTTAATGCCAGGCGGAAGAATCACCTGGAATAAAATTACTATATCATCATAAAAACTTAGAGATGAGAGAAGATCTCAGAGCTGATCTAGTGAATCCTCTTAAGCACACAGGATTGTAACCTGCAATGGGCTCTCTGGAGTGTTCTCCATTCCGGGTTTAAATTACTCTGGCAGTGGAGTCACTGTTATTTCCTTTGATTCTATCCTACCTCCTTACTAGGAATTTTCCCAGATATCCAGACTGAGCTCCTATGCTTGGGTTCTTCTCACTCACCTTTCCTGGCTACACAGGACATCATGTCAGCACCAGTCTAATATTGCTTTCTGGTTTGGGTTATATTGGCCAGGTTTTGGCCAATATAACTGATGACCAGCTGACACCATGCAAGCCTTCACTAGCTGGGATTACTCCTTATCCCACACAGGTTTGGTTTTGATTATCCATCACTTCTCTCAAGCTTCCCTCCTGAATCAGTCCCTCCATTCCATCCCCTGAACAGTCTCCCCCACCCTTCTTTTTTTCCTGAATCTCATCACTTAGACTCATGGCAGGACTCGGGTTTTTTTTTTTTTAATGTCATGCTGTACTAACATTGCCATGTGGAAATTATGGGTTCCCAACATGATGCTTTTAAATATATGTCATAAAAGACCTTGCTGATACTTCTTCTGTTTATTTTTTTAATTAACATTCTGACATTGCAATTAGTGTGCTGCCCACTTCACTCTTAACTGTCTTCCTATTACTTAGGACATTTCCACTGAATATTTATTTGCATTTCAGACTTTTTTTTCCTCCCATCTATTCATTACCTTTTTCATTTCTGTGTTAAATCTCGTCTTTTGATTTCCAGACAATATTGAAAATCTGTGTTGAATCTTACTCTTTCACTTTTCCCAGAGGTATTTATAGCATCTCCAAATTCAGCAACTTCAGTTGTTTCATTTGCACCCTCCAAATTATTGGTAAGTATGTTCAGTTTATTAATTCGGTATTCGTAGGACTAGATAATACACTTCCCTAAAGTCACTAAGGCATGTGCAATTATTTAAACAATTTTGGGGGGAAAAAATAAATTGTTCAGGTTTTTAAATTATTAGAACATTGAAATCTCATTTTTAGGTGAACTCATCATATTGCACATGAGGGTTCAAACAACCTGTGGGCTTCAGCAATCTGCAAACCACAGGGATGAAAACATAGGGGAAAAAACAAAACAGGTTAAAACTCGAAATACAGAAAACTGTACCCATTACTGAGAAATGATGGGTGATGGGCCCAACCCACAGCCCAAAGTTTGGGTTAGCAGCTCTTATTTATAGATGTCGCTTCATTTACGAGACACCACAAGAAAGCAACGACCACCTGAGAAACAAGGAGCCTACACAACCAGGGTTCAATACCCAACAAACAGTTTTCATGGCATATTTTGGCCTACATTCCAAAATATACTAGAATATATGCTGTGTGTGAGAACACTCATTGAACACACCGGGATTCACCTTTTCTTTAGGTGGGGGAGGGGGCGACGTGATACTTAAAACTAAATTAAGAAATGAAGCGTTTGTGTTAAATGTAGTGTCTCAGGGTTGTTGTATGCCACAGCCAGGGCGTGTGTTGGCACACTGTACATTATTAGCACAACGTGCTCGAATGTCTGACTTTCATTTACATCAACTGGCATATCATTCATTATTATCCCTTTTTCCCTCAGTGATATTCCATTTGTTTCACAGATGCTGAGAGATGTGAACGAAACCACTGAATATTTCTAAGTGAAATGCTTCAAAATTGTATACCTTCAAAGTGACAGTGATATTTAATTTTGTGAGAGTACCCCATTTATGCTCAGAATAGAATATTTCACTGGGAGAATTTACATGTTTCAGCATCATCCATCAACAGTGTTTAGAACGGGAGTGGTGTCTTTCAAATGCAGCATTTACAAGTCACCACTTGTCATTAAATGTAACTGTACATTCGAGAGGATCGTAATAATAGCCTTTAATTAAACTGGGGACTGTTAGAGGGTTT
This sequence comes from Gallinula chloropus, assembly GCF_964237585.1. Taxonomy (NCBI): domain Eukaryota; kingdom Metazoa; phylum Chordata; class Aves; order Gruiformes; family Rallidae; genus Gallinula; species Gallinula chloropus. The sequence continues at coordinate 4,734,001 of NC_140089.1, read as the reverse complement.
CTGTTGCCCTTTGAAGTTCTTAATTATTAGTTGCACCCAGGCTTTTATGGCACACTTAAGGTTAAATTAAATAATTAAAATATACCTCCGAGAGAAATATAAAGACTTCAGATGTTTTAATTAAATTTCTGATTTTCAAGGTTTATGGGGGGGGGGGGAAATAACATGTGTTTTGATTCTCTCACGTTGGCATTCTCGAATCCTACATACATTAAATAAATAAATAATTAAATTGGGGGCTTTTAATGGGAATAATCACTAAGCATGACGCATGTAAATGAGCTATTTTCTATGCATGGCTGGCAAAAGTGCTAATTAAATAGTTGGTATTCAAGGCTATGCTCGTTCATTGTTTAGTGACATACAAACCCAGCGATGTGTGCCAGCAGACATTTTAAGTTGAATGTTTTCTCCTCTACGCTCTTTGTCATGAAATGGTGGCACCATGATGAGAACACTAGTGTAAGCAAAACACTGGAAACAGGCTTTAATAATGTTTTAACCACGTAGCGACACCAGCCCAGTTCTCTAATGAATTTTTAATTTCTTTCTTCTTATGAGGATGCTACGAGTTGTCGCTGATGCATACCGAATCGTACACGTGAGTCATTTTCTCACTACATTTGCATAAAGTGGCTAAATGCTAATGCACCAAATGGGGCTTACTATATATGGTACAGTAAATATGCCCTTGCAGGTTTTCTGCAATCAATCTCCTGTATTTCGTTAGCAGGTAGCTAAAGGTCTGTTCTGAAGAAAAAGGGAGGCGGAAAAAAAACACAAACAAACAAACAAAAAAAAAACAAACCCCAAACTATTGTGTCTGCACGATGATTAGAACCCAGTCTAGAATTTGCAGGTGGAAAATTAAGTTCCTTGGCGAGTGCAGTTAAACGGTCCCCCTTGAAAGCTGAGCAGCAGCACTAATAACCACCAGCCAGTTCATTGAGACTTCCCTCGTTTAGCACTGAAGTCCCTGGCACCCATGATTTTGATGTTGCAGCGCTTGATATATCTCCTTACATTCCCTGCCAAGTATACAGCCACCTAATCATCAGTTTAAGTCAAAAATTAATGTTGTTCCCTTACTGCTACGCTAACCTTCCACCCACATTAACAGTTCTCTTATTCCCTTCCTCCTAATAGAAAATATATAGACGAACATATATTTGAGCTGATATCCTGATCACAGTTAGAAATGACATCACTATTGCAATAGCATTAATCCAAAAAAAAAAATCTTACATTTTTTCGACAGAAACTCCATTCTCTCCCCCTCTCTCTTTTCTTTTGTTTTTTTTCTTTTTGACATCTGGAACATTTTTATACCTGGTGCAAAAAAATAAAGAAAAAAAAAAGTGCTATTTAAAAATAAATGTATGCTTTGCCCTACAGTTATTTTGAATTAGTCTTGATAAATAATTAAGTAATGCATAATATATTATTTAGATGCAATGGTCTCAAGAATTTGAGTGGTATTTCAACCACAATTATAGTAATTTATTTATCAGCAAAAAAAAATTTACATAATCACACTTCAAAATCCAGTGGACTGGAGAGATATCAGAAGGACACTGAGGAATGTGTGTAATGACCGTGGGCACTAGATTAACTTAATAATATGAAGAAGTTATAATATCTAACATAGCTATATTTAGCAAATCATTTTTAAAGGATGGAAGCTAAACATTGTTTCCACTTTCTGGGTTCATTGCAAGAAAAAGCCAAATTTTACCCCCAGAATAGGAATTAGACCGTTCTGTAGGAAACAAAGTACTGTTCCTACAAGAACAGGGAGAAAAATGAAATGTCCTGTGCAGCAAAACCCTGGGAATCTCTCTCCTTCAACTGCCAGAGGGAATGCTGATTTTATTACAACATTGTGAAATAGTTGCTTGGTTTTGTGTAGTTAATTTAGCTGATCCCCTTGGTCACCAGTGGTAAAGGATGATGCAAGGAAGAAACGGGAGGTTTCCTGCCTTGTCAGTGTGGGCAGAGTGGTGACAGAGGTAACTCCATCGTTCTGCGGGTCTTCCCTCAGCCCTTGATGACTTTTTGAGGCAAAGGAGGTAGAGCTTATGGCTACAATGGGGCACAGCAGACTCACTTCATGACATTGCAACATGCAGACAGAGATCACGGGTTTTCCAGGTTCAAGCTTACAAGCACAGATGCCGACGTGTGCACATGCAGGTTTGCATCTACATGTATGCCTCTAAAATAAAAAGAGGATCTACATAGCTGTTGAGCAAGCCCTCTTTTTTTTTTTTTTTTGACACTGGAGGATTATGGGAATATAGAGGGAGACATAAAATTAATATTCATATATTTAAAAAAATAAAGTTTATGTTCACTGATAAAATATTGGTACCTCATAGAATCCTCAGTACTCAGCTGAAAAATAATCTAAATAACCTATCCTTGCACTAATTTCAATGATACAGAAAGAGGTTTCAATGGGCCTGTTTGGAAAGAGTTTTTAAATGTAGAAAAATAAGCAAAGAATTAGCACCAGCGCTGTTTGAGCCCGTACCACCACCAGATTATACATTCCTGTGCACCTACAGCTAATTCTGAGATGCTACGACAGCAACTCCCTTCTGTGACTGAGAACAGAGAAAGACAGTAACTTATACTTCATACAAGAGAGTGGTAAGTTTACGTTAGATGATATACCACAGCTGCTGCTGAATCAGACAAGGGAGGAGAAATTGTCTATGTGTGGTCCCATCCTCACTATGCGGGGCTTTCTGTTACTGACTCCAGCCTTCTCATTCAAGGTCATCATGTGTTAGACTACAATTACATTAAACTAGTATTGTTATTCCTATGAAAATTATATTATTTTGTAACACCCCGAGCTCTTGTTTCCTAAAGATAATAATCTACATGACAATGAGAGCAGAGTATTTTTTACGTTAAAGTCCCTTTTGGAGAACTGACATCATCAATGGAAGAAATGTAATCGACTTGAAAAGACATCTCTTAAAAAAATCAATTTAAAAAATCTGATTTTTAAAAAAAACCCACAAGCAACAATTATACGTCCCTTTTCTTTGGCAAAGAGTTCATTCTGGAATTAAAATGATCCCAGTCAATCCATACAGGTCCTTCTACTAAAGGCAAAATGATGGTCCTATTCAAGTCTGAAGATAGACCAACCAATCCCTACTGAAAGCACAATACATTAAGTTTTCCCAACAAATTCTTCTTAGGCTCTAAAGAAGAGAAATTACTGACTGTTTCCCTTAGTCATTTATTTATTTATGAAGTTAGTTTTGACCTGGCTTCTACTTTCTCCATGCTGATGTATAAACTGGAGGTCAAAAGGCTAAGCAGAAGGTGGTTCCTTATTGTGGTCTCCCATGCATTGGCACTTCCCTCACTTTCTTTATCACATGGGGCTGATGATGCTGCTCACTGCTGCAGCCTTACACAGATGCTGCATGGTTTCCAGTGCCAACAAAGCCCTAATGGTCTACAAACCACTAAGCAAAGAAAGACCTGTGCTCTTATCAAACACTGTGTTTCGGTGTGGATATTTAAACAACCAGCGTTTAGGAGCAGTGAATCATAGAATGGTCTCAGTTGGAAGGGACCCCAAGGATCACAGAGTTCCAACCCCCAATGCCACAGGCAGGGCCACCAACCTCCAGGCCTGGATCTACACAAGGTTGCCCAGGGCCCCATCCAACGTGGTCTTGGACACCCTCAAGGAATGGGCATTCACCACCTCTCTGGGCAGCCTGTTCCAGCAGCTCACTACTCTCTCTGTAAAAGACTTCCCTATACCTAATCTAAACCTTCCTTCCTTTAGCTTTAACCCATTACCCCTTGTCCTGCCATTGTCTGCCCTTTTAAAAAGTTGATTCCCCTCCTGTTCCTCTGCTCCCTTCAGGGATGGGAAGGCTGCAATGAGGTCCCCCTGCAGCCTTCTCTTCTCCAGGCTGAACCAGCCCAGCTCCCTCAGCCTCTCTTTGTAGGGGAGATGCTCCAGCCCTCTCATCATCTTTGTGGCTCTCCTCTCACTGTTACTTCCTGACCTCACATGCCTCAGCTTTCAGTAAGAGCTAAAGGAACTGAAAAAATGGCAGCAAAGCATCTTACACCTGAACAAGCAGGATCAGCTCTTCCTGAACCCAGTGCATTCCATGATAGTCCCAACATTAAATACACATTTATCATTCTACTTTAAAGTTAAAAAAAAGTTTTATGAATATGTCCTCGTGGTGTAGCCCAGGCACAAGCATTTCAAAGGCAAGTGGTTACCCATACAAAAAGAAAGAGCATCCCGAATGGGTATCAAAGAGGCCTTTCCAAAACATCACTCCCTTAGTTTCAGGGTGCTGGAAATATCTGTGCTTGGAAAGAAGGCACTCAAACTCATAACAGGGTCCAAAAATGGTCCCATCATTACAGCACCTACGTGGAGATGACCACTTCTGATGGGGTGCCATCAGTTCTGCCATTAAAGTACTTCAACAACTGTCCAGCATGGGAGGGAGTGGGGGAAAGAAAGCAAAAAGGAAAAGCCCTGGCTGCAAGGTGACAGCCTTTATGCAGCCCAGGCACAGCAGCTCAAGGCCACGGTGTGGGTCACAGGCTGGTCACCATTGCCAGGTTGGATGGGGCCCTGGGCAACCTTGTGTAGATCCAGGCCTGGAGGTTGGTGTCCCTGCCTGTAGCATTGGGGGTTGGAATTCTCTCATCCTTGGGGTCCCTTGCAACCCAGACCTTTCTATGAATCTATGATTGCAGGCGGGTTGAGCTCCTCCTGACAGCACTCCAAAGCCGAGAGGGCATCGTTAGCCCTGTGCAGTATGATTTCTCTCCCTAATCCTTCCTGCAACTCAAAACAAGTTTAAAAATCCATGCATGATGTTATTAACTGCCTTTAGTCACCTTTTAAGACATGATTTTTTTTTCTTCCTCTCTTTTTTTCCGGGTTTTTTCTTCTTTTTTGGGTTGGTTTTCTTTTTGGTCTTTTTTCCTTTTTTAGCCCCCACCAGCAGACAAGCACAAGGACGCGGCGGGTCAGCAGCGCTAATAACTTAATTACTCAGCAACCGGGTACCCGGAGGTTGGGGGAAGGGGCTGGGGGGACGGGAGCTGACTGCCGCGAGACTCGGCTCCTCGTGATTGCTAATTAGTGGTAACCGCTGACAGCAATTAACGGCCACCGTTAGCCACTCCGCCCCGCGACCGGAGGCGGCACAGGCCGAGTACGGGCGGGACGAGCCGCTGAACCCCCCCCACACACACACACACACCCCGTCCCGCAGCATCCCGTCCCGGGCGCGGCGCCGCCGCCGGTCTCCCGGGAAACACCAATCAGTGCCGCGGATGCTCCGCGGGGGCGGAGCCGTGCGGACCGTGGCCCCACCGGCGGCTCCCGGCAGCCCCCGCGATGCGTGGTCGCCATCTCGGAGGGGATACGGTCCGCGGCCGTGGGGTAGGGTCGGGAGGGGGTTGAATCGGGGATAGGGCGGCCGGGGAGGTGGTTGGTGGTCCTGGGAGCCTCCTTGCTAGCTCGGGGGTTTCCCCCCTACACACGTGTGGATGCTGCGGGGCCAGAGCCCTTGCCTTCGGGGGGGAAGATGGGATCGTCAAGGAAGAGGCTTTCCTTTCTGCCCACTGTGCCCATCCACTGTAGGGAATTTGGGGGAGGAGCCCCCACTGCCTCCTCAGCAAACCGGGCTGGTAGTGGTAAATTTTTTTTTTGCCATTATTACTGTTGGGTAAGGGAAAAGACCCAAATCCATAAAGCCTAATGATAGTTATTTACTGGCCTGTTCCAGTTCCAGTCCAGACTGCACAAGGAGCAGGAGTGGGGCGGCCGTGCTGCCGCTGTCTCAAGTGGCACTCAGGAAGGCAAGTGCAGCAAGGGTTGCTCCATTCATAGTCGTACAGAATTAGGGAGGAAAATAGCTTTTTAAAGGCACAGACTGAACGCCCTGCTCCCTTTCCCTTGCACTGCATCCATATGTATATAAAATCTGCAGGTCAGTGGACTTGGTACTGCTCCTGGCAAAGCAAACAGCACAGGTTCATCTCTAACTCTGGCCCTGGCAGGCGATCTCCACCCCTGCTTTAGACCACACTCTCTGAAAGCATATGCACCTATATGCCTCTTCAGGGATGACAAAGCATACCACTGTTGATGGATAGCAGCAAAGCCAAAAGTCTCTTTTCTCCTCTACCATCCCTCCCCTTCCTCCCAGAACAGCCCACAAGAAGTGGACAGATTTTTGCCTCCTCATACACCTGCCATCTAGTTAAGAAATTTACTCATCTTTCTTCTAAATTAAGGGCAACCAGGCTGGGGAAGGGGCTGGAGGGCAAATCATATGAGGAACGGCTGAGGGAGCTGGGGATGTTTAGCCTGGAGAAGAGGAGGCTGAGGGGAGACCTTGTCACCACCTACAACTACCTGAAGGGAGGTTGTAGAGAGGTGGGCAATGGTCTCTTCAGCCAGGGGACAGGAGATAGGACAAGGGGCAATGGCACAAAGCTGTGCCAGGGCAGGTTTAGATTGGACATTAGAAAAAAATTTTTTACTGAAAGAGTTGTCAGGGCCTGGCACAGGCTGCCCAGGGAGGGGCTTGAGTCACCTTCCCTGGATGTGTTCAAAAAAAGGGTAGATGAGGTACTTAAGGATGTGGTTTAGCTTAGGATGGGAATGGTTGGGCTTGATGATCTTCAAAGGTCTTTTCCAACCTTGTGATTCTGTAAATTAAGGGAATGGGGGAGGTGAGGGGTAATTAATGTGCTCACCCAGGGTGATGGTGATGTGCTTTTTTTTTTTAACTAAATCTAACTGGACGTTTTTTCATCGTGTCTGTGGGACAGGTAGACACCCACCACACCCCACCCTTCCAGAGGCAGCCAGCAGAAATCAGAAAACAACTCTTATGCAGGAAGGATGAGATCTGTCCTTACAGAGAGCACACCCTTGGCTTCTCCACAAAATTAAGTACATTGCCACGTCTGTTTTAATTGTAACATAAATAATTAATTCACCCTATACTAATATGTGTTAATGGCAGACTTATGTAAGGGGGAGGGGGTTGTTCTGCTCTTGAATATGTCGTTCATGCAGGCAGCCCTTTTCCCCCACCCCCCCATGGGCTGTACACTGGGCAGGGCCTGGCCAAAGCCTGGCTTCTCTTTCTGCCCCCACAGAGCAGGGTTAAACATGTGCCTGAGCTACCCTGCTTCTGGTCTGAGGCCAACAACAAGGGGTGGTGTGAGAAAGTCAGAACAGACTGTTTTTAGGGCTACCAGCATCTTCCCAGCCACTACATACCACCATCAGGTGATGGTCCTGCTGTGACAGGCAGCAGGTGGAGCAGATGAAGGGCTGCATTATTGGGGACTCATTTCGTTTGTGCTAGTGCTTGATGAAACACAGACAGAATTGCAGCCACTCAGGTTTAAAGCACATGCATTCTAATAAAGCACGTGCAACCAGCGCCTCACAATGTCTTTGAACTGTTTCTTGGCCTGCTCTGTATGAGAATGCGAAACAGAGGAGTAGACTGACCAGCAGCCATAACACCATCACCAAGAGAGGGGAAAAAAGAAAAGGGTAGTAGTAAAAACTGGAAGGAGCTGGCAACACTCCTTCTGGTACCTGGGACTACACTGAGATGCCCTGATGGATTTCCTCCAGCACCTGGGGGAAATACATTTCCCACCACTTCAGTTATCAGTCTCAGCCTTATTTCTGCTGAACATTAAAAGAAATCTTGCCCAGACTCAGTAGTCCATGTATGGTGGAGTGCCCATACAAACATTTTATCACTCCTAAACTGGAGGGTTGCAGTAGTTGCCAGCTGTAAGCTTGTTCACACAGTTTATTTTCCTAATTATCTAAGAAGCAGTTTGGTAACTTGAACTTCTCAGGAAACAATTAGCCAGCTCTACATGCTGAACCCCAGTTCCCATAAGAAAATTAAAATGTTTATCTGGCTAAAATAACTTGTAAATGAACTCATTTTTCCCCTCCTTCCCCCTCCCCCCCTTCTTTTTGTATTTCATGCATTGTAGACCCTAGCAATGATATTAGTTCTAGTGTGGGAAAATATTATAATTGAGATCTGGTAAGTTATTTGCAGACTTCAAGTTTTTCTTTACACTGTGCTGACATTTAGTACAGCCCCGGTGAGGAAAACAATGCTGCCATTCAGGGCTCTAGACGTAGATTTCAATCGACTTAAGCGGGCACAATGAAACTTGGTCATTCACTGGTTACCCATATTGTGTTCTCAAATTTTCTCTCAGCAAATGTATAATGACTCAGTATTGTATGGTCGCATAGACAAGGGCTCAGAACAAGGGACACTAGTTTTGTCTGACGGTGTGAGAAAGTCGTGAAGGGACCTTTTCTTCCAGATGGTGTTAAATTCAGCTGCCTTTTTAACATTGGCCTTGCACAGCAATCTGCTGCTCCCTTTTCACAAAGAATAAGCCCGGGTCCCTGCTAGTTAACATGCATACTCACGCAACCCGCAACTTCACTCCCAACTGGTTTACAATGCGCTGGTATGCTAAATAAACTTGATCTGGTCTCTCGTCCCGGTACTAAAACTACCTTTCAAAGAACTGCTCCGCGGATATTTACACTTTTCTCTTTTTTTTTTCACCCCGCTTTTTCCTGACTACATAAAGCTACGTATGATTTGACTTTTACTTTTTAATTTTTACTTTTTTTTTTTCCTTCGCAAGTTTTAAGGACACAGCACCTAACAAATAGATGCTAATCCCAGGAAGGGTTACTTGCTGCCTGAGCCTCATAAAGCATAATCTCAGAGGGCATCCTACCACGTTTCCACACGTTCTCTTTCCACAAGTCAGAAGTTAGGCGTGCAGGACAAAAAAAAAAGGGGGGGGGAGGGGGGAAAGAGGGGGGGAAACGGGGCACTTTGCTCCTGGGGCAGCGGAGGAGTCACATCAATAACAGCAAGAATAATAGCAACGTAATAATAGCAAAAATAGCCAAACGTATTTCCTTGATTGATTGATTGATTGATTGATTGATTGATAATATTATTCAGGCACAGTGGAGGGTGATGATGGCCGAAGCGGCGGTATATTAGCACCGATGTTTTCTCCCGGGTGTTTTCCTTCCCGAATTTACATCAAAGGGCAGGACGCGAAAGCAACAGCTTAAGTAAATTGACCCCGCTGAATGCCTAAGTAAACAGCGGGTTTCCCCAGAAAACAGCTTATTGCCTTAATTGAAGCTTCTCCGAGAAAGCGAGCCGCCTACTTTGTCATGCAAATGTTAATTGTAGTAGACAATGGCTCTAGGTAAATAGCACCCCTGGACGGGCGGTAAATGAGAGGCGTGCGGGCGCTCCGCGGTGAAAGGTTGGCGGCACAAACACGTTTTCGGATGTCAATAAACAAGGGTCCCCTCCATCGGTCGCTACAGCAGTAAAACTTTGGCACGTGTGGCGCAGCCGAAAAAAAACAACCCGGGGGGGTGAGGAGGGGGGGTTTACCTCAAAAACGGCCTGGCTGGAATCCCGGCCGGCGCTGCCGCAGGATTATATTGGGAACGACGGGAAAGGAGAGGGTAACTTTAGAGGACAAATGCTTTGTTTTAAAGCGGCCACCCAGGACCTGCCTGTCCTTTCCTCTCCCGGTGTGTGGTGAAGGCAAATATTCCCACTTAAAAAAAAAAAAAGAAAAACCCAGCGCTACGTTTTATGCAAGCGGAACGATTGCAAAGTTTAAAAAATAATAACAATAATGATAATAATAAATAAAAGCAACAAGCAGCGCGCAGGAGGCTATCCCCTTCGTGCGATGGAGACCCCGGAGCCCCGGTCCCTCATCTCTGCTCATACCCTAATCTGCCTCGGAGACGTTCGGTTTCTAATTCGGTGTCATACGCCCGTGTGCCTCTGGGTAGATGTTTAGGTCAAGTCCAAGGGAAAATGTTACCCTCCGCGATTAATCCCGCTCGATTTCACCGCAAGAGGTGCCTAAGATGCGGTAATTATAAAGATGAATAGCACCCGAACGAGTGTTTATTAAAAACCCGGGGATGTTTGCAAGGCCAGCCCGCCACGCCTGCTTTTCCCTTCTTCCACCGGGCCCAGCCTCCGCAGCCGCCCCCCACCCATCCTCCCTCCCTTCCTTCCCCATTCCCCCCCTCCTTTTTCCCCCTTCCGCGGGAGAAGGGCGGAACTTGCGCCCGGGGGAGCGGGCGGCATCCGCGGACGCGTCCCCTCGCCTGGAAACCCGCGGATGGCAGCGGGTGGGGAAATGCTCGAGGGGTGGTGAGGGAGGGAAGGAGGAGGAAAGGAGTGAGGGGAGAGGGAAGGGAGCGCGGCGTGGTGCCGGCGGTGGGCTTCCCCCCGCCCCCGGCCCGGCCCCGGCCCCCGCCGCAGCCCCCGGCCCCCGCCGGGCTGTCTGTCACGGGCTGCCGGGGCACGGCGTTGCCACTTGCCCCGAGCGTGGGAATGGGAGCGCCCAGCCGTTCACATCTCCTTGCACGCCGTTTAACGGAATCAATTAGGCAAGACAGACCCTCCGCTTCCCCATAACCCCCCCCACACACACACACACACCCCCTCTCAACACCCCCCCCCCCCTCCTCACACACACCCCCTTCGTTTTTTGTCAGGTCTATATACGTCCTAATTATTTCGGTTTGGGATGCCAGAGCTGTTTCCTGGATAGATCTGATCATCCTTAAACAAAAAGCGAGGAGGCGCACACGTGGGTTTTGGAGTAAATGTCACTTTCATTTCCAATGCTAGGCGCGGAGTAAGACACAGAACATTTTTTAACACTTTGACAAGGGGGGAGGCGATCTCGTCTCCATCATGTCTTTCTGCTTCAGTAGCTTCCTCAAGGAAACCCTCTCGGAACAGAGAAGCATCTGTGCTCGCGTTTTGAATAGAAGAATAAAAATCGGCCATCACTTCTCTTCTTCCCCCCCGCCTCCCCCCATCTCTCTGCAGTTCCGCCGAGTTCTCAGCAGATATAAATTATTAACTTGCCTACACTTCAATATAAACTTTTTTTTCTCTTTTTTTTTTTCTCCGCGCTCGAAACCCTTCTTTAGTGTTATTTGAAATAAACCCTGATGCTTTGTCTCAGATGCTCACAGGCAGGTTCGGGGAGGGTTTGTGGGGTTTTGTTGTTTGTTTGTTGTTTTGGTTAGTTGGGGTTTGGGTTTGTGGGTTGTTGGTTTGGTGTGTGTGGAGGGGGGGGGGGGGTGTTCCCCCTCTCAGTTCAGTCCACGCTGTATCATCACCACCACCATCATCTTCATCATCACCACCGACCACCACCTTGAGTTTTAAGGCCATTTCATTGCAATGAGTCATTTTGCAGAATGAAACTCTGCATTTCCAAGCGGTTTTCTAAGGAGGGAGGGTAAGAGGGGGGGTAGTATATATATAACGTCTTAGCCCAGTTAAACGTGAGCTGGTCCGGGCTTGTCTTTATTCATTCTACGGCAGTAGTTGCACACGCATTGTTTATCATCGGTACCGTCCCCTCTGTGCAAGGTCTGTCTGTCCGTCCTGTGCCACCTGACAACTTCACGTTTTGGGTTAAGTATGTAATTTAATTTCCTTCGCTCCCACCTTCAGCCGTAAAAAATAAAAAAAAAAAAAAAAAAAAAAAAAAGGTGTTAGAATAAGCATTTTCTGACCTTTCTGGGGTTTTGCTGTCTCTCGCAGCAGCCTTTCATTTCCAACGCGCTGTACGATGATCTTGAAGGAGTTTTTACTTTCGGTTATCTAGCTTTATGAAGACCAAAACACTCATACAGCTAGATAACCAAAGATAACAACTCGCTTCCCTCAAAACTGCTTTTTTTTTTCTCTCTCTCTCTCTCTCTCTTGCTAGAATCCAGATTATTTCTGACAATCAGGCGTGTTGTTTCCTCCAAGAGTACTAGCGCTGCTTTAAAATATTCATCCATTTACGCAATTGTGACCTGGTTTGTGTGTCTTGTGTGTGTCTGCGTCTAATAACATCCGAAAGAGATCTGTTGCCTTCAAAGTTCATCCCGAACTTTTCCTTCTCAGCCAGTGATTTCCGGCAGCGACAAGCCCCCCAAATTCGTCTGTTAATGCCACAAAACAAAACCAGCTATTAAGGTGCGTCAGGCTGCGTTAAGAGTGAGAAGCATCCATCCCTTCACAGGCCTCTATTTGCATTGTAAATCGCTTCGTCCTCACCAAAGACTCTTTAGCCTCTATAAAGATGTAAAAGCCATCGGCGACTTCCAGCGCAGTGCGAGGAGGAAGAAGAAGGAGGAAGAGGAAAATGTTTGGTTGGTTTTTTTGGTGGTTTTTTGGGGTTGGGGTTTTTTTTTAAATCCCATTTCAGCAGAAAGTGACAAGACGATTCGAGGATGCGGCTCCTGATCCCTTTAGATTATGCACGGCATGGAGCTTTTTACCAAACGGTGGCAGCTTGATTGCAAATATCCTGCGTGCGTGTGTGTTTTGGGGGGGGTGGGGGTGGGAGGGAGGGAGGGGGGGAGAGGGGGAAATCCTCTCTTTCTCGGGGCTCCTAGAGCTGGGGAGAAGGAGACTCGGTCTTGCCGGCTTGCTGCTGCCCCCGGTCTGAAAGAAGGAGAAAAGGGCCATCATTGGAGGGCTTTCAGTGCCAAAATGTGGACCAGCCCGGCGAGGTCAGAGGTCCTGGACCGCGGGAGACCAAGGTAATGATGATGTCATGAGAAACCTCAAGTACACACGGCTATTGATATGCATGAGCCACCAGCCACCGGCCCCGGCCGGCGGGACCGAGCCCCCGTCTCGCCTCCGGCATCGCCTCCTCCAACCGCTCCCGACTGCAGAGAGATCCGCCCGCCGCCTTTACCTTCCTCCTCGCCAGCGCAGACCGCTCTAATATCCGAAGGCTGGAAGGAAGCTCGCTCGCTCTCTCTCTCTCTCTCTCTCTAAGGACAGATAAAAGCGTTTCCAGACCCCGGCGAGCCTTTCGCCTGCCTTTCTCCGGCAGCATCCTCCGCTTGTGCGGGCGATGCCGAGGCGCATCGCCGCGGCTGGGAGCCGGGCCTTGCTTCCCGAGGCCGGGGATCGGGTCTGTGCTACGCAGTGAGTCGATGTGTAATTACACTAACAATTTGCTCTGCTGTGTTGTGTCTGCGGTTGGGTTATATTTTTTTTTTTGGTTGGTTTTGGGGGGGTTTGGGGTCATTTTTTTGGGAGGGGGTTGTTCTTTGGGGGGGGGGGGAAGCATTTGGGGGGTTGGTCTGGGGTTTGTGTTTTGGTTTTTTTATGTGTGGGTTTTGGTTTTTGTTGGGTTTTTCTTTAATAATGGCTCCGCATCTGCGTGATGGTCCGCGATTTGCAGGTATTTACACCGGGACGGTTGTGCAAGGCGTTTTCCTCTACGTGTCTATTGGGAAAGCTGCGAGCAGCAGGCTCAGTGTATTTTATAGCATCTATACCCTCTCCTCCTCCCTCACCACCACCCTCCCCCCCCCCCCCCGCCTCCTTCCATCCATCCATCCCTCCCTCCACCCCTCCCTCTCTCCCAGCCTCTGTGTGCGCGTGTGTCGCTGTGCCTGTGTTAGGATGCAGCGCAGGTGAACATTGCAGCAATATTTACCTAAGGCTACACATCACCCGGCGAAACGCCTTGATGAAAACGCCGATTTACCGTTTATTTTTATTAACCCCGTACTTAGAGCGAAGAAATGCACGCTGACGTTGCTCGAGGAACTGGCGGGGGCAAGTCTTTCTAAACTGTCAGGACGCGTTATGTGCTGGGGTTTTTTTTTAGGATTTTAAGTCTCGCAGTTCCCCCCACCCCCAGTGTCCCCTCCCTCCTCGCACCCCCAAAAAAAGCTCGTTTTACTTTGAATTATTTAACAGCATCATTTGTATAGAATTTTTCTAAGCCTAAAGTGCAAACATTAAAGGTCTCCCGAGCGTACATACTATACGATGAGTCTTCTCGCTGAGATCCACCGCATTTACTGTTGAAAATTAACAAACGCGCTGCAACAGCCAGGGGCGCGCCGCAGTACCGATAGAAGGATGCGCGCTGCGAGGGTTCAGCACGGGCGGAGCACAGAGACCGCGCTGCCTTCCTGAAGGGGCTGCAACTCCAAAATCCACGCTGCCGCCCCTTCCTCGGAATGGAAACACAACATGCCCCCCGCTCCATGTCCCTGCACAGGCATCGTGGGTACTCCGCGCTGCGTTTAAATACAACTGCTGGCAGATCAACCCATGTCTGCGGGGGGGGTGGGGAGGATGTTAGGTTATTTTTTCTTTTAGATGAGCGGAGTTAAACTGAAGTTGTTGCTCTGTGTCACTAAGAAAGTACGGGCATGGGGAAGGGGGTCTCATTTGTCGGGCAAGGCCCAAAATCAGCTCAGACCCCCCCACACCCCCCAAGAAATAACAGGCGCGCATTGGCTGACCCAGCGGGCCCGGGATTCAGCAGCAGTGTTAGCGACCGGGGCTGCTCAGCTGTGCCTCCAGGCTCTCAGCCTTTGGAACCCAGCGTTTCTTCCTTAAAACAGGTATTAGATATCCTGGCACGGGGTGAGGGGGGGGGATGGGGAGACGGCATTTGCCACCAGTGCTGCGAGGCTTCAGAGCTGGTGGTGGTGGCAGTGTCCTCTGCGGACAACGCCGAGCCGGGCAGAACTCCCGTGTTGCCGCGCTGTGTGGAGTTACCGGGCTTCTGCCTCACCTCTCAGGCTGCTCAGGCACAACAGGGATGAACAAACCAGGCAGCCGACAGCAGCATCCAGAGGCCCACGATCGTTTTTGACCCTCGGTAAAATTCTAACGAGCTTTTCTTGATTGGCAGATGGACAGAAAGGTGTTGGTTTGGTGTATTTTTATTTCCATTTATTTATTTATTTATTTATTCCATCACCCCCTCCAGCAATAGCCAGGGGCAGCAGTGCTGGTGAGCAGGCGTAGCACCCTTGCACACCACAGGCTTGTGAGCTTGTGCATTAAATTCTTCCAGCCGGAGGCGTGAAAATTCAAGTGCTCCTCGCCTATGTGCGCCTACGGCAACTGCATATATACATATATACACATTTAACGCATACTTAACACAGGCACGTAGGTACACGTCAATGCATGCACGCAACACATGTCACCGTGCCACCGGACTTCATGCAAGGCGCGTTGTTGCGACTGGGTTATCACAGAATCACAGAACCGTAGGGGTCGGAAGGGACCTCCAGAGATGATCGGGGTCCAAGCCCCCTGCCAAAGCAGGGTCCCTAGGACACAGAATCACAGAATTGTAGGGGTTATGTTCCAAAAGATGCGAGATACACCTTTAAAACACCCAGCCCTGTTCTCACGACCACCTTCGCTTACACGCTGACGTGGGAGGTAGCGGCAGCACACCCGTCACATCCCGCTGATGAATCACCGGAGCCTCAGCCAGTCAAACAGAGCCAACACCACGATTATCACCGAGCTCTTCATTAGCCATATTACCAATTACATTTTTTCTAACTCCCGGGCGTCTTACTAAGGCCTCGACACCGACGTCTGTCCAAGAGACTTACTCAAGAGTGTTTCCTCGTACCGAACATCACAAAAATGCGGTTTTAAAAGGCATTTCCAAGTCTGCCTGGCATGCGGAAGTTTAAGCAACGTGTAGCTCTGGAATCGGTGCCAAAAATGCCACCTGACTTGGAAAAAGCAGCCCCTGGCACTGCTTGCTCTCTTCCAGTTTACATAATTGCATAAACCTTACTTATTATTATTAAAAAAGAAAAACAAACCACAAAAAAAAAAAAAAAACACCACTAAAACAAACCAACCCACTGTAGAAATGATCGGCACGCTGGAAGACACGGAATCCAAACATGGGCTTTTTTCACCACCCCTACCTCCCCAACATATTCCTGCTAAAGGCCTGTAGATCAGTATGTGATTGCCATGCTTGTTTTCTAATCTTTTTATAGGTCTCCAGATGGCTGTGACGTAGAGAAGAAACATCCTGCGTGGATTTCTTAAGAATAAACAGTCCCTTACTGACTTTAAAGAGGAATGCTTATGCAATCATCGCAATCAGAGCCCGGTCCTGCTGCCAGCATCCCCACCTTCCGCGGGGAAGACACACGGGAACCCACCCCCCCACACACCCGCACACACACACCGCCCTTAAGCCGCTCTGAGGTATGTAAGAAGTGCGTAGCGTTACTTAAATCCCCTTTTCGCACAAAATTACGACAGAATTCACGTCGGTGTAAACCATGGCACGCCGCTACAGCCCAGGCCAGCTTTCCCTGCTGAGCATCTCCCTTTCCCTTACCCAGGTAAGCCACTCGACTGGCTTCTAATGAAGGCGCCTCATTATTTATTTCGTGACCGATATTTCTAACTTGCAGGCAACCTCAGATTATACTTCTGTATTGTTGAACGGCCGGTATGCAAAGGGATGTCTAGTGCAGATACGAAATAAGAAAAGGCAGGCTGTCGAGATCACGGTCTCGGGGGGGGGGGGGGGGGGGGGGAGGGAATAACAATAATAAACCCGCGGTCAGTAATTACACATGGAAACACTGCGTTCTGTTGAAGAACATGTATTTGTACTTGTAGATGGTGCACATCATACCGCCTGGTTTATATTAAACTAAAAAAATAATAAAATATATATGTACATAAAATTACCGTTTCTTGTCGTGATTGTCACTCCCTGTGGTCTGTCTGCGTTGTCTAAATCTGAAAAATAGCCGGGGGGAAAAAAAGAAAAGAAAAGAAAAAAAAAAAGCAATGGATCATAATTTAAACACTTTCAGTGTTTGGTTCCGGTCCACGAAATATACGTGAACTGGTAATTCTATGCGTGTTCAGGAGGCGCTGAGTATATTAACCTCTGAGATTATTAAATGAATCCCTAAAAAGCTTGGCCCTGGATTATACGGGGAAATAACTAGCCACGTTTCCTGCCCATGGTCTAAAGTGACACAAAACAGATATGAGCAATGTACTCCGGTATCCGCAGGGTTAAACGTGGTAATCAATAAAAAATGTGAATAATATAATAATAATTTTTAAAAAAACAGAATGCATCGTTATTTCTGTAGAACTATTAGAAATACAAGGCGAAGAATATTATTTGGGCGTGCTGAATAGAAAGTGACGAAAACTACAGAGGGAGATGCAGGATTTGCATACTATAAGCTGCCAGTTACTTAATAAAGGATGGAGGCTCCACCTAGCCTTCAGTTCAAAACATGCAAAACACATTAAGCCAGCGTTTTCCCGCTACATTTCCCAGCTCTTCCAATCCGCCGGTGTCCTGAAGCCGGGATCACCGGGAAGTCATGGTCCCTATTTACAGCTCTGCATCAAGAGCTGAGGAGGTAAATAAATACAACGTGCGCTGCTCGCTTTCATTGCACTACACCGGCTACATCCACCTCAGCTAAAATAACGTGTTGCTATTTATTATTGCTAACATTAATGCTAATATTATTGCTGTTGTTATTACTCTCATCACCATTCCCCGGGGAGAAACCGAGTTCTGTGTTACGCGGAAGCGGTCTCACCCGCTCCACGGAGCCGGGGTGGACCGGGGTGGCGAGGGATGATGGGCGGCAGGGATGGAGGGATGCAGCGGAGCAGCCTTGGGAGAGTGCACCGGTCCAGTGACACACAGGTCCGGGGTCGGCTGCCGTACCGACACTCCCCGGGCTCCAGGGAAGCTTCCCCGCCCCGACACCCCTCAACACACCCCTCCCAAAGTACGCTCCTGAGCCGGGCCGAGCCGGGCCCGGCGCAACATACGCCCCTGCATCTGCCGCTTCGGTCGGGAGGGGAAGAGTGTCAGGGGCATCACGCATTTATCAACAATCCCTCGCGCGAAGGGGTGCGTGTTTTGACCGGACAGCGTTTTGGATGACCCGGGAAGTGACAGCTGCTTTCTCTGAGTGACCCACTACGGATGGACTAACTGCAGCGAGCAGGAATATCTCCCACCCTGGCCAGCTGCAAGATACGCCTTCGACTTAGCTCTCTTTTCTCGTTTTTTAAAAAATTTAATTTTTATCCCAGATTTTTTTTTCTCTCCTTGTTTTTCTTTCTTTTCATTTATTTTCTTATTTTTTAAAGCTTGAGCATGTAGAGGCCGCAGGAGTTAGTTCCTACCCTCCAGCCCTGTTTATTCCTGCGCCTGTACACCTTCCCATGGCACCCAGGCACTGCCAAAAAAAAAAACCCAAGCTCACTGGAAAGCCTCAGCTCTGCTTTCACCGCCACTCTGCTGAACAATTAACAGTTCCCCCACCTAACTACACACATCTCACACACACATTCCCCTACCACCACCACCACCCCCCCACGACCAACAGGTTCAGCATCAGACGCACAAAACCGGCTAACTGGCATAAGGCGCCGTGTCAAGCCATAAAGTCTGCCTTGTTAATCAAATTTCCCTCGCCGGGGGCGAGTGGAAGCGGCCGGAGCCGCCCCGAGCAGACCCCGCTCCGGCTGCCCCGGGAGTGGCGGCCCCAGCCCGGGCTCACACCGACCCCCGGGGGAAACCACGACCCGGTCGGGGTTCGATTCTCCGCCACCCTTTCTCCCCTCGCCCAGTTTTGCAGAGAATTCAGGACCCACTCCTACCCCACACCCCTCCGCGCGCACACGCGGCCGCGGTACTTACATTTCCGCGTCTTTACGGAGAAAGATTTCACCCCAGATCTTAAGGGTCGAGCTGAGCCTCCGGCGGCAAACAAAGATCCCCACGGCCAAGCCCCCCTCGGAGCAGAGGAAGCCCCTTCTCATGCCGCCAGAAATTCACGTCTCACCCCACTCCAACACCCACCCCCCCGCGCCATCCGCATTTAAAAGTGCCGCTTAGCTCCAGGGTGTCATTCTTGCGCGGAGGGCTGTAAAAAGGGTTAGAAATCTTCCATCCAGGAAAACGAGTGAGGAACGCGGAAAGTTGGGTTGGCTCCTTTCCTTTTTCCTTTTTTCTTTTTTTTTTTTTTCTTAATTTTCCTTTTTTTCCCATATTGCTTCCTACGCCCCGGAGTAGAAAGTGAAGTGTTGTATGTGAAGCTCTGCAAGTTGTTTTTTTTTTTGGGGGGGGGGGGAGAGGAGGGGGGGAAATGGAGGGGTGGGGGGGTTGGCCAAGGTCTAGTCCAGCCCTCTCTGCTGAGGAGGACGTGCTCTGAAATTCAACCAATTTCCCCAACGCTTTTGTTGCTGATGAACTGAAGCTCTATTGTTCATCCATTGCCACGGTCTTTTTTCAGTTCCTACTATGCGCTGCGCGCTGCCAGAGATAATGAATTTGCACCAAAACCTCTCGGAGTCCCATTCTGACAGGACGGAACAAATTAGAAATGCCTGGTCTGAAGAAGAGCAATGGCTACCTTTTCCTAGAGAAGAAGGAAAGCGTACATCCCTTTGGAAACTTAAAAAAAACCCAACAACCAACACACCCCCTCCCCCCCCAAAAAAACCCCAATGCAGCAAAAGGTCGAGTTCTCTAAGGTGTTTTCCTCCAGCCAACTTCTGAAGAACAGCTTCTTCCATGCCTTGTTTTTTTGGAAGGCACTGCCATTTTATGCAACTTTGGTCCAAATCAAGCAGCCAGCCAGCACCGGGAGGAGGAAAAAACAAATGTAAGGGGGGAAAAAAGAAGAAAATTAGAGGGAAAAAGAACCCCAACCAACCCACGGCGCTAACAGAAAAGAATCTCTTCCCATCCCTGCTGTCATGCAAACTTGCAGCGCGACCTCTCGTCGTTGGAAGGAGGCTGTCCTAAAGCGATGCCGGGTCCTTATCCCCTTCTCGTCCGTCGCTCCGGGTTTGGAAACAACGTGAAAACGTCCGTCAAAGCCCCGGCTGGGTTTTAGAGCGCGAGAGGCGGGTTGGGGAGCGAGGGAGGGGGGGGAAGTTGGCTGGGAGAAGTTTAGGTGTGCTCCGCAGCGGGAGGTGTGCGGGGAAGGGAGAGATGGAGGAGGGATGGAGGAAGGATGAAGTGGGGGAAGGGTGTGGGGGAACTCTCCCCTGCCCGGAGGTGGGGTGACGAGGGGGGAGAGGTGTGTGTGTGTGTGTGTGTATGTCGTGCTGCCCTCCGCTGTCCCCCTTCTCCCTCCTCCCCATCATTCTGGGGGCGGCTTCACACGACGTCTGTGGCCCCGCGTGGGCAGGTATCAAGAAGTGTGGGTATGTGTGAGGGGAAGGGGGGGCTGCGAGGGTGGGGGAAGGAGGGGCAACGCAAAAATTTGTGTGTATATATATATATATATATATACATGCTGCACTCGCACACACATATATATGTGTGTTTATATATATGTATGTGGTGCCGGATAGGTGTCTCGCCAGGAGCGCGGCTGCAGGGAGCGGGGAGGCGCTCCGCCGCGCCCGGGGCGCAGACTTCCGCGGGGACGGACAGCGGGGACAGCCCTCCGCAGCCGCCGGCACCCGGGCATCCTCTGCCGGCACGGCCCCCGGGGGACCCGGCGGACAAAGACTGCTCTGTCAGGACCGAAACGAAAGCCCGGAGCGAACCGAGAGAATCCAGGAAGAGACCCCCCCGGCTGCACAGAAAACTGATGAGAGGAATTTTTTTTTGAAGTCTGCACCGCTACCTTCACCACCACACACACACACACACCCCCATCCCACTCCTTGTCGTGGGCATTCAAGTTTAGTTGAGATGCTTCAACGGAGAGGCAGTGGGTGAGAGGGGGGTGGAGGGGCGTGTTTGCAGCCCCTCGCTTGGCATCTCGTTTGCTCTAGAAGCGCCGGTGCCAAGGTCCCGAGAGATGCCGCGGAACATCTCACAGCTGAGTAACAAATAAATAAATAACGTGAGGAGGGGTGGGGGGAGTCGGGTCCTCACAGCACGCCCCTCTCTGCCGAGCCGCCGGCTGCGTTACATTCTGCCGGCAGAAATTCCCGCGGCGCTCAAAGTTCTCACTGCATCTTTGCACAGCGCGGCGTCTCTCCAAGGAGAGAGGGAGAAGAGGAAGAGGAGGGTGCAGCGGCTCTCGTCCACCCTCCGCTACCCCGGTGCCGGTCACCGTCCTCCGCCAGGCACCGACTCCCCTCTTATACCGCTTCTCCTCCTCCTGATGATGATGATGGGGGGGTTGGTTTTGGGTTTAGAGATTGCGGGGCGGGGAGACGGACACACGACACACGGACGACCGCTGCAAAGCCACGGGAACGGCTTTGACTCGCAAATCAATCAGATCCGGCGGCTGCAGTCCCGTCCCCACCCCCGCCTCCCCAGCTCCCCCGCTTCTCGGGCTGCCTGCTTCTCTCCATCGACCCGACCGGTGGCACCGGCGGGCACCCAGCAGTGTAACCGCGATACCCGGCGGAGCAGTGCCGGTCTCGGGAAGGGATGCTTCGCCTCCTCCACCGGTTCCACACGCCTGTGCCATGCAGCATTTTAGGGAGAGAGGAAGGGGAGAATTTTTTTTCCCCCATTTCTTTTTCTTTTTTTTTTTTTTAAATCATCCGGAATTTTCTATTTCCCGCTCGTCGCCTGATGAAATGAAACAGCAAATAACATCCCATTAAAGTGGGGGGAAGGGGAGAAAGGCAGTCCAGGCTCGGTGGCGCGCCGTGGAGGTGGGCTTTGTTTTGGGGACGCACGGGGCGGGCGAGGGGGTGGAGGGGGGGGTGGGGGTGGGGGGACGCGGGTTGCTGCCAGTGCACATTTCATCGGTCAGGGGCGTGGAGCGGCGCGGTAAAGCATCCTGCGCGCCCGCGGAAGGTGCCAGTAGGCAGCCTCCCCTCCGCAGCCGTCCCTTCCTCCCGGCTCATCGTGTTTCCGCGGCTGCGCCCCCCCGCCCCCCCCCCCCCCCCCCCGAGTCCCCCATCCCCGCTTCACGTCCAAGGTTTAACGGCGAGGTCACGTCCATTGACGTCAGCTCGAGGCAATACTGTACGTCCGGCTACATTTACATACATCGGGGAAATTAGGGCAATAAAAAGAAAGGATAAATAACAGAAAGAATATGCAAATCTCGGAGAAGAGACCGCGGATTCCCGGACCCACCGTCCCTGTTTATTGCTGAAGATCCTAATCGACGGAACCAGAAAAAATAACCGTGCCTCGCTTCTCCTTCCAAACACCATCATCATCATCATCATCATCACCAGCAAAACAAATATCCCCGAAAGGAGCGATCTGGGCCGCGGCGCGGAGAAGAGCCCGGCTGGAGCGGGCGGCTCCGGTGCTGCGCCATTCTCCTCTCCTCCTTCTCCTCCTCCTCCTGCTGCTCCCGTTGGCTCCAGCGCGTATTATTTTTAATACTGATGCATATGTAAAGGTATATTTGCTTTTTTTTTTTTTAAATTTACTGAAAGTTACAGGCTATCGCTTTTCCTCTGATATCTCCTTTGTGTCCTTTTCCCTTGTCTTTATGTATATAAATATAAATATAAATACACCCTCTCCCATTTTTTCCATTCCTTCGGTTTGGGTTTGTTTTTTTTTTTTTTTTTTTTTTTTTTGCGATACCCGGCTGTGTATGTGTCTTTATATTCCGTTTCCCCCATCCTTCTGTTTCTGTAGGTTTACAAAATACGTGCAGTGCTGATGTTACAAACCAAGGTCTACAGAGATGCTTAATTGGGTCTTAAAAGGGGAGAGCAGGGTCTCCTCACCCTACTCTCAGCTGTAGCACCGCTAGCTCAAAACTGGAAGTTTGGTCTCCTAATTAACTTCGAATTAGGGAGGAAGGGTGGGGGGTTAGGGGGGAAACACACACCTAACAACAAACCAAAGAACCCTCCCCAAACCAAAAAACCCAGAACCCACAAAGGTTTCAAGATACAAAGCAATGTAGAGAGCTCGTGTGATGGGGACTGCTGGTGATACCTCGCTGCTGTATTGTGGCCTGTGAGCGGGTTTGATTTTTACTTCAGAATCTCCTCTTAAATTCCGTAGACCCCGGTACGAGGAGCTTCCTCCCAGGGAGACATCTTGTGCGTTCTGTCTCAAGTGCTACATCATTAACCGTTATTACATCCCACTTTGGCGTGTGTAGCTTTACACCCACTGCCTAAATCTTCACGGAACACGCGTTTTCGGGAGGTTATTTTGAAATACCGCCGGTTGCAGCACTACCCTCGCTTTACCTGAAAATTCACAGGCCCTGAATTACATCTCGAGTCGCTTTAGCATACTTCGTTTTGCCTTGATGGGGGAATTATTACGGGGGAAAAAAGAGTATTTCCAAGCTGATTAAAGCCCAGAAGATCGCTCTCGGTCTCTAGTCCCGGCATGTTGTTATGCTTTAAAACGAGCAACGCTATTCCATAGCAAACGACACCCGTCCGTACGCGCATTTTTCTTCCTTTCCCCCCTAACCCCCCCGCCTTAAAGTCCAAGTGCATGCATGAATAATTACTTACACTATGAATGACTCACCTGCTCGAACGTATAGGGCAGAAGTTAGCCCTCCCCAAAGACTGTGATGTACGTAAATATATATATACACACACATATATAATTATATATATACACATATATATTATCATATGCATGTATATATATGTATATATATGTATATATATGTAAATAAAGAGCAGAGTGCCATGCTCGGTCTGTATCACTCAGTGCCTGTTTCACCACATGTATACTTGAATTCTTTGGCCCTTCTCACGGTATTTCCAGCGCTACTTTTACAAGCCCTACTCTGATGTGACGCCCAATAAAAAGTAATGAATTTAAAAATCAGCAGTAAAAAAAGAGCAAGCCCTCACTAAAACCCCCAAAACAACCCAAACAAAACCACCCCACCGAAACCGACACCACCATCCCCCAGGTTAGAGCTTACCTTACCACATATAGCCGCGACTCACTAGGAAAGTACCATTTCTACACGTTTTTTACCCAGAGCGGTGCCGGAGACTCCCGGCCCGCGGGCGCGAACCCAACATCCCGGCGCCGCTTTTAATTAGCGCACGTGCAGCTCTCGCGCCTCCATTAGCATATGCAAAAATGAGGAGGTGAGCGCGGGGCCGTGGGACGGTGTGTCCGTCTGTCCGTCCCCGCTGTATATCCGCGCCCTCCCCTTCTCCCGCCCCCCCAGTTCCTCTCCACCCCCCACCTCCCGCCCCCCACCCCCCTCCCCCCCCACATCTTCCCTGTCTTGCTTACCCCGCGCCTCTCAGCAGCCCAGACGGGACAGGAACGGGGTGAGGAGGTGTGTGTGTGTCTCCGCTATCCCCGGAGACACCCCCGCGGTCGGGACGACGGGGGTCCCGCTCCACAGCATCCCCCCCATCCCCCCCCCAGCCTCCGCGTTACCATACGGCGGCTCCGCCGAAACACGTCGTCGGCGTTTGAATGAGCCCCCAAGAGGGGAGGGCAGTGGGGTGGGGGGTGGGGGGGGTGGCAGCGTGCCCCTCCCCCGCGCTGCCTGCGCCGCTGCCTGTGCCACGGGCAGCGTGGGGACAGCTGTCTCCCCTCCGTCACTTGCCACTTGAACGCGAACTCGACGGGCGGAATAGGAACAATAAATTCTTTCCCCCTGCCTCCCCCGCCCCTTCCACCCCCTTGTTACCTAATCTCGGCCTTTTACGGCTAAAAATAACGGGTGCGGATATTCCGCTGCGCATCCCAACAGCTCACGCGGGGTGTCCAAATGACATCGAAGTTTCACGGATTTCAACCAAGGATGGATGGATGGACAGATAGATAGACCGATGAATGGATGGATAGATAGATAGATAGATAGATAGATAGATAGATAGATAGATAGATAGATGGATAGATAGATAGATGGATAGATAGACGGATGGATGGATGGATGGATGGATGGATGGATGGATGGATGGATGGATGGATGGATGGATGGATGGATGGATGGAGTAATAATGCTCAGATTTAGGCAGGCCACTACAGCCGAGCAGAGGAGTCAGGGCACCGGGCTGAAAATAAATAAACACACCAAGTAGTCCAACTCTCTTCTCTTCTTATTTTTCCCTCCATCCTCGTCTTCATTATTCCGCCCCCTCCCTCCCCCCATCCCCAGTGCTTCTGATACCTGGGCTCCTCTAACACGAGTATTCAGCGGTTTACACTCAGATGTCCTCCCTCGTTCCTGCGGCCCTCTCTGTCTTCTACTGAGACAGTAAATAACCAGGAACCCACCGATACGCTCCACATGTGAACATACATGCCTTGGAATTATTTACAGATTATTTTAGAAGAGTGGAGATGCAGGTACAGGGGAATGGAGGAATGTCTTTTTTTCTTCTTTTTTTTTTTTCTTTTTCTCTAAAAGATTTAAAATCTGAAAAGATGTACAACGCCAAACATGCGATTTGAGTAGAAGTAACCGAAATTCAGCGTGAGAAAAATACTTTCTTTTTTAAAAAAGTAAGGGAAAAACATGGGAGTTAGTTTTCTGCCTATACACACGCGCGGTCGTAATTTTGGTTCCTTACACAAAAGCTTCCCGAGTGCATACTCCTCATTAAAAAAAAAAAATATTAAAAAGGAAAAAACCTCCAACAAATCCCAACCAAGCCAAAATCAAAGCCATACCGTCTCTCTCCGATTAACAACGCCTCCCCTGATGTAGAGAGGTAGAAACCGAGAGGAGCAGCTGAGGAAAAGAGGGCGAGAACTTCCATACTTTCACCCAGACTTCAAATAATCCCTCAGTGGTGAGGTTTCCGGGGAGGGTCGTGCGGCGAAGGCTTTGTTTGGGGTTTGCTCGTGAGCCACATAACGCAACAGCTTCGGCACCAGCCCGGGAGAAGCGGCCAGAGCAGCTGCGTTCCCACGCACGCCGTGGTTTCGGCTCTCGGCACCAGCAGGAGGAGGACGAGCCCAGATTTCGCGATGGCTCTTCCGCTCCTTTATTGTCGCGATCGGTTCATACTAGGGCGTAAAATACCCCATCAGTAAAGGGGAGGTCCGAAACCCACGGTTATTGCGCTGCTTTCCATAATTCCGGCCTCACGGACAGGGGTAAAACTGCCTTTTAATTTTTTATTTTATTTTATTTTTAAAATTTCTATCTGGAGGCGCGGTGTTTACTTAGACCCCCACCCCATTTGGGCATCCCCTCGGCGGGCCGGACCCCATTTACGGGAGGGTGAAAAAGGCGGACACACACACATACACACACACACACACACGGCTTCTCGGCGGGACCTTTCCCATCCCCAGTGCCCCCCGTTAGTCCGGAGGGCGCCCGGCAGCAGCTGCCGCCCCTCAAGACCCCCAGACCCGGTCCCGGTGGCGGCGGCGGCGGGGGGACAGCGACACCTGCTGGTGTCCCGCACCGGCGGGTGCGGGAGGGGGCGGGCAGGGGAGGATGGAGAGGTAGGAGAGGGCAGGAACGGGCGGGAGATGTAGGAGAGGGCAGGAACGAGTAGGAGAGGATGGAGACGTAGGAGAGGGCAGGAGCGGGCAGGAGAGGTTGAGATGTAGGATGGAGAGCAGGAACAGGCAGGAGATGTAGGAGAGGGCAAGGGCAGGAGATACAGGAGAGGGCAGGAACGAGCGGGAGGGGATGGAGATGTAGGAGAGGACAGGAACGAGTAGGAGAGGATGGAGGTGTAGGAGAGGGCAGGAGCGCGCAGGAGAGGATGGAGATGTAGGATAGAAGCAGGAACAGGCAGGAGATGTAGGAGAGGGCAAGGGCATGAGATGTAGGAGAGGGCAGGAACGAGCGGGAGAGGATGGAGATGTAGGAGAGGGCAGGAGTGGGCGGGAGAGGGCAGGAGAGGCAGAAGAGCCTGGAGCAGGCAGAAACGGGCAGGAGGGGATGGAGAGGTTGCTCGAGAGGGCAGGAACGGGCAGGAGATGTAGGAGATGTAGAAGAGGGCAGGAGAGGCTGGAGCGGGCGGGAACGGGCAGGAACAGGCAGGAGCGGGCAGGAGAGGCAGGAGCCGGCGCTTCGCATGTTAATTGCAGGGATCAAAATACGGTCTCGCTCCGCGGGTGCCTGTTTAAAGAAAAGCAGGGCTTACCATCCGCGGGAGGGGTTGGGGGGTGGGGGAGGAGGGCGCAGGCGGAGTGCGGCTGTAACATCCCAGCAAACAGCAATATCTCAATATTCGCCCCGACAAAATGCCCCCAACTCTTTATTTACCGGTGCTCGCGGGGATAAACCCCTTTCCTCGGAAAAACCGACCGTAGGAGGCTTTAAACTTAAACCTGATATTCCCTCTCTCTTTTTAATAAAAATAATGAGAACGGCAGGTTTGAGGCTGCCCAAAGGCAGTTCTTACGAGCAGGAATGGCGGTGAGGGGCTCTGATCGCCGTAGGTTCTCCGGAGGAAGACACACTCCCTAGAAGTTGGAGGTTACGTTTGATTGGATTAAACACTACTATTTTTTTTCCCCTTTTTTTTTTTTTTTTTTTTTTTTTCCCGGTAGTTAATTAGTCGAGCTTCCGCCAAGTGCTTCCATAATTGATTTCCCAGGTCTCCTTCTAGGAAATTTTAGCTGCCTCGTATCTCAGCAGGCTGCGGGCGAAGGAAAAGCATCACCCGGCTCCTTCGGAGGGAGTTTCTTCTGCACCCGAGGGAGTTTATTTATTCCTGTTTCCCTCCCCCCCCCCCCCCGAAAAAAAATATTAAAATTAACAACGTGCTGGTTTTCATCAACGTGACAATAGGCTGTGGGCTCACGAACACAAAATGTTCGTGTTTAATGTTATTAAAGTGTGGCGTGGCTGGTATATGCAGTTGCAGTAACACGCGTGGCGTGTCTGCCTCTCCCGGGTTTTGGCTGCTGTACCGGCGCAGAGCATCACACCGCCTCACCAGCGCCTGCCAGGGATGCGCACCAAGGCAAACAAACAAAATCCGGCCGAAATCTACCGTTAAACCCCAGTATAAATTATTTGACCCCTCCACCCCCTTTCCCAAAGGCGTAACAAGCCCGAGGTGCCCTTCGTAGCAAACGTCTCCCTGCTGAAGGACCTGGTGGGTTACCCGAGCACCGTTCTCGCTCGGGGTGGTGGGGAAGCGTGGGTTAACAGGAAAAACCCCGAGAAGGATGCAGGCTGCCCGCACCCGGCCCAGGGGAGGAGAGGCGGCCTTGGTGTTTGTCCGTCTCTCCATCCGGGCAGGGCGACGTCCTTCTGTCCTGCCGACGCCCGGAGCTACTTTGACGGTAAAACGGCAACCACGGATCTCATTCGTTTAGCCCCGGGCACGCCGCCGTTATGCGACCTCCGCCGCACCGAGCCGGGCTGTCGGCATCGTATCTCCCCGGCGTGCCGTCCGGACAGACGGATGGACGGACGGACGCCGCTGCTAGGGCAGGTTCCCACTCTCTCGGAGCAACCCCCGAGCAGGGTCCCCAGAACTCTCGTTAAAAACTTTCGCCTTTTTGACGCGTATCCCTGTTGACAAAAAAGTTTCGGAGCTCTCACAGCGCATCCCCCGTCCCGGCTGCTTGTCCGGCACCCTCCCACACCCCTCAGGCAGTGCAGACATGTAGCCCCTTGCTCCGAGAGCCCCCTCCCCGCTCTGTTTTCTTCCCCAAATTATCGGTAGAGATGACGGAATCAAGAAACGGGAGCTACCGGTGAACGAGTGTGTTCAGACGCGGCCGAACAGGATGATGCAAATACAGAGGGGTGAAGGGCCGTCATCCTACCCCACCTACCTACCTACCTACCTACCTACCTACCTACCTACCTACCTACCTACCTACCTACCTCCAGCATCCCCCCTTCCGCCCCGGATGACGCTCAACAGGAGCGGAAAGCCCTGTACCCGGGCTGCAACACCCCGAATTTCCCCCTCCCATGTCCAGGACGAACCGTCACACCTTGGGCAGCGGCGGGTACGCGCCCTTCCACCTCGCCCCCCACCCCATTTATTTTGATTTCTCTCCGGGGGATGGGGGGAGAGGTGGAGGGAGGCTACTCTCCGGGCCTGTCCACCACCCCCCCACACACACACCCTCCGCTGCTGCGGTGGTGAGATGCTCGGGGTGCGGAGCATCCGTGAGTGTGCGTGGTTAACGGAGCCCGTAGTTGTGAACCCGTCAGGTGATCAGACGTGCAATCCAATCGCCTCGCTTCGAGGAAACAAGATTTGCCGCCGACGGTAAGAAATCGGGGGTCTTAGGGGATAAAGGGATCCCCCTTCCCTGCGGGGACACCTCGCCAGCTCGGCCCGATGCCGTGAGAAGCTGCGGCTCCCCACCTGCATCTCGCTTGGTGCGGACTTCAACTTCTCCCCCTCCATCCCCCCTCCGATCACCCATCCCACTCCGCCGCGGTGTTTTCAGGAGGCCGAGAGATGGAGAAGGCACAGGGCGCCGAGAGTGGGGGTTTGCCCCGCCTCGCCCCCCAGCCGCGGACACGCTTCTCTCCCCACTTCTCTCGTCGGGCCGTACCGGCTGTATCGTCCTCCCCCCGCGGGGACGCCCCCTCCCCGGTACTCACCGCGCTCCCCTCGCTCCGCAGCCGCTCGCACACAGCCCGGGAGAAGCTTCTCCAGCCCAGCCCAGCTCGCCCAGGGCGGGGAGAAGGGAAGGGGCGACGAAAGGAGGCAGGGATGGAGGGGGGCTGGCCACGGCTGCTGCCCCACACCGGCTGAGACGCTGCTACCCCCTCCTCTCCGCCCAGGCATTTCCCACCCACTCACCTCCCCCCCCCCCCCGCCCCCAATCAGGCAGCCGCGGAGGACGGGGACAAGTCCCTCGGGCCGGGTGGGGAGCCCTGTCTATGGGGCTTGGGGACCTCGGATTTGGGGGAGAAAGGGGGAGAAGAGGCTAGAGGGCTGCCCTCCCGGAGGCGGGCCCCACTCCGCGAGTGCGGCCGTCGCCGGGGCTCGGGTGGGCTGTCAGGCGGGAAGCGCATCGCCTCCCCTCCCTTCCTCCCTGTATTACTATTCCTACTGCTTAATTAGAAACGACTCTGCAAACGGAGGCCGGCGGAGGAGGCTGGCTGGGGGAGAGGAGATCGGGGAAGGAAGGGTCCCCACGGGGAAGGTGGGCTCCACCGGCGGGCAGCCGCCCCGGTAAGGGGTGGGGGGCTAACCCCCCCGTCAACAGCTGGCTGCGCATCACCGCTGCAATGCAAGTCCCCGGGCAAGTGCAATGCCACAGGCCCTCGTGGTTAATTAGGTGGGAGGCTTGATGAGCTGCGGCTCCCTCCCTCGTCGGAGGGGCACGCTTGCGGCACACCTATGTCGGAGGGGCCGTGGTTGGCAACAGGGGGCTCACCCCAGTCCGCCCCGAAATTCTCACTGATGCAGAGGTCCCAGTTGCCCCCCAAGACTCCGCGGGTGGGGGGGTTCTTTGGCTGCTTTCTCCCGGAAGGTTCATCGAAAAGCCGGGGGGAGGGAGGGGGTGGGGGGGGATGCAGCACCGACGTGCCCGGGATCGAACCCCGGCGTTTGTGATTGCAACACCTCCCCGCGATTTGTCAGCGGTTTGCACGCCAGAGATTGCGTCACTCCAAGCCTCTGTGATGCAAATGACGGCAAAACGTGGCTTGACACACGGCTAATCGGAGCAGGGAACAGGGCATCGGCAAGGCTGAGGCTGCTGTAAGGTTGCGCAAGTTTCGTGCTCGTGTAGGGTGAAAAATAGCAAAGAACTACCATTTGCCAGCGCGTTTTGGAATGTTTATGCCTTACATATTTGCATACATATTATATCCCAACAAACAGACAACTTAGAGTTGTATTCATGGTATCGAAAGAGAATAAAGAGGAAGAGGTTGTACCTAAAACCAGATCGCGGTGAAATGAAAATAAATCTTCGATCATTTAGGATAAATAAACAAACAAAAAAATTATCGCAAGCGCCCTGTATCATGTTCAGAAATGGTCTTTACTTTCTATCGATTTTGATGTTGCATGAAAATGGTTAGTATAATAAACACAATCAGCGAAGTCAGGCTAAATTAAAAAAACCCTACTGTTTAAACTGTCAAAAGGAAATGAATGGAATAAAATTATTCATTCTAATGAATTTTCCTTTTAGTTTACTTATTTTCTAACCATAAATTAAGTAATATTAAACCAGGCTTCCTTTCAAATCAGACGGGATGACATCAGAACAACCCCTCACATATTCTTGCTGTAATGTGCCACTACCTGAAGCACGTAAAAATGAACAAGCCAGTTTCTGAATTTTTCTTTTTTTCTATTTTTTTTTCCTTTTTTGTTTTCTTTCTTCTTTCCCTCACCCTGTCTATAACCACTGCTGTTAATTACATGGATTCAGTTCCTCGCAAAGACCATCCATTCTCTTTCGAACGCACTCACGCTCAGGTTTATTCTTCTTCAGAGCAGTTACCAACAGACCTGATAATGCCAGCGTGAGATATATATACACATTATACATATATATAACATATATATATATCACGCTGGCATTATATATCATATATAAACATATAAAACATATATTTAATATATTAATATTTATATATTAATGATACTATATATTGATGTACTAAATATATATTTATTTAATACGGACACATGAAAATTGTTTTCGACTTCAAAACACAGCTAAGATCTTTCTGGGCAGGTCAGCTCCAGTGATGTTAGGCATCAGTTGCTGTCGAGCTCTAAGAATTCAAGATGTGGGGTGAAGGGAGAAAGTGGATTATTAAGTATGGGATAATTACCAGATTATTTCTGAAGCCACTGAAATCGGTGGAATTGATTTTAAAGGGGCAGAATTTGTCCCAGTTGTTCAAGTTACAAAGGTATGTGGCTATTTGTTCAGATAAGCAGCTCTTAAACTCATCTCTTGTTAAACTTACACATATAAATAGGTGTCAGGTGAAAACAAGCCACTCAGCTTTTTAAAATGGGATTTAAGGGGGACAGGGCGAAGTTAAAATTGTTTATTCTCTAACTTACTAGATTGTTCTAATAATGCAGATGTACAAAACATAATTATCAGGGGGAAAAATGTCTTGCCGAGAGGCTGCCGGGTTGCAAACAGGGATAAAACACTTAAATCCCTGTTCCGTCGGAGTGAAGCGTTTTAATTCTATTTCTGCCTTTTCTCTGATGATTTTTCCCTCCCCAAAAGTCTCCTCGAGAGTAACACACATGCATTTCTGAGCAAAAAGTAGGCCAGCTCTGAAAACTGCCTGCCTGGGCAGTGGGAGCCGGAGTCTGAAGAGAATTGGGCTTAAGATGTGACTTCGTCCACCCTTTCACTAGGCAAAATCGCTTCGCGTACATCGTATGAGATGCATTATTTTTGCCTTAGTGAATAACTTAAGGCAGACTCCAACTCCACAGATTAAGCAAAACCCCCACGAGAAGAGGGGACGTGTTTTTCCCGGGGGAGAACTGAGCGTTTTATCCTCAAAAACGAGGATAAAAAGTTTTCAGTGCTCTTTAGGAGGTCGATTTTTTGTTTGTTTGTTGTCTTAAGTTTCACTGGAGTCTTATTAAAGAAAAAAAAAAGTATTTATGTGATATACCAATCAAAATAAAACAAACCAAAAAACTTCTTGGCTTGGGCGCTGCACAGTCAGTTGAGACCCCGCTCCCACTGCGGCCGGATAGAGGATGCTGTCGGGCTCCGCCACAGCAAGAAGGGTCCTTGAGCCGCCTCTGTTGACACGAGAGACGCG
This sequence comes from Gallinula chloropus, assembly GCF_964237585.1. NCBI lineage: Eukaryota > Metazoa > Chordata > Aves > Gruiformes > Rallidae > Gallinula > Gallinula chloropus. Next base: position 4,701,450 of record NC_140089.1, on the reverse strand, counting down.
ATTAGGGTGTGCTCCTTCGCACGCCTCCGAGGCACACCCGAAATCGTTCCGGGGGGAAGGGGCGCAGTGTGTGTGCTCCGCAGTGTCCGCCGAGCAGCGCGGGATGTCCGCGGAGGGAAGGAGGGAGGGACGCTGTGACACCTCTGTGTTTTCCGTGAGAGTGGAGAAGGGATGAACGAACCTGGCTGGCCTCAAGGCGGGATGGGAACTTCCCTGTCGAAAAGGTACCGGCCGACTCGCCCCGCTGTGGGGTTCAGTGGGGAGCATCAGGCGGTTCTGCCTTGGGCTCTGCGGTCCCGTTTCAGCTGGGATCGTTATCCTCACCGGAGGAAAGCCAAGAGTTGCATCCAACGCTTTTATTAACTATTCCCCCCCCCCTTTTTTTTTTTGGGGGGGGGGGGGGGATGGGGTTGTGTGGGGTGGGGGATGCTTTCCAGACACCTTTAAATGGGATAATTTTCCCCAAGTCGCGTAGAAACGATAGGAGAGATTTTTCAAAAGGATTCACAATTTCTCCGCTTTTTATATTTATTTATTATTATATCCACACACTCCCCCCACTCCCCGCCCCAAATGAACAACTGGAGTCGCTGAACACCGAAGTGGGAGGTGGGGAAATTGCCCTGAGGAGTGGTTAACCCCTCGGTGATGGTGAACCTGCGGCGGGTTGAACCCAGCGGGAGTTGGGAATGGGCAGCCTGTGGGAACAACCCCGACTTCGGCGTTACGCTCCCTCCCCACCGCGGCCTACAGACCCGCAGGCACCCTGTAACAGGCAGTACGGCGTCACCCTGCGCCTACGTGTTATTAACGTAACGAAGATGCTAATTAAGTACGGAGCGCCTGGTTTACACACCGCAAAACTGAGCTGAGGAAGGATTCCGGGCCCCTCCCGGCTGGAGTTCCTGCCAGGTGAGGAAGAGCCCGGACAGCTTCTCCCCAGGCACCAGCAGCACGTCGGGGGTGCTGCCTGCCTTCCTTCTTCCCTTCCCCCTGCTCCCAAAACAAACCCGTTTTCCTCATACGCGGGTTCCCCAGAGCTGGGACGGGAAGGAGGGCAGGACGCGAGTCCTCTACTTCCAGAGCAGGGGAGGGGGGAAAAAGTCTCTCCGCTTTGTGTTGCTTTGTTTTGGAAGGATGCAGCGCCAGGCACCTGAGCCAGATGATGGAGATACCCTCCGCTCACCCTCCACTCCCCCAGCCGGGACAGAGAGACGGGCACCGTAGGGGGACCCATCGACAGACTAGTGTGTCCCCTCTCCACCTACACCCCCTTCCCCCGGCTACTCCGCCACCGGGAGCGAACTTCAGCGGCGTGAAACCGGCAGAGTTTAGGGGAAACGAAAACAAATCAAAGCTCTCCCCATTTCCCCCCCTCCCATCTGCCCGACATAACGTTTTTCATCCCGACACCGGAGTGCTGCCGGCCGGGTTCCAAGGCTCCGTGGAGCCGGTCGGTGCCCGACCCTGTAGACGCCTCCCTGGAGGGGCACGTACCGCCAGTTCCTAATAGATAACAGCGATAACAGCGTGTCGCGTCATGCGCAGCATCATCACTGCTCCCGGTGCCATTAATAACCACGGCGGTAATTACTATCGAAAGGAAGGACAAAGAAACCAACCTGCGGAGCGGGCACCGGCGCGGACGGACAGACGGTCGCACGGACGGGGAGGGGAGGGTCAGTTCGCGGCGCCGCCGGGGGGATACCCCCTTCTCCCCCTCCCTTCCAACCCCAAACCTCGGGGGGTTCGGTATCCCCCCACGGTCGGACGGAGCCGCCGCTCACTCCGGCGGGTCCATGGGGTGTTTAACCGGGCCCGGGGCGGTCGTTAGTGGCGGCGGCAACCCCGATGGGGGCCGGGGAAAGGCGGGGTGGGGGGGGGGGGGGGGGGGAAGCGGAGGAGCGGGCGGGGAGGTTTGGGGAGGGGGGGGGGGATGCGGTGGAGCGCGGGGCGCTGCTGCCCCCTGGCGGCGGCGCGCGGAGCCGCCCCGCTCCGCACCCGCGGACAGCGGCGGGAAGACGAACATCCCTTCCACATCGTCCTCGGCGCTTCCGCACCCGCGCTCCGCCCCGGGAGCCGGGAAGGGGGAAACAGCAGAAAAAACAGGAAAGGCGGTAATGAGAGTAATAAAGGAGGCAGGCGGAAGCGCGCGGGAACAACCGCGCCCGCGCACATGTCCGTGCTCCGCAGGGAAAATAAAGACTAGGAAAAGCCTAAAAATAAACCGAGACTTTCTGCTTTTTATGGTTTGTCCGGTACTCTGTGCTGTCGGCGCGGTGCGCACCTTCCCGCGGGTGCGGGATGCGGCGGATCCCGATGGAGCCAGAAGCGAAGAATGGGGGGAAAGCGAGGAAGTTCGGTAACGGCGAAGGAGGGTGGGCTGGGGGTGAGAGGGGCGAGGAAGGGGGGCCAGAAATTTTCGGGCAGTGCGGTGGAATGAGGCCGAGGTTGGGGGGGGGGTGGGGGTGTGTCCGCACGAAGCGCGGGTGCGGAGGCAGGGGCGCGGCTGAAAAAGACTTGAAAAGCATGTGAAAAGACACCCGGAGTTTTATTGTGTGTTTTGTATTAATTTTTTTCCTCCTTTTGGTTTTTTTTTGCAGTTTTTATCCTTTTCTGGGGCCGGCGCAGATAGTCCGCGGTTCCCTGCCCCACCCCCGCGCACCCCCGCGGAAGTTCCACTGCTTTCCGCGGGGCTACCCGGGCAGCACAGAGTTTGTTGGCAACTTTGTGTGTGTGTGAAAGTGGGTTTGAGGAATCCCAACAATCCACAGCGTTGTTCAAAAGTGCTGGGAGCCGGGGCGGGGAGGGGGGAAGAGTTGACTCCTCGAACCGGGCAGCTCTGTAGAGGTAATTAATTAAAAAAGATAAACAAGGGATAAGTTACTCCGGGCTCAGTCTGTGCCCATCGCCATCCTTTGGGAAGCACAACTTAAGGAACAAGCTCTCCTCAGTCATCCCTTTTGCCACCGGCCACCAACGCCTGTTTTCCTCGGAAATGACGAGGAAAACTAATCTTTGAAGAGAAACGCATGTTTATTAATGGAGATTAACTGTTGATAGCATAGCAGGCCCTTCTCAACGACAGAGTTTTGGTGGCGCCGAGGTTAGAACACCAAGTTTGGGGCACGGCCAGAAAACGGCTACTTCAGGTGCCAGCTGACCCTTTCGAAGCTGTTTAGTCTGGTTTCCACTGCCAGGCTGCTGCGTCCTACACAGCCATTCTCATGCTTTTCTTGTGATTACTCACCTCAAGGGATGGGAAAAAATAGTTTTTCTTCATAAAATACAGTGTGGGTTTTTTTTTCTTCCCCTGAATTTTCAGACTAACCTATGAACATGAAAACTTTTTTGTCTAGTATTCAGCAACCAACAGTTGGAAATAAAAAACAGTGAAACTAAAGCTCTAAATACTAGACAACCAAGTAGTCTTTAATTTGCCTAAGGACTGCTATAATCAACATTATTTTCAGGGCTAAACTTGCCTTCCTCCATGGATATAGGTGGAATAGTCTTCCTCTGTGCCTTCAGCTTTACATTTGTTTTATGTTCAGATACTTCCCCTAAACTCTATCAAAGTGCCCATCAAATCAGTTTGCCAAACAGAAAACAGAAAATCAATAAAACAGAATTTCAAGTCCCTTTTCTGTTACATGCTTCTGAAAGGGCAAGAACAAGAGAGATGGAAATAACATGTGGTATGCTGGGTTCCCCCTCCCCTCCCCACTGCTGCAGACCAGACCATAATTGCAGTGATTTAAAAGTTAATACATGCACTTTGCAAACACTTTCAAGATTGTTTTTTTTTAAAAATATTGATTAAAGCCACATTTCAAAATTCAGGTCGTGCATTTTGTGATTTTACATCTGTGAAGTGCATGAAAAAGGCAGTTTATCTCTGAGGATGATGCCCAACATGAAACTGAGCATCTGCGGAATAGAGTGACTCCTAACGCCTTATTTCAGCTGTGAAGACATGGATAATTGTGGTGACGGAACTATCTCCAGCAGAAGAAGTATTTTAAACAAAATGACACTTACATTACCTTTTCTACTTCCTGATACTTGATAAAGTTCAAATATTTGATAGGCCAGAAATCAGCAATTAGTCGCTCTCTGGAGTGTCAGCTGAGGATTCCTGTAAATACTACTTAGGTTTTTTTGTCTGCCCCTGATAAAATAGTATCTACCAAATTTCCAGAAAAGATTAACCAAAGCAAGCCCTTACCCTTAGAAAACACAGCTTGCTTCTTTTAAACAACAAACTGACAATCCTTTATGTTTCCTAAGAAAGTGACTACATGCCCCACCCCTTCCTCAACTGCCCTGAAAACAACCCAGCCTTTAAAACCAGGGGAAAATAAAGCAATTTAGTAAGTGACAGCAACTAAAACATAAAACTCTGCCTGCAGCTTTTGCTCACAAAGGGAAAAGGGTCAGATATCACATAAGAATCACGTTATTATTAGCATTTTTTTTTCCTAGTAAGAAATGAATGCACAGCATGAAAAATGGACAGCAGTAGTGGGAGAAAGTGGTGAGTTAAACAGGTTATTTCGTACCTTTATTTAGTAAAAGGAAAAAAAATACCACATTTACAGATACTAATTTTTTTCACAGTCGTAGACATCTCTGGCTACTCTCACTGGCCTTACAGATGAACCATGATGTTTTAAAGTGAGCCTAGCATAAGGGACAGAGCTACTTCAGCATCCCTGAAGAATCTCTAATGCTAATGGTTTCATTCTTGGCAGCAGGGCAGTGATCTTCCTCCAGTTAATGAAATCCAGTAGGGTCCGATCACCCGACCCAGCCTGTCCCTGGCATTTGCAGGGGCTTCCAGTGGTAATGGTAGTTCTGGGGAGGTCTGGTGGAGAAGCAGGCTGAGCAAGCTGAGGACATTTATTCTCTTCAGCAACAAAAATAAGTCATCTAATTGAGTATGTGTCACTTGCTTTTCCCTAACAATTCCTGGTGGGTTCGTGACAAGCAACAGCTGGCAACCTGAGGGCTCAGTTTGTTTGCAAACCCTCTGCACCCAGAAGAAGGACGTGGGCTGTGTTGACCCAGTGTCCTTTTATGTGTGTCATTCTTCTCAGATGGCAGTCATGGGCGGGTTTTCAGATTAGGACTAGTTGATGACATTCCCCTATAAAACCTTCCTTAGCCTTGAGAAAAGAAGACTGAGAGGGGATCTGATCAATTATCATTATCTGAAGTGTGGGACACAGGGGGAAATGGGCAGACTCTTCTCAGTGGGCTGTGGGGACAGGACAAGGGGCGATGGCCTCAAGTTGGAGCACAGGGAGTTCCACACCAACCTGCGGAAGAACTTCTTCCTGGTGAGGGTGACAGAGCCCTGGGACAGGCTGCCCAGGGGGGTGTGGAGTCTCCTTCTCTGGAGAGATTCAAGACCTGTCTGGATGCCTCCCTGTGCAACCTGTCCTAGGGACCCTGCTTTGGCAGGGGGGTTGGACCCCATGATCTCTTGAGGTCCCTTCTAACCTAATATTAATTCTGTGATGCTGTGAATCTGTGATATCACATGTGTGACAAAGGTGGCACGTCACTACTTCCCACCATGTTGTGGCCATTCATCATCAACAACAACTTCCCCTAAGCAAACATTGGTTCTCATGTTTGCTACTGCTGGGCTATAGTAATGTGCTTATTTAGCATTCAGCACAGGGTTTCTTTCCCATTGCCCGCAGCTCATCTGGAAGGCAGAGGTGAAGCAGACTTTGTCCCCCAAATAAATCTCAAGCATCTGTCCTTTGATCACCCTTCTGCCCTCTGACGTGAAGTATCGTGTTTCTCCAGTGACCTGCTCACAGCTGTCATTCTCACCTTCACCTCTTCCATCTAATTATGTCTACGTTTGTCTTGTCCACTTTGCTTCAGCCACTGTCAGGTTTCTCCTTAAGGAGCCTGTGACTTCTGCTGTGCACTCCCTGATCTACCCTGTCTTAAATACCCTGTCTTAAATACCATGTCCTGCCATCTCCCAGGTCACTGCACCTTCTGGCTTCTCCTCACTCAGAGGCCCTTATTTAACATTTCCTTCCCTCTGCACACAACCTGATAGCTTTCACTGCTAAGGCATTAAAAGCATCTTCAGCAGCATAAACATCCTTAATTCACACTTGTAGAATCATAGAATCACAGACTGGTCTGGGTTGGAAGGGACCCCAAGGATCACAGAGTTCCAACACCCCCTGCCACAGGCAGGGCCACCAGCCTTCAGGCCTGGAGCTACACAAGGTTGCCCAGGGTTCCATCCAACCTGGTCTTGAACACCTCCAGGAATGGGGCATCCAACATCTCTCCGGGGACCCAATTCCATTCCCTCACTACTATCTCTGTAAAGAACTTCTCCCTAATATCTCATCTAACCCTTCCCTCCTTTAGCTATAATCCATTCTCCCCTGTTCTGCATTTTCTACCCTTTTAAAAAGTTGGTTACCCTCCTGTTCCTCTGCTCCCTTCAGGGACTGGAAGGCTGCAATGAGGTCCCCCCACAGACTTCTCTTCTCCAGGCTGAACCAGCCCAGCTCCTTCAGCCTCTCTTTGTAGGGGAGCTGCTCCAGCCTTCTCATCGTATTTGTGGCCTCCTCTGAACCCTCTCCAACAGTTCCACATCTTTCTTGTACTGGGGCCCACAGCTCTGGACACAGGACTCCAGATGGGGCCTCCCGAGGGCAGAGCAGAGAGGGACAATCCCCTCCCTGTCCCTGCAGCCACCCCTCTGCTGATGGAGCCCAGGATACCATTGGCCTTGCGAGCTGCAAGAGGCACTGCTGGCTCATGTGGAGTTTCTCATCCACTGTGACACCCACGTCCTTCTCAGCAGGGCTGCTCTCAAGGAGCTCTTCTCCCAGCCTGTATCTATGTTGAGGATTTCTTTGGCCCAAGTGCAAGACCTTATTCTTTGCAGTGTTGAATCTCATTAAGGGATGGCTTCCCTTCCTTCTATTGCATCAACCACACCTCTCAGCTTGCTGTCATCTGCAAACTTGCTGAGGGTGCACTCAACTACATCACTGATGTAACTGATAAAGATGTTAAAGAGAACAGGTCCCAAGACAGCCCCCTGTGGGACACCGCTTGTCACTGGCCTCCTCCTGGACATGGAGCCATGAATACTTCTTTTCCCAGCAAACTAAATGTGAAAATGCTGCTCCCCGTTGGATGCACATGCAAGAACAATGGCGATTTTCTATAGTGGTATGTCAGCAGCATGGTAAAACTCTCTGAATTCTCTGGATTAGAGTAATGGAAACAGCATTGAATCAAGGTTTGTTTTCTTGCCATCTTTTGTATTTGGGTCGTAAGTTTGGTTCGCTGTATGAGATGAACAATAAGATCTTGGCTTTGGGTCATGAGATCAAAGATGGATAGGGAAGATTAATCTCACTTCAGATGACATCGCTCTGTGTAACCTTGCTTCCTCACAAAAAAAAGAAGCATGGGAAGTGTATGTGCTAAGTGATAAAATTGCCTGTCTCAGTGTGACGTACTGTGTCCCTCAAAGAATACCTGTACCAGTGGACTTGTGTCTCAACATTGCTAAAAAATTGCATTAAGACGCTTGTAAAGGGTTAAGGAAGACTCGCTAACAGGATGGCTTGAAGTGCCATGGTGGTGACCTCCCATAAACAATGCCTCACTCGAATGACTCTGCCTCATTGATAAAGAAGAAACATCAATTGGGACATAAGTTTGAGTCTAACACCATGTTTTAAGTAAATTACTCAAGAACTATGTGCTCTGTGGAAGTAAAATGACTTCTTTGGCGAGTTCCAGTACCCCCCTCCTCCTTATCTGTTCATGAATTCCTTGCCTGTCTCTAATTGGTCACAAATGCAGGCAAAGCATTTCATTGTAGCTAGTTCAAGCTCCCTCTTGTCCTTGAAGGTATACAAAACCTGCTGAAACCCAACTTGTAGTTTGGATCAGAGTCAAGGGGTAACTGAGTCTGTGCAAAACAGAAGGTTACTGGTGGTGATGAAGAGGAGCCATCTGACTTCATCCCCACGCCCCTCAACGACCACCACCAAACAGCAGCGCGCAGGCGCAGCTGGGAGGAGTTGATGGAAATCGCCTCTTGGAACTCATTTTAATATGAAGCAGGACAAGTTATGAATATGTACAGATGTGTGAGGTAACCTAATGAATAAGTATCATTGAACTGTGTATAACCAAGAAGAACTGACACCCTAGTGTGCACGTCCGCAGTGGAGCAACCCCCGTGCACCCAGCACTGAAACCCCACCCCCGTCTGACATGAAGTTGATTCAGACTGATGGGACGCCTCAGCTCCGTGGTGGTAGATATTGCAGTCTCTCTCTTTCTCTCTCTCTCTCTGTCTTTCTCACTCTTCTGTCTTTCTCCCACCACCCCACCCCCTTCTCCTGCACGCTTGTTGCAGGCTAAATAAAGTGACTTAAACCTTGACTCCGTTTTGAGTCTTAATTCTGTTCCCGAGAAATAAGACCTGGTCATGATAAAGCACCTAATTGGACATCATTCAGGGGTTAAGCCCAGCCACCCCCAGCCACCCAGAGCAATCTGAGGTCGGTTGGAACGCAAGGGGGTTTAACCTCTGCCAAAGCAGTTTATCTGGTGCGGATCATGACACTCAGTAAAGGTCTCTGAAGGTTCTCTGAAGTTATCTGCCTGTTTGAAGAACATGTCAGGTTCAACACGGCCATTGGGCACTAAAAACTCACTGCTGTGCCTTCAAGTCTACGGGTGCCGTTGTTTTCTCAAGCAAAATGTGCTTGTAGAAGGTAAGTTGCAGTGATGGACCTGTGCACGTTTCAGCACGAGGGGAAAGGCACGGCTTTCCTAATCCATCCACAGGCTGATGGGAAACAGAGGCAGCATCATGACTATCACCTTTCGAGTGTCAGGCAATGTGAAGAGCCATCTGCTTGTCCCGTCACCAGAAGCTCTCTTAACATGATGCTCCAATTTGTTGTCTTTTCAGTGTTTTATTGATGAATGTTGCAGTTCCACCACTTTGGAACTGCGACAGTCATGGCTAGAAAGTCTCTCAGCTGGGTGGCCAAACAGCAAACAAATCCAGACCATAATTTGCAGGAGGGAGTCAAGATACAGGCAAGGTTAGTGGATGCAGTGTCTAAAATTTTCTGTAGAAAAATTTTCACTCTTCACTCTCATTTCTTCAAAATCTGAACTTCTGTGACTGGCAAAATCAGCTCTGGAGAGTCATACTTCAGCCAACACATCATCTGTTATCCACCTTTGTTTTATCATCAGTTTCAGTGGACTGAAGTCAATCTTTTTTGATAGTGCTACTCTGCAAGTGCTCTTAGGGGAAGGAAAAAAAAAGAAAAAAGAAGCAATTTGTTCCTTCTTTTCTACTGTATGTTGGTTGTTCTCCAGCCCTGCACAAAAGCTGAACTATTGACACGTTTCATTAGTTATTTATTGAACAACATAGGCAATTTTGAATAGTTTTGCCTGTGTGCTGTGCTTTTGAGACTGTATTTATTGCCTACCATGTCAAGAAAATCACACCAAAAAAAAATCTCACTCACGATACATTTCAAAATGATTAATTTTCTAGGACAGCACCACACTCTCTGTGACCAAAATTCAATGCTTTGCTGTGAAAGCCATCTGATTTTATTCACAGACTTTTGGGCCTTTTCAGTCTGAGGACAAGTGTGACACTGAAGGCAAATAGCAGAAGAGCAGCTGTTAGAAAAAACAGTGCTCTAACTATGGTATTTTCTAAGTATATCAGGTGTGTGATTGAAGCTACTCAGGACCATGTTTCAGCAAGATCTTGAGTTGTGACATAGAATTAATTTTCATGTCTGAAAAGGTGTACATTATTGCCAGTAACAAACCTTTTTCTGTACTAAACAAAGTACTGAGAACAGTTCTGAATCATTCATGGTAATGCTTCTATCCTCCCGTGTAGCCCTAAATATTCTTAGACTGTCACATTACTCGGGACAAATTAAATAATGAACTTACTTAACATTGGTCTGTGACAGCATAATGAAGAAGCTGAGGTATGATTAATCAAGAAGGAACGGAAAGATGGCAGTGCTACCAGTGCCAATTCACATTTTTATGGAATATGCTTTTAATCAAAAGAAATGTGACTTCAGTTTTTATGAGACTAACGGGGTTGACTGATAAAAGTGACCCCATATCATGTTGTCTGCCTGCTTCAATGGCCAACCTAGCAGTGTTGTCTGACTTAGCAATGCAGGGCAGGATGACTGGTGGATGAGAATCTTGACATGAGCCAGCAGTGTGCTCTTGCAGCTCGTAGGGCCAATGGTATCCTGGGCTCCATCAGGAGAGGAGTGGCCAGCAGGGACAGGGAGGTGATTGTCCCTCTCTACTCTGCCCTCGTGTGGCCCCATCTGGAGTCCTGTGTCCAGATCTGGGGCCCTCAATACAAGAAGGATGTGGAACTGTTGGAGAGGGTTCAGAGGAGGGCCACAAGGATGATTAGAGGGCTGGAACACCTGCCCTACAAAGAGAGGCTGAGGGAGCTGGGCTGGCTCAGCCTGGAGAAGAGAAGACTGTGGGGGGACCTCACTGCAGCCTTCCAGTACCTGAAGGGAGCTTATAAGCAGGAGGGGATTCAACTTTTTAAGAGAGCAGATAATGGCAGGACAAGGGGGAATGGACTAAAGCTAAAGGAGGGAAGGTTTAGATTAGATATTAGGGGGAAGTTTTTTACAGAGAGAGTGGTGAGGTGCTGGAAGGGGCTGCCCAGAGAGGTGGTGGATTCCCCTTCTCTGGAGGTGTTCAAGGCCAGGTTGGATGGGGCCCTGGGCAGCCTTGTGTAGCTCCAGGCCTGGAGGTTGGTGTCCCTGCCTGTGGCAGGGGGGTTGGAGCTCTGTGATCCTTGGGGTCCCTTCCAACCCAGACCATTCTATGATTCTATGATTCTATGATTCTATGACTGAAGGCTAACAGGTGGCCAATAAAGCACACGTTATTATGAACCAGGAGTCAACCAGTAGACCCCAAAAAACTGTTGTGAGTGTAAAAACTGTCATGTAAGTGTCTTCCTGGCAGGATTCCCATTGATCAAGGGTTGTCTCTGTTCTTTCCAATGTTTTATTGACTGTCTGAAGCTAAAAAAAAAAAAATCACAACTGGCAATATTTGCAGATCACAGAATCACAAGGTTGGAAAAGACCTTTAAGATCATCAAGTCCAACCATTCCCATCCTAAGCTAAACCATATCCCTAAATACCTCATCTACCCTTTTTTTAAACACATCCAGGGAAGATAATTCAACCCCTTCCCTAGGCAGCCTGTTCCAGGCCCCGACAACTCAAGATGATGCAAGCTTTGGACAAGAGAGAGACATTGCTCATTACATGGGAGTCAAACAGCATATTTTAGTTTTGTAGCTCATCTGGATCAGGCAAAACATTTTCTACTACTTGCAAGTCAAATGCAAAGTCAAGCATCACTGGGCCGCAATTGCCATCGCCTGCAGAGCGGTGTTCCTGTTGAAAAGCAAAAACCTTGCAGAGGCTGAGCATCTACAGGTGACTCAACAGTAATTCTCACCTTGAGACTGCTGAAAGAGGATTAAGAGACCAGGAATTAGTGAGTAGAGAGGTATCGTTTTGCATTTTCATACAACCTGGGAATGGTGTGACGCAACCAGGACGCTGTCTCATGTCCACAGGTTGCCAGGTCCAACTTTTAAAATGGAAGCTGAAAAACTGCCTATGTCAGGCACATAAATGTATATCTGCTTATCAAAAAAAAAAAAAAAAAAGAAAAGAAAAAAGGACAGAAAAAAAGATGTGCTTACATGAGATAAGTAGTTTTTACAGGGAGAAATGCACTGATGAGGTCAGGTTTTCCTTGGAAGAGTGAAAAAGCACAGCTGAAAAACTGTAGGTGTCAAGAATAGGCACATATCTTTAATGGACAGAGGACACCACCAGTACAAGGGAAGAGAAGAGCTCTCTATGCCTTTCTATCCTGCTTCAAAGATGTGTTATGGCACATTTGTAAGCTTAATGTAGGGCGTCCTGTGAAAATCTACATCCTGTGAGACACAGGTGCCATGATCTCAGGTTTGGTCAGGTTTTCTAACCTGAGAGGGTGGGTTAAAACACCTAACTTTGCAGTTTTAGGAGGCTATTCCCTGTAGGTACTCAATAGTCACTGGAGGGAGACAGAGTCCTCTGTGAGAGCATTTAAAGACTGTTTTCAGGAGAAGCCTTTTTGTTTTTACTACAGCTGCATGGGATGTCCAGAGAGAGAACAATTTCCCAATTTCCTGATGCTGGTGATGAGGCAAGGATGGTGTGGTGCTGATGTTTGTGCCTTGACCCCCTGTCTTGTGCTCCTCAGCAGCTGATAGCACCTGGACTGCCCCACTTGCACAGGCAGGGAGGGGGAAAAGGACACGCCAAAAGCACTATCTCAAGCATCCCAGGAAGCAGAATAGTCTCATGGAAGAGAAGCAGTCCAGTAGCAGGTGGTACTTCAGGTGTGATGTGTGCACAGAGGCAAAAGAAGGCAGAGCAATCAAAGCCCTAAACTCTGCTCTGATGCCAGTGTGAATGGCGTGCCTCATTATTTGGATGCCAGCCCCACAGCACAACAGTCTGGGGCAGGGGAAGCTCAGTTTAATTGGTCTCTGTTGCTCAGGAGGCACTGTTAGCATTCTGCTCCCAGGAAGAGGAACCAAAGGGGACCCCAAAGCTGGCAGCATGGCAAGGATCCAGCCTGTCTTCACGGACAACTAAAATTATATTTCTGCAAAAACAAATATCTGAGCTGCCCAGCCATGCAATCCTTTGAGGAGCAAGGAAAATCAAAGCATGGAGAACATTCTCTGTGTTGTCAGTGTACAAGCAGCCCATGCCTCTCCCTCTCTGAGCACCTTTCATTCTGTGCAGCTGTGACATAAAGGGTTTCCTTCTCTACAACCAGGGAAGTAAGGTCAGAAAGGACTGCTGGTATCACATAGTAAAGATGTCTTTTATTTCCCAGCTGCAAAAGTTTGTGAAGGAACATAACACAAGAGGTATTTTTTACCAGAAGCTTGCCAGCTGAGAGAAGCAGAGCAGCAGCACCAGCAGTTTCTGTAGCTGCTCTGCCTGATGGGAGCTGCCATCGTGTGTCTGAGGGCAGGAGCTGGGCCCGTAGGGACCATTAACAAGCTGGGGTTTTACCTGCAGATCTATCAAAACACAGAGTTATTAACAAAGCCCCACACGGAGAGAGGAGCACACAATTGCTTCCAGCAACGCTAAACTTAAGGGCTGCAGATCACACAAACAGTGGGGTAGTGTCACAACACCCCTCATCTCCCCCACATTGACAAGTACTTGCTCCTGAAGAAGAAAAGGAGCTCCTGCTGCTCGACCAGGAGTTGGGAAGGGGAGTGCTGAGGAGGGATGCAGAGTTAAGCTCCCACCAGGGGCAAGAAGCCTGAAAATCGCTCTTAAACTGCTTTGTGGTATTTTTCCTTCGTGACAGGCTTGCGTCAGGAACAGGGATTAGCAGTTGAAGGTGCAGATCAAGCTTTTATGGCACGGCTTAGGCTAACGAGGTCTGTGCAGCTGCAGCAGCGGAACCAGAAGGATGCCCAAGGGACATGAGTGGGTGCTGCTCTGCAGAGCATGTTGTCAGCCTGCTGCAATGACCAGGCAGCTCCCAGTGCCCCTGAGGGCTGTTGGGGGAGTGCCTTCAGCAGACAGGTCCATCTCCAAAGCCTGGTGAAGGCAACTAGAGCCCTTCTGACATCTTCTGCTTGAAACACACACTGCGGGCCTTGATCAGACTTGTGTTTCATGTTTCTTTGTCTATGAAGCTGGATCGATAAGTCACACAAGTGCTGCCAAGCCATGGAGTCTCTCTGTCCCTTTGTGGAGGTGGAAGAAAGTAATTCCACCAACAAAGAGGTTTCTCCATCCCCACATGCAAGCCAAGGTGAGCCTGATACCCTCCCCAGCCACAAATATAGTGTGTATGTTTACATTCATCTTTTGCTTGCTTGGGGATTTGTAGTTGAGAAAGTTCTGGGTGGATCAGGAGTCTTTTTGATGCAGGAGAAAACTGGGACACAGATAGAATGGCTTGCCTGTGAGGAATTTGCCCCTGTACTTGGCATTGGTGAAGCTGCACGTTGAGTGCTGTGTCCAGTTTTGGGCCCCTCACTACCAGAAGGACATTGAGGTCCTGGAGCGTGTCCAGTGAAGGACAACCAGGCTGGGGAAGGGGCTGGAGGGAAAATCCTCTGAGGAGCAGCTGAGGGAGCTGGGGGTGTTCAGCCTGGAGAAGAGGAGGCTGAGGGGAGACTTCATCACCACCTACACTGCTCTGACAGGAGGGTGCAGAGAGGTGGGCGATGGTCTCTTCAGCCAGGGGACAGGAGATGGGACAAGGGGCAATGGCCTCAAGCTGCACCAGGGCAGGGTCAGGTCAGATATTAGGAAAAAATTCTTCCCTGAAAGAGTTGTCAGGGCCTGGCACAGGCTGCCCAGGGAGGGGGTTGAGCCACCATCTGTGGATGCGTTTAAAAAAAGGGTAGATGAGGTACTTAGGAATATGGTTTAGCTTAGGACAGGAACGATTGGACTCGATGATATTAAAGGTCTTTTCCAACCTTGTGATTCCATGATTCTGTGAATTGTGGAATATTTATTAATTTACATTTAAATAGTAATTAACATTAAAAAAATTGGCTAGACAAGGCTCTAGGCACCTAACACAATAACAATAACAATAACAATAATAATAAATTATAGTATTATTATATATAATACAATATATATTCTAATAATATAGTATATATTATTATAACATATAATACAGTAATATAATATATTATTATATTATTATAGTATAATAATAATACATAACAATACATTATATTATTATAATATATAATACAAGAACATACAATTTATTATTATTATTATTATTATTATTATTATTATTATTATTATTATTATTATTATTATTATTATTATTATTATTATTATTATTATTATTATTCTAAAGTCCTAGCAGCAAAAACAATTCTTTGAAACAGTATTGTAGGCAGCCAGTTACAAAAGCTTTGCTGCAGTCCTACACCACCCCAGGATGAAAATCCCTATTGCTCTCCAAAAAAAACTTACAGAACAGATGTCTTTTGCAGCATGCCCAGAAGAGCGACAGCCCTAAATCATGAGCATCATGCAACAGAGAGGTTAAGATTATCTGTGCAACCTTAACTTCAATATCACATATGCCCTGGCTTGGCATGCCTTTGCAAGCTCTCAGCCTTTTAATGAAGACCTTTAAAAGTATTTCTGCCTCCTCGCCTGTCTGTTCACCAAGCCTGTTATTAAAGTGAAAGTGTGAATCTCCTAGCATTCTTAAAGTGCTACTTTGGAATTAAAGGGCGATAGGGTGTCAGAAATGAGAGGCACAAAATGAGTTTATTTCTTTAAGAGCATTGCAAAGCTCTTTAGAGCTTAAGTTTGGGGGCAGGGAGGTTTGTTTTCATGTTTTTTTTTTTTTTTAATAAAAAAGCAAAAGTGATGAGTTTGATAGAGCTTTTCCTGCTCTGCACCACACAGGCAGGTAGCAGGTACAAAACCAAGATCCAAAGCATTTTGTTAACTGTTGTATAGTCAAGAATACTTGGGAAATGGCCTGCTCACTGACAGCGTCCTCTGGCACATTAAAAAGACCTGAATAGTAAGTCCCTATGTAAAGTATCACAGCCCTTACTCAGGAGGCCTACATGGGATCTGGATGATCTTTGAAAAATCTCCTCCATCTTCAGTTTCTTCTAAACCCCTTGGCTTTTCAGCAGAGATGCTTGAAGACCTTACCCCACCAGCATCCTCATGTTGGTGTACATACTCCTGCCTATAAAGACAGAGCCATCTGCTTTAATACCATCACTGAGCTCCTGGAAGGCTACGTGATGAATGCTGTGTGTGCCTCCACCACCTGAGTTACCCATAAGGCTCCAAAACCACATGAATGTCACAAAACACCTGTCTTGACACACAGAGGGATGTGCTGATGACGAGGGAAGTGTTGACCAAGAAGAAAACCTGCAGAAGAGGCAGGATGCCACCTTGTGAGCCAGCTCCCCTGTTCCTGAAACAGCCAGGCAAAGACCATCTGCCTTCTGCTTAGTCTCTACTTTGGGATAAAAAAGCATCAACCTCAGGGAGATACAGTCTTCCAGGAGTGAGACTGAGCCAAGGGGCTGCAGTGTGAATGCTACATGGCCTCTCTGTCCCTTCCTGTCTGACTATTTCTGTTTACCAGCTAAAGGGTTGCTAAGCCTGGTGGTGTGGGCAAAGCATAGGAGTGGGACCATCTGCTGATGGAGACCATGATTGCACCAGTTCTCCAAAACTCAAGAGGAAACTCAGGAAGGCAGTGGTGAAGCATCAGGTTCTTTTAAAATAACTGGATCTAGTCCAATGACCAGAATTGGATTTTCACAACATTTTTGGTAAGGAATGGGGGTAGTTGCCTGGGGCCACTGGCTGCCAAAGAGCAAGATCAGAGGAAACGACCAAGCACCTGGGAGATGGAGAGGAAGGGTCCTTCTGAAGCCTCTCTAAGTATCTGAAAAACAGGTCAGCAAACCTATGCAGGAGAATCTGGTACTTCTCTCTGCTGGTGAAATTAACTTCCTTATAATCTAGGAGGCTGGAGAAATCCACTGCCAGAGAGAAGATGGGAGAAGAAAAGGCCCTGCTAATGCTCTCTCTTCAGCAGGCATTTGTGGCTTGTTTGAAGGGGACATGCTAGCGCTAGCAGAACTATGAGATGAGCTACGTGGCCTGACCCCAGCTGTCAGCAAAACCACAGAAGTTTCTCAGAAACAGCAGTCGGTCTGTTTAGCTTTGTCAGAGAAAAAAATCAGTGTGAGTGGGCAGCTCACACTCTCACTGCTGTAAAAACTGTTATGGCTAAGAGATTTATATTGGACAAAAAAAGATCTTTCCATGCTTGGCGAACAGGCCAAACAATTACGAGGCAAACTGGCTCTCCAAAAGGATAAATACATTATTGAGTATTTTCTTCCAGCTTCTGTCTGGGGAAAAGAAACTTCACAGTTAGTTAGGAACCAGAGGGGGATTTGACGACTTAACACAGAGCAAACCTTTTTGTGCAGCCTAATTGATGCTTGTTTGTGCAGCCGCAGCGGCCGAGAAGCTGAGTCCTGATATCCTCAAATCAGCATGTGATGAGAGCTTTGGCTGAGCCGAGCCTTGGGGTGATGCTCTCTGACTGCTTCGTACTGTGAGCATCCTCACTAGTGTTCTCTCTCAGGCGAGGTTTTCTTAGAATGGCAAATTGCTAAACAGGAGAAAGTGTAAAATGTCAGGTCTGCAGGAAGGGATACCAAGCAAAGAGTAAGGAAATTAATTCTCTTCTCTCCCTGTTCCTTGCCATGGTCTTCATTACTGGTCTGGCGCTCCACTCCAGCAGCCTCCGATGGCCCCTTGCACTGTACAATCTTCAGACGATTTCCCGCAGTGCTGGGGAAATGTTCCTTCCCTCTCGTTAGTCTTTTCTAGGGGAGGAGATGTCTTGCCATGATCTGTACCCCACTCCTGCTGGCAGGCTCAGCCTGTGATTATATGTTATTCCAGAAACTCCCTGCTCACTTTCTCCCAGGGAAGGGACACTCTGGCTTTTATTTTTCCTTTTTTTTTTTTTCCCCACACAGTAAACTGCAAACAGATAAAACACCTCCTTCACAAGGTGTTTCAGATATGATAGTGCAGCACTGGAAGCGAGACCCCAGCCAAATAAATCATATCATGCAAGTAAATTACTTCATTATCAAAAAACCCCCAACTTGCAAAGTCTCAGAATTATAAGCAGTAGATCACAGTCTCTATGTTTCTTCCTTCGAGACCCTCATTCAGCTGTCACTGAGTGTTGTGGTTCTGTGTGGTGGGGCTCTGGCAGAGGAGGGGGCTGCAGGGGCCACAGAGCAAATATCAGCTGGCTCAAGGCTGGACCTGCCGCCGACTAAGGCTGAACCTATCAGTGACGGTCACAGAGCCTCTGGGAATCACAGTGAGGAGGGAAAATGCCAGTGGCTGCTTTTTGCCCCCAAAGAAGGGAGTGGGAAGGTGGGAGAGACTGTGCAGGCACCAAGGCCATGGATGAAGACACAGAGCAGAGATCCCATCTACAGTCCATGGAGGACCCCATGCTGGAGCAGGTGGAGACACCTGAAGGATGCTGTGACCTCATGGGAAGCCCTTATTGGAGCAAGCTCCTGGAGCGAAACCTGCAGCCAGTGGAGAGTGAGACCCATGCCAGAGCAGGTTTGCTGGGTGGCTTGTGACTCCGTGGGGGACCAGCCTGGAGCAGTCTGGGCCTGAGAGACCGAGAGACATTCTGTGATTGATGACTGCACCCAGAGCAGTGACCCACGCTGGGGCAGCTGGGGAAGAGCAGAAGCCCCATGGGAAAGGACTCACATTGGAGAAGTTCATGGAGGATCCTCTGCTGTGGGTGGGACCCGAGGGTGCAGCAGGGGAAGGGGGTGAGGAATGCACCACCACCACCCTCCCCGCCCGCCCCCGGCTAAGAAGGAAAACAACTCCTTAGGAACTGACTGAACCCCCCATTCCCTGCCCCTCCCTGTGCCACAATGGGGGGAAGAAGGGAGCGAAATCCTGACTCATGTGAAGTCTGCTAAGAAGGGAGAGGTGGGGGGAGGTGCCACCCCTGCAGCCCCCGTTCTCCACCAGAACCCTGCCACGCAAAACTACACTACTTCATGTGCATCCACCTTTCACCCTGTAGAAACAGAGTGAACCAGCCACACACACTGGTTAGGAACCTCTCCCCCTGCCCCCCTGCTGTGTTTTCAGGAGGCAGAGTGTGCACTTCCTCTGCTAAATTAAAAAAAAAACTACCTGATGCCCCAGAAATTCCTGCCTATATCACACTCGTGTGCTGATCAGCCACCTCTGTTCTTCTGAAAACATGGGCTAGAGCCATGCTGTTCTGACTCTTCTCAAGGTCCTTTATCTTTAAAATAACAGCACTGGTGACTGCAGGTTGATCCAGGTTCTGCAAGCTCCCCAACGACTGCTCTTTACACTTGTGAGCCACACTGACATAGCTGCATGAAAAGCTAGGTCGGGATTAGCTTTACAAACGCTTAAATGTAACTTCTATTTTTTAACTGTTCAAATTTAGAACAGCTGAGATTTCAAAAAGATGGCACTGATGTGTTGTTTGCAGACTGTTTACTTCTACTTTTCTTTCATTTGTCCAACTGTCTTCTTCTATCCATCTTCATTCTATCTTGGGAAAGAGCTTGCTTTTCTGCAAGAATCAAATCGCTCAGCTAACATTCATAGGGTATATATAGAGAAGAAGTCACTGCAGGAGGCTGTGTTTGGCTGGGGCTCAGCCTCTGTCTCTACATGTTAAGGTAATACAAGATAGACCTTTAAAAATGATTGTTATATTTGTGCTGCATCTGTCACGAACATCTCTCATGAGTTGCTAAATTGCTCTCACTAAATGGATTCATGGTTAGACTATTAATAAACTTGACTAGTTCACAGTCTCACAGATATAAAAACGTTTTTGGAAACTCCTAAAATATCTCAGTCTACACTCAAAGTTATGAGAGGCAGTAGAAACTGTAATCTGCAATCCCTTGATTTTGAGCTGTGTGACATATCTGTGGAATTCTTCTCAGGACCTTCTGCACTTAGCATTGTAATTTTGATTAAACTCTAGCATATCCTGTGACAAAGTCACTCAGGGTAACCTGTGTGCTATCCTCCTCCTCTGCTCTGCCTTGGTCAGGCCCCACGTAGAGTATTGTATCCAGTTCTGGGCTCCCTGGTATAAAAGAGACAGGGATCTCCTGGAGAGAGTCCAGTGGAGGCTATGGAGATGATTAAAGACCTGGAGCATCTGTTGGTTTCTTTGAACATCCCTTGCTTCCACTATTTTTGAGAGACATAACGTAGTTGTTTCCTGCAGATCTGCTGTCTCCATACCATTCATGCAAGCATATGGTGTCTCATTCATATATTTTCCAAGCTGGAGACTCGTGTTTTATTTGATACCTCTTTTCAAGCAGATTTGTCCCCAGCTCATCTCATTCTATGTTCTTTTTGAGGTCATAATGATGTCCAATCAATAGTCAAGCACCACTTCCTCCGCTCCCATGATTGGTGCATCCGGAAGAGTAGGAAATCAAGCAAAGAAGGAAGGAGACCTGCATGGATGAGCATGGAGATCCTGGAAAATCTCCAAGAGAAGAAGAATTTTACAGACTGGAGGGAAAAAGGGAGTTGGACAAATACATGGATGTAGTCAGAGAAGGCAGGGATGCAACAAGAAAGGCTACTTGGAAGTGAGCCTGGCAAGGGATGTCAAGGACAAGAAGAAGGGTTTTTTCAAACACAGAAGCAGCAAAAGGAAGACAAGGAAGAATGTGGGCCCCCTGCTGAATGAGGTGTGGAGCATATGGAGAAGGAAGGTTTACTGAATGCCTTTTTTGCTTTGGCCTTTGCAGCTAAGCCTGGCCATCAGGAATCCCAGACCCCCAAGGTAGGAGAGAAAGGCTGAAGAAAAGAGGACCTCACCTTGGTTGAGGAGGATTGGGTTAGAGAACATCTAGGAAAACTCAACATCCATGGGCCCTGATGGGATATACTCATGAGTGCTCAGGGAGCTGGCAGATGTCATTGTTAAGCTGCTCTGAATCATCTTTGAAAGGTCATGGAGAACAGGAGAGGTGCCTGAGGACTGAAGGCAAATCAATGTCACTCTGGTCTTCAA
Organism: Gallinula chloropus; assembly: GCF_964237585.1. Lineage (NCBI taxonomy): Eukaryota > Metazoa > Chordata > Aves > Gruiformes > Rallidae > Gallinula > Gallinula chloropus. The sequence continues at coordinate 4,680,632 of NC_140089.1, read as the reverse complement.
AAAGATCAAGAAGGAGGACCCAGGAAACAATAGGCCAGTCAGTCTCACCTCCATCCCTGGAAAGGGTATGGAAGATCTCATTCTGGGGGCCATCAATAAGCATGTGGAGAAAGGAAGAAGGTTTTGAGGAGTTGTCTACATGGATTGACCAAAGGGAAATCATGCCTGGTCCATCTGATAGTCTTCTGTGATGACATGACTCTCTGGGTGGATGAAAAGAGAGTCATGGGTGTTGTCTACCTTGACTTCAGCAAGGCTTTTGAAACCTTCTCCCATAACATCCTCATAAGCAAGCTCAGGAGGTGTGGGTTGTATGAGTGGGTAGTGAGGTGGGTTGGGAACTGGCTGAATGGTAGAGCCCAGTGGTGTTTGCCTGGGATCAGTGCTTGGTCTGGTCTTATTCAACATATTCATTAGTGACCTGGATGAGGGGACAGGGTGTATCCTCAGCACATTTGCTGATGATACCAAACAGGGAGGAGGGGCTGACACACCAGAAGACTGTGCTGCAATCCAGCAAGACCTGGACAGGATGGAGCATCGGGCAGAGAGGAACCAAATGAAATTCAACAGGGGCAAGTGCAGGGTCCTGCACCTGGGGACGAATAACCCCTGGCACCAGGGCAGGTTAGGGGCTGACCTTATGGGAAGCAGAGAAGGACCTGGGAGTCCTGGACAACAAGCTCTCCATGACTAGCAGTGTGCCCACATGGCCAAGAAGGCCAGTGGTACCAGGGGTGCGTTAAGGAGAGTGTGGCCAGCAGGTTGAGGGAGGTTCTCCTCACCCTCTGCCCTGGTGAGGCCACATCTGGAGTTGTGTGTGTAGTGCTGGGCTCCCTGGTTCAAGACAGGGAACTACTAGAGTGACTCCAGCCAACAGCTATGAGGATGATGAGGGGATCTCTCCTGTGGGGAAAGGCTGAGAAACCTGGTGCTGCTAGCCAGGAGAAGACTATGAGGAGGTCTAATCAGTGCTTATCAGTATCTAGAGGAAGGGGTCAGACTTTTCTCAGTGGTGCCCAGTGACAGGACAACAGGCAGAGGGCACAAAGTTGACAATAGGAAGTTCCACCTGAGCATGAGGAACAACTTCTTTGTTGGGAGGGTGGCAGAGCCCTGGGCCAGGCTGCCTATAGATGTTGTGGAGTCTCCATCTCTGGAGACCCCGTGATCCTGGACACTGTTCTGTGCAGCCTGCTCAAGGGGATCCTGCTCTGGCGGGGTGGGACTGGGTGATCTCCAGAGGTCCCTTCCAACCCCAGCCAGTCTGTGAATCTGTGATATTTTCTAGTGGAGACCTCAGTTCCTTTCAAAAAATTTCCTAACATAGTCTAAAATGTTGCAAAAAAGTGACTTGGGTCTCTGCCAAGGGGGGATAAATTTACTTCTGATGATTAAGTGCCACATGTATTGTACTTTCACAAGCTTGTCTTTGAAGGTGTAGAGTGTTACTGTAAGGCAACAACCACAGTGCAGTCTCCTCCAAGTTTATGTCTTAAACTCTGCTGAGTGAAAGTTCGGTATCTGTAGCTGCTGTAAACCAGGGTATTTTTCATTGGCTACTGTGAACAAATAAATAGATAGTGCTTAGGTCAGGAACCTCTTTTCAGCTTTTTCAAGTTAACTAATATGTAATACGGTAAATTATAATTAGAGAAAGTGATGCTTTTCCTGATAAATGAGTGTCAGAGGGGAACAAAAGGGAGATATAACTCTTAAGAGATGTATTAGATAGGTAGGTGCAGAAAGGCAGAAATGTATGTGCTTTATTTAATTGTTATAAATATGAATTTCCTTCCTCTGTGACGATTCTCTCAGCGGTTCAAAGTGCGACCCAGTAGAAGCAACTGGTTGCATTTCTACTGGCCGTTTTGATGGTCTGCACCTTGGCTTATCAACTCTTTGCTGCCAGACTCCTGACGATGCGTTTTTCCTTGTTTCCTCCTGCTGAGTTTTGGTGGCACAACGCACCTTTTGCACACCCTTGTCACAGGACGCTGTGTTTTCAAGGTGAAGCTGCACCACCTGTCCTGAGCAACTCTCCTAAACACAGAAAATAACCGTGTAATGTGCTGTCATTGACAGAACTGTGGCTTACACCAGTTATGCACACCATGCAAATATGCTACCTTTAGGTTTCTCCCACACAGTGAAAGGTTCTATTACATCACTTGTCTTCAGTCAAAGGTGTGAAACCTTCATAGGCAACAGTCATCAACCATCGGCACCACAGAATGAGGCAATATGTTTTCTAGCCTAAAATAACTTATGGGTCATTGTCCAGACACGTACGAACAGATAACTTGAAGCTGAAAACTCTGGTCAGGCTACAAAGGAATCACAAACGGAGACAGAACAGGGTAGCAAGGATGTCTGGAACAGCACATCTAGCAGCTTTCAGAAGCAAAACACTCATCATTTGCACAAAGCATCCTCATGTTAGCCTTCAACTATTTCTAGCAGCTCGGATGACGCAGAAGGGGATCAAGGCATGCTCCAAACTCTTCTGGAAGAGGAGGAAGAAACATCTTCATCAGTAGAAATACCTTTAGCTGTAATGCCTGCTAATGACAGGTAAAGTTATCTTGGATGTGTTGACTTGGACTGCAGAGGGTGCAGTGAAGTTTTACCCAGTGCGGGCGCGCTGAAGATGCCAAGTAGAGCATCAAGTGCAGTACATGAATGCAAAATAAATGCAGTGTGACTTTGCCATGAGTAAGCAGCCCAAGCTGCCCAACATCAGGGACTACAGAGAACTGGAGTTCCACTTATCCACAGGTGGGAACATCCGTGGAGCAGGTAAAGCCTTGCTGGTCTGCATCAGTAGATTTATCGAGGCGTGAACAGTGATGCATTCCCAGTGTTTACAGACCAAATAGTATGATTGTTTCAAAATCATTCCCCTTTGCTGAACACCCTCCTCTCCCCCCTCCCAGTGTTTTACCTGTGGAAATGTAGACGTTACATTTGAGGAAGGATTAGGTATAAGTGGTCACACTGACAGTCAGCAAAGGTATAAACAGAACTGACAGTCTGAGCTCCCCAACATCTGCCTCAGCATAGCTTTCCTGTTCTGAAAAGATGCTGTGCTGATGTTTTTGCTGAAGGGGAAAAAAAACAAAAAAGAAAACCTTTGGAGGGAAAGCAAACATTCTTTGGATGGAGAAGGTATGTATAACTCATGTATCTCAGCACACGCTTTACAATCCCTCTTCAGAATGACACAGATGAGCCCAATGTGAGGGTGCTTATTTAAAGGGCTGGTGACCTCCCCACTTATACAGCAACACACAGTTCTAAAGATTGCTTAAAAATACAGTTCACAGAAGCTAAAGCAAAGTAAGCAATATGTGTACAGTTATTTTTCTGGAGTAGTAAATACGAAGACAAAGTTTTTAGCAGACTCTATTTGCTAAAGGAATTCCTCTTCCAGTGCAGGTATTACCAGTGTTAATCACACAGATGACTGATTGCAGGACCAAGTACTTCCAGATATGAACTCAATTCTCTAAGATGTCAGAGAGTATTAGCCTTCAGCTGCTTCTCCAGAAATATTTTGCTTATCCCTGCAAAAAGTGATTTACTTGAGAAAAATGCATTACATAACAAACCAAATCACATTTACTCTCAGTTTTAGCACCTAATTATTATGTTGTGTCCAACACTACAATACCAGAAAGGCTTCTCTTAAAAAAAAAAAAAAGTCATTAAAAGCAACAGGCAAACAGCAGCACAGCTGTTTTCTTTCATAAACATATTTAGCAACTGAGACCTTGTAGTGTTATTTATGAGACTGCCACGTTCACCCAGCACCTTAAGTTATTAATAGCTTGTCTGCCTCTGGCATGAAAAAAACATCTTGTTGAATTTAAGCGATCCTTGCATTCTTAGCCTTCAAAACTATCAATGTTAGCAGGGGGAAATATATATATATACATATATATATATATAAAATTAAACAACAAAGTACAGAAAAGGGAATAGATTAATTCCAACGCAGTTCCTGTGAAGGTGTCATGCCAAAGAAGATCTACAAAGCATGGAGCCAGCAAAATATGATGCTTTTTTGGGTGGTTTTTTTGCATGGTTCTCTGCCTGGGGAGAAACTGCAGGATGTATATACAGAGGAATCTGGATTCCTTGTCAGGGACTAAGTGCCTAAAAGCCAGGCATCACCTCAACCTAGCTGATCTCATGAGGGGGTGCCAGGTTAGCACGGCCACATGCAAAATGACACTAAGTCCCAGAGCAGCCCCAGGGTTTCTCCAGCTTGGTGGGATGATGTGTGGTGGGGCACTGGTAATGCTCAGGGCAACGCACCAAGGTGCTAAACTTTCTAAGCAAGCACAGGCAACAGGCAGAGAAGGACATGGAGGCAGCTGCCGGTTGTCACAGTGCTGATCCTTTCACGTGTTACAGTGCACAACAGTGAAAACGGGACGTGGATTAAATTCATAAAAAAAAATGCACCACAGACACCATGTCACTAAGAAAGCCAGTAACTTTACTGATTTGTCTGCAAAATACAAATTATACCTTATTTCCAGCAGGAGAATCTTTTGAAATTTTCCCATTTTTGTTCACTACAGACAGCTGAATTAAGTCCCTTGAGATACACAGATGTGGTTTAACTTAGTTATAACATCTTGTCATCTAGTGGCGACAAAGTCCAGCTTATGCCGCTGTGAGCCTCTACTTTAATATTTGTTGCAAATGCTTGTATGCTCCCATTTACAAGCTATTTTGTTATCACCATTGTTTTATGGAAGCAAATCCCCATGAAAGAGAAGAAAAAAAGAAAAAAAAAAAAAAAGGAAAAGGATACAACAAACCATCTGAAGCAATCCAAGTGTAATGCCTGTGGTAACCCAGGTCTGGCATCAGTTACTCCACAAAAGACTCTGGTACTGCTTTTATTAATTTCTTTTTGATATATATATTTTTTAAGGTTTTTTTTTTTTTTTAGATGAGTTACTTAACTGACCTTTTTTGAATCAAACTGAGGTACGGATCAGTCTGAGGTATGAGCAGGGAAGGTAGAAACGCAACATCTGATTATGAAAATAATCAAACGGATACTTTTGATGCAGAAGGTCTGTGGCTCAAAGCTTGGATTGCTCCACATCTTTGGTTAAAATATATTAACAAAAGCCTTTTATTACATCTACAGTCTGAAGCATTCTAACAGACACCAATGTTCCATCAGTCCTTCAAGAGACCTGTAGTGGCAGGAAATTAATGCCATATAACTGACGACATCACAGCAGATGGCACAAACAGGAACAGATGAAGTATGCCATGTTTAGGCAACAGCCTTTATTGAGGTTTCAAGTGGCTTTTAAAAAATTACAAAGCATTTACCTTCAAGGCGAAGGGAAGAAGGAAAAACACAACAGCTCTGTTAGGACTATAGATAAAAGAGGGTATATAGGATAACACGTACAATACAAAAGGGTTGACATCCTTGAAAACAGTCTAAGAGTTCTTTTATTCTTACGCTAGCTTTACCTGAAAAAGATCTGAGGACAACAGATATTTTTATATTATTCATTAAAAACTGCTAAATTCCTCTTCTGGGAAAAATATAAGCCATTTTGTTATAAAACACAACTTTTGAAAAACACTGAAATGACAAAAGCTTTACTGCGAATGGCTCAATGCATACAATATACAGGTTGTGCAGATAGGGTATATCATATAATTGTCACCAGCAATTAAACACTAACTGACAACACCTTTTAATAGAGGTTAGCTTAGCTATAACAATACTTGCAGATGTCTAGAATGCCACTTCAGGTGTTTGAACTTACAATTAAGAATGTTGCCTAAAACATTATATAGCATGGGTTAAGGTAAAGTAAATGTTAATACTCTTTCAGGGCTCTGCCCCAAACTCCTTAAATACAAAGGAATCACACAATAAACCCAAATTAGCTTTGCAAATACAATAAATGGTAAGGTACAGATAAAGGAACAAGAAAGGTAGACAGTTAGTTTACAGAAAGTGACTTCACAATCAAAGTTGTGCTTCTTATCATTAGATCAGTTTGCAAATATGCATTATCCCCCACAATTTTGCCAGTATGAGTTAGCTGCCCTCTGCAGCAGGAACAAGAGGGACGACTGGCATTTATTTTCACTTGATTTTTGTTCTAGTCATGTTTATACAAAAAAAAAAAAAAAAAAAAAAATCACTGTCAGAGTTAATATAAATTGCCCAGGCAATACTTTTTTCACGCTACTTTCTGCTTAGTTACTTGCAGTAATATATTACACTGCATCTTCATTAAATATGGTATCTTTCCATTTCTCATGCGTTGCTGAGGCAAATCGCAAGGTAAACTATTAATATGGCTATTTGTCATATATCAATAGACCAAATCCCCTTCCCCACTGACAAGTTTCTACTACAATACTGATAAAGTTGTATTTTTTTTTTTTTCTTGAAATTACAAGGTACATTTGTGATATATTTGCATATTTTTGACACACCAAAGTTTAAAATTCTCTGAAGAGATTTATGAGTATAGGTTCATCTGAAAGTGAAGAAAGTGGTTTCAAAAACAGGGTTTTTTTTGTGTTTTAAAATTAATTATGGGCCCCATTTTACCTTTTTTTAATTTTTTTGGTGTTTTTGTAATTTTTTAGGGTTTTTTTGGTTTTTTTTTTGGGTTTTTTGTTTTTTTTTTCTTTTTTTTGTGTTTTAAAACATGCGTATCGTTTCCTTTACCCTGCAGATTGCTACACAAGATAAGATGGATGCATTAGTAGCACAGTATTCCGCTTAAAGAAGTTTCCAGATTATGCACTAGTCCCTGCACGGCTGAGAGTGCCTGTAAGGCAGGCTTCTATAAAGTCATGATAAGTGAAAAGCGTTATGTTGTAATGCACGCCGTAGTCTGTTCATCACCCTCTACTACAGAGAGGTACACTCTACCACTGAGCAGTGCACAGCAACTGCACGTATAGGTGGGAAATAGAGCGTGGATTTCCCTTAACAAAATGTTCTGTGTCGATGTTTAGCTGTCGCAGCTATATTCTTCGTCATAGTGTCAACGTGTGTAGGTGAGAGTTGGAAGGAGTCTTGGAAAAAGGAGAAAAAATACAATTTTACTATGGCACTAACATTTTGCTTACACACTTTCCCCATTCAACAGAAAGGTTAAACTGAAACATTTGAACATACCATTTTATTCTAATAAACAGGAGGGACAACGAGGGACTTCAAAGAGATGATACATTCCCTCTGGTCAAGCTATTTTAAGTCAAAGGAACAATATGAGGCAGGAGAAAAAGCGGGTGCCCTGTGCTGAAGCGAGTCTGGCTAGGCTGCGAACACGCAGGGAGCATCGTTCAACAACGCGCCCGCTGCGGGGTTGACATCACCGCGGAGGCCCGTGACAGCCGGGGACCTGACGGCCAATACTGGCTGCGTGGACATGAACCAGCTTTTAAGCGGCCCTTTTTAATTGCTGATCTCTCCAGAAGGTTTAGATCCGTTTAGGGAGAGAGAGAGAGAGAGAGAAAAAGAGAGGGGAGCGATCTTTGCAGCACGCGCGCGCTCGCGTCCGATCCCTCCCTTTAAACCCCTCCTTGCCGCTTCTGCAAATAGTCACCTGCACTCACGTAACCGACAGCCGTGAGAGCTGTACATCCAATTCTGACAGGCAGAATACCAGCTTCACGAATGAGAAAGGGCCACGTTATGCCGCTTTGTCATTTAACCCATGGAAAACTACGAGATACGCAGGACAATAAGTAATAGAAGGGCCCTTAACTTGTTACAATGCACAAAACAGCATGAAAGAACTAATCAGTATATACAACAGATCGCAGTTCACCCAACTGATTGTAAAATGCTGTATTAAAATGACTTAAAGTTGTTACACCATGGGTAAATTCTTACTCTTTACAGATCGGTCTTTCAACAGCCGACTTCGATCTGCAAAATGTATACCCAGTAAAAGAAAAAACTGAAAGAAAATAGTTAAATGTGCAACTGCACAAATATAATTCCCCACTATTAAGATAACAAAAACTTTTGCTATTACCATAATTATTATATATATTAGAAAGCTATACACAAGCATGTTAATTTCACAGATTTTTTTTAAAAGATTCTTAATATTTTATATAATTAGAAATACACATTTCAAAAACAAAACTTCTGCAAAGAGAAAACAGTTATCTTGGTTAGCAAAGCATGGAGTTCTTCATGGCTTAGGGTAGTGCTTTCTATACAAAAAGTCCTTTTTGTTTGTTTCTTCAGGACTGTTTAAAAGATTAGCGAAGCTATCAAGGAAAAAAAAGAACACATTTTGGCTTAAGGAAACTACAAAAGCCACAAATGCTTTGCAAACTCTGTCTTACTTTTTAATATGAAAATAAGCAAAATGTAATGTACATATTTTTATTTTTTTTATTTTTTATTTTCTAATAAGTGATGCAGACCCAGAATTTTTTGAAATTAAATACGTTAGCCCTCGAACTCAACATCTTTACAAGTATGGTCCTCTTCAAATGTTTTGATCCTTTTTTAGCTGGGCGCCATACTCTATAATGATACTGCCTGCACGTTTGTGAGCACTTTTCAGTTACGTTAGGTGACCCGGTCTCTTTCTAGCATCAATTCATGGCCACCCAACTGCTGGGTCTGTCAAAACATCTGTACATTTTTTTTATATGTTGCATAACAGCTGCTTTCTCTCTCAGTAAAGATCTGCCAGTTTTCCGGCAAATGTGTTTTTTTTTTTTTTTCCTTTTGTCTATTTACATGTAAATAACGTTGAACCTGCAACATGACACTATCTATTGTAACATACATTTTGCAAGGGAGCACAACAGTGAAAAGAAGTTAGCCTTAAAGTCTATTTTGTACAAGTGTTCCGTTGTACAACTCAAGTGCTAAGCTTATCTCAGCATTTCCGTTTATCCTTACACTGTATCATCACTGAGGCAATTTAAAAGTACTTTTACAAAACAAGAGTACCTGACTTTTTTTTTTTTTCTTTTTTTTTCTCCACACACGGCACATATAATGCATATCGACCCCCCCCTCCCCCTCCCTCCCCTCCCCCATTAAGGTATAGCACACACACACACTGCAAGAAGGAAAAAAAAATAACCCAACAAACCCCAAAACCAAAAAAAAAAAAAAAACCCAACCAAAAAAAAAAAAAATTAAAAGAACCAAATAAAACCAACCCCCCAACTAATAGGTAATAATAATAATAATGTTATCATGTCGCCCATCCTTCAGACAGCCGCATGCGCTTGACAGAGGGGCTTTCCCTTTCGTCCGGCGAAGGTCTGGTGAGTCCAATGGGGGAGTGGAATTCGTTCCGGTGATCTTCCCGGTCACTTCCATCGTAGGAACTGCTACAGCTGCTCAAACTGTCAACTGGAGATCTCCCCGCCTCATGGCGCGTGTGCTGTGGGTATCTCGAGGGTGTGGTGGTACGATCTCTAGGAGGAGAAACAGGTTCTGACTTGATGTTGAGGCTTTGAGTAGAAGGCAGGGAGAGATTTGTACTCTGAGATAAATGAGTGCTAGTGCAAGCTCTGTAGGAGGAAAGGAAACCCAGTTACAGACGGAGGAGGCTTGGAGCCCCCAGATATGCACAAACACTCACACGAAACACCAGTGTAAAGGCTCGCGCAGGGCCAGCGCGTGCGGGCCGTGTTCTGGGTGGAATTCCCAAATTCAGGAGATGAAAGCATCGCCACGAACGTGGTTGCCTGGAGCGGGACGTGCCCTCAGTTTAGAAAGGGGAGGGTCTCGCTTTTTATCTTTTTTTTTTTTAATTCTTTTTAAAATTGTCTTTTGACTCAAGAATCACACCAAATTTTGGAAGGCGAGCCTTTGCACTGTTGGTACCACCTGCAGGTTTCTTTATGACTACTCTTGTGTGTGTGTGTGTGTGTGTGTGTATGCACTAGCTGAGACAGGGGAAGCAGGGACTTTCTGCTGGGATCAACCCAATTGATTTGAACGCACCCAAGCACTTTTACTCTGACAAGCCACTTCAGATGCAAAGCAGAAACAAAGATTTGGGCCAGGTACATTTTATGCCTTTCAGATGTGAGTTGAAATTACCAGTCCTAGGATTGACACCAGTGAAATACCACAGGTAAGCAAGGTTTAGATACGATTTCGCGATTTAAATCTATGAATTCCTAACTCCTCACAGAATGCTTTTGAATAAACTACCAAAGAGAAGCTGAAGAGCAGTGGAAGATGTCAGAGGACTGTGCTGTTTGTCTCTGGGAGAGCCCGGCTTAGCGGATGCCCCAAGCACTGCGAGAAAAACCTTCGCTAAGAACTTTTTCAGAGGCAAGACATGTAGCTATTCTAAGTGCGTTTCTGTGGGCAGGCCGTGGCAGAGGAAAGCTGAAACATGCAGGGAGGAGAGCAAAGGCTTCATGGGAGCAATGAGATCACTTGCATCTGCGGGATGATTTGTACAAAAGCACCACCTCCTGGTAAAACCTGACTTTTCCTTATTAAAACTGACTTTCTCAGCGCGCACACTCCCACGTTACGTTCCACTTGGGGATGGTTCGCCAGGCTGAAGTCGGTGTCTAACCCCAAAGACACAGTCTGAAGGCCTCTAGCAGTCAGTATTCATATAGGGGTGGGTGGGAGCGGGGGGGGACACTGAGAGCAGTTGGGGTAACAGGCCGCTTGCCCTCAGAAAACTTTAAACCCGAAGGGATGTGCACGCGTTTTTATGGCAAGCAGAAGAAATATTGGGATTTGGAAGTAATTTTTTAAGCACGTTAGAAGAAACAATTGGGTTTAGATGTGGTCTTTTCATTTATTTAAATATTTGACTTTGCCTGGTATCTCATTAACTGGGAGTTGAGCTTTACTTAAGCAATGCTTACTACAGCCTTGCTGAGAGGCCAAAGGTTGTTTCCTTTTCTTCCGACAGATTTAAAATGGAACTATGTGGTTTCATTATTTGAATGGTATCAGCTGCTTTTATCAGGAATTACTGCAGTCTTTAGGAACGGATGGATCTCGTTAGGAAACAGAGAAAACAGGATGTTTACCTCCAACTGCATTTATCTACCCTTCATTCCTGTACAGATGAATGTGCCAGATTTGCAGCAATCCCCTTCACAAGCCACAGAGTTAGTAATAGCCCTCGCTGTAGCAAATGTAGACTTTTTTTTTTTCTTTTTTTTTTTGGCAAAGAGGACGTTTTCTATGCTTTTGTAACTATTAAATTAACACATATAAGAAACTATAAATATGTCATTCCAGTCTAGTGAAATATTCCACTCTGTCCCTGGAAACTACTTGAAAAGAATCCAAGAAAAATTATAAAAAACCCCAACATTCTTAAGGGTTTAGGGTTTTTTTTATTTTATTTTATTTTGTTTGATTTCTTTCGCTTTTCATTTCCAGTGACTTTATTTTTCAGTTGCTTAGGAGATGCTGGGACTTCACCTGGGAAAGCAGGCTGCCAGTTTAGCATGCATGACAAGATTACATCCGATTTCCGATGCCAAGCTTATAGCTAAACCCGAAAGACCTATAATGCAGGATGGTGAAGCCTGGGGATTTGATTTAGAGATGTTTGATATGAGCAGATGACATGTCACTTTGCAAAGCTGGGGACAGCTAAAAACCCCTGCTAGTTAAAACCAACCATATTCATTCAAATTTGTTCACACGGACCATACTTGCTGTGTGACAGCCCCCAAAGGAACAAATCTAGAGGGATAAGCTGCATTTTCTATGAAGCAGAGCTAGTAATGCCACACTGTAGTGTTCCTTTTTAAATAGTACTGCAGTGCTGAGTGTAAGAATGCATCTCTGCAGACTCTTCTTTAGGTTCCTTGTGATTCATCAGCAGGGTTATGTAAATAACTGGCACACTAATTTTACAAATGCTACAGGTTGGTCTGCATTTTGAGCACTTTTTGGTAAATGGAAAAAAGATTAAGTTGTCGTTTTGGTAGGTCAGGACTAAATTTTTGAGATTTGGAACAACATAAATAAAGCAATTAATTTGTGTCACAATTCAGGTGTTCTTTTCTTCTTAAGCATGGCCTTTTTCTGCTGAATATGTTTCTGAATGGTAATGTCTGTTTTGTTGGTGACTATAATTGACATTATTTCATTAACGTTTTCAGAAACATTTTAATGAGACTCTCCAGTAAGCTAATGTGGTCAGTTACAAAGGAGATCTACTGCTACACATAGATGTGAGCGGTGAATCACAGAATCACTAGGTTGGAAAAGACCTTTAGATCTTCCAGTCCAACTGTACCTGTCTTATGCTAAACCATATCCCTGGATACCTCCTCTACCTGTCTTTTAAACACATCCAGGGTTGGTCACTCAACCCCCTCCCTGGGCAGCCTGTTCCAGCACCCAATAACCCTTTCAGGGAAGAACTTTTCCCTAACATCTGATCTGACCCTGCCCTGGCACAGCATGAGGCCATTTCCCCATGTCCCATCTCCTGTCCCCTGGCTGAAGAGACTATCGCCCACCCCTTTACAACCTCCCTTCAGGTAGTTGTAGGTGGTGAGAAGGTCTCCCCTCAGCCTCCTCTCCTCCAGGCTAAACACCCCCAGCTCCCTCATCTGCTCCTCATAGGATTTTTCCTCCAGCCCTTTCCCCAGCCTGGTTACTCTTCTCTGGACATGCTCCAGGACCTTGATGTCCTTCTGGTACTAAGTGGCCTAGAACTGGACACAGCACTTGAGGTGCAGCCTCACCAATACTGAGTACAGGGGCACAATCCCTTCCTCTGGACCTGCTGGCCACACTGTGTCTGGCACAAAACAGGATGCTGTTGGCCTTCTTGGCCACCTGGGCACACTGCCGGCTCATATTCAGTTGGCAGTCACCCAACACCCTCAGGTCCTTCTCTTCCTGACAGCTCTCCAGCCAGTCTCCCCCAAGCCTGTATCGCTGCAGGGGGTTGTTATGTCCCAGGTGTGGGACTCTGCACTTGGCATTGTTGAACCTCATCCCATTGAGCCTCCCTACCCTCAGGCAGATTCCTCAGACACTTCTTCCCACCTTAGTGTCATCTGCAGACTTACTGAGGGTCCAAAAAATTACAACTCTGTTTGTTACTGGATGGTTTCTTGTGTGTAAGTGTAGAAACAACTGTCTGCATCCACATGTAACAATGCAGGCTTTAAACTGTTGCTTCAAGTATTTATGTAGTTTTGGTCCAGGCATGCCCTACGTTCATCACGTGAAACCTACACTAAGGTAACTGAAAAACAAACAGGTTTTGAACACGGAAAATGACTTTAAAGGACTGTGTATAATGATAAACACTCAGTCAGTGCCATGTAGTCCGCTCATGTCGATGCAGTCACTTTTTTTCCATACATTGTATGAAAACATTTCATATTATGGAGACAATGGAGAAAACTAAAATTATGATTTTAGACAGCAGTCCCTGTTAAGACCATTATAGTGAAAATGTTTATTTAGAACATAGCAGCCACGTGGGAGAAACACTGGTTCCTATCGGGGTCCTGTGTAAGAGGTGGGGAGCAAGTCGGGATGCAGCGAGCCTGCAAGCAGGTTTAGTTCTTGCTGATGCCAGTGAGATCAGTTCTACATCTGTCTCTACCTGTTCAAGTCTCTGACTGGTATGGGTGCTCAGCATGCACAGATTGAAGTGCAGGGCTGAGCAGGTGATGGCGGGAGGACATGGATACGCACCAGAGGCGTTTTTACACAGGGAGGAAGTGGTCTGTTCAAAGAAGAAACAGCCTCACATACCTCTTTTGTGCCCACACTTGCTTCTCTAAATTAGTTTGCTTCCTCAATTTACGCAGTTTCCCCCCCCCCCTAAATATATATAAGGAACAATTGAAAATTCACTGCAAAATTTAGTTATGTAACTTTAGTCAAGTGCTGGTCTATAACTAGGAGAATAGAGGATATTTTGGACTTGCTAGCAAAGCAATCTTCCTTCATCCCCTCTGTTTTTATTTCAGGTAAAAGCAAAGGTGTGGGGTTTTTTTTTTTTTTAATGTATTTTGATCAATGTAAAAGTAGAATAAGAATTTCTGTGTCAAGATATTTTGATTAGCTCTTACACACTAAGGTCTACATTTGAAAAAAGAAATTTCTAAACAAAGAATAATATGAAAATGAGTCATTGTAGTATCTTATTTACAATGGTGGCATGAGAAAAAAAGGCTCAATCTCAAATATAAAATGGAAGGAACAACATGGAAGGTGGCAGAACTGCTACAAATTCACAAAACATGATGCCACAGTATCTAAGTTTTTCAGTAAAAATGGTTTAATGGAGAATATTTGCCCCTATCTAGCTGTGGCCATCACCTAATCAAAATTAGTTGTTGCTAGGCAATAAGTTTGCTGTGTGCCACAGAAAAAGTCAACAATACGGATAGATTTGGGCAATTTTTTATGTTCAAGTGGGTAGAAGTTTGGAGAAACTTCTTTTACATAAACAATTATCTATATTGATGATTTTTCAGATGGAATACTGTGACCATGTGTCTATGTTTTATATGACTTATATTTTAGGAATGCCAAAATTTCACCTGTGGGTGATACTGAAGAAAGAGAAGATTCCCTCATAGACTGGGAAATATGGATGGAAGAGAACATGTCTAAAAAATGTAGATAATTTATTTCCAAGTTTGCTGTGGACTTCCCTTCCTGTTAGCAGCCTCTTTAGTCCATATTAAATAAGCAGTAACCCTCTATATAAGAGACACTGAAGCAATATTCAGACACAGTCATAGAATCATAGACTTTCCTGAGCTGGAAGGGACCCCTAAAGATCATGAAGTCCAACTCCTGGCTCCACACAGGGCCAGCCAAGTTAGAGCAATCCCAAACTTCTGGGAGGGACTGGGTTTCAGTGGGATTTGTGCATATTATTTCCAGACACAGACCTAGCTAAAAAGACCACAAAAGTAATATTCTGCTTTTTAACCTAAACAGTTGAAAAGTCTACCTTGTCTTAATGTTCCAATCATATCAAAACAGGCTCTACACTGCTATCCTATTCACCAGGCTCAGCAAAAGGCCAAAAGCTGTGCAGACATGAGAAGCGAACTGTTCCCATGTCTTCAAGTATTTGCCCTCAAGCCCACTGGCACTGATATGGTTGTGAAGTCATTGCAGAGTCAACATGTAGAGTTGAGAGTTAAGTTGTATAGAACTCCAATTATCTTAAAGATGGATCTGACACTGCTGCTGAGATCGTTTCGAACTTATCTGGAGCAAGCGAATGCATCTAACCATATCCTACTCTATTTCTTCTGCCAGACACTGAGGAAACAGAGCTGGTTTTCATCTTCAGGCTTTGGTACAAACACCAAAACTTGCTGGAGAACTAGGATGTCTCTTGCAGTAACTCTGTTTTCTCACAGGTCTTTACAGCCTACTGTTATCAACAAGCATCTCAGGACTGCCAAATCTTTCCAATACACAACCTGACTTTGTACAGGGATTTGGGTGCTCAAACCCTTTCTAGACATATTTTCTCAAATGTCAGGGGATAACTATAATTTTGTGCGATTCTTTTGATCTTCCTGCAAATTCTAGCTCAGGTTGACACGGACTGAATATGTTCTGTCTAATTTCAAGTTTTCAAAATAATCCAAAAGTTAGCACAGGTGCTTTTGCATGTAGGGCTCAGTGACTAAAATAAAATAAAGAAATGCTTTAGATTTTCTGCAGAGACAGAAGGCTTCTCCAGGACTGTCAATGAAGCTGAATTCATTTACAAATCACTGAAAGAATAATAATAAAAGTAGCAACTCAGAACGTATTCCACCAGCAGCGGCCAATACACTTTGACATTCTGTGATATGAATTAACAAACAGATGACGATGTGTGACATATCTGAAAAGGCATGTAGTTAGCTCAGGATTTAATTTATTCCTGGGGTTTTTTTTTTTTGGTTGACCAAATAGCCTTATTATTTTATTTGGTACACCACTGAAAACAATCAGTTTATGGTAAGGTTATGTATACATTGATATCTCCTGTGAGTTTTCAGTTTATTTGAGGCTTCGTGTCTTTGGTTGTACAGTTAGCCTGAGTGTTGCCCCAGAAACAGTGCAAACTCAAACAGAAAATAGAAGCAGCATAAAAGAAAGGTTGTCAGACTATTTTTTCTAGCACAGCAACTATTTCATTTGTATGTTTTTATGGAGTTAGCATCTAGATATGCTTATTTATATAGAAATGAGGTTTAGTTTTTTTGTTTGTTTCCTCTGAAATGCTTGTACAGCTGTCCTTCAGAAACCCAAGCTGCACATCAAGTTACAAGAAGTGGTCTGATAAATTAGAAGGAGAATTTTGAAGCTTAAGCCACATTTGTAGAATTAAATAGTTTCACATTATGGCAACCACCTTGCAAAAATATAGTGCATACATGAAAGACTTTCTGAAAAAAATTTTAAAAAGGGTTTTACCTGTCAAATGCATGTGAATGAAATTTATCTTCATAAATAGAATCATGGCATGCATTAGTTTGGCAGGGATTTTTAAAGGCCATCTAGTCCAAACTCTCTGCAGTGGGGTGGGACCTGATCACTTGATCAGGTCGCTCAGAGCCCCAGCAAGCCTGACCTTCAATGTCTCCAGGGATGAGGCATCCACCACCTCTCTGGGCAGCCTGTTCCAGTGATCCACCACCCTCGTGTTAGAAGAATTTTTTCCTAATATCCAAACTAAATCTCCCCTTTCCTAGTTTAAAACTGTTACACCTCATCCTATCTCTCCATGCCCTTGGGAGCAGTTCTTCCCCAGCTTTCTTATAGGCACCTTTCGAGGACTGGAAGGCTGAAATACACTCCAATCACTTTCACTTCTATTTTTATAATGAAAACTTTTAAAATTCAAACAGGTCTAGCCATACCTTAGGCTACATGAGGTGTACTGACGACTGCCTACAGCCTTACACAAAAGAAATTGCAGATACCAGGATGTCTGAAATGCTACTCCATGACCCCATAGGTTGCTTTTTCGTGTTAAGGTGACTTCCCCATGTGAATTTTCACACTTTTAAAAATCCTGAAATGATTTAGCAGTGAATAAATCTCTGGAAATTAGCCACCAGAGGGCATGAATACCCGTCCTCCTCAACACAGGCAAATCACAACCAGCTCTGTGGGCTTATGGTCCTTAGGCCTGGATGTGTTATTTGCTTTTAGAAAGCATTTCCAAAGAAATGAAACTGGACTGTCAGACCTGGGCAGAAGGGCTTAGGTGATTGTTGTATAGGGTTAACTCTGAATCTCAGGGCAAACCACAATGTCACTCTTAATTTAAAATATCTGGAGATTTTTCAAGTTTACTGTAAATGTTTGTGCTTTAGTAACTGGAAATAAAAAGCATGAATGTCAAAAGGCAGCAAGAGCACAATCTAAGTGTTTAGGGTGTTCAGCTTGGTCTTCAGCAGTGAAATAAAGCGCTACTTAAAGAAATAAAGAGACAAACATGAGCAGCAGACTTTACTACACTACTTGGAAAATGTCATGGACACAATATTTAATGTCAGCTCCCTAACAAACTTTTCATGAAATACATAGTTCCAGTTTTGCAAGTGGAGTTCCTACACATAGTAAATATGTGTGGATATGTTCACTTGGTGTATTTCAGGTTTGGGGTTGCTGGGGAGACAGAAGTCACTGCAGAACGACAGAATAAAGAAAACACTGCTTACCCCAATTGACTGAGGGCAGATGGTGGCATGTTATGTAGGTGTTGCTGTTGCCAGCCAGTCACAGAACCAAGGTGAAGAGCACTGGCTGTATTAAACCCAGAGAGAGATGATATATCTGCACTACTCAGAGAATATTCTAGAATTTGAAAACAGAAAAGACAATAATTAAAAGAGAATTATGGGGGAAGCAATTAAACAATAACTAGCATCATAATTTTCACATCACTTCATACGCCTTTTAATTTTAATTACACCAATCACATTAAGTTGCAGCAGAAAAAAAAAAAGTAGACCTTCCTCTCCCTCAACTCATTAACTCAGAAGCAGATAATGTACTAATAATTTGCCTATAATTTAGCAAGACTTTTCTGGATCTGCAGGATCCACAGCATTCTTAGCCTGCATACCCACCATAATACAACCACACGTAACTACACAGGGTGAAAGACTTCAAAAAACAATACTGTTTTGGCCACAGTCTTCCTGGCAGAACCCACCAGGCAGTCTGTATCTGAACAACACATGCCTCCCCTAAAAACACTGGCTCCACATGCCAGCGTGCTTGACACAGCGGCAATGCACAATGGGCTCGGGAAAGGATCTCTTGAGGCTTCCTTTCCAGTCTCTTCCAGGTGTGTATGTGATAGCCCTCATGGTTACTGAACTCCTTTTTGAAGCCAGCAAAAACAGTTGCTCCTGCTGCCCTTATGACTTTGGGCAGGTGAGCTCAACTACCTGAAATTACCTGTGGTGTTCAGAGGATTAAGAAACGTCTTTTAAGTTATGTTTTTTCTTTTTTTTTCTTTAATTAATGCCAATGTAAGAAAGCTATCAAAGCTGTTTTCCATTCAAACAAACCAGCTAACTTTTAAACAGGCATGTCTCAAGTTAGTGAAAGACTCAGAGTAAGTATCTGAGGTGCAAAAGCAAGTCAGCTATGAATTTTTCATTTTTTCCCAATGAACATTAGCTAATCCCTTAGTACTGAGACAGGCATTTGTCAGCACCTTCCTCCCTCCCCCACCCTCTGCATCTTCCACCGATACTTACCAGTACCATATGTTGTTGAGATGGCTGATGGGTATCCTCCCATCCCTTGCCCTGGTAGAGTAGGAGTTGCTACGGAAACCACTGGAGTAGCCAATGACTGAGCAGACTGGGAGTTATTTATCCTTTGATTCTTTTAAAGTAAGTAAAATAAACATATTATTCACTGGTTTTAAGTCAGTTGAGTGTATTAGCTTTTGGGGTATGTTTTGAGCATGAAAAATACAAGCTGATACAAATTTCTAGAAATTAATCATTTAACATGTGGCTTTTATGAACTCTGCCAACCCTATCATTTACAAGCCTTCAAGAGACTAGTTGTCACCATAGTAACCCATTACATCAGTATCTCCTAGGTAACTGAACTAGTAGCAAGTAAGACTGCTTTTACTGCGGGTAGAAGAAGTACAGATCATGTGAAATATGTGAACTATATTCCCATCGTTTTATTGGGGAAAAAAAAGGGAAAAAAACCCAGAAAAAAAAAAAGAAGAAAAAAGTGGGGGGTGATGAGGTGGGCAAGGGCAAGCCCCAGGCCCAGTCCTACTGGATTTTGTGCTTGGAAGGTGAGGGGCACCCCCAGGTCGCTGAACAGTGAGCTCTTACCAGCAGATGGTGCTCGGGCTACTTCGTTTTTGTGCAATAAAACAAACTTCGAGCCATTTAGGTAGCACAGCAGTTAACGCGTTTAACTCCGGGGAACTAGAAGCAGCGCTGTAAAAACTGCGCTAGAGAACTCTAATCCTGCCAGTGGAGGGATGAAATGACCAGAAAGCCACCAAAAAAAAAAATGCCACCATCTTCAGCAGCACAAGTTCACATGCTGTCAAAGCACCAGCACCAAGAAAGATTTATCCCAGCATGCATAACTTGAACATGTGCAGCAACAGTGCCTGGCCCTCCGTACATTTAAAAAATGACTTTTTTGGGTTTTCACAATAGCTGTGGTAAAGTTTTTGCACTTTATTCCAACAAGCACTTCACCTCCACGAGTATCAACCATACGAAAGAAAATGATTCTCTTTTCCTTGGTTAGTAAGGTGAACATTGCTATCACTTACCAGAAGCAGATCAACATCCTCAGACTGAGTGCATAGGGAAGGAGTGTTAAAAATTAGTGAGTGTAAATATTTCCCAGGGTGCAGATTTCTAACCTTCATTTCTAGTTTTTGTTTGAGAGGGGAGGCAAATTAAACGCTTTCTGACCATGGTTTGGAAAAACAGGACTGTGCAGGTCTCCTCTTTGCCCTTCTAATGGGATATTTGTCTCAACAGTGAGGGCAATCTATCCAGTTTTCAGCACAAGACTTTCTCTGAGAATCCATTATTTCTTCTGCAGCCCCAATGACTGCAGACTGTGTTGCTATACCTGGTTTCAGGAGACCTGACCATTCACAGAATCCCTTGGAAAGTATCAGTTTTAAGGACCTTGGAACAAATTATTTGATGCAGACAGCTTGTCACTGCCTTGGTCGACTTTGAGCATTGTCCCTGTAGGAAACTTATTTGTTACTTCTTCCCTCAGAAGGCAGCATCACATTTATGGGGGGGAAGGGGTTTAGCTTGGTGTTCAAGGTTCATCTATCATGTGTCAAGCTAAAGTAGACAGCTTGGAGGTTGTTTTAATAGTGCCTATTACATAATGGAAAAGTGTCTTTATAGTGTCCCTTAAATCTAAAATAAAGATCCTTTTTAATTTAAGTTCACTTTTAATGTTAAATCACTCACAAAATATTTACTTGTAACCACAAAACAGCTTTCGGAAGGGAACTGCAAGTTACACATAGACGCTGTCACAATGCAACCTCCTAGCACAATAGCCTACCTAAATTTTGTTAATCCTGGCAGGAGATACAGCAATTTCATGCTCTTTTTAAAAAATCCTTTTCTACTTACTCTTTTCATTATAAAATTTGGCTTTTGGAGCTCAGATTGATCGAGTTGAAATAGTTAATCTGCTACCTGCTAAGAGTCCGTGTGGCTAAATATTTAAGGAATACATAGGTTAGGGATACTCAGGGTTAAAATCAGCCTTTGTAACAAATCCAGGAAAGGCTTTTCCAGCTACTAGGAAAGAGACTGCAGAAGTTTAGACTATGCAGGACAAGAGTTCCTATTTTGCAACTCAATAGAAAAAAGGGAGGAAGTAAATATGACTTCATAAAAGCAATCGAAATGGCTCTGCCTACATCCTCAGCTTGATGTCAAGCCTTAAGGTTGGGCGGAAAGACCAAACAAGCAAGGATGTGGAGTGTTATTCTGGTGGGTTTAGTTGCTCGAGCGGGCCTTGAAACTCCTAAATATCTCTTATTTGAAGGAGATGGGGGGGGTAAGGGGGGGGAAGAAAAAAAGCTTTGAAAAATGTTTTACCACTGATGGCATTGTATTCTTGCTGCCAGGTGGAATAAGCACGCGGAGATCTGGTTTACGGTTGTTCATTCCCAAATTCATTGGAGGCGGAGATTTTGCTTGCATGTTCTTGTTCAAGTTGCCAGGTGAGACCAGCAGACCTGGTGAGTTGCGGGGGTTGCCATATCCATTTCCTGCACAGGTTAATTAATTAAAAAAAAAAAAAAAAGGAAAATAAAATAAAATGAAAAAAAGAGTGAGAATGATTCTAAAAAATGTATTCCTTAAGACTCGGACACAAAAAATGTCAAATTAAAAAAAAAATAAAAATCAAGGTAAGTACCCATTGCCATCAAATGTATTTTTATAGAAAAATACAACACATTCCCTATTTGGAACAACAGGTCTTAAAATGCTTTCTCTCGTGGCAGCCAACGTCTGAAATTAACTTGATTATATGACTCTGCTTACAGTACTACAGTATATAATACAATATGGGGTGTGCTCAAAGCAGCCAAGATCTAACATTTGCTTTACAATAGTATCAGGGAAGCCTGACGGATCTTATGGCTTAAAAAAAAAAAAAAGCCTAGCTTTGCAATGTTTTCTCAACAACTACAGAGGATTCTGCCTTGCCTGACTCAGCCCTTTCCAGGTCATGATTTTGTTTTGCTTTGAAACAAAGGATGAGCAGAGCAAGGCTGTAATTTCCAGAAAAGGCAGGGGGAGGACTAGGAGGACTCTTAAATGTTTTTGTCTCTCTTTCACCAAACTTTTGGGACCTGATTCTGTCAACACTAAAGTCAATGGGAGCAAGAGCATAACCTTATTTGGAAAACACCACCACATCTTTCAACTTCATCTCTCTCTGCTGCTTTCGGCAGGCCCCAGGAACAGCTCTGACAGGCAAATGCTTCATTTGCCTTCTTCAGAGAAGGATTTCCTCCCCTCACTGCACAGTAATGGCTACTGCATATCCAGCAGGTTACTGACCAACTGCTTAAATATAAAATGAGGCCTTCCTATCTCATCCACTTCATTTCACTTCTCACCCACACAGACTCCAGGGAAAGCAAGGACTTATAGAATCATAGAATCATAGAATGGTCTGTGTTGGAAGGGACCCCAAGGATCATAGAGCTCCAACCCCCCCCTGCCACAGGCAGGGCCACCAACCTCCAGGCCTGGATCTACACAAGGCTGCCCAGGGCCCCATCCAACCTGGCCGTGAACACCTCCAGGGATGGGGAATCCACTACTTCTCTGTGCAGCCTGCTCCAGCACCTCACCACTCTTTCTGTAAAAAACTTCCCCCTAATATCTAATCTAAACCTTCCCTCCTTTAGCTTTAGACTTCTCGGCTTAGCCTTAAAATTCTGTCAGCACAGGCTCAAGGCAGGTATGGAAACTGCCTGGTCATGTAGAGGGAGCAGCCTGAAATCTCATCCAGAAGGCAAGACTTTCACAGATAAATATCCCCTGCCAGGGGGAGACTTTCTTTTCTGTGCTCATCTTTTGTTTACAGCTCACAAGATGTGACACACAACCTAGAAACAGTGTGGGAAGGTGAGCTTGTTCTGGTTGTGGCAGAGTCCCATGACTCAGAAGCCCTGGACCTTCAAATTTCCTTTGTAGTCCCAAAGTCAGTGCAGAACTCCTCTTTTCCTTTTTTTTTTTTTTTTTTCCCTACATGTGAAATAGGATTTACAGCCCTAAAGGACATAAATGGATTATGGAAGTAAATTTGATAAAGTCTATGAGGTGGGCATAAAAATGACAGTACATGAGAGTGAATCTGTCTTCTAGTTAGGATAATGAAGTGCATCCAAGCATGACTAACACTAAATCATGGTTTTAATCCGCAAGCACATCAGCTAATTGTATTTATCAGATCAGCAAATCCATGGAAAAAAATTCTGTCAAAGGCTATTAAACACAAAGCCACCACTTCAGGCTCTCAAAGACCCAGAACTGTGAATATTAGGCTTAGGACACAGGAGAAGGATCACAAGGTGCTCGTGAGATACCTCTAGTCACAGTTCTGGCGTGGCTTGTTTATTCCCGTGCTTTTTGTTATAATAACCTCCCAAGCCACTGTTAAAAGGAATGAAGATGAAAACATAGAAGCACTTGGATCACTTCAGAGATTTCGTGTTGAAATATTTCTTCCTAGTTAAGGTTGTTGTTTATTTCCTTAATGATATCTTACAGCTAGTGAAATAAAATGAGTTAATTAAAAAAAAAGTGTATTTTACACTTACTGAGCTAAAATAGCAGAACGCTGTCAGGAATTTTTCCATTTTGTGTCAGTTAGGCTTTTTTTTTTTTAAAAAAAAAAAAGAACAACTGCTCTCAACATGGATTTGCTCCATATTACGCTCTAATTAACGCTAGGTGTTACTTGAGGCGGCAAAATTACAGGGGGCACTTTGAATATGCAATGGTACTCATAAACCTACAGTCCCTCTTCCACGGACTGAACACTGGAGCATTAATGACATCATGGAGGAGTGATCAAGAGAAGAAACTGAAGCAAAAGTGGAGTGAGCAGAGTTTCTGTGGCGCGGGTTTCGTACAGGAGTTACTTTACCAACAGGAAGTAGAACCGCCCTGTGAAATTTGTTTTATGACACATATTTGTTCGCAGAGTGAAAATGAGGCTGTTTGAAGAAGCAGTGTATTCTGCTGTAATCTCTGTGTTTGTTTCTATAGTTGTGATTTTTTTTTTTCAGAGCACATAAACACAATTTTCTACATAAGATTTTCATATAAACACTATTTCCTACATCAGATTCACTATAATGTAATTTGCTACTAAAAGCCAAGAGAGAGGGTGCATCTGTATGAAACTTTACTCCTCAGAAAACTTTTGCCTGACCTTTATATTATTTACCTACCCATGTCAAGCGTTTTGAACGGCACTAACATTTCTTAACGTTTATATTTTTAGAACATTGAATTATTTTTAAAGAGCTGCTGCAATCTTCTCTTTACCAGCAGATTTCTGCTGTTCATGGCATATTATGCCAGCTAGCATTTTGGAGCCATATAATAACCATTCCTCTTTCCAGCCACCAAATTGTTGTTCTTTTGGTATAATGTGGATTCAGGAATGTAGGACTGTGGACCTTAAACCAACGGCACAGAAACCCATCATTTGAAAACCAATGATGAATGCAGGCGTGTGGTTTGCAGCTAAGAAGAGCCTGCATTTAAACCAGCTCTTTAAACCGTATCCTTTTTACTCAGAAAGCTGTGGCCTGCTCTGAGGCAGCTGTCCCACCTTCAGATAAATCCGCTGAAGAGAATGGCCTCATTTACATTCAGAGGCAAAAAAAATAATATATATATATAAAAAAAATGTATAAGATGTCTAATATACAAATTAAACCTTCCTTCATCCTATACTTTAAAATTACACTCTGCCTGGACAATTATCAATTTAGATGTGACTCTATGCAGAACATCGCATTCCTCTATCCACTTGAAAGCGCAAAAATTATATGTCATGTATGAATGGATTTCCTGATTATAGATTATAAGAAAATGAAAAACAGATGGATTTTAGAGCAAGTTGGCTTTACATTTTTATTTGGTTAAAAGCCATATTTTTGCTGGAATAGAACATTTTTAAACATTACGGATATAGCTTGTGATGTATAATGAAAATAAAAACAGTAGATGCACAAGTTTTAAAGGGCATATGTCAGAATTTGTAAATTTACAACATTTTCAATTCAAGAAGTTTTCAGAGAAAATTATTTTTCCCCTTGTTGTTTGAGATACTGACTTGAAAGAGTAAAAATATTTTACAAAGAAAAGAGCTTGTTTCTAGACAGAACTAGTGGAGCAGCACGTGTCATGAAGTAGAGTGCCAGACTTTGTATTTGGACTAATGGCAGAATATAAAGACAAATGCTTTCTGAGCATAGAATGCTCTTCTTGGGCACGTTCCCACATTCTGCATTTAGGCGCAAGTGCCATTGACTCTAGAAGGAATTCTGTCCAAGTACAGACTGCATGATTAATCCCTGCCACATCACTTTTAAAAAACACCCAGAAAAGTTATTTTTGTGCAGCAGTAGTTAGTCAGTCAGGAAGAATTATTAAAGAAAAAAGATAAATTTTCGTTTACTCGTAGAAAATTATGTTATATATTCATGTACTACTATGTTAAATGGCGGTTCCATGTTTCCAGAATTTAAGGGGATGAGTAGGGTGTAAGTTTATTCAGGACAGGACAGAGAGCAAAGTTTGCTTCCCCTCTCTCATCGCCCATTAGTAAAACCTGTACCATACCTGTATCTTTGGTCATCGCTGTTTGCAAAGCCAGTGCAATTATTGATATACTGAATTAGGACAATAATTCTGTATTGAGCACTTAAGCCAGAAAACTCTCCATGTGCTAAGGTAACACAAATGAGGAAAGAGTAATTTATTTCTGTATCATCTCTCAACATTCTTGAACAGGGTTGTCATGATTCGAGGTCTTGAAAAACTGGAAATTTTTTGTACTTTGATTTCTTGGGGTTTTGAACCTGTCATGTCCATATTTCTTTTTAATTTTTGGTTTCAAAGATGCAAAAATATACTGAATGAAAAAAAAAAACCACCCCACACCTCTATGGTAATCCTGTAAGAACAAAATTTTTATGTATTTTCTTTGATCACTCTTTCATTTACTCTAATTGTTTTCACTGACCACGGGGGTTAAGAATGTACAAGATCTTTAGGAAACTGGGACGCCCAACTCCCCTTCCTTTTAGTAGGAAAAGAGCTTTCAAAATCTCAAAGGAGTCTGAATAAATATTAACGGTCATTTCAAGTTTCCAACAAGTGTAAGCTCTTGCGGAAATTACCGTAATTCTTCCAAGAATAATATGTACAGTCAATTTCATGGAGCATTCCTGCTTCTTACTGGGTTATGTTAAATGTACATCCCCTATACATGACATTATGACTGATCGCCAAGCCTCTCAGAGAGAATGTTAAATTTAGAGTGAATCTATAAATACAAAAGAGTCGACTGTGCTAGAATTTACCTCCACTTCAAAATATATGTAAAAATATCGATTAGGTAATACAAATTTTGCTAAATTTTTGCCCAGTTTTGCACTCTTCACTCAGTTCATTTTCTGGATGAACGGTAGTTGTTCCTAAAAGTGATTGAAAGGCAATGAAAAGGTCCCTCTTCTCTTGTAAATTTTTTTTGAAATGCCTGTACGCTTTTGGAGCATCTTATGGTTTACTGCCCAAACAAAGCAGGTACCAGTAATAAAGCACTAATGCCAGGAAGATGTATTGGTGTTCACCTAAACATAATTTTAAAAAGAGATAATTGAATGTTCTTACTCACGTGTTACACGCTAGTCATTTCACAGTACACGACCTCTACTAACTGCAGGTGGTGGGAGAAAACCAATTTGTAGGCATGGTTGCCCAGAAAAAAGAAAGTCTTTATGTTAAAGTAGCTGCCCGTTCCCACAACATCACACTAATGGACCTTCCTTACTGAATTACTGGGAGCCAACTCAGACAGCTGTGGTACATAAAACCTACTGACTTCGTGTGAAAGGACTCTCAAGCACCTTGTGAAATATCAGATTTTTGGATGGAAATAGGCTGGAAGTGCTGTGAAGGCATAGACATTTGGAAAAAGAGGAGGAGAATGAGGAGAAAATGTACAACTCCTTGTTATAGCTTTAGGAATCAACCATTTAGGAAGAATGTAAATAGAAGGCAGAGAATCCTACCACAATATGACTAAGTTGGTATCTCACTCTCACCATGCAGGATGTTTAATTGTTAATGGGAAGTTCTCAGTCTTTAGGTCTAAAGCTATGTAAAGAGCTCTAGTGGCATGACAGTTGTCCTGTGCTGGGGAAAAAAAAAGCCAGTATTTGGGAATCACTGAAATACTGTGTTTAGTGCCATTAACAGTCCTCTAACCAGTCATACTGTTCCCCTCACTGGGCCTGATCCAGACCCACACCCATGGGCTGACATCCTGGCTGGATGCCTGGTGCCCAATGCCTGAGGCTGGCTCTGTCTCTGGCAGCCCCCTCACTTGCCTGGCTCACTGTCTGGGGTCCTGACTGCAACCCCCCTGCCCTGCTATCTGCAGGAAGCCCCCTTGGTTCCTGGCCCCCAGCTGCCCCCAGCCCCCTGCCTCCTCTGTGGGGTGTCCTGGTGGCGTGTTCATCAGCATGAAAAAATTCAAAGCCAACTCTTTCCTCTTCAAATCTTCATGTCGAGTACTGCCAGCTACTTTAATGAACTGTTTGCATGGATGAAGTAGTCAAAATTATTTCTAACCCTTGGGCTAGTGCCATATTATATTTGGATCATCCTTACAATCTATTCTATGTGGAGGATTTGCAGGTGCACGCAACTATTGCTGAAAAAGGGCATGTGTACCCCATACTGCAGCAACTGGGCTCGCATTTCCTTCAGGACAGAGAGGATGCTTCTCAGGCAGAAGCTGAAAGTAAAGAAGTGGCACTTTGGCCACTTAACAACACACAGCACGTTGCGAAATACATTTCTGGAGATCCTAAGGACTTGCCACGAAATTGGAGGCTAGAAATCTGAGATGCTCTTTCAGCCAAATGGAGAAATAGATGAGTTTATTTAGATGTAGAATGAAAGACCATGAGAACAGAAACCTGACCTGTTTATCACAGGCCATTAGACTTCATGCAAATACTTTACTGCTGAGTCAAGTGCATAACTAAGTACATGGCAAACTAGCCCGGTCTCTAACACTGCGGTTATGTTTTGTTGCTATAATAAGACCCATATTTAAATAAGACACACATTTAAATCTCTCTAAAGTAGTTTTTGCACTAAGTTTCCTCCCGCTTTACTCCAGGAGTTCACACCTTAAGAAAATGAGCGTAAAGGTGGTTGGCCACATAAGGAACTGTGACCAACCCTTCAAAATCTTTTCTTACTGCAATTAGGTTTCACAAGCTGCAGGCAGGTATTTCAGCACATCTCTGGACTCTCTGCCCTTGCAAGTTTTGCAACAGGGGTGTATCACATAGGCAGTGATGGTCTGTCATTAATTCCTTGTACATTGGGAAAAGGGGGAGTGCTCTTCTTTTGTAAAGGATGGTCAGCCTTATTTCTTTCAGCTTGGAGAAGAGGAGGCTGAGGAGAGACCTTATCACCGCCTACAACTACCTGACAGAAGGGTGTAGAGAGGTGGGCGATGGTCTCTTCAGCCAGGGGACAGGAGATGGGACAAGGGGAAATGGCCTCAAGCTGCACCAGGGCAGGGTCAGGTCAGATATTAGGAAAAAAAATCTTCCCTGAAAGAGTTGTCAGGGCCTGGAACAAGCTGCCCAGGGTGGGGGTGGAGTCACTATCCTTGGATGTGTTTAAAAAAAGGGTAGATGAGGTACTTGAGGATATGGTTTAGCATAGGACAGGGACAGTTGGACTCGATGACCTTTAAGGTCTTTTCCAACCTTGTAATTCTGTGATTCCTTCCTGTTTTGCTCAGCATAGAAGCAGAGCAATAAATGATCCAAGGCCTGCTTGGATGTAGATCTTGGACCCAAGGTCTAGGTGATGATCCAGGATCCAGGATCCATTCCACTGGGGTCTTCAGTGTTGTGCTTTATAGCTGTAACACATCAGTAGTTCAAACACATGGGTGCTGCACATTGAGCACCAGAACTTTATTCCCATGTGTTGTCATTTTTAAGGTCCAAACAAGATGTCAGGGACCAGAGAGTCATTTAGAAGTGTCTTCCCCTACTTCTGTTAGAGGGAAAACTACATTACTGAAAAATGCAAGCTGCTCTGAAGATAGAGAAAAGATATGAGCCTGGGAAAGGTAGAAGACTTCATTCTCGTCCTGGCTGCCTGAGTAAGAGCAGATAAGTCATCTGCTCTCAACAAATTATTTGCTGATGTCAAATAATTTCCTTTTTTTGTGTGTGTGTGTTTGAAAACAACTATCATTTTTGGGGAAAAAAGCTTTTGTAGTTAAAAATATTTCAAGACAATAAGCAAGTCCAATTATTAACTCAACACGTTATTTGAAAATGCTCTTTCTTGTCTCCCCAAGGAAATTTTAGAAATAAATTCTAACATTTTTTTCCACACACATGTAGCTAAAATGTTGAGTTTTTGATAAATGCACAACTATTAACAATGCGTAATTTAAGATTTGATGTCATGAAAGCTTCAGGATTACATTCATTAAACACAAATGATATATAAGCATGTTTTAAACTTAGCAATGTTACCAGGGCAGACATAGACAGAAAAGGAAAGTGCTCTGCACATAGATAATACCACTTAGATTTGTTTGGAAATTTAAGCAGTGGCAAAGGAGAGATCACTAAGCCGTCCCTGCCTCCTCTGGCTTTTATTTCTGGGAGACTGTTCCAACTCTTATCAAAGGAAAAATCAGCTCGTGGGAGATTTGGAAAACAAATGGAAGCTGCGGATTGAATATCTTAATTGGGGAATTGTGTTTAAAGTTAAAGGGCAGGGGGGTCACATTAACTTAATCCTGCCAGGAGCTTCCACGTGTGGCTGCAGTCCCAGCTTCAAGAGTTTAAACACATTTCTTGCTTTCTGTCTCAGAGCAAAGCCATTGTGGTCATTCCAGGAGGCATCAACTATCTCTTTCAAGACACAGGGCAGGCATGAGATCCAGATGTTTCCTAGTTTGCAAGGACTTCTCCTGTATTTTCTGAATTCAAACAAGAATATGGACAGCAGCGTGCGACAGGAAACAGCACAGAGTCTTTATGAGCCAAAACGAGCAAACAAAACCCCTGTGAAATCCCTGTCTCACTGAGGTGAAGCATAAAACCACCACAGGCTTCGCTAGGGAAGGGATTCTACCTAAGGAATCCAAATTATTCCTGCAGCACATTCGAAACCGCTTGTCATAAAGAAAAAGGAGTCAATCACGCCTGTCTTTAAAAATCTCACTTACAAAGAAACACAGTTTGTATGACTCACTTAGTTGTTCATTACATGTGAACTCGGGGCTTTCTCCCTTTCAATCCTTTCAAGCTGTCTTTTTATAAATACAAATATTGAGACACTGATGATTAGAGAGATGATGAGAGGGAGAATAACTAAATAACTTACTAAGTCAACACTAACACAACCGATGGGAGCCTAATAAAGGCCAAATTTTCACAGATTTCCATTGAGGTCCTATCAGAATGAGCTTATGGGTATCTCTTAATTGGTAAGAGGCCACACAAGTTAGCTGAAAATACGTGCTTCCAGCATCTGTATGACACCCATTGCAAGCTTTTTACTGTTTTTACACGGACAGCAGCATCTCTCCTTTGAATGCAAAGTTTCACTGACGTGATTTTTACCTGCATGATGAGTCTGAATAAGCTGTATAGAACAGATCAGTTGCTTAGGGCAGAAATAGGACTTTTATTTTGGAA
The DNA here is from genome assembly GCF_964237585.1 of Gallinula chloropus. Classification (NCBI taxonomy): domain Eukaryota; kingdom Metazoa; phylum Chordata; class Aves; order Gruiformes; family Rallidae; genus Gallinula; species Gallinula chloropus. The sequence goes on along the minus strand of NC_140089.1, from coordinate 4,650,108 downwards.
AGGCTTGTGTTGACTGCCTGTACAGATACGAAATTTAGCTACTGTTAAATAGCCCATCTCCTTCATACTGTGTATTAGAACAGCCAAGCAAGTTCTGGTGCTCTTCCTGCTCTACTGCAGATCTCCTACCTGCGGGTACTTCCCTTGAAACACTGGAAAAAATGAGTGTACATCCTCCTTATATGGAGGAGAGCTTGGAAAAAGGAAAACTTAATAGCGTAACATGAGTGGAAAAAAAGGGAAAAGGAATGGAGAGCTGTTGTGTTTCTAATTTCTTATCCCTCGCCGTGGTTTTAAGCCAACCTGCCAGTTTATGATTTCTTATTGTTTGGATTTGGCACTATTGCATCACAAACTCTGTTATGAATGACTGCATGTTCTTTCTTTTGGATTGTAAACTTCCTTGGACAGGAACTATTGTTTACTATACTTTTGTACCGCATCTTGCCCAATCTTTGGACCAGGGGTCTGCGGTCGACTTCACTCATCGAGTACTAGGGGAAGGGAAATGCCTCATGATGCTCCCCCTGGCAAACCCAGTCCTAACAGGTTGCCCATAAACTGTGGTTTGGGAATCATTGTTCTAAGCTCACTTGTTTATTTAACATGCTCCACGCTTGTAGCCTAAGAGTTATCTTGACGATGCCAAGCACGATTTCAGGGCACAGTAGAGAATATTTATGTAACCTTTTTTGGGTCTTTATGTTTTTTTTTTTTAAATTTTATTTTTTAGTATTAGTTTGCTTATTTAAATTTATAGTTTCGCTAAGACATTAATGGAACTAGTTACCTTTGAAATCTTTGCTTACTTTTGGTACTGCTTGTAGGCTTATTTGGGCAGATTGCTTCTTTTCAGTAAATCACTCTTTTTTGAGATGATACAATCCAGATTGCCACTACCCTCAGGGCTTTTAAATTAAAACAAAAAAAACCCAACCCAAACCCAACCACCCTACTATTACATAGACTCCTATGTGGCTTGAAATACTAGTAGTGTATATAATGCATTCATCCACACTCAGTACATGACCAAGAGAAGAAAAAGGAGCAGGAAAGGCCTAGCAAATTATGATATTGGCTGGCAGATCCAGGTCCTCAGCCCTCATAAGATGACAAGGTGACTGTTGGCTTGTGGTTAATTTCCAGAAGGAAATGACTAGCTGTTGCTTTATAGGTAAATAGAGGATTCAGTTGTTAAAAAGATATGAGATGAAATTTTCAAATTGTGCAACAATCTTTTCAGTTTCTAATGATTTTAAAGAATGGGATGCTCAACTTAAAGAGAACAAGCATGCAGTCCCACTGACAGCCTTTGTAGAGTCCCAAGCACTTTTGAGTAACCTGCTCCTTTAGTTTAATATTAATGCCAAGATGGAGGCAGTACATCAAATAGGGAAACAAAGAAATTACAGAAAGTGAATAAACAATTTAAGTGAGCATATTTTTCACTATACCCATCATGGATTTAAAATTTGAGATTGATGCTTTTTAAACCACTATAATTAGTGGTTTAAAGTGTAAAGAAATTCTGCTGATTTAGATGGGCTTATTCCATTCAAAAGAAAATTTAATTATAGAATAAAAAATGCCATAATCTGAAAGCCATACAAAAATTGAAAAATATAACTCAATCTAAAAGTATGACCGAGTTTGAAAATCTAAGGTTTAGGGCACGGATGCAGAGAAAAACACCCTTCCAATATTGTTGTATTTTGATTTTAAAATTATTGAAAGATTTTTAAAGATATCATTTATCAGGCTTTCAACACGACTATTCAGCCAGTGAATAAAACTTGATCAGATAATTTACAGTAAAAACTTTGTGGACATTATTCATTTCTGGCCAAGAAATTGGTAAGCTCTTTTGTTAAAGTCTTTGATCCCTAAAAACTAGAAGAACTTAACAAATTCTCTTATGTCAACAGGTAAACTTGTCACTTATTCCTCATTTTAGTCATGGAGCAATTTAGAGTGGTTTTAGACCATACTGACTTTGGTCCAAGAAGTTCTTGTTTCAGTCAAAAGCGTCTGGTTTGAGAGAATAGTGCCAAAGACATTGCTGCATTTATAATTTAGCAACTATACTAAATGTGAAGTTCACTCCAATTTTGTTGGCAGTTGCTGGTATCACATGACAGAAACTATTCAATCAGTGTTTGGCTAAGAACAAATTTACTTTACCAAACCTGAGATAACCTTGGTTTAACTTAGAAATACCACTGACGGTATTTAGTTGTGTAGAGTAATAATAATAAAAAAAAATGGTCAGCTTTTAAAAATTCTATTTACGTCTTGGGTCGCCTCCCAAGCTAAATTGCGGGATGATTTCAGGGTTATTACTTGAAATAATCCAAACCAACAAAATAACATACTTCTCAAAACACAGCCTTAACTATTATTCCTTTTCCACTTCTGATATTGCAGTTATAATGTAATTTGTTGTAATGCAATTTGTTAGAGTAGTGCCGAAACTGAGGCCTGGCGTTAGCAAGCAAAAGTAGTTTCATTTTATAATGGCAGAAATGAAACTCCTCAGGCTCTTCTTCTCTGAGTATGTTATTTTGAATATATGCTATTTTTGGATGCTGCAGAAAAATGCAAATTCATAATGTTCTAATTTGGCCAGAAATATGAACCCCAACAGATTAAACCACACGATCATGCTACCAGCTTCTAGATGCCAAACAGAAGAAAAACACAGAGGTCTCTGTTTCTTGTGAAGATCCATGAACAAAGAGAACTTTTGATGTTGATTCTCCTGCGCCCTAAAGAAAGACGACTGTCCAAAATAGTGCCATTGTGGAATGATGCAACTAAGACAGAGGATTCAACCTTATAGTGACCTTTTCATCTTCCTTCAGCCCTGTATCAAATTCTTCCTACTGCTCTGCGTTTAAGAGATTTGGAAAACACTTCTTTAATGGTGTTTAAAGTTCTTATTGCCAGATAAAGAACAAAGACTATTCATACAATTAAATATTTATGAAACATTCCTAGCAATGCCCCTCATATATATGCCCCTCAAATCAATTGCCTACTCCAAAGTTACACTGCTTGAGAGCTTAATGCATAACACTGCACCCAGGAAATGCAGAGTCTTAATTCATGAGCAAATAATCAAGCTATTCCTCTTCCTATGCTTATATATGTTTTTAATATATTTCCAAGACAAAAAAAAGAAAAGCATTTAGAAAGAATATAAATTTTTCCACTGGCATATTGATTTACAGATTTTATTAAGATCAAGGATTATTAGGCCAAATGCATGTATAGAAGAACTTTTATTTTAGCATGTGTGACTTGCAAAGGAAAATATTGCCGCCCCTAACACTTGCTTTCCAGCCTCTTCTAGCAGGAACAGTCAATGATATTTCTCCATGAGCCATAAGAGGGAGCCCCTTCACAGGGCAATCAATTTCCCATCTCAGTCGTCTTCCCCCCCCACCCCACCCCCCCACAGCCCTTCCTGAAGTTTCTACTACACATGAGGTTGAAGTTAAGATGAAATCTGAACATGGGTAGGACAAATCCTTCTTTAGCTGCGTTTCACAGGCTAGCTAAAGATAATGAACAGAACTGTAATTTTCTATCACGCTCTCTTTGGTTTTTTGTTGGTTTTTTTTTGGGGGGGGGGGGGGGAGGGTTGAGAATAAAGGAGACCAATAGCTAAATCTCCATGGTCTGCCTTCCCTACTCTGAAATTAATACAAAATGACCCCTCAAAAGCTTCAGTGTGTGCCTAATTGCCTTTCTGATACAACGCTGTGAGCCTTCAATTTTATTACAAATGCATCACACAAACATCTGTGACTCATCTACACGTGAAGATAAAAGGGGGGGGTGTGGTCAAACACAGGCTGAGAACAGCCAAGAGAAAAAAAAAAAACAACCCAAAAAATCACTATATCCAGGACATCTTAATAAGTAATTTTATGAGATGGCATCAGAATATATAGCAGCTTTGTTCTGTGGGGCACAAAATAGATCTTCCAACTATTTTTCCATACAGCTCTTTCTGAAAGCAGCTCACCCAGCAAAATTGGATGTGCTCCACGTTTTACCACTCAGCTTATTTTCTTCGAACATATGTGTTTACTTCTCAAAGTGAAACAGTAATCTTGCCATTGTCTTTTGTAATCTGTATTTGTAATAATGCAACATTGCTGACATTGCTAACAAACCAACCGAGTTCACTGAGCAAAGGGGACTACTCTGACAACATCGCTTTGATAACACAGACCTCAGCCCGTACAGCTCTCTATGGGAGCAGGGCTGAAGGGGCTAATCTTTTTCTCTGCCTGGGTATTTTGAAAATCCTTTCCCTGTTGTGTACCAAAGCACTTAAGTAAACACATAAAACTAAGCTTAAGTTAATTACTGATTATTTAAGTAAATGCTAACAGATTTTGCTGACTAGCAACGGTCTTAAAGCAGGGGCTTGACATCAAATCTGTGCTTGGTAGATTGCAGTCTCGTGAAAGACTCAATAACCAAATCTTGATTTCATAAAATTAAACCCAAATTCCACTGAAGTCAGTGGAGAAGCTCCCCGTGGCTTAAAAAAGGATGAAGGCACTTCAGACCCTGGCCTCGGTGGAAGTTTTGCCTGAGCAGGGGGGGCCTATGCAACGGCCCCAGAAGTTTTTTATGGAAAGGAAAACAGAGATTTGCACCCATGGAATTTTTGTGGAGGTGCGAGGTTTTTAGGCATCGCTGAAAACAAGCCTCTTCCTACTGAAAAGGGAAGCACAAATACCAACTCCCCACACCCCAGCTACGGGAAATAAACTGATGCAGATCACTTTCTAACATCCCACCTCCCGTACGGAGGAGCTATTTGAGCTTGAAGGAAATCCTTTGTTCACTTATAAAAATAAATGTAAATTCTCTTCTCTTTACCTGCACTGGTGCCTGCACCGGTAGTGAGGTCCCCACCCATCAGGCCACCTACGGGGTTGAAACGAAATACTACAGATGAGCACGATAAATTACAACAGGCAAGCACTCTAAAACATTTAACTTCAAACGGCCTGCTCCAGAGCCCACCACTGTTCTCCTTCAACAGCCACCCCACAAGCCAGAAAAATGGCAAGGCTTAATGTTACCCCTGCAAAGTACCCGCCTTCCCAGGAAAAAAAGTACCCAAAACTGCGCTGTGGGCAAGATTTCATGATGTTATCTCCATACTTCCACAGCACATGGAAAATAAGCTGCATCTGAAAGCCAGGCACAGTAGTCTGCTGAACTACCTTCGGTTCAGCATTAGTCAGGAAAGCAAAGGCTTCCACTTAGGAATGGGAGGAAGAGGCTCTAAATTCCCATATGGGAACGCAACTCAGAAGCGACAACGTATGCTTGCGTAGCCTTTAATTTCTTTTCCTCAGCCTTTCACAGGCATTCAGGCTGAAGGATTGAAAAAAAAACCCCTCCTCTTCACGCTCGGGGATCTGAAATGGTTCTTTGAACCCGGTGTACTTAAGGATCTTCAGCCAGACAGATTGAATTAACTTAATCCCCATTTATCCTATTCAGAGGTGAGCCCTCATCGTCACCAGAGCAAAGCACAGCCTCTCCCTGCACAAGGCGCTCCAGTATGGAGCTCTGCTAACAGGAAGGAACCTGTGAATGCATAGATAATAGCAAATTCTGCCTTTAGCCTCAATACTGATGGTTTAAGTCATAACGAGTGTCCTATTTCTCTGGTTTCAACTTGTTTGCATTGGCTGCGTTTTTCTCCCCTGCCCCTTAAGCTTTATGGTATAGGGAGTTCCTGCATGAGTTAAGTAGACAAGCTGTCTTTTTATGAAACAGCAAATTGTCTGCCCTTTTATCCTTTATTGATTTCCTTTAACCTTTGTCAATATTCAGCTTTTTTCTAGAACTTTTTTTTTTTTTCTTTAAATTTATTTTCTAAACTGGGAACAGAAACCCCTTTGGCTCTTCTTTTGATTTTTCAATACAGCAATTTTTGGACAAACTGTTATGACTGGTAAAAAAAGAGAGGGTTTTGTTTCCCAGAGCTCAGCTTATAGTGACCTAGGGGCACCAGGAAAGGAGCATTTAAAGGGACTGAACGGAGCCTACCTGTGTTACCTGCACTCGGAGGCCGATGTGTCACGCCAGGAGACATGCTATTTCTTTGCAAAGAAGGATGAGCCAGCGGTAAAAGGTTGGGGTTTCCCAGTGAGCTGACTGGGTTACTGTACACCAAACTGTTGTGGTTGGACACTGGGATAGAAACTGGCATCTCAAAGTTTGGTGGTGGAACAGCCTGTATGAGTGAAAATAAAAAAAAAAAAAGGGAAACAAAGACGAGAATAGTACAGAAGCACAACAGCCTTCACACACAGTTACACTATATTTAGTTCAAATATTTTGTAGTTGGTGGTTAAAATATTTACGCACCCACCCCTCCCCCTCCCCAAGAGCCAAGAGAAGAGTTTCAAAAGAGTTACCAAGGTTTTTAAATACGATTTTTCAAATCGTGATCCCATCTTCCTTTAATGCAGTTTGCACGTTCACTGGAAATATTTTTTCCCACTTTTTCTTTTTTTTTTTGAAAACAAAACCCCCTAGTTTATCAGGCTTAATTTTCTTTTTCTTTCGTTCCATGAAGTTGTAATTGTTCACTGGTGATATCTTAATCTAGTGTCACAGATGACTGCAAGAGCAAAGGTACGTGATTATGATGACTTCATTGCATGGAGAAAAAATTAGAAGGTGTGCAATGCGAAAGAGAAAGCTTTAATTTCAGCTTATGTTGCTTTAGCAACCGGAACGATCCCAAATCACGTTAAAGGCACCAACACAGTAAATTACTTTTTTAAAAGGTTCTGTCTCAGCTTGGAGGGCCTGGAGAGAAACAAAGTTCTACTCAGGGACACCCAGCAAAAATAAGAACTGTGGATACACAACGGTCTTTGGGGTTTTTGTAGGGTTTTTTTGCCTCCCCCCTCTTTTTTGGTGGGGGGTCAGTGGTGGTGTTTGGTGACGTCTTTGCAATATATCATTTTCATATTTTAAGGCAGGACCTTGTTCTGAGTTGTTTTCCTTTGCAGGAATCCCTTTTGAAAAAGAACCAAATCAAGGACCACTCTCACAGAGGGCATAAGGGAATGCAATATGTGTTTCTCATTGTGCTCTTAGAGAACCCAACTCGGGATTTCTTGGTTAGTTGGTGGGTTTATAGTTTGGAGATTTCTTGGGTGGCAGTTGACTGCATTTCTCTAAAATTCATTAATCTGGTGGCACACAAATACATTAGAACTCCACATTTAATTCACTTTGGAAAAGAATTCATTTCTTTGTGAAGAAAACTTTTGCAGAATTACCTGACAGAATTTTAGACATTCAAATACCTGAATGCAAACAGTGTACCCCTTAAAATACCTTACTAGCCATTAAAATCTCTTGTGAGCTTCGAGAGTATGAACCCATTAAAAATCTTTCTTCAAGCTGGTTTTGTGACATCTTCAGAGGGAGGAAATCAGGGGTTTTAATTTTGTCATCTACAGCTGATAGCACTGCTAAGTCTTCAGGGACCTGGAAGGAGTACGTGGAGAGCCGGACATATAATCTGCTGTGTCAGGCAAGAGAGGCACCCTGACCTTGTGCCACCCACACGTCTCCTCTCGGGCTGGCCAGAGCTGCTGGCTGTGCCCCACGTATTACAGCACTGGCCATCAAATTACAGTTATCCCTTGAGTTGGGTTGGGTGTTTTTGTTTTTTCTATTTTTCTTTTTTGTTTTGTTTTTGTTTTGTCTTGGTTTTGGTCTTCTCTCCTTTCTCAGGGCAGACAGGATTTTTCTCTAAATATGGAAGAATCACTCTGACCGAACCAGTGAAACACACAGAAAAGTTTTAGTTCAGGGTATGGTGTGAAGGATACATCACACAAATGCCCTGGGACATGTTTCAAGGTATTAATTTGGCTCTGAAACCCTCTACATAGCCCGTGGCCTGATTTTGTGGGAGATGGCCATAACATAGTGACTGAGATCAGGCAAGGCTCTTGAGTGGATAGACCTGCTGGCATTGCTTCCAGCTGGGACTACACACTGGGACTCGCTTTCCTTTGCCAAGAAGCTGAAGTGCACCCCGAGGGATGTATTTTCCACAGAGATGATTGTTTTAAGTAGAGGTGGGAAGGGGGTGAGAGGTGTCTTGGGAATCTGTGTGTTCAGTGGGTAAGGAGATAAAAATACTTGTGCTGCTGGGTCTGTGTGGGGATCCTGCAACATACTGATGTTTGTGTCTCACAAATAGAAAAAAAAGAGAGTAAATTATTTCGTGGTGAACAATGTTATTGCTGAAGTATGTTCTTTATTTCTTTCAGATGCCACCCCTTTTTTTGCCAGCAGATGTTTTTAGAGTTGAAGTCCAGCTCACCAGCTGCATGTGTGGCTTCTCTTTCAAAGGACAATTTACGAGGTACATAGCACAAGGAGTACCAGTGTATGTCATGGCTGAGGTCTAGGCTCCCTGGAAATAGGTTCACATAGCATAACCTGAAATATTTTATCAGCCTGAAGGTATGTTTTGAAGCAAGACATTCTCTTCACTGGCCACAGAAGGACCCAGGTGGTTCCCAAATCCCATGTAGGTCAGAGGTGCAATCTGTCCCTCTCAATGCATGGGTGTTCCTGGAGCTCAGAGCCAGCTGCTGCTGGTGGTTTCTGCCTTTTTGAAAGGTTTTATCCAGGGAAGCCATTTGAGGATAGATGTCTTGTCTTCACTGCCAGCTGATGTGAGGCACGCGTAAGTCAACATGGAGTCTCCTGCTATTGCAACGTTCAGGGCTGTGGCAGAGATCTTTCTGTCAGGTGTCTTTGACCCTGCTTGCTTGGGTGCCAGCCCATGTCAGGCTGTCACCCACTGGGGAGCACTGTGCACAGTGACTTCTCCACCTGTGTCATGAGATCTGTGAAACCTGCACTCTGAGCCTGGGCAGATGGTTGATAGCAGTGATATTGCCTCTATTTTTCTTAGTTTCCTAATCCTAATCTCTGCTGAGCTATGAAAATTAAAACATGGGTAGAAACACAAATCTGAAGGTCTTGCCAGCTTGTAAAAGCTTGCCTACTTCCATCTATATGTGCTGTATTTCCTCCACGTACAAACCAAACCCTTCAAAGGCTGCGATCTTTTCCTACTCACATAAAGCACCACAGAGCTCCAGTCTTGGTGGCTCTTGTGGCTGCCAGTCTCAGGAGTCATCACCGAAACACACAAACATTGCTGAAATAGATATTTAGCTTTCCTTTTGTCACTTTAAAAAAATACTTTTTAACCTAGTTAATTTCACACGGTTGGAAAAGACCTTTAAGATCATCAAGTCCAACCGTTCCTGTCCTATGCTAAGCCAGATCCCTAAGTACCTCATCTACCCATCCGTTAAACACAGCCAGGGATGGTAACTCAACCCCCTCACTGGGCAGCCTGTTCCACATCCCAACTCTTTCAGTGAAAGATTTTTTCCTAACATCTGATCTGACCCTGCCCTGGCGCAGCTTGAGGCCATTTCCCCTTGGCCCATCTCCCATCCCCTGGCTGAAGAGACCATCTCCCAACTCTCTACAAACCCCTTCAAGAGGAGTTACTATGTTCTGTAGTCATGTCTTAACTTTCACCATCTTGCATACTTTCTGGGCACACTTACATCTATTTACAGAGTACGTCACAGTCAGTTTTGTCAGGGCAAAGTCAGCTCACTCTTTGCTTTGCAGCACAATGCACACTGTATCTGGAATACAGCAGTTTTTATTTCTTCTCCTCAGTATCAAAGGTTAGAGAGAGGGTTTTCTGGACACACACCAGGATCAAACAGGCTGATGAAATTTTGTTACTGTCTTACACGTCCTTCAGTGAGAGCTGCAACCTACTGCAGGTCTCCTAGTCATTCTTGGTGGTATATCACGGGGTGTATCTGTTCCAGCTAGGCCTTGATGGACACCAAAGCTTGTGGTGTACTTGTGTAACACCTGTGTTAGTAAATCAAACTTGCCTTGGAACTGAGGCCGTCTGAGGCCGCTGAGCAGTCCATGTCCATACTATCAAGCTTTCTCAACCTCAGGAACATCATGACTACAAATCAACTGACAATCGGGAATTGTTCCTGGCCTGGGTTATCTACCAAAAAAAGAGCTAAGAAATTGCCTGGGAGAGCGATATTTGGCCAGTGCCAAAAGCACGCCAGGGACTGTTGCACCAATTCAAGGCAGAGATAAGAACCTCCCACTGCCTTTCTGTGTTCTTTGCCATTTGCTAATTTTCTAGCATGGATGTAGCTAATGCAGACAGTAACATCTATGCAGCTTGCCACGTTTTGCTTTTCTTTCTTTTCTTTTATATTTTCCCCTCGGTCTTTTCTCCTTCAGACACAACTGCCAAGAAGGGCAGATGGCTCACCTGAGAGGAAACTGCCAGTGTATGGCGTGCACCGCGTTAGATGTGTGCTCCTCAAGCTGGGGTATGTTGTGCAAAGCAAAGTGCTGGGGACTCAAAACCCTTGGAAATTAATGGACCAAACGTTCTGTGTTAAATATTGTTTTTATCCTACCCGTGTTCAACCAGGCCTTCATTTATTTAGAGACAGAGATACTTATAGCTCCCTTCTAGCGGACTATTTCTGTCTCCTCTGCTTTCATCACTCTTATGAAAACTACAAATAAATGTCTAATTATTATCAGATGTTTCAGAACAATATAAATACTTATCCCCAGAAAATTATCTGAGGAAACATTATTGGCCTTAGCTGTTAGGAGCAAGAGCCAATTGTGTTTTCATTTGGCAGCAGCTTTACTCTGTTACATGACCAGGCACAGGCATCGCATTGTCTGATAAATTTTGTAAGTAGTGATTTAATGACTTGACTTGGTGACTTTTTGTTCAATTTTGCTTTCTTGCCCCCCCCCAACCTTCTTGGCTAACTTTGATGATCACAACTAAATGGATATAACTTCTCAGACTTCCCTGAAGTTATACTGATCTGGATGTTATTGTACATAAGATATGTGTACATAAAAAATATATATATTATATTGACAAATCTCCATTATGTTCCAGCTTTGAGCTCCATCTTGCCCGTCACATCTCGGCTTATGCCAAGAGAAGGAGCTCCTGTTGCATTAGGGGAGAACACCCACTGATTCTTCCTTTTGTGGTAAGCAGCTTGATGGAGCACACAGACCTTGAGCTCTGCGTGTGAAGTATTCAAAGAAGGGATATCCTGTCTTACATGAAAAGAAACGCTAACATTGTGCAGTTCTGTGCCTCTGAAGCATCTCTGAAGTAATTTCACAAAAAGATAATACATTGTACCTTGTAACATCCCTGCGAGGTAGGAAGTTACATTATACCCAAAATACAGCTCAGGAAACCAAGTTAATCACCAAGGTAATAGCAGAAGTACGACTATATTTGACATCAAAAGGTTAAATTTAATGAAAGCAACCAGAGGGAAAGTCCATTAATTTTGGGGAGGACAAAAGTGATGTACTATGTTCAGATTAACTGTGATGTTTCAAATTCCTAGAACTTTCCTTGTTTTATGAAAAAAAGACAATTTCCCCAAATGCTTATGGAGGTCACGAAAATGGTGCAGCTCATTACCACAGGAATGAGGTTGTTTTGCAAAGGGTTTTTGTTTTTTTTTTTTTCTTCTATTTTCTTTTTTTCATGTCTTAGGATTTGGAAAGGTTATAACAACTGCTGCTTTGTTGGAACAAAACCAGGTAGCACGAGAGAAACAGGGGATTTGAAGGACCACCCCAAACTCAATTTTAAGGTGGAAAGTAACTTGATTACTATCTGATTGAAAAATCTGACACTTTGAATATAAACAAGCCAAAGGTCATCCTTCAAAGAGGAAAAGAATGGCAATCGGTGAGGTTTTGATGTGGAAAAGGGTTAAGCATTCCAGTTTATAGCAGGCACCCTAAAAGTTGCTGTCATCGTTTGTTGAACTGAGACCCATCCTGAGAAACCAAATTCATGATGACAGCTTTTTTCTTTAATTCCTGAGAAAACCAGCTGTGCAAATTAAGAAAATAAAATGGGAGGTAACAAAGATGGAATATGTATGTATGTTCCTCCTTGATATTTTATATACACGTTGGGCATCCCAATCCAGCCTTTCCAAATACTAATTTATCAAATTTGGTGCCGTTCTGGCCTCTCGGGGATTTCTTTTTCATTTTTGGGGTTTTCCCTCCTAAAATATATTTGCCATGATGTGAGAACTTCTTAAAATTGTAACTAACTTGTATGAAGATCTCTCTGCTGAGAATTAACAGAAAGAACACTCACTGTGCACGAGGCAGAATCAGAGCACCCTGAAGAGGTACGCTTATCTTTGGTATCAGAATCTGTACGCACAACTGGTTAGCACTATGGAAGAGCCTTTGCTCAATTCTGGGCATAGAGACATCCATTTTGGCAGCTAACCATACGACCTATGTGTGGGAATGAGGAATGAGCACATCCAAATGATCTCTCCTAGAAGCAATCCTTCACCTATGCAAATTCAGATGTTTCTTTGAACCTGCCTGAGTCTTTGGGTTTGTTACTTTCTTTTCCACGCATACTTGGAAGAACCCCCACATTCCTGTTGTCGGCTTTGTAAATGCAGTATTAAAGGTAATGACAAAGTGTTTTTACCCCTTGTATGTCTTGTGCAAACGGAAGAGCACATGCAGAGTTATTTCTCTTAGATATCTGGCAAGGCATATGACTGACGGTTAGAAATTTCGACTCGGTTAAAACAAAATTTAGCTCATGTTAAAGCATTAAAGAAATGCTGATGAGGTCAAAGCAAATTCTCTGATAAAGCTGTAAAATCACCCCAACACACAAACATGTCTGAATCCTACCATTAGGCTCTCATGCAGTCTGTTTCTCTGTGCAGCGAGCAAGTAGCTGTAACCCTTCAGTGCTGCAACTGAGTTTAGTGGGGACACTTGAGAACTGAAGTGACATGCACAGAACGCACTAATTACCGCGCACGAAGGAATTTCAGTTCTACATTGTTTTCTCTATATCACCACAGAAAGTATTCTGTGGGTTTGTTAGCCTGTCCACAGAGAAAGATTTTCATTGTTATTTTTTTAGGTATAATTTGGGTGAGTGGTGTGGTAAAACAGTTCTGTAAATTCAAGTGGATATAATGTATATATGTATATTTCACTTCCTTCTGTAGGTTTCACCTATGGTAGGCATTGTCTGTGTCTCAGATGTAGAGACTTGAAAGAAAAAAATATGTTGTGTGAATTTTTCTGACCACAGTGTTTAATTATACGTTGGGCTATTAAAGCCCGTTTCCAGCTGAAACGTTTTCCTTGAGAAGCCAGAACTGAAAGGGTTATGGTTTGTTACTGCAGCAGTTATCAGCAGACAGCCACCTAACCTTCGGTACTTACAGGTATTTTATGGCTCTTGATCATATTATCAAATTCTTCATTAATTTTTTTGTATTTTTCTTCAGTGCGTGGGGTGAGAGCGTAAGAGGAGTCAGGATCGGGGCTTTCACAACCTTTGTTTTCTTTCTTGTTCAATGCCTGCCAGGTTCAGAGAAATATCAGAAAGTAAAAAAAATGAAAGGGAGCTCAGAGTACTTACACATAATCTTTGCCTGCTGATCATTAGATCAATATCTTCATTAATTTTTCTGTACTTGTCCTCAGACTCAGGGCTGTGACCTACTGAATCGTCTGCATCGGGGTCTGGACTGTCACAGCCATTAAGTCCTTTCTTTCTCAACGTCTGAAATAGATAATTTGGAAAGTTCAATCCTTGACATGGGCTGCAAGAAAGACTCAGCAGTGTTACAGCAACTCAAACTGCCCAGCAGTGGAGGGACAGAAAGTGACTACACATGCACCACAGTGATGCTGTAGGTCTCCAGTGGCAAGTGGCAAGAGAGAACCATACAGACTGGGTTTTGGTTTGATTTCTTTTTTTTCCCCTTCTGAAACCCAAATCAGCCAATAAAGAATGGAGCTGGCAACCTGGCCGAAGTGCCGGTGCTAGTACCCCCCTTCCCACCGCGTACCCTCCCGCCCCGTATCTGATAGCATGAAGGGGTTAGGGAAGGTACCCCCACAAAATGCAGTGTATTTTAACACATTCATCCATTTGAAATGAACAGACATTAAAAGCAAAGGCTGTGTGCTGTTTACAGTGGAATCCCCTGGTTTCCTTTTCTCCAAGGAAAGATACAGGAGTAAGAAACAAAGAATAAACCCAAGCAACCCGCAACACATTTAGGGTGTTCTTCACACAAGGAGAAGCAGGAGCACCTAAATTGAATTTTTTTCCTTTGAACTGGATGTAAAGATGATATTAGCAATGCCTTGCCATTCCTAAGTGTACGCTTTTGATAGAACAAGGGGAAGGCAGAGCTGCTAATGTAGCTGTGAAATGCCGATTAAGAGCGCCTAGACACGGTGTTTACTTTTTATTGACTCCAGTTACAGTGCTACAGATGCACAGCGCTGAAGCTTAATGTACAGGAAAAAGCACTGCTAAAACAGATGCTTAGTGAAAAGTCAAAACAGATGAATTTCAGGTTCAGCAGCTCAAATCAACCCCCACAACCATGATCATCATCACCACCACGATAAATAACAGAGATGAACAAGCTTAAAAGCCGAATGAAATCAGTACCTAACAATTCATTATGGTTGCCGGCCTGGCCTCAAACAGGTTTTAACTGATCTGCCTCAGCAGATCACCAAAGGTGTCACTGGCTTCATTAAGGCGAAAGAGTATGAGAAACAAGTCTTTGTGGGCTACAAGCAAGGCTACACAAAGTCAGTATTTGTAAGATGTCTCCAATGTAGCTTTAAGAATTTTTAAGTCTAAAAAGAGTCAAAAAACTCTTCAGAGAGTCCATCTGGCTATTACTACTTTATTGGATGGCTTACAGTGAATTCTGAGTTGGAACCTGGCTAAGCAACCCCAGTTACAACATACAGATCACAGGCTATGCTCCTGCTGTGTCTAAGTGTGAGATGCCCTAAGTGTTTTTTTTTTTTTTGACCTTCTCAGAATGGCTGCCTCCTACCTAGCTTTTTGTTCCTTTTGGAAAAGTTCGTTTCCTAATTATTTTCTTTACCACAATGCCCAGTTTGCCACTGTTAAAGTCCTCAAGTACTATAAAGTCATACCTCATTTCTGTACTGTTACGTTTATTCATTAAAAATTATACTTAGTTTTCTGCATTTTACCTGAGACTTGAGAACAGAGCCCTCTTATTCCTGCAAAAGCTATAAAGCTGTTCTCATGGAGGCACACCCTCCACCCCCCCACCACTGAACTTCACACTTCCATCAAGTCAGCGTGATGGTGATCTCCAGAAAGAGATCTGAGCCTTCCAAACTCATGTTGTTGACCTCTGAAACAGGTTCAGGCAACTGTGGAATGCTGGCTCAGTGTAGACCTTTTCAAACTTCACATCTATACAAATTTCATGTCTCATCCCATGAGCTGCTAATGAGTCACAGGCAAAATTATAAATCCATTGGAATCAAACCTTAAGAAGCTAAATCAGCCTGAATGATTCTCTCTACACTTCCCCACTCCCTTTTAGCTCTCCTTTATCTTTTAAATGTTAACTAGCAGAACTGACACAGTCATATATGATTTCTACTGCTACTGGCTTGAAACAAGTCATTTGTAAAGAGGGCCTTTCCACTCAGCTGTTGTTTTAACAGATTTAACAGATACCATATATATTAATGGTGAAATTTCTCTTTTACATCTGAATAACTAACCTAAACTAATGTTATTCTCTTCTTATAAGTACAAAACAGCTGTCCCCCGAATACAGGAAAGATTCTACTTTCAAGATGCATTGGATCAAGCTGTCCAGACATGAAATCCAGACCAGCACTCTTCAGACCTTTTTCTGAGTTCATCTGAGTCACTGACAAGAGTCCTGCGGATTCACAAGGAGCCTCTGAGGAATGACACGGATGTGAGCAGGGCTGGATGGCATCCTCAGCTCCTGAGCTTCGAGATGACAGTCCAGATACTCTATTTACAAATGACAACAACCTCTTTTTTTAATATTTCTTTCCCCTCAGAGGTCAGATGAGCACAGGTGAGGGAAGGGAACTGCACATCCTTGTCCTGCCAGAGAACCCCGGTGAAGAACAATAGGAAAAGACAAGAGAGGGAATGTTTTGCAGCCTCTTTAACTTTTTTCCTCTCCCATCATTCCCAAATCCTTGTCTGTTGAATTCACAAAACTGTGTCTGGGTGAATGAAGATGTTCCTTGTCCTTGGAACACTCTAAAGCTCTGCAACTGTCTACTTAGGACTCATGAGAAACAGTCACTTCTGTGGTTTGTGGAGGTTCAGGAATGCCCTGCCATTTTTCAGATGTTCAGAGGAGGAAAGGCAACCGTTCTGCAGCAGCCTCCAGAAAGAGACCAGATTCCCTCTCAACATAGTCACGTTTTCATTTTCACACACAATTATTTTTATTTCCATATCCCTAGAAAGCAGGTTGCTGTCACACTAGGCAGAGAGGAATCATTTTCTGTGCTCACCAGAAAAGACAAAGACCCAAATTTAGTAAAACTGTGCTGGTATTCTACCCAAAATTAACTTTAGCCCTAACGAGTCAAGGCAAACCTGTCCTTTGCAGAACCCACCAATCCATGGCTATGCAAGCTAACTAATGCAGTGAACATCTTCCACCCCCCCACCCTAAAAAAACCCTAGAAGCAGACAAAAAAACAATGATACTTCAGTGAGATGGGGTAAGGTTAGGCAACTGAAATTTCCATGGGCATGCTGCTGTCAGAGCACTGCAACTAATCCCTGGTTCCCCATGAGCTGTATTTTGGAGTAAGGTGCAATACTGAGCACAGCTGTCCCATGGCTGGGTTTCTCAGAGATTCTCTTGTCCCCAGCCCATCCTTCTGCTGGTTCTTTGTTGTTTCTGTGTGTGCGGACTCATGCTGCAATGCTGCCTTCAGCTGGGAATCTTTCTGGGACTAATTTCTTGTTCTCTTTTTCTACACAAGAACATACACATTCCATGAAACTTTCTGGAATTTCGTTGCCTGTAAGACCTCTCCCTCTGTGCCAGATTTACTTGGTGCTGAGTAGGAAATGAAAATGTTTTAAGGCAAAAGAGAGCGGCACTGGGTAGTATTCAGGACAAATACAGTGATTCCAAACATCTTACCATTATCTCTGGCTTTCCAACAATGCAGGTGACCGTTCTGCCTGTTCTGCTGCCTTGTTTGTTACTTTACTCTCCTCCACATCATTGCCTTCCACATTATAGATCTCATAAAGGTCCACTATTGTTGTGCATCAACACAACACAAGTTGGTACCGCGAAACACAAAGTGGCGCTGACCAGTATCTGACTGATCCTCCCTTAGTCACAAGCTCTCTGGACTCCATCTCAGATTTTCCTCTTCTCTGCTCCATGCCACCTCTTGAAAGCAGAGGCTGACTCTGGACATCAGCAAGTCATTAAGAAGACCAACTGTGTTTCAGCAGTCTGGAGTCTTTGACCCAGTCTTGCAGTGATTTAGAAACCATTTTTCTTACCATGTTAAACTGTCACAGCCTCTTGCAAATCCTGGATACCAGCCAGAACTATCGCATCTTCCTAGAGATTAGCTAGTTTCCAAAGATTTAATGACCATTCAGGGAATTTTTAAGAGGATAAAATTACACAATTGTATGCATTGCGTTGCATTTTAGAGAAGTCCAAGCCAGATTTCAGTTATTTTTAAAGAAAATAAGCCATTTTTGAACTACGGAAGCTCTACTTCTTCCAAGCAATTAAACAAGTAATTATATTGGACTCCAATAACCTAAAATCAGCCAAGGCATTTGAAAAACAAAATGGTTAAAGGAAAACAACCTTTGGCTGAAATCTCATATGCCAGCAATTTAGCCTAAATCCCGCTCTATAAATCTCAGAGGAGAAGTGCTGACTTAGTGACATACTGGCTGCTGTTAAATGAAGTATAAACAACTATTTACTTTCATTTCATGCAAAATTTATCATCACTACAAAAGCACAAAAGAAAATATGGCACTACCAGCCAGGTCTGATTTTATAAAGGCAATGGAAATCATCACAATTTGAAGGCTTTTGAGGAGGAAAAGCCTTTAATTTTCCTAATCCCGCCTCTGTTTTTGCAGTATTATTTTCTTCTTTTAGAGGATTTATTTAACAGGAAGACTAGAGAAGTTTATAACTGATATTTTTTTCTTCACCCAATCTTTAATTTTGCTCATCTTTGTAGCAGGGTACCTCCTTTTTTTCTTAGTTAGTTCATCAAGCTGTGGAGCTGCTCCCTACTAAGGCTTGAGAAGCCACAGATATTCGGGCTTGGAAACACTTGCTGCCAAGCTAAAAACACCAGGTCAGTTGAGAAGTTCCCCAGAAAGTCAGACCAGCCCACTTTGTTCCCTTTTGATAGCCTCTGCATCAAAGAGGTTAATCACCATCTTCATTCGTGTAATGAGAAGCGCAAACTTGCTGGCTCTTCAACCATCACCCAAATTTCCAGTATGGAAAAATTCACAATTACAGGTCTACTTCTACAAATTCCCGTATCTGTTATGCTGTCTAGAAGCCACCACAACGATCTCTAACTGATAACCCCACCAGCGACCACGACAGTCCACAGAGTTGTAATTTGGTAAATTATATTCCACTGTCAGAAGACAAAAACCACAAGTGCCCTCCATTTTCCGCTATCACTTTCTTTCCTGTATCTGGATGGGATAAATCTTTTACCCACAAATGAAAAATGGTTTGCTCTCTTTTTTTTTTTTTCTCACTGGAGCCACATATCTACGTGGCAAGGCAGACAATAGCCAATTACAACGGAATGATATGCTATTGTGTTCAACTTCTTTATTATTTATAGCCTTTCCAGAGAATCCAGCCAAATCTATGGAACCCCCCCACCAAAAAGCAGAAAATATTTAAATGATGGCCCTAATTCATTTAAGCATCAGTTTGCTCTCCTTGCAACAGAAACATTAAAGTTAGAAAGTGTTGAGTGAAGACAATGCTCACTCTCTTCTCTTGCACAGTTATATAATGATGAAATTTTATGATGAAATTGCATGATACAATGTATGGTGCAATCAAGTAATGAAAGGTTCTAGTGAAATGAAAAACACAAAGAGGAAGAGATAGGTTGCTATGGGAACCGTCCATCTGAATTCCCTGACTTCTGTGTAACTAAAATCTCAAATTTTATTTTCCATTAATGTAAAGTTCTTAGATTTTTACATTTAATAATGAACATAAACCAGTATGCTGGTACTAATGTACCTTAATTGCATGTTTAGGAGAATCAGATAAAACATTATTAGACTTTACTGTTATCTAACAAGCTCCAGACAAAAAAAAAAAGAAAGAAAGAAAAAAAAAAAGAAAAAAAAGTATACCAGTAACACAGAAAAATGGAACATTTCTTACCTCTTTTGTACAAATCATAAAATGCTTTTGTGGTTTATACTCTTTTTGAAAAAAAAGCTACAGGGCTTATATAATAGCTGAAGTTCTATAACCACATGTTAACCTCTTTGTTACTATTTTATTTTCACCGAAGTTTAAAAGTATTAAAAAAAAAAAATTAAAAAAAAAAAAAAGAGAAATATTTCCATTGTCTGGTTCTGTAGGTCTGTCTTCTTCAGATGAATACACATAAGTGTGCTTCCCACAACAATACCCTGAACCCTCTGCTTGGATTCGCCTCTCGTTTTTGCATGCCAAGTGATTATTCTCTCGTCCTTCAAGTACCTTCTGTAATCACACCTCTTGTGAAACCAAACAATGCCGGCACCCTTTGCCAGTGACATCTGCTTCTCTTTGCTTACGAATGATCGACCGGCGTGCTATGAATGTTTATACGTGCGGTGCTGAAAGCGCATCGGGACAGGAGGTTTCTACCTGCATGCACAGTTCTGCCTATTCTCTTCCACTCACACCCTTGACATGAGCCAAGGCACATCCACAATAATTTTTTTAATACTTTGTCTAAGACCAAATGAACCTGTGTTTTTTACTGGGACGGTGGGGGTTCTGGTTTCTTTGTTCCCCATGGTGGTGCTGGGTACCTTGGGCACGGGGGAGCTTTGCAGGGTGATGCACCTGGTGCTGCCCCTGAGCCAGGGCGATGTGCAGCACTCTGGAGATGCCGTCTGTTCGCTCTGACCTTGCAGCCCATAGCAGACCGGTCAGCCTCACCGCATCTCCCGCTGCCTCTCTGCATCAGTGGGAGAGAGCACAGCTTGCAGTCTGGCTGCTGCTGTGCCTGGGTTACCCCTCTGGAGAGATGGAGATGGGGAGACAGCAGAGGTTTGCTCTCTAAAAGAAACCCAGCACAATCCTTTTCTTTAATGTTCAGTCTTACCCACTTGCCAGGGCTTTTCTATTTAGCATTGACTTAAATTACACAGGGCAACTTTGGCTTTATAAGTATAAATAGAAGGAGGATGTGTCAGATTCGGAGATCTCGAAGCAGCTAATCTAAACCACACTTCTTTCTGGATCTCCTCAGGAAGAAACAAAAGCAAATCACACGAGGGCTCAGGCATCACAGCTTCGTATTAACGTTTCTGTTGATGAAATCAACTAAGCTTACACCCGGCGATGTTCACAACTGTTTCATGGGACACACAAAAAATGTCCATCGCTGCACTTGTGAACTTCATTTAATTTTACTTTTAAAAATAATTTAGATCTGAATAATTCCCGAGGTTCTAAGTAAGGATATTTCCTCATCCTTCAGGCTTTTCCCATCCGTCATCGTGGCGCAAAAGGTCTGAAAAAAACCCACAAATCCACCTCCCCACCCGACACCCCCCTCCCGACTGGCCAGCTGACGTAGGATTCCTACGCCAACCCTCAATGGAGCAGATCGTGTTTCCCTGGCCTTGACAGAGGAGACGGGGCGGCAGCACCCGCCGAGCACCAGCCGCCCAGGAATTCACGGGGGGGGGGGAGCAGAGCATCAAGTGACCGGTGGCGCTGGCCGGCGCGATGCAGCCGTATCCCAGCGGGAAGCGTGTCCCCATCCCGGCTGCAGCAATGCCACACATCCCTGCCATCTGCACCTGTCAGCGCTGGCACCTGCTGCCCCATGGCCATAGATGGCTGTCCCCGGGGCCGCGGCGCTGATTGGGGACGCGCCGCTCCCGTCCCCCGCTGGCTGACCGGTTTGGGTTTGGGGTTTTTTTTTGGGGTTTTCTTCACCCGTGTTGCTGTCACACTTCTCAGCTCTCATGTGGTCTCAGCCTACAGGAACGCAGTGCTTGCGCTTTATAGATGCACACACATAACTACGTGTGTATATATATATATATATATACACACACATATCTACGTGTATATATATACATATATACACATATTTATATATATGAATATACACCCTCTGCTAGATTACTTCTCAGCGCCTTTTTTGTTCAATTCTAGAAGGATTTTTTTTTTTAGAAGTCTTCACACATAAGCATGACCAGCCTCTGTTTGCTACGCTGCGGTGTAACACTGGCTCAATATTGCTGGGGTGTTGGATTAGTGGAGATAGATAAAAAAAGGATGTGATTTTTCCAGACAAGATTGTCATTTCCTAAATAACGAACTCACGCGTGAGATTAATTGGAGGTGTTAAGATCAGTGACATAAGTGGAATGCTGACCTAGTTTTGATTACAGCTCCTGATAAAATCAGTGTTACAGATACATGAGATTTAAAAAGAAAAAAATAAATACAAGTGAAAATGAGCCGCAGACAAACAAAATCCCTTTCAAATGTTAGTCACAATTCTCTACTGTCAAATGCCCCCCTTAACACCCAGGGACTGTGTTAAAATGAAACCTCTGTGCAGCTGTTTTTTAAACCTGCACTTTGAAAAGACAGTCAAATTCTGCTCTGTTGTGTAAAAAAAAACCCCAACAGAACCACCTGACAACTTGCAGAATCTGTCTGACAGTGCTTCACGCACTAAATTAGCAGATTATTTACTTAAATCAGAGGTATTTTCAGGATACCTGTGTTTTAGGGATGGAGTGATTGCCATCCACTTTTGGGCACCCCAGTGATTACAACCCCTTTCCCAGGGTTCAAAGGTCTGTCACGGGTAGTGGTTTTGAGTAATGAAAATACAAAAGGTGTAGGTGAGAGCAGAAAACTCTTGCTCTCCTGGTCTTTCCCCCACTGTTTATGCATGCTGCCCTGCCCATAAACCTGCGTCTTCTCCTGCAGAATGATGGTTACCACCGCAGCCTGTGGCCAATACCTCATTTTCCATCCTCTGGCTCAGAAGGTGGTTTTACAGAAAATAAACCTTCACTGTTTCTCATGGCTCAGTATTTGTGGAACGACTCCACGAAGACAGAACTTCCACATTCTGCCTGCTTCCCCAAACTCAATGGCAGGACCAGCATGGGTCTTGAGCACACCCTTGGTGCAGAGATTCCCTAAAGCTGGAATAGATGCGTTGCTGACTCGCCTCAAGCCCCTTGGTATAAAACCCATCCATTACATCCTTTACCCAGTTTTTTCAAAACCGTTAAAGTGTACAAAGAATTTAAATGGCTGGGTTTCCTCTAGGCTTTGTTGAGCATATTTAAAATAGAAGAAGATAATTGGTGAGACATAGTGTATTTGATTTGTACTAGGGGTTTTTTTTTTGCTGCCAGGCGCACAAAGTGTATGAATGGAAAAACAAACTTTACAGTAGCTCAGCGGAATCATCTCAGCTTCTTTAGGGAATATGAGGCCACTTAAAAATAAACACTGTAATCATCAACAGGTTGTTATTTCCCTCCTTCTTTTTATGTTCATCTATCTATAATCCTTCTCCACTGACTCCAGCCCTTCCAGATGGAGCGCTGCCCTCAACATTTTCATTTGTGTCTAATTTAGTCAGACATATACACAAATACGAGGCTGAAGTCAGATCTCATTTACACTAGTGTAAATCTGTAGCTGGATTTGGAACAGCTGTAAAGACACTGGTTGAGTTATTCTGGATGTACAGTGGTGTTACCAAGCCTGTTACATCAGTGTTACTATCTCTCGAAACATACAGTATTTGAAATATGCAGGGCCCAATATAAATGCAGAAACAATTAACTATTTCGAAGGCAGCTGGTGTTTTTCCATGATGTAAATGGGAGCCTTTAATACCAAATGCCTCGTTCAAAATGCTCAAGAAATGTAACACAGAATCCTTTGACATGAAAAGCCTACTACAGAAAGGATGTCAGGTGACACTTCACATAAGTTTTGAGCACAATCTATGTTCCAAGAAGGTCCAAAAGAGGTTCTGAAATTCAATGTTGAAGGACTGCTTCAACACATCCTTAAAATGCATCCATCCTGGGGTGAAAGTCTCGTTCCCTTCTGCAGCCACGCTGGCCCTGGGTGAAGTTTCCAGGAACAGAAATCAGATGCATGTCAGACTAACAGAACTGTAACGTACGATGAAAGTTACTTGGGATGGGAGTTTTCCTAGACCATGGGACAAACACCTTTAGCCCTAACCACAGGGCCAGAGAATCTCTGAATGACCACAACATTTTGCTTTTCCATTTTGTTTGAAACAGAGCCCCTCCGGCCGCTCTGAACTGGTGCAGTACTGACTCAGCAGTGAAAATGCCACCCACTGAGGCAAGAACACCACATCCTTTGGCACCTGGGTTTTCTTTGGAGGACTCCCATAAAAATCTTGAAAGTATCAATGTTCTGAATGGATTTTATCCCCCCCTCCCTGCACTGAATCTGAACACTTATTTTACAGCAGGTCAAATTACAGGCTATTACAAAACCTGGTACCAATATCACAATGAGAAAATGCTGCTGAATAGCAGTTCCTTTTAAAGGAAAAAGAACATTCCCTTTTATTTTTATAGTACCATAATTGTTTTACCCATTGGTGAAAATGCCCAAATCGATATATTTTTCAAAAAATGGTGAATTATAATAGAGGTTAGATACTTGAAACTCTAGCCTTCTGTTTCACTGCAGGATGGAGGCCTTAAATAGCATAAAGCAATAACCATCAGCTCACCGTTCTGCTGATAGAGTCGAGTTTCCACCAAGGAGAAAGACAAGGAAGTCTCTCCACTAAGTTTAGAGTGAGCCAGCACTTTTGAGAAGAAAAATTGGCCCATGGTTTTAACTACAAAAACAGATGACTCAAATGATTCAGACTTCCATACACGATTTAAGATGGCTTTGGGTTTTTTTTTCCTTTTTATTTTTTTTTTCTGTTAAACCAACAATTTATATAAGTTTTGTTATTTACCAGAAAGATTTGTGCAAATTGTAGCTATCTTTAAACAGCTGCTAAAATCTCTAGACTATGACATGCATTTGCCTGCTTACCAAAGTGGCATCTGCTAGATACAAAGCACTGGGGTTTGTTTTCCCAAGGAAAAATACTACAGGAGCTAGGAAAATCAGTCAGAAACTTTGCAAGTTGAAACTTGCAGATAACTCAACCAAACATGAGAGAGTACAGTCAGGAGTGGCATGGAGGAGCTGGATGAAACTCCAGAACTGGGTGGCTAGCCTAGAAATCTGGTCTGTCAGGGAACTGTGTTTTACTGCTCCTATTGCTCTGCTCTCCCCTTGGGAGGAGTCAGCACCTCTCTTGAAGGGGAACAAACAGACGTGACAGCCTTAGCAAAAGATGACCAGACATGTTGTGGAGTATTTAGGAAGCTTTCCAGACAAGGGAATTCTAAATTTTCAACATTGGAAAATGTGCCATTGTGGAGACAAAAAGATTGGCCCCTTGACACAGGATTATCCCAAGGTTAACCTGCTACCATATACCCCGACAAGTTGCAGTTTGGCTCTTGCTTCTGTTACTAGCTTCCTGTGTGGGCTTTGTTAATTCACTTTTCTATAGTTCTTCCTCTACACAAAGTTGAATGATAGTAATTACCAGTGTAATTGGGGTGCTATAAGAAGGAATAAAACCCAAGCAAACAGTAATGTACTCAGTGAGGTGTCTAAATTTAATGTAGACAGGTAGGCCCTCACATACACTGGCAAAAAACTGGCTAACATAAAGATAACTGCCCAGTTAAGTGTCTGTATTTAAGTTGAATTACTAACACAATGGTCAGTTTCAGTGCTCAGTTTGGGAAGAAGAAAACTTGAGAACAGAGCAGCTTCTAGTTCTTATTACTGCCCAAGAAAGCAGTAGTGGCAGAGGCAAACTCAAGGTCTATTCAGAAAAGCTTGAATGTAACTGAGGAGAGAGTTTACAGAGACATTCATGGCTGAGAAGGGAGATGAGAGGAGAGGAAAGGAGAGGAAAAGGAAAGGAAAAAGGAAAAGGGAAAAAAGGAAAAAAGGAAAAAAGGAAAAAAAGATAAAACAAAACAAAACAAAATAGGGAAGAAGAGGAGAGGAGAGGAGAGGAAAGAGAAAAGAAAACAAAAAAGAAAAGAAAAGAAAAGAAAAGAAAAGAAAAGAAAAGAAAAGAAAAGAAAAGAAAAGAAAAGAAAAGAAAAGAAAAGAAAAGAAAAGAAAAGAAAAGAAAAGAAAAGAAAAGAAAAGAAAAGAAAAGAAAAGAAAAGAAAAGAAAAAAAGAAAAGAAAAGAAAAGAAAAGAAAAGAAAAGAAAAGAAAAGAAAAGAAAAGAAAAGAAAAGAAAAGAAAAGAAAAGAAAAGAAAAGAAAGAAGAAAAGAAAAGAAAAGAAAAGAAAAGAAAAGAAAAGAAAAGAAAAGAAAAGAAAAGAAAAGAAAAGAAAAGAAAAGAAAAGAAAAGAAAAGAAAAGAAAAGAAAAGAAAAGAAAAGAAAAGAGAAAAGAAAAGAAAAGAAAAGAAAAGAAAAGAAAAGAAAAGAAAAGAAAAGAAAAGAAAAGAAAAGAAAAGAAAAGAAAAGAAAAAAAGAAAAGAGAAAAGAAAAAAGAAAAGAATAGTCGTCATTCAGAATCTAAGCATCTTTTGGTGAAAATTTCAGCTTCCTCCAATAGCAGCTAAAACATACTTTAAATGCTAGGGTTTTTCATTGTAAAACGGGATTTCTTTTTTTGGACAAAATTACAGTTTTGTAAAGAAGAATTGGTATACTGTCCTGCCAAAGCCCCACCATCTGAAATCATCCAACCTTTAATCATACAGCATTCCCACACAGAGAATTCTGTGGGCTACAAAAGACACTTCTGCTTAGGTCTCCTAGTTCTACAGGAGAGTTGGACAAAGAGAGCAAGACTTCAGCCTATTTAATGTCTTCCAAGAAAGGGAATGAAGGGCAGTGTGAACACATGCACGGCCGGTACTGCCTCACTCTGCGAAGACTGAGCCGTGGGGCTCTGACCAGCTTTGGTGGCTTCTCTGCTGCCATATATATCCTGGCACAGAGCTGCCTGCTCTGCCCTGCCATCGGGGATTAATCACCCTTGTAGCAGAGCTGCGGAGGTGGAGCAGGCAGGCGGTGGCGATGCATTCCCTTCCTCTGACGCTGCTGTGAAGGTGGCAACTTCTCAAATGGAGGAAAGGCAATAAATAGCTTGGGGGGTACTCATGTCTCCAGACAGAACCGTAGGGGTTAGAAGGGAACTCAAGAGATCATTGAGTCCAACCCCCCTGTCAAAGCAGGGTCCCTAGGACAGGTCACACAGGTCAGTGTCCAGATGGGTCTTGAATATCTCCAGAGAAGGAGACTCCACAACTCCCCTGGGCAGCCTGTCCCAGGGCTCTGTCACCCTCACTGTGAAAAATCAGTAAGAATCCTAAACCCCAAACAGCCTGAAGGACTGTCCTGGTCTTAAAGAACTTTTCTCTTATCACTTCATGGCGTTTCACAACACGGACAACATGGGGACCATGTTCCCAAGCAAAAGGTAAATCTTCTTGTTATTCAAGAAAAATGTTCAGAAGTCGGTAACATTCCGACTTTTTTTCCAAAGGTACTCAGCTTGCATACAGGGAAGAACCATTCTGAATCCTGACAGAACCAGGAGGTAAAATCCATAAGTGCCCAAGTACTACTCCCAGTCCCAAAGTCTACCTGTGATGGAGACACTTGGACCAACTACAGAGCGAACCTGAACCACTATGCCAGGAGATGGAACAATACTATTTCCCACTGGCATTATTGTGGCAAGAAAACCAAGCTCATTTACTTATTGCATTATCTTGTCTATCTTCTAAGCCGCTCGCAGCTATCAGCCTGCCATGGCTGCAAGCTCTGCAGAGCTTTTACAACGCAGTAAGACAACCTAGACAAAAGGTAACGAGTATTGCATGGGATGATAAAGGAATATTTCAGGTCTTCTAACATTTGTGTTACGTTTGAATATGAACATTAATTTTAAAAATGAATCAGAAGCTGGCTGTGCCAAAGAAATCAGAGGCTGTGATAAGATTTGAGATGGGATCACCTCAAAACTGTATGTGTCTTTGCCCCTTGCTATTGATATATTAAAATAAAAAAGATCTGACAATGAGATCCCAGGCTTTCACACAGCACTTACAGTAGCAAAAGGGACCAGCAATGTCCCAAATAACCAGAATTTCAGTGAAAATCAGTGACGTTACAAGGTCCTTTCCATGAAGAGGACAGTGGGCATGTAAGCAATGAGCACATAAGAATTTCCCCAGCTCAGATGTGCACGATTTTGTTCCTAGTACCGGCAGAGAGGTTCACAGTCCTGAGGTTCGCCTGCCATTTCTCAGCAGTGTGCAACTTTCAAATAAGCTGCAGCAAAGCTTACTTACACTGATGCCAAAGTTTGGCAGGATTCCTGATTCTGCCTGGGGTATGCTAGATCACAAGACCCCAGAATAAAATAGCAGTAGCAGGAATGGATGAGTACTTCTTTTATTCCTGCCACTGAATTGGTCATGGAGATCAGTAGGAAGCAGACTTAACTGCATAATGTTTAGTCAGCTCTTTTGCTCCATCACTCTCCATGAAGGAGGAGGTGGAATTAAGAACATTTCTCCCATGAAAAAGACTGTACAGAAGGAGTAGGAGGATTTCTCAGACTCCTTAACGGAAAGCGAATGAAAAATTTAGTCTGTGGGAGAGACGAGAGGCTTCTATAACCCTTGGGAATCCAGTGTTTCACCTCAAGTCCAAGCCTAGAAGCATCTTACTTCTCTTTGGGCTACAGCTGTGAATCCCTCATGGGCATTACTATCAGGTTAGTCCTACTAAACAAACTCCCTACTATTGATGCCAGTCAAGTTGGAATGGTCATACATAATCCATAGAACTAACAGTTCATAGGGTTCTGCCACTGAGGTGGACCTGACAGCTTTGAAAGCTGTAAATGAAGACATCTCCAGAGCACATCTTTCTAAGCATCCTTTGGAGTACTGGCATTTTTTTCAAGTGACAGGGTAGGAAATGGTCAACGAGGAGTGTTATCCTCTCAGCCACATTGCTTTGAGCTTACGCTGAAGCCATGAAGAGAAGTCCACACCCTGCTGCAATTCCCTTGTTGCAAGGAAGGGCCTTGTGACAGGAAAGGGCTGTGGAATAGGTCCAGTACAGGATTTAGGGACACAGAAAGCTTGACTTGGCAATACTTAGGCACCTGACCTCCAGAGTGGAATTCACACTGTGTTAGGATCTGAGGTTTTCTATGCAGGGCACAGGAAGAGTTTGGTGCTGCAGAGCAGGATCCAAACCTAGCAGCGTGTGATGAAGCTGTGAGTGACCCAGACCAAGCCCAGGGGGTTTTGGAAATCCTATCCCTCATCAGAAGTTATGCTGCTGAGACACCTTCACCCACAAAGCAGGCACTGACTCGGGCATGCTGCCACCTCCTCCAGATAATCTTTCAAAGACCTGAGAAGAATCACTCTTCTCTTTGAAGAAAAGGCCACTGTTGCAGCTTGTCTCTAACAACGAGTGGTTAGAAACCTGCTACCAAGTTGGAAACACAAGTTCTGTCTCTCCTTTGGTCTGAATGGACTCAAATGTACTGTCTCCTGTATCCCTGATAGGATTTTACCCATCTCCCCATGCTCTGCTCAGTTTAGGTTGGTTAAAACTCTGCACTTCCCTGGAGTATTTTGCTTTGGTGCATTAGCAAATGTAATGTTTGTTGGGTCAGAGAAATAGAACTCAACAGGGGACAGGGCTCCGTGGCTTGTTTCCATCTGAGGCAAGAGCCTGCTGAAATCAGACTCCAAAAGATTTTATGTTCAACAGACTCAATAATAAAAGGCAGGGGAAAAAACCCTCTAAGAAAAGAATGAAAACCCAAAGACTCTGTTCCTTTGATAGTGCTTTAACACCAGCAATATTTTCTGATTCTGTTTTGTGAAAAGCTTGACCCTGTACCTGTGCATTGCATTAGGAATTTCCTGCCAGGGGTATTTTGTTCATGGAGTACTGACAGTTCCTAGATCTTTTAGGGCTTAAACTGGGAAAAACCTCTCCAGTTTGGCCCAGACTGGGTAAGTACAGGCCACTACAAACCTTCAAGATCAAATAATGAGGTCTCCGACAAGGTTTTGTGCCTCCAGGTGACGTTTCTGGATAAAGGACCTTAGCTACCATATTTTAAAGTTTGTGTTTAGTCACTTCTGTGAGACACTTTCGGCTACAGAATGGAAAGTACTAAGCATAATTATGAATTTTTATTCACGAGTTAAACAATATATGTGGGTTGTGCGAACATTTACATCTGAGAAGGCAAGCTTCTTTTCATGTAGGGTACAAAAATACAGATTAAATGGTAAGTCACATACTGCTGGAGACAAAGGGGCAAAGCTTCCATTTTACCCTTGTGTTTCTGAACATGCTGCAAGTATGGAATGACCAAGCCTTGGATTATAACAATGGAATGAAAAATTACATGTTTTTCATGATATAGCCATGACTCTATTGTAGTATGCTAAATATACTTTAAACACCATTAGGATCTGCTGCTTTGTCAAGATTTTGATCTCTTTTGAATCAATCTGTAGCAGCTGTGTGTTGTTTAAAGTACTCTTATTGACTCTTCTGTAATTTGCTTTCTTTGAACAGCCTGCGTGCTGTAACATTTGATCAAAGAAATAAACTTACACTTTAACGACCCAAAGTGCATGCACATTTTTATAACTCTGCACAATAAAATGGAGTTATCATTGTCTATAGATCACACAGGGTGATACAAATAAGTGGGTCTGAGATTTTTTTTTTCAGTGCCAGCCTACCCAGTGTATCATGTGTTTGTCCTTTTAACACCACTATCATGCAAAAGCATTAATAAACTGTTTAGGACATAGATGATGCAACTTCTTTTAATAGAAGTATTTATTCCTCCATTAACTGCTAACCATGTATAGAAACATCCATACCAAAATTAAGTAGGAAAAACACAACAACCTAAAGTTGTGGGCGTATAAATTACCGTGTAAATAAAATGTTGATTGAAACTCTGTCTTAAGGGCTGTTTTTTAATTCAAACAACAATGGCTATTTAAGATTTAACTACATTCAACATCTCCGAACTATGAACATTAATTCACAGCTGACCACTAGACTTGTGATTATTAAAAATGTAGAACAATAAAGCATATGTGTTTGAGGTTTTATAGCCCTGCAAATTTGGTAACTTGCATTACTTTCAACCGTCTTCCATACAAACAAACACACAGAGGCCTCCCTGAATTCAGGGCAAATGGAGTCTAATCAATATGAGCTACTTAATACATAAAGGATGGATGCAAATTTTATAGTACACAAATAAATAATTAATCTATACCTTCTTACTGTAAGGAGGAAGGAAAGTCAGCATGTTTTAAAGTTTAACAGAACTTTGGCCAGAACTATGAAAACTGAGGAAAGACATCTCAAGCACAGGGAGAGTTATCTGCGTGCTGTCCAGGGAAGGGGAGGTATGGAGGGATTGTGCTTCATGTGAAGCAGAAGGGTGATGTGCTCTGGCCTCAGCAGAGCATTTAAAATGCCAGCTCCCTAGCAGGTGGAGTGAAGGAGGCAAAAAGCCAGGATTAGGCTGGGTTTTTTCCTAATCCCCATCCTCTACAGTGATGAAGCTCCTCTAGGACAGTGCCTCTGTTGCTCGGGGAAGGCAACTCTCTGAGGTGCAGTGGGAAAATGGGTATTTTACTTCTTTAGGCAGACAAATGCTACTAATGGTCTGAACCACTCAGATCCCAGTTCTGCCCCCCCTTATTGACACGGGAACTGTGCTTCAGAAATAAAGCCATGATTCTGCAGATATTTGCAGGAGCATTCAGCCTACCTGAAGGGAGCGTACAAGCAGGAGGGGAATTAAGTTTTTACAAGGGTAGACAATGGCAGGACAAAGGGGGATAGATTGAAGCTAAAAGAGGGAAGGTTTAGATGATATATTAGGAGGAAGTTCTTTACAGAGAGAGTGGTGAGGGGCTGGAACAGGCTGCCCAGAGAGGTGTTAGATGCCCCATCCCTGGCAGTGTTCAAGGCCAGGTTGGATGGGCCCCTGGGAAACCTTGTGTAGCTCCAGGCCTGGAGGTTGGTA
Organism: Gallinula chloropus; assembly: GCF_964237585.1. Lineage (NCBI taxonomy): Eukaryota > Metazoa > Chordata > Aves > Gruiformes > Rallidae > Gallinula > Gallinula chloropus. Next base: position 4,618,629 of record NC_140089.1, on the reverse strand, counting down.
GCCCTGCCGGTGGCCTGATTCTTCTTGTGAATGGTTTCATTGTCTGAAACAGCACTTCTACGGATCTCTGCAAATATAAGACCTATAGAATCATAGAGTGGTCTTGGTTGGAAGGGACCCCAAGGATCACACAGTTCCAAACCCCCTGCCACAGGCAGGGCCACCAACCTCCAGGCCTGGATCTACACAAGGTTGCCCAGGACCCCATCCAACCTGGCCTTGAACACTTCCAGGGATGGGGCATCCACCCCCTCTCTGGGCAGCCTGTTCCAGCCCCTCACCACTCTCTCTGTAAGAAAAAATGACCTATCATAGTATTGCCCGTGACATAATTTGACAGAATTGTTACTGGAAAAGTTCAAGGTATCAGAATACATAGAAACTGGCATCTGTGCTAGGACCTATAAGCAGTGAGTTTTGAAGGTAGTTTGAAGGCTCCCATCAACTACTTCAGGCTTTGAATCAGGGGTCTAAACCCAAATGGTGGACTTTACATATTAGAGGGTTTTTTTGGCTTTGATAGCATAGAGCTTTTTTTACCCAATGCAATTATTAGCAGTGGCCAGGGACCTACATCTGGAAACACACACTAAGAATAAAAACCCTTTTCTGGCGTGTAGGCATATGAAGAACTGTGCATCGCTTGCTCATTTTGCCAGAAACTCAGAGCTGCATAATAATCTTCAACACTGGTTTGACAAAGAGCAGTTGACAGCTTATGGGAGCTCAATAAAACAAGAAGTCTTGGGGGAAAAGGGGGCAAGGTCAGCACTTGTGCATTAAAGATAGTTGTGAGATAAGAGAAGATGTGGTATTTCTACACTTGTGATTATTACTCCTGTGTAAGAACCCAGGTAAATAACCACATTTTGTATCTACCTTACAAAGCAGGGATGTCTCAATGATGAAAATGAAAAATGGGTTTGCTCACAAAAGCCTTTGTGTCTGGAACACAGCTATAAGTAGCTCACTATCTAGGTTGAAAATGGTAATGCAGGGTAGTGTGTCCTATTTTTCCATGCTTGCAGTGAAGATACAATACGGGAATTCAGCCTTGGCAATTACTAATACACCACACAGACACAATTACACCCTGTGTACTGCATAAAGGAATCACTTGTGGTCTGCTTCCATTACAAAGAGCAGTAGGGGGCCAACACGCAAGAAGACAAAATGCTTTACAAGGAGGAAGGAGACCAGAAGAGTTGATGTACCCAAATACAAGGACCTTGATTCTTTTTTGGAGTGATTTAAGTCCCTTTCCATCAATTATCGTCCTTTGTCTCCAGAGTCTTATCACAAGCAGCATTACAGGAACTGAGCAAAACAATACTCAGGGCTCAAATAACCCTGTGAACCGTGGTGACATTTCCACACCCTGTCGCTGTGTTTGACCAGGTTATTCAGATTTAAAAAAAAACCAAACCCAACAAAAACCCAAAAAAACCCCTAACCATAAAAACAAAACAAAACACAACCCCCCCACAATAAAACCCCAAAAAACTCCATACAGAACAGCAACAAACATTCCTGTGCTAAATAACATGCTCAACCCTTTCTGGTATCTTTTCTGCTCTCTAGTATCACTGATACCTCTCACTGCAATGCCACAATGGCGACGTGATGTAAAAAAACCTCTGCAGCACAAAACAAGATTGACTTTCTTTACTACATTTAAAATGAAAAGTTCCTCCTTTGTGGGGTTCTCCACAAGTTTATTTTTAAGTTGATTAGGTCCTTCCCCTTGCCATTCCCATCTCCTCTGCTCTCTTGGAGGAATCTGAGTTTCAGGTAAATGGAGAATTGGAAATAAAAATCACTTATGTATATGCAGAAGTGCTCTGCAGCTAAACTTTGATTTCTCAGTGAAATAAATCAGCTGTCTATTCATTCACGTTTACTGCTTAGAATCTGTGCAATACATTTTCTCTTCCTTATTGATACGTGAAGTTTTGAGGGCACGATTTAAAGCATGAAATCAATGAAAAGCATCTATTTTTTTCATTCATTCACACTAGATATGTGACATTTCATGGTAATTCTTGACAGAACACTGCAGTCATTGCTCATCTGAAAATAAATTAAAAAACATGTGGAAAGTCGAAAAAAAAATAAAAAGGACCTTAGGAAAGTCAGCTATTTTTGACAGTAAGTTAGCTTCTGTGAAACAAAGCCTTGTCTTTCAGAAAGTGTTTACGATCTATGAGAAAAAAAAAAAATATCCTTGGGCTAAAATGTTTATTGGCACCTAGGAGTCTGAAGAGAGCAAGTCAGGCCTGTGGTTTTTTGAGGGCACTTTATCATCGCCTGCATTCTCAAAGGGATCTGTGAATGAATAGAGCTGGATTACTCAGCCTTCTATTCCACGCCTATTCCTCTCCATTTTCCTTGGCAAGACTGAGAGCCAAGCTATTTTTAGTCAGGCAGTTTTCTATTTTTAGACAAATATCAGTTAAGAGACATTTGTTAGGAAAAAAAATTAAAAAAAAAGAAAAGAAAAAAAAAAGAAAAACACAAAAGGGGGAGGGGATGAAGCTTCCCATCTCGTATTGTGAAGCAAGCCCTTCAACCTGTAACTCCAGGCGTTTCAGCTGCTTCCAATCTTGGAAAAATAAAGAAAATTCAGAGTTCAGGGATTTAAAAATAAACCTACCCTCTGGCAAACAGACCAAAATACAACAAGCTGTTACTATGTGAAACAGTGACTACAAAAACAAAGAACATTATCCAATGACTAGATTGGGATAAAACTTTGGAGCTATTAAGTTATAAGAATGTTACAGAGACATGTAAGATTTTTCCAGCTTCTCAGCCAGATATATCATGTATTGGAGAAAGGAACAGAGGTCTGTGAAACAGGCACTGCTCTAAGAAATACAGATCTGAGTCCCCAGTTTGACAAAAAAAAGGAACTATGAACAGTGTTTAAAGCACATTTATATTGTGCATGTATTTTTCATCTTTGTCATCATAGCATTTTTTTCAACAATCTTTCCCCAATATTAGCTAAGTTATTAAAATATTAAAAAAATATATCAGTAAGAACAAAAGAATAAAAGAAAAATAATGTAGGGACGTGTCTGAGGACAAGAACTGATCCTCAATAAATAAAAATAAGGAGGTGCAGAGCTCCCTCAAAATATACTCAAAAGTAGCTTTTGCTCTACCATGTGTTTCAGAGTAACCAACTTTACAACCATATTAGTTTTCTCTATCACTATTCTCTTCCTTTGGGTATGGAAATACAAGCGTTCTGGTGAGCAACTTGACTTTCATTTGAGACACATCAGCATTACAAAATATTTTTCACATCCACCAGATCCTTGTTGCAAATAAATCCACAGTAGGAAAGGTTTCTTTTCTTTTCTTTTTTTCTTTTTTGAGAAAGAAAAACAAAATAACTCATTATGCAACTTTGCCTTAGCTGCATTTTTCATACACTGAATTAATTTGAAATATATTAGAAAAAAAATAAGTGTCAACACTTTACCCTCTACCTTTCTTTTGCTAGGCTGCAAAGCATCAAAAGTCTGTCACTCATTAGATGCACAGCAACAGGATGCTGAAAAGTTACCAAGGGAAGTTTAAATAATAGCCTGTGGATGGAAAGATAGAGAGTCAAAGATCTCATGTGGATGAGTTGGAGGAAGGGGATAAATTGCCATGTATTGGGTGTAGTAGAGGGACTAATTTGGACAGTCCCACCAACTGGAGTAGCAGTCCCACTGAGTTACTACTTGGGACAGAACAGAATTGCCTTCCAGACTTTTGCAGCTTTGAAGTTTACTTATGGTCCCGTAACAGCTAATATTTGCATAAAACCCAAATTGGTCGAATAATGAGATTAGGTGAGAAATTCAGCTTTTGGTTAAGAAATATATATTTCTAAATGAATTGCTCGAAAAAAATGAAATTAAGATTGATGAAGTGGAGAGTTTTTTAGTGTTTTTGAAAATGGGATGTTTTCCTCTCCAAGGTATTTTTTTTAACTAATCATGATTAGGCAAAAACATGAAAACCCCCCAACCCTCACAGGAGGATATTAGATTACAAACACATTTTCCAAAACCTGAAAACTCAGAAAGCAAACAAACATAAAAAAAAAAGCCAAAGGAATATTACAAAAATGCTGAAGATCTTGAAGCCAATCCCATGATTTTGACATACATGAGGTTTGCAGTAATGGTTTGGCTCATACTTACTAAAAATGAAACAAGAAGTAAGCATTTAAAAAGCCTAAATCATCATCCAAAGGAAATTCTTTGGCCAGTTGACCCTGTCCAATCATCTGGCCTGTAGAAACTGGTAACAGTAGCTTTTTTTTTTTTTTTTTTGGTTTGTTTTTTTTTGTTTAAACAAGCTGGTCTTCTACCAATTTACAGAGGAAATCAATAATGCTATCCCCATTTTACAGATAGGGAAACTGAAACATTAGGAGGAAATGTGCCTTGTCCAAGGTCACACAACAGTATTTGGCAAAGCTATTAATAAAATCCAAGTCTCATGAGTCCTAGTCCAGGGCAGTATCCAATAGACTGTACTGTCTTTAGATCACCCTGAATAACCTTTCTTACATACAGGCTTATTTTCTATACTGTCCCAGATCTTCAGCCCATGGTAGCTGAAATAATTCCCCTGATTTCAACAGCAGAAGAGCTGACTTGATATATATTTCACAGCTTGTTTATATGTAGTGTTATGTTATGATGACAAGAGAGGAAAATACACTTACTGCATTAAACAAGCTACAACAGTCGCCTTACTTTTCCTAAAAAAGAGCACATTTAGAGAGTTATATGGGCTTATTTACTACAAATATACAGATAAGAGTCTTAATTGATATGAAGAGGCTTTCAGAATCTAATTAACCTCCCAGCTAGTCATTAGCTCTGTGACCTTTAGAAATAATTGACAGAAGGAATTTTTTTCCTCTTCATCTCATTCAGAACTTCCACACCAAGTGACAAATCCTATACGTGCCACAGGACCCACAGCATAGGTGTAAGAATTGATGGGGTAATGTGCAGTAAGTCCATCAGCAAAGCAGGACTTTAGCATGATCCTAGGGTTGCCTTCCAACCCAGGCTATGTTTCCTCTCAGGCACAACATAGTGCCCATGTGGCACATCACACTGGCTTTTACTGTCTTGAATCACAGAATCACATAATTACAAGGTTGGAAAAGGCCTTTAAGATCATCAAATCCAACCATTCCCATCCTATGCTAAACCATATCCCTACATACCTCATGTACCCTTTTTTAAAACACATCCAGGGATGGTGACTCAACCACCTCCCTGGGCAGCCTGTTCCAGGCCCATGATGAGTGCCATCCGCATCAACTCCAACCTTCCAACGTGATTTAGGTGTACTAAGTCTCAAATCCCTCAAGCCTGTAGACTGAGTATTGAACTGGTGTTTCATGCTGATTAGCACTCTGCTGCTGGTCATGCTAAAACGGGTTGGATTTTCAATTCCAGCCAGTTCTTCTACAAGTATTTGTTCATATCTATCATAACTGCATATTTTCATTATACACATTATTTTAGAGCAAAACACTTTTATTTTTCTGAACAAGCAGTTACACACAAAGGCAACATTTTGAATTCCACCACCCTACAGGACTTGGTATGACCTTATTCCTTTACAGTCCTAACATTAAGGTGTGTAAAGGTGTCTCTGTGCCAGGTTAAGCTCAAAGGATGTGCAGTCTGTAGTCAGAATTTCACATGTCCACAAGCTCACTTCTCCCCCCCTTGGGGGGAAAATGCTGCCACAAATGGCACTCATCTCTTCTATGTTCAGTTCATTCTCCCTCACCAAAAACACGAGTCCACTGGGGAAGGGAAAACACTCTGCAAAAGGTCAATTCATCAGCAGTTACTAGAGCAATGAAGACGTATGACCCTATGCAACACAAATTAGAAAGACAATGCTACATGATTATGAAAAAGAATCTATAATTTCCAAATTATTTAAAATATTATTGCAAATTACAGCTACTTTTTTTTCTCCCCATGGCTAACCAGCAACTCCATCACAATAGCCCTAGGATAATTAAAGTGTCCCAGAAAAACTCAGGCTAATTCTCGATGAAGCCTTTCAGTATCACTGAAAGCAAGACTTTAGTCAATGAAAGTTTCTACAAACATAATACTTTTCAGTGAGAGAGGGAAAAGGCAATGGAGGGACATCAAATGTCATGGGGAAGTGACTCTTCAGTAGACTCAAGGAGCAACTGGTGATACAAGAGGCAAAGGAGAGAACAACCTAATGACACACTCAGGGACAGGAAGTGACAGAAAAAGAATGGTGTCTGGGAGCACAATCGGCAAGATCTTAAGAAGGATGAAATTGAGGATGAGTTGAAAATGAGGAGACCCTCAGAAATGGTCAAAAGATGGTCCTTGGTACAAAAGGTATATATTCTGTGTAACGTAAAAATTCTGTTTCATGGAAACAGAATTGATGTATCTGGGAGAATTGTGCTACTATGTCATCATTATGTTATCCTGCTACCTGCTTCTACTGTGCCATGTCTGAGGCAGGGCTGTAAATATGTTGAGATGGGACCTGTTAGTGCGCATTAGAATACAGCAAAATTGCAGGGGTGGAGTGGTGGCGGGAAGAGCATGGTATGCTTGGTAAATATTCAGGTGAACCCCTCCACCCCCAAAGTAAAACAACATATAGCTGAGAAGCCAAATGAGGATACAGTTTTATTGAAGCAGGAGGATATGACAGTATTGCAGGAGATGACATCTTCCTATATGTGTAAGTGTAAGTTGAGGACCCAGAACTCCCAAGTGTTAAAAAAAAAAAAAAAAGAAAAAAAAAAGAGTGAAAAAATGAGTAGTGGAAGCCAGATGCTAGTGAAAGATAGAGTCAAAGGCAGATAGCAAGTGAGATATTTCAGAAAGGAAAAGAAACTGAGGTCGTGGAAGAGTTTCTTGTAAGATAAAGGACAGCTGCAAAGATCAGTCGAATGTGTGTGCAGGCATGCAAAGCAGCAGTTCTAAGTAGTGAACTTCACAAAATTCAGAGAAGATCTCATGGGTGACCAGCACTGATAATACAGAATCTCAGTTAGCAAAGAGGAAAATGGAGGAAGTTTGTGTTCCTGTTTTCTCTCTACCAGTGATTAGTGGTGTGGCAGAGGGGAACTGAGGAGGTGGATTTATGTTGGCCAGAAAACGGAAGATATGGTTAATGAGATGAATTTGAAAGGGATGACCTCGTAGGAGAACTTGAGTTGAAAGTAGTGACCAGTGAATCAGCAGAGGAATAGAAGTCGGTTGGAGAAAGACACATGATAAGAGTGGCAGGGTCAAAGAAATTGATAGTTTGAAGGCTTTTCAAAAGAGCTTTTGAGGTGAAGTGACCAGTGGTTTGTGGAGGAGTGATTTACGCGCACACAGAGCAAGGATCAGCATGTTAGACTCAGTACCTACGAGTCAGAACCAAGATTCTAGAGGTCTGCTAAAGCTGAGGCAGTAGCTGATGCTTTGACATGAAAGAAGTGACAAGAAAGAAGGGACAGTGAGAGACAGAACAGGCAGGAAGTTTCGCCTTAAATCAGCAAAGGCTTGGTGGCTTAGCTGAAGAAACAGCAGCAGATTTATGTAACACGGTGAGGGCTGTAATTGCATTTGCAGCCAATATGTGGGAACCCCGCATTCCTGCTCGGAAATTCGCCCCCCTACAGTCAAAGGGCAACGTCCTTTCTGAGCTCCTAAGCAGTGGGCTGACAGTGCTTTGGCGCTGGGTTCTCATTACTCGGGTAATGTGGCAGTGAAATACCACGGAAATAAGTTGTGTTGCACCCACTTCTGTTTTACAGAAACAAGGGAAGGATCTGGCCTCATTTAAAAAAATATTAAAAAAAAAAAAAGGCAAAAAATGCATTATGCATGAACTTGTCTGTTGTAAAACTCTGACATTTACTCTTTCCTCATTTCCTCATCGCCATAAGAAAATGCTTGCCTAGCCCTGTGCGACTGTGTTGATATCGTTAAACAACAAACCCATAAGGTAAGTCTTCTTTGACAGAGCAGACAGTAACTGGATGTATTGACAAACTTCAGAGGACAGATTGCAACTCTAGTTGCAAAAACACTACTTCTGTACCAAAGACTGTGTACCAAATGCCGCAGGATTTTTTTAATGAGAGAAATGTAATCCCATTTTTAAAGAACCACAAATCTCCTAGTAATTATATTGCAGGATATTAAATAACAGCTGCTGAATGTGTCGTTGTTGCTATTTACATACGGCACTTGGAAGTTAGCTTAAAGATGAAATTAATCTCTTTCTCCTCAGTGCTGAAGGAACCCTGCACAGGTTCTGCTATTCCTTAAAATAAGTTACTATATCCAGCAACCAAAACTCACTTTTTAACTGAAGCAAAATTGAAAGAAGGGCTGTGGTGTGAGTGGTTTGGCGGATGAGGACATAAAGGCTGCAGTTTTAAGAATCTGGTTAACTCTAAACAGAAGTCTCAGAATGAACATTTTTTTCTTTTTTTCTTTTTTTTTTTTTTCTTTTTTGTCTCTTTGTTTTTGTTGTTTCCCTCCCCAGAACTAATGCATACCATAAAACCTCCACACAGATTTTGGTAAGACTGACAATAATCGCCACTGTTGCTTAAAGTAGATAAACTTGAGTGTTGAATGCAAATATTTTCTCCTTCATGAATACACATTGATTTTTAGTTACCTGCCGACGTTGTAAAGTATATTTACTGGGTAGCAACTGAAACACATTCAGCTGGTAGATAATTTTTTGTGATCGGAGGAAGCCAGATACACCAAATTGCATGTTAATCAACTCCACTTTGAACGAAGCAACTGGAAAAAGCCATCTCAGTTATAGTTATTACCTCTAAATAAAATTACATGTGTAAAGAAAGTATCAGCTACTTGTTTAAATCAATAAGCCGGAAGAGCTCAGAGAATGGTAGTAACTGAACTTCATGAGTCTCTTAATATTAGTCACTCCATTTTACATCACAACAGATGTAATCAGATCATATACCTGTAAGCTGGGTAGGACCATATTGCTTGATTCACAGTAAAGAAAACACTTTCACATATTTTTAAAATTAATGTGAAGACTTTTTCCTTTGAAAATCAGTGTAGTGTTTGTTGATGTGTGACACTTGGTGTCTTCTGATACTGCAGGTAACAAACGATGGCCTGAAGTCTCATTCCTTCAGAAATGCTAAACATAATTAATCCCAGTAATTAAACTGAAAACCGCCTCATAAAATTAACAGCTTTAGCCAGGCCTACATGAAAATTAATGTAATTTTTCCAACTGAATAGCAGTGGTTCAACTTAAAAGTAATTAACTACATATTAGAGACCTGATCTTTGATCTTCCTTGAATATAGATTGTTCAAAGAAGCTATACCACATCCTAATGGCTGATAGCACAGTTCTGCCACAGCCACAGAGTAACTAAGGAGTTAATATTATGCTGAATGTGAACAGAAATTGGATTCTAATTTAAAGACTTTTATACGGTTGACAGTTATATTTCAAATTTTCATAAGTCTACCTAAAAAAGTTTTCTTTCTCTAATACTGTGCAGAAATCTGTGAGCACAGCGATGCCCTTTTCTGCCGATGAAATATAGTTATTGAACAGTCATTTAGCTGAAAATGATCAGATTTAATAATACTGTCTGATTCTCAGCTGCTGTTGATTGCTCTGGAAGAACAAGATTAAAAACCTGTAAGTGTGAAATCTAGCTGTCTGAAAGAGAAAAAAAAAATGGACTCCGTACAAGGAAAATATGTGTAATGTAGCCAGTTTAAATGATCAATTTAAATATTTAAATGTGTGGCAGATTTATATCCTGTACCTAAAAATATGCCCAAACTACACGAGTCAAGTCATTTCTCAGGCCGCGTACTTTGAAGGGCTCTATTCCCCGACCGTACTTGTAACTGTGATGTTAATTATCAAGCAAAGGCATGATAATATGAAACCCTCATTCAGAACCTACAGCCTGCACGAGTGCTCCTTTGATACTGGAACAGTGCTGGCGCTGGGGCGGTTTGGCAGGACTACTGAGAAGTTTAAATGCAAATAGTTTAAATGCTCAACTGCATTCAGAGCTGACAGAACACAGGTAAAAACTATGGGCATGGCCTTTCCTGCCTATTGTTAGACCACTCAATTTACATAGTGCTTATTTCAATTACCTACTTTCACTTGGCTCCTCTAAGAGGACTGGCAAAGGGTGCTCATGAAATTTTGGGTGTAGGCGGGATGTTGCATGTTTACATACAGAGTCGCCTATGGGCATATCCAAACACCCTCGCTGTTTTTTGGAGGAAAGAGGTTTTGCTGGTGTGGGCCTTCCTGAAAATCCCAAAGTTACAGCAAAATGGACATTATTTTAAATTTCACATTTTCACTCAGGTTTCCAGAATAAACACAGTCGTCACGATCAAAAGCATTCATTCACTGTGAAGCAAGCAATAAATCCCTAGCTACTGGCTTACTCACCTATTCCCTCAAGAAAACCTGCAGGAAGAAGTAAAGATATAGCAGGAAACTTTTCCTGCTAAGAATATTCTGGCTTTTTGCCACTGAAAGAGGACAGGGCATTATTTTGGGGACAGATTCTGAATTCTGCTGGACAGGACATGGGCTTACCAGAACTAGGTGACAGGAAAGGCTTCATATCGATGCAGGAGATGTGAAATAAGAGGGGAAAAGAGGTGAGGGAAGAAATTATGTACATTCCTCTTAGTCTTAGCTTACAAGTTTTTCTGCTGTCAGAATCTCATCCTCTCCTAACAGGGCAGAAAAACTGCTGGGAGATCACAAAGGAAGCAAAACAGCATCACACTGTATGCTGACATAAGGATAGATGGGAATGCAATGTATACTCCTGAGTTGCAGCCTTCACCAATCTATGGCAGTGTGACTGTGATATTGTGTGACACATGTAACAATGCCTACTACACAGTATTTTTTTCTCCATCAAAAAAGATCTAATATGTAATTCACACACTTATTTTCCTCCATGTCTAGTCTCAAATACATGACTAAACCCAAAGTCATGTATTTTTTGTTGCCAAAAGCCCCATTTTAAACAACATCCAGTTTATTTAAAAATGTGAAATGAACACCTTTAAAGAGATCGGTTTTTTTGACATTATACCAGTAGATGCCCACTAACCTAGGTGCTTTGAAAATAGGAATTGCCCAAGTCACACAAGCAATATTTTTTATATCACTCAAAGTATTTTGCTATTGCAAAAAAATAATTGAAAGCCTAATTTATTTTGCATGGGTTGAATCCCAATGTGATTATAAAGTAAGCTGACTTTTCTGCAAATATTGGGAGCTTAAAATTGAAAATCTTAAGTTCTAATTATTCATTTTCATAAATTTTAAATGCAACCTGCCCTATATATATATATATATTAAAAAAATAATTATGAGGTGTCTCTAACATTCTGATAGAATTTCTTTGATACTGTTGCTACTATATTATGGTGGCCAGCATTCTGTGGGAGGTAGCTGCAAAAATCTGTGAATGTGCACCTCACAAGTAAACTTTTATTGCATTTTATGAAACCTCCTTCCTCTGCAAATAATCAAACAGCTAAAGCAGTCGCTCAAACGCCTCAAAGCAGTGACTCTTAAATCTTTTTCTCCCACAACTTTACAATGTGTTTTTTAGTTCCTCCTGGACAGAGGACACTGCAACTTTTGCAGCCAGGAGACAAGGCACACAATGTTTTCTGGAGAGCGTATCACCGGGAGAGACTTGGGGACAAGAGGGATATTCAGCCCGAAGGTACTTGTCGCGGCATGGAGGGGGACTGACGGGACAAAGCAGCACAGAAAGCTGGACAACAAGGAGCCAGGGACCCTATTGCGGGAATTTCTGCTGAGCATGAGAGGCTCCAGTGGGATAAAAGTTGGAAAAGCTCACAAAAGACAGGATTCCCTCCAGTCTCTGCTGCACCACCTCCAACCCCCAATCCAATACTGTCTTCCCCTGTTCCGCTCCCCTGCTGCTGTGCCACCTATGGGGTATACTCCATGACCCTCAAGAAAGGTGTCAGGCCAATCTCTCTCTCTCACTTTGTGTGCCCCCATCTCAGAGCGAAGCAAAGAAAAGCATCCTCACAGGACACAAAACCTTACCTCAACTATATCCGAATTCGTTCGACTCTCATGCGGCTCGTTGTACTCGGTATATTTCAGCAGCACCTTGTCCATATCAGTGCTGGCATACTGGAACAGTTTGTTGGTGCTGTTGAAGATGATCAGAGCAATCTCGCAGTCGCACAGGACACTCAGCTCATAAGCCTTCTTCATTAACCCAAATTTCCTCTTCGTAAATGTCACCTGGAAAGAAAGAAAGAAAGAAGAAGAAGAAAAAAAAAAAGGTCCGTCAAAAATCCCCAAGATGGTTTTTGTAGTCCTTCTTTTTTTGGAAATAGAATGTGTGACTGCTGTGGTCTTTGAATTGAACATAAGACAAATGCACAAATATAAATGCCGTTCCAAAATAGAATGTGTGTGTATGTGTGCTATGCAAGTTAAGTAAATATGCCTAATTCTGACTCAAAGTATAGGTAAAGAGCACGGGACATTTTCATTAAGTAGCATGACGAACTGTTGATACTGCTTCTTTCTCTGTTAACTTGCAAACTCTTTATATATTGCACATACATTTCCCATCAGTATTTTAAAGCTGCACCTCAGACCCGCAGCTGTAAACAGTCTGAACACATGGAGTTAATTCTTATTTTTTGATAGTGATTGACTTTGATTCCATTCCCCCTCTGCCCCCTCCCAAGTCCTTCTAGATTTTTCGTGGAAGAGATTATTTCATGTAGAACTTGAGTCGCATGAAATAGGTAGATCGGTTGTATAAACGCACTCACAAAAGGTTTGAAGAAATAGGTAGTGTTAAAAATGCAAACACTTGTGTGAGAAATGAAAAACACAAAGCACAAAGGAAAACCAAACAGCAGTTGGCCAGCAACAAATTCCACCTTTGAGAAAAAGGGCTTTTCTAAACACAGACGTAGCATACTCTATTTCATTTCAAGTTAGATGCTTATAAATTTGAACTGGCGTTTTTTTTAGTAGAAAGGACTTTTAGGTCATATTATATATAGGAAAAACTAGGGATGTGCTTACAAGCTGTCAGTAGGCCAGCTATTGCCCTGACATCAGGCAAAACTTAGGCGCTATGAAAAACATTGCTACTCTGTACAAAACTGTAAATTTCCACCTAATTTGACAACGAAAGACCTGCACATCAATTTTTTTTTCTCTCTCCTTTTCTGCAGTAGCTTATGAGTTCCAGTAAGAAACGTGACTCAGAATAAGAAACTGTTTAAGCTAATCGCCTGGCTGATTTTTTCTCCTTCTTCTATTTCCTCATATATGCAACCTCCTTTAAGTGTATACAATGACTGTGGATTTTTTACATCTATTTTTTTTTCCTCCAGCAATGTTCAGTCTCAAGAATTTTACAGATGAAAATATAGCTTAAGCCTGTTATGAATCAAATTTAACATGCAGTCAAGGTATTTGACGTGTCAAGGGCAGGCAGGCCTGTTCCTGCACTTGTTGCTACCCCTAAGCAGTCGCACCTCTGCACCCTAATGCTGAGGCAAGAAGATCCGTCTGTACGTGGTTCATATGGCTGCTGTTTTATCTTGTCACGCTCCTAATGCAAGCTAATGCTAACTGTGACCCCAGACTACCTTAAAATCCCAGCGTGTCAGGCCATGGAAAACGTGACCTTTAAGTATTGCTAATCCCTGTTTGCTAGTCCGTCTCAGAACGATGAGGCTCTGTGCCAATACTATGCACGTTTATTCTCCCAAATGTATACTGAACGTTATTCCTCTTATTGTCATTTCAATCTCTTTAGCCTCTTGTCGACACAGTGCTCAGAAAAGATGGATTTCCATTAAATAAAATTGTTAAAGCATGTTTAAAACACACTTTCTACGGCACTGGTCTCAAGTAGACATAATTGATGGTAAGGTCTTTCTAAATCTGTCTCGATGGCTTGATATTTGGAATGAATAATGAGATGGGTAGCAAAACTTCATTCAAATTCTGAAAAAAACCCTAGACTTTAAAATATTCACTCAATGTCTTCTCTGATTACAGAAGATTGCATTTGTTGAAACATATATACATACATATATATATATAAAAGCAAGTTTTAGAAAAAAGCTAAACATACAGAAAATAAAATGTACCAACTCAACATATTTTTATGCATCTAAAATGCCTTTCAATCAACTTTTTGACCACAGTGCTGTAGGTGGAGTGTCTCTGTACAGTATGGTTTCTGTGCAACAGAAACCTCAGAATTCAGCATGTTACTGCTTCTTACCATCAAAGTACGCTCCAGCACAGAAATATCTTTAAAGCCACTGTTTGTGTTTACTGTTAGGTGCTCCTGAACATTTAGAATAACCACACAGCTGTGCTGCACAGCACATACTTATTTCGTAATACTTATCACCAGAATGATACTGGTTAGAGTTCCTTTTTGTGGAAAGTGAAAAAATAAAGAACAAATCAGCTAGCTTTTGGTTTGGTTGTTTGTTTGGGGTTTTTTTTTTTTTTCTATAAAATAGAACCGTAGGTGCTCTGAATTTGATTTAACTCCTCGATCTTTCTAACATTTTCTACCTCTATCAGATAATGCTGTCACTACTCATAAATGCATTAAAAGATTCTATCTACTGCTGTTTCTGAGGCGATCTGGAATATTACTTTTCTTTCTAAATACACCATTCAGTGCAGCTTATCCTTACATATATTATATATATATTTATTATGCTTTTACAACAGTTTATAGTACGGATGAACTTGTGTTTTCAAATATACGGTGAAAGGCCAGTAACTTCAGGAAAGATTAAGAATAGTCTTCAAGCCTTTTAAAACTTTTAAAATCTTTTCACGCTTTGTTCAGTGCAGCTACATGAGGAAGATGAATATACTTTTCCATAGGCTAAAATATTTTTGTGAGCGATCTAGATAGACAGAATCTTTATTATGTAACTTCTTTTTGGGTTGTTTACCATTTGTTGTGTTAACAAAATTAAAAGTATCCAATGTATATTGTGGAAGGTAATGAATAGCATTCCAGTATTGTGGATATTTTGCCGAGTGGTAAAAATTACCGTAAGTTATTTAAAACTTTTGGTCAATCTTGTATAAGTAGAAAGCCTAGACCTACACCTAAGACACTTTGGGTACAGAAGAAGTGGCTCAGTGCTGAAAACGAGCATCACACACACACACAGTCCTCATGAACACAAGGTTTTCCATAGCTGAACCTACAGTACCAAAGAACCTGGGAGGTCACACAGTTTCCCCTTCGCATATTGCATTCAAAGTTCTTGGTCGTGACAGCAACATGTACCAATGGACAATGGAATGTTGTCATCTGATGTGAAGAACAGTAGAGAGACCGAAAGAAAACAACACATACATTGGGACAACTCTCCAACATATTGAAAAACTAGCATCCAAGAAAGTCTTTGCATTTCAGTATCTGTTAAACTTTGTATTTTCAGCAGCAATAATCACTACACTTTCTTTCCTGACAATATTAGTCAAGATAAGATGAATTATCTCTGCTGTCTAAACCACTGCTAATTTGTAGGTGTTTTTCAGTTAACAATTTTTCTCCTCTTAAGGAGAACTGTGGGCAATTTAGGAAGTCCTTCTCTTTTTGGGATACAATATTTTATAATGACAGTGTGAGAATTGGGGAGAATGAAAGTGGAGTGGAGGGAGGAAGTGGAACAGATATGAGGCCAGCATTCAACTGTCTTTAAAGCCTTTTTAAACATGTGTATATAAAACAGGAGGTTTGAAACACCGACAGCTTCTAAATACTGTCAGGAGGCACTTTTATGCATATTTTTTTATGCATTGCAAGAAGAGCGGTGTGTGGAGAGTAACACGTTTACCTCTGAAACATAAACCAACCCAATTCCATCCCTTCATATTAAATGAAAACCCACTAGTCTATTGCTATTTGTCTTAGCACTGTGGTTATTTTACTTATTTAAGGGTTATTTTTAAACATTTAAGAGTCAAACTGGCCTTGTAACAGGAATGGCTGTACTGACATGGTACACTACCAAAGCTTGCAGTGGTTTTGTGTATGAAGAAGCAAAAATGCTGATGACTTTATGGGCTATGAGGAAGCCAGATGCTGCTTTTGAGTATTGGGAAGACAAAAAAAAAACCCCCAAACAACCTGAACTCAACACACCAGTGAAGTTTGAACCTCCCAACTTCCAAGGTGAGATTTTTTTATGCATTTTTGGATGAAATTCTGACTAAAGGTGAAACCCACTGCATGTGCTAAAAGAAAGGCATTGATATAAGAGGATAGTTAAAGGGATGTTCTCCCTCTTCGGCTCTGGCTCTTCTACAATACCATGGAAACACATCTCAACTGGCACTTCATATATAAAGATACAACAGTCTTCTGAGGTTGTTCACAAACTAGCCATCGCAATGACTCTAAGAGGGGCAGTAGACATCCTGAATTCAAGTATGCTTATCACACGCTGTGATACGGTCCATTCAGCGGGTAATTTGGCCCAGGACGGATTTCCTTGTTTAATCACCCAGAAGGTTATGTTGTTTGGTTGTGAGCATAAATTCTTTCACACGCTGCAATTTAAATGCGTGTGTCCTGTATGTGTGTGCAAATGGCCAGTGGTAACAAGTCTTTATTTAGCTACTTTTGTAACAGCAGTTATAAGCTTCTTGAAAATGCTAACACATCAGCTGAGGAATGGAAGAAGCCATACACACTCCCATTTAATGAAGACAGCCTTTGGGATATGTTACTTATATTGTTGCCGTGTAGTCCTTGTTTTCTCGTATTTCTTGATGCCACTTGGTTTGGGTTATTGTTTTATCAGGTCCTTCCAGTTTTATTGGGTCCTTCTAGTACTTTTACCAAAACTTCATACACTATGAGAGGCTCAGCCATAGCAGTGGTCTGTATTTATCACTCGCTGCAAGAGCGTATGTGCTAACATTGTATGGTTTGAAACTAGGAGTCCTGTGATCCTTCCTGTGATGCAGCCTGGCCAGTGGCAAAGTATCAGTGTTCCCCTTACCCCTTCCTATCCTGATTATAAAGATATATTGCTGCTGACATAGGAAAATGAGGGAAACAGGGAATTTGCACAAAGTCCTTCCAATATGCATTTCCTGCCATTAAACATGCCGAAGTGAAAATGAGGGACCCCTGATGCACAGAAGTATCTGGTGTATGCACTGCCTGGTCAAGAAGAAATATTGTTCTCTTTGTTCTTACTTCATCAGGATTGTTGAAATTTCCAATACAGGGATTAGGGAAAGGATGGTGGATGCAACGCAGGTGACAAATTGGAGGTACTCCACTAGCAAGCCACCCAACTTCAAACACTGTAAAGCCAAGTTGGCTGTGTGTGAACCAAGGGGCTCTTGATTAAATTGTTGCTAATCCCATCGTACGTCAAAACCCCAAATAACAACCTGAGAGATAACAGCTCTTGCCATATTCTCTCTTCCTCTTCCTCCCATTTGATTTTTGTTTAGATCTGTTCGACATAATGGAGAGGCCTGGCTGCAACAACCTTCGCTGTAACACTCAGTGGGACTGGGAAGCAGCACCAGAGCAGGATTCGCCCTAGACAAACCTTCCTTTATGCGTTAGCTGGGCATGCCGTATGAAATGAAAGACCCTTTAAAGAGCAGTGAAGGACCTTCAGCAGCCTGCTTCCATGTTCTCAGAACCCTTCAGGGATGAGACAGCAGTGATTTATGCGAGTAAAAGAGCTATTGTCTGAGAGAGCCTCAAGCCTATTGAGCTACTTCTTGCTGAATAGTCCAGATAAAGAGGAGTTCTAGGCAGGATGCCCTAAAATTATAGCTATAACAAATAAAATGTTCATGATGAATCCGTATAAAAAGGAAGGTTTTGTACTTGTGTGTTACACCCCATTTTTAGTATGTTAGTACATAACAGATCAAATACTTGGAATAGTGATATTATTCAGTCTGCCCAAATCCAGCATGTGATGGTGGATATCTCATCTGAATCTTTTTTTTCTTTGTAAGTTAAGAGAGGAGGGATAATTGGAAGATGTGTTAATTAACAGATGATATAGCAACTCAGAAATTAGTAGGTTAGGCAGTATCAATATGCTTCCCTCTTTAACTTGGAAATTAAGATCTAAAAAGCAAGGAAGGAAGAGTAATAAAGGTAATCTCTGACACTTTGCTTCCTTCTGTTGAATTGGAGAGATAACATTAATTCCATTATAATATAGATGCACAGTCGTGCACGTATTTTAAGCAAAAACCCCATAATCTATGAAAAACAGAGTAGCTGATACAATATACCAGAAGGATGGCTTTTTTTTTTTTTTTTGGTACGCTATCACCAACCCTGGCAGGTACAAATAGATGTTTATGGTAAAAAACATGTTTACTAGTTCTGTGCTGCTAAAATGTTCATAAGGTAAAGGTCAAAGAATATTTCATTCCCTGCTGAGCAAATGGTCAGGAAGCACATTTGTCTGCATTTCCTGTCATAACAGGAAGAGTGTAACTTCTTCCTCTCCACAATGGCTTCGGTTCTGCTTCCCACCTCCAGCTCTTTCTCCCCCAGGGCCTTCCAAACCATTCCTTGCAAGACAGCAAGGCCGTGCCTGTGTCCGCGCTGGCTTCCAGCTCTGCTGCGTTGGCAGATGCCTCATTCACCGCTGCACTCTCTTTATTTAGGCATCTTGCTCACACTTCAAATTAAAAGTAATTTGACCTAAATATTTACCTTATGCTAATTCACTCTAAATTATGCTCAGAACATACATTTGTAACACAAGCACACTTAACCTTAAATATAACACGTCCCAGAAATTCACGGTTCAGTTCAGCAGCTCTCTTTTAAGTCTTTCCTCCTCAAGTAGTCTGGCAGAATGTGAAGTGTGCTGCCAGACTTGCACAGATCACTGCGATTTAGGAGCCAGGAAAGCTTGGGGTGTGTGCTCTTTGCTTACAGAAACCTCACTTTACCTCGGAAAACAAACCCAACCCAGGACCAAGGCCTAACCATAATGCTATCTTCTAAGTATATATCTTACTGTGTGCAACTTAATGTAAGCAAGGGAAGGAATGGAATTATGTAGAAGATAAAAAGCATGTGATGTTTAAGACAAAGGTTCATTGAACAGGATGATGCCTAGTTGCATAGTTAAGCAGTTATGTTTTCACAGGAAAACATTTCCCTGAGGGAAGAAAAAAGAAAAAAAAAAAATCATAGAATCTCAGATCTTGGATAAAATGAAGGCACCCCATGAGGAAAGGCTGCAAATACCAGGAAATCAGTGGAAAAAAGTTTTCTGTCTAACTTATGTTAGCCCTAGTATGCAAAGCTTTTCTCTCTTTCTACAGGGGAGTTTCTGATTCAGATGAAACTCTTCTACTCTTTCCTTTTAAATAGAGCTGAAACAGATAAAAATAGACACACGAGGATGAAATTAGTTTTGAAACTAACAGCATTAGGTATCGAAGTCAGTGGAACAAATCTAGGTCTTCCTGCAAACGGTCATTTCCCTCCAGGATATTCTTCCCCTGCCCCATAACCTCACTTTACTTATCTGCTTTAATTTGTTCTCTATTGAGCTGATAACTGCAGTAAGTCTTGGTTTATAGCTTTACAGATTTGCTGGAATCAAAGAACGATAAAAAAGTCTACGCATGAAAAAGTCAAACAGCGAGTGGTACTGTCGTACCTCCCCCCCTCCCAGAGTTACAGGGACATGATACTTTAAAAAGGGTGTCTTACTATTTAAGCACCTTAGTACTGAAGTGTACACTTCCTATGGTATTTAATAACACTTGAGCTCCCAGCAGCTCGCTACAAATTGAAGGAAATGTTTTAAACAGCATAGAGAATCATTAGCTAAGCTCAACGCGGTTCTAAGTGTGGGTCTGACAACAGCATGCTTCACAAGCAGGCAAAAAAAAAAAAAAAAAGCAGAAATAATGAGCAAAGATGGTCAGAGGAGTAAGAAATACCAGGTTTTATATGGTGATCCACCATTTTTAAATATTAACCGGGAAAAAACCAGTGGGTTAAAAGGAAGAGGGTGTTCTGGACCCAATACCAGGATGTCATTGGCCCAATGTACCTTCATCCCTGGGTCAGTGTAGCTCTGGATTTAGCTTGCAGACCATGGATTTAATGAGGTATTTTGTAAGTGAACTTGTATAATGGTAATACAATATCATTTGCGTCACTGCACCTATTTATTTTAGGGTTGGGCAGCCCTGACTGAACTGTTGCAGAAAGATTTTCAGATGATCCCAGTTTACAGCAGACCACAACAGGCCCTCATTAAAACTAATAAAATATTTCAAACTCATGAAAAACAAATAAAAAATACAAAAGGACTTTTCTGAGGAGGATGTGTTGACTATAACAGAGCTAACTGAATTGTTTCTTTCAATTGAGAAAACACATGAAAATAGAGTTGACCCATGATTCTGTAAATGCCCTTCCTCTTTTTCTTTTCTTTTTTTTCTTCTTCTTTTGAGCAACCCAGACTACTTCAGAACAGCCTTTTCCAATCTGACCAGCACAAAGAAATTGCAGGAGCCAACATCAGCTGCCCAGTGGTAACACTTTTGGCTATCGGTTCTGTTGGTGATGCAAGCAATATCATGGATGCAGTCTACTGGAATGAGCTGTTGACAAGGCTGCCATGACCTGACGAGCCCAAGCACTGCTACTGATTCATTCCACACTTATGGACACTACATTATCCAGTGTTGCAATAATAAAGTCTCTGGTCATGTTGGATGCTCTTGAGAGTTTTCATTTTCATTTAATATCATGATGGTAACTAAACTACGCAGTTACTCACACCCCCTCTCCCTGTGGCTAAAAGCAAAGTGAAAGGGAATTTTTCATATGGGCTTTTCTGAAACTTTCACAACCTAAGAGAATTTGTGATCACTCACAGAATATTCAAGCATCCTTACCACCACACAGTAATTATGAGGGCCAGAAAAATACAGCCAATGGCAGACTGCATGAAACAACATCAAATTAATGGCTCCTCCTAGTTTTAAGGCTGAATTCTTCACTTGCTGAAGTCAATGACAACTCTCATGCAGCCCGGGTTAACAAGTTGCAAGTAGTTTATCCTTTAACTTATCCCAAAAGTGCAGATCATATCCCTATATTGCACATTTCTATGGCATTTGCAGGCAGACATCTGGCTGTGGACAGTTTCAACTGTATTACCAGTTGAACTGTATTATGATTTCAACTGTATTACCGGTGTGGCCATTAAAGTACACAAATCCCACCAAGTAGACTTTTTCGGAATTCCTCTTGGAGGGAGGTCAGCACTATTTCTGTCTTCTGCAATCTACTCATTCAAGCACTTTGAGCAGCACCAGCATGTGCTGCCACAGCAGACAGCAGCAGGGAAGAAAACAGCTGTTATACCGATAGAACAAGTACTCAATTCAATGGTGAACGTAAAGAGCTGGTCATGATGGTGGCCAAATGATTGGAAAAGCAAGGACAGATACTGCCTTCCACAGGCCTTGTAACAATTTAAAGCCTTTTGCAAGGAAAGGGATTCACCCTTGTGTTGGGAAAGGGCAGAAGAATTGAACCGTTGCTACATCCCCAGATTCAATACGTGTTCCAGCTATTTTACCCTGCATGTGCTGCCCTGCAGAGAATTTAAGTGCTCACAAACAAGTGAGGATGCACTGTCCATGTATATCATATTCCCACTTCACATGCCTTGTGTTGTGAAACCACATTGAGTTTGGCTGTAAGCAACAGTAAACCGGTTTGAAGTCAACAGATTCGCTGCTCTTCTTGCAAAAACCTTTCAGTGAGGTGGGGAGAAAGAAAACAGCCTCCATCCATATCATGGTAAATGGAGCTACAAATAAGCTTCATAGAACCGTGCATCAGCTGGTATCTTAATGTTATTAATCAAAAACTTTTAACCTTTTTTTTTTGTTTGTTTGTTTTTCTGGTGCAAGTTTTTAAGTTTTTCTGTGAATCCAAATATATTTGTCATCGAATATAAAAAAAAAAAGAAAAGGAAAAAGAAAGAATATAAAGCAGTTTCTATTTTAAGGTTACTGGAAGTGTGTAGGTTAGAAAATAAACATAGTGATGCAGCTTCACTGAAGCAGCAACAGCTCATGGAATACATTATATTTTACAAAACAGTGAGGCTCGTGAAAGAGTACCTCTCATACGGTTGGTAAAAAGATCAATTGGCTATTAGTGGAAATCCAGTTGTATTTAATCACATATATATCGCTACAACTGAAAGCCCCGATCCCACAGTCCAAATGAATCAATGGAAATCTATTCATTTGCTTCACTGAGCTTTAATTCAGGGCACTAAAGGCAAAGAGGATAAAAAACAGTGGAAAGACTTTCTAAATTATTTTTCAGTATATTAGTAGGAATGAGAAGCAGAATCGAGCCAATTACTGGAGAGTAAAGTAATGATAATCTATACCTTCAGCCTCACAGTGACTAACCAGCATGACAGATATTATCAAATGCTAGCAAGATAAACAGTTTCAAGCACTAACACTGCTGTTGTTAGCATTCTAGTGTTACTGTTGTACTCATAATTATTATCTCTGGAAGCTGGTGGTAGAAGTTGTGAAACTCTACTGTGAATGGTTTCAAAGACTAGTTGTCTTCATTTCTTAAAGTAAATTTAGCCTTTTGTAAGATACCTCTTTGGCAACATTTGGGATTAAGTTCTTTGCAAATCCTGTATTTGAGTAAGCAAGTTAACAGCAAAGCTATTGTATGAACGAATGTTACTAATAGCAAAATTCCGTAGCATCATTTACAAAATAATTCAGATTTACTTCAAAAAGAAAGCATAGTCGTACAGGAAAACAACAAGCAGCTAGTGTCATAGTTTTTAATGATAAATTCAGTTCAATATGTAAAATCCAATTTCAATTCCAAGCTATAAACAAATTAAAATAAATATGGTGGTGCTGTTATATTGATAGAATTATTGCTTTTCAAGTTGGCCAAGAGCAAAAGGCAACCTTTAGGGGAAAGACAAGATGCATCCACCAAAAATATAATTTTGCTTTTATACATCATTTTCTGCCACGGGGAACGAAAATGGCTACTAAACCTAGAAAATGCAAAAATTATTGGAAACCATAATTAACGATTACAATTTGTTGCTATGCCTAGGCTGAGGTTTTTATGGCTTTATAGAATCCTTGAAGGCTAACAACATAATTTCTTAAAACCAAAACTGAATAGATGAAGAAATATGTAGATCAAATGAACAGAACTAATGTATTAATAGGAACTCGGTATCAAGCTCTTAAAAAACAGCCACTGATAAATCGCAGCCACATGTATGAAGAACACTAATCACAGTTTCAAATAATTTTATGGAGAGTTTCTCACACTTGTGAATCCCCAGTTTCAACAAAACATCCATCCGTTTACATCAAACGTAAACAGCAGCAGGTTTTTGCTGATTTTATTTTAAGATGCCAATTGTTTAATTTCATTTTTCTCAAAACAGGGGAGAAGTTTCTCTAATTTATGACCATATTTTAACTAGCAGAGATAGTGTTGATAATATGTGACAATTACTCAGCTCTGAAGCAGGGGTAATTAATTAATCAGTCCTGCTGGACCTATTTAGGCATAGCATCAGTCACAGGATTTTGTTTCCTAAATATAACACGTCAATATCATCATATGTGTGTTTTAGAACATGTTATTTTCTTAGAGAAAAGATGAGGTTTTTTTAATGAAGTAGTGTCATCTTTATATGAAGGACATAAAAATAAACCCACTGCCAACATGCAGAAACACAAATCCATTTGCACCTATGTATTTAAATGCAACTCCTCCTGCAAATAAACTCATATCATAATAGTTCACAAGATACAATGCTGTAAACTTGCTTCCTGTGACAACTTCTAGATGTGTTTAGCCATGTACATTACACGTCAAAGTCAAGGTAAAGTGCAGAGGGAGCCCAGCATAGAGCGTACACATCAATCTTTGCAGAACCAAGGCCTCGAGTAATTAATTCCAAACTATGTGTGTTACTAAACTTGAAAAAACTGAGGTTTCTGGATGTTTCCAAAGCTACTTTTTTTCTTTGACAGTCTTCCACATGTTGTGCATATGTATACATATATGTAGGTATATTTATGTGTACACAAAGTTATCAATTTTTAAACAGCGATGAGAGCAAGCCACCTTAGATATATAATATGATGTTTAAATACGGTATTTTTGCTACTCACCTGTCTGTTACGTTCATCCATAATCCTTGTAATCTGAATCTTTTTTCTCCCCATAGTCCCCGTTTTTTTTTCTCTCCTTCTTCCTTAAAATTATGTATTTTTCCCTTCTCTTTTCTTCCTCTTTCCCGTTTCCTCAAAACAAACCTCCTTCTTCAACACTTGCACTACTCAGTTCACAGTCCCCTGCATCCGTTCCTGCTAAACACAGAAAGGAAATCAAGTGTTATTACAAAATTGGTAATTAGATTAGTGCTATTATATGGAGCTTACCAAGCATCCTCATTGCAATTTAGTGTACAAGTAAATGACAATAAAAATTTACTGCACCTATAAAGTAAGTAATGCATAGAGAAATAATAACTTAACTCAAAGGCTTCTTTTTTTTTTATGAACAAACCCGCCAATATATCAAGAAATGAAGAAAAGGATTGAAATACACATTGCCAAAACTTTAACAGAATTAGGTGTCTCTAGTTTTAAATATCACTCACTGCTCTAATATGAAAAATTACCTAAATCAGAGAGTTAATGAACCTTTCTGTACCTATGTATGCTAAGTAGGCCAGCTAATTCATTTCTGAAGGGAAAACAATCTTGTGTTTTGACAGCAGAGGTGATAATGTCCCTCATTATGCAAATAGGATGGACCTTTATTAAAGTGTTACTTGATATATGAGAGATGTCAGGTACTTTAAATCCAAAATTTTTAACCTTCTTTAAGAATATAGATTAGTGCAAGTATTACTCAAGATACTCGAAGAGAGCAGCGGTGCCTTTTCCCTCACTTCATTTCACTTTAAATTCTAAGATACTCTGACATAATTTATAGCAAGAAAACATGTGTATATTCTCTTACAAAAACTCCTGCACCAAGAGACGAACTGTATAGCACAGGACAATAGGAACAGATGACAGAACATTCTGAGAAATGGTTTCACAGGTTCAGTAATGCACCGATGCTAGCTCCCTGAACTTCACAACGCTGGTTCTGTTGCAAAACTAAGGACAACTAGATGCAATATATAAAAAAATAACACAACACAGTACACACTCTGTATTTCACATAATGTCATAAATCAGGACCTTAACGTCTGTCACATGAAAAGTATATCTCATAATAGAAGAATTATAGAAATATAAGAAGGCATGCAAATGAAGTTCAGTGTAGTACTAAATGATGCAAATTTTCCCCTTCTTAACCTTCATTTACTGTATTTTTACATTTAGATATTCTGAACAGAACAGCATGGAGAACACAGAATACAGAAGAAAAAAAAAATCTGAATAGGGTTCATTTAAAGTGGTTTTTTTAAGGTTTTCTCATTAGGTCCACAGTTTATTCAAAATATTGCCTTGGAAATAGAAATTTTGTAGTTTTAAAACAGAGGCTGATGTTTCCTTATTTATTTTAATCTCGTAGTTTCACAGCCAACCTGATAAATTCTCACAATATGTTATGTAACACTAAGCCGATGTCCTGGCCATTTAATCCATTATTTGGCTCCGATTCAAAGCTACTGAGGTAGAAAAGCTAGACCTCACTCTTCTGATCTTCAATTCTCACTTGATTTTCTTTGCATACATTAAACTTTAAGCTGCTCAAGTGTTTTATTGCTCTAGGAAGAAAAAAAAAAAGGTAACAACTAAGCATTCGGTCTGAGTTTTCTAACTAGCCACTGTGATATAATTAATTTGCTGGGCAAAAGAAATTTTCATGTGTAATATTTACTACTTTAGATAGTAATACTTACTACCTATAAAATATAATTAATCTGCTGGGCAAAAGAAATTTTCAAGTATAATACCTACTACCTTAACACTTGCTACCTATAAAATGCCTTTTAATATTATTTGCTAGGCATGCTGAGATATGCCTAAATCATTACCACAGTGCAGAACATGGAAAAATTCACATTGCAAAGATAATAAAAGTGTAAGGCTGCAATTTCTTCTTTTTTGCTGCTGCTTTCTACGTGTTTGAAAACAGTTCAACTTCTTAAAAAGACACAAAGGCGCTTGATCGTATTTACAACAACAAAAAACCAAACCCAGAAGTCCAAAACTTTGAAATAAGTTGATTAAATGTATTTATAAAACTTTTTTTCCTTTTCTCTTTCCCAAACAAAGCTAGGAGACAGTCTTATCTGATATTCAGTGTTGACAAACAAACCCAGTCTATTTTTAGAAACCGTTTTAAATTTCCTCGGACTGGGTTTCTTTCCTGTTTTTCCTATAGTCTTACCTCCAGTACAAAGACCAAGTTAGAATGGTGTTTCCCATGCACATGCAGGAGCCAAAGGAGCCTAACAGGCTTTCTCTGTAACAGTAAGCCAATACGCTAATCCACAGCAAATGCATATGGAACAATTTCCTCTCCTTTCATTCAGCTGAAGGCGGTGGCACTATCGGCTTACGGCGCTACGCCTGCCTAAGCTCTTATTCACTGGAAGGTCAGGGTGGACAGATTTGAGCTGCGGTGAACAGGTTAGCACAGGATGAGAGCTGCTCGGGGTAGATCAAGATGCCGATGCCAAGTGAGTTCAGAAAAATCACTTGAATCACTGAGAAAATCTACCAGGAAGGACGAAAATCTTAGTGGAGGAGCAGTGTGTCGAGTCCCTCCCACACACTTATCAGTTCCACATTTAAGACCAGTCTCCAAACAACAAAAGCTTTTATAGGCAGTTTAAAGTCAGAATGCTCAAAATTCCTATGATCCAGACAGAATTATCCCAGAGTAATTCATGCAACACTTGATGAGCAGAATTTTGTTCTACATTACCTGCAGTAATCCACTAAGTACTCTAGTTTTATTTTAAGAGGAAATATGGATGTGCGGGGGGGGGGGGAAAGTTCAAGGGGAGCAAGGATGGTTTGGTTATTAAATATTATACAAACTGAGAGAATGTGAAGAAGACAGAACGTGTTAGGCCATTTGTTTCAAGCATACAATTTGCAAAGAAATACAATTTTGCTTCAATTTTCTTCCATTGACGAAAAAATTCTCTCCCCTGTTTGCTTTTTGCCTACTAGTCTAATTTAAAATAAAAGCTTTTCATCTTTTTCTGGCAAATTTATTTCCTTTTTCTTCCCCCCTCCTCCCCCTAAATAATTTGTTATTTTTACTGCTACTAGAGACAAATTGGGTATGCTGCAGTATTCTCTGTACCCACCTGACTCTTTTACACACATATAGGTATTAACACCTACCGCTTCAAGTGCCAGTTTTACTACGTGTCTGCTCATAGTTCAACTGATCAGCATAGACATTTGCACATGTACATATATAAAGCAGATAGCAAGATTGATTCCAAATCCATTGGATCCAGATAAGCAAACCAAGAGCTCTGATTCAAGGGCTATAACCTTGAAAGGCCGGTGACTTCCTACTCAACGTAAAGAACTTTGGAGACCAACAGATGCCCAAGGTTGCTTTAAGACTTCACCAGCAATTGCAACACTTCTTGACAATTCTTGAAGGATTAAGGATAACGTATGAAGTATTTAAAGTTCACGTTAACCAACACACTGTATTTCCCTAAGACCAGCTAGAAAAGTTGAAGGCGCTACAAAACTCAAATAGTACTGCAGGCTTTCAATTATCCAAGAGAACCTTAAAAAAGGAACTTTAAAATAATTCTAGAAGCTTTGTTGAAGTAACTCTCCACATGAAAGAAAACTTCCAAGTTAATGACATGGTTACACGCAAACAAACTGCACTTAAAGAAACACATAGTTACAAGCTATGGTGTTACAGCCTTCAGCATTTTTTCCTTTTTTTTTTTTTTTTTTTGCAAACCCAAACATTAAAAAAAAAATAAAAAAAATAAATAATCAGACTGCTTACAAAAAGAGGAACTTCATTTTTGGCGGGCTTCTGTTCACTATATGATTTGGCAGAGGCAGCGGTAGCTGACAGAAGATTGATCTGAGCCTTGAGAAGGGAAAAGAGCTAATGGACAAATGCAGCGGATCACTTGGCCGCCTCTGTTCTCTCTGTCGTACCCTCACACACAGACATATGCACGCACAGGCACACACACACACACACACACATGCACACCCACTGTCCCTTCTCTGCAGCACAGAAGAATCTTGATTAGAATGGCAGGAAACACGCACAGAGCGGTCAGGGAAGGATATGATGTCAGCAACCACGAACAATAAAAGGTGTAAAGGTGCTTCCTTCCCTAAACTGTTCCAGAAGTGCAAAATGGGAACCAAAACTCTCCACTTCCTTCTCCGAGCAGAACTGTCTGAATCTGCTCTGCTGCAACACCCCAGACAGAGAGTCCTTTGAACAGTCACACCAGGGGCAATAAGGAGTATCAAAACAGGAGAGTAAAAATATTTAATTTATAAACAAGAAGGCAGCCAGAGAATACTGAAGTTAAAATGTGCCAGGGTTTCACATTTTCATGGTTGCTTTACAAAAGAAACAAACTTGCCATAACGATGTCCCTGTTCCATTAAGCAGCTTGCATTCTGAGTGGGTTAATCGGGTTAAAAAAGAACCAATTTTTTTAATTATTCTGACGTAAAGACGCAAATAACAACAACAACAACAAAATTCTGCCCCCATTCTCTTGCCATTCCTGTCTTGATAAATGAGTAACTTCAAAGACCTCTTCATGCAAGCCTCACTGTTTACTCAAAAGGGTTTTGAAACAGATTCTAAATGAAAATGTAAAAGTACTGACTAAGAATACACCAGCCGCTTTTCCGATGGAAAATTAGCTGCAAAGCCTGCAGGGAACACGTATTCAAATAAAATGGTCACTGAAATGTTCTCTGTAAAAGCTGTAGATGACTATGTTCCGTGCATGGACAACGAAAGCCACACAGTGAAGAACCAGCTGGGCATCCCACACCAAATGACAACGTGAACCACTTTGGGTCTGTCACCTCGAGCCGGATAAAGTTGAAAGGAATGCAGAAAAGGGTGAAAGTAATGATCATCTTTCATGTTACCGGGCGGGGATCAGCTGACATGAAAGACAGAAGTGGCCCTCCACATTCAATGTGGTTTGGTTGCATAGTCATTACAGAAGACACAGGTTGGGCCATTAGCAGAAAGACGATGATAAAATTACACGTCATCACCGCGGCAATACAGGCGTGGTGTGATCTATGGTACGGTTATCCGGGCAGAAAGCCACACAACAAATGAATCTGAGACATCTTAAGGCTTCAAACATCTGCCCGCAACACCCTGGTCCAGAATTTAAACATAACCTACATTTTTGTGTTTTGATCTTATGGTCAGGCTGCCACATAAAAAAGCTTGGGAGGGAGTTGATTCTAAGCTACTAAATTTAGCTCTCAAGAGATCATGCGTTTTGCTATAGGTAGGGTTAACCAAACATTTAAGCCCTGATGGACATAAAGTCGTTATATGATAGGCTATTAGACTACATCAGACTGAAAAAAACCCATATATAAAGAAAATATTTGTAGTCTTGAACTACCGAAGCTTATTCAACTTTTCATTTATCCACACTGATTCCTGACTTATGGTTTCATTTATAATTGAGAACAATTCGAGGGCAATGAAGTTCTGCATCAAGGCAGGAGCAAAATGTTCATAAACTTGGGAACTGCAATTATACTGAACTTACTGAAATGGTTTGGAGAAAAAATCGAATAATTTCATCTGAATAAATATTTCACTAATTTTTACTACTGATTTTACATCTGCTGAATTTGTAAGATCCTCTATTCCAACTGATGCATTTACTTATTTGTTTATTTCTAAAGGATAGCAGAACCTGCTTATTTTTCAGTCTGAGTTTAAGGAGATACACCTCATTTACTTCTCACATTTATATTTGAATATATTCCTATGACACTGACTGTATCAATGAACTGCAGAAAATTCCTCTCTTTCAGCCAAGTTGCTCTCTTATAACCAAAACTATTGCTTGTCTTTCTAGGAGGAAGAGGCACAGGAATATCTAGCACTGTGAATATTTTTTGCATTTGGAGTTAAACACGTCTGAAAACTAGTTGTAAGGATACTTCATCTCCCTTGAATGAGATGACTGTGGTCACTGTAGCTTTCAACTGAAATATATGACCAATTTATCTAACAGAGCAACAACTTAGGCAATGTGGACAAGAGTTTCATCTGCCATTGTTTTGCAAAGTTGTCCTGAAAAGTGTGGGTTTTTCTTTTTTTTTTTTTTTCTGGGCAAATTAAGCATCGTTGCCAAAATAGTATATAAGATGTTACTTCCCAATGGCAGTGCTACTTCATTATGCCCCAGACCCTGCTTTTCAAAAGACTGAGTGATCCAGACACTCCTTACCTATTGAGTATAGTATTGCCACCTATCAATGTCAGCTGACCCATGCCTATATGGAAAGGAAAGGAGTGATGATTTCAGCTTACCTTCCAGGGGATGTGCCGAGCTGTCCATCAGTCAGAGTGAAAGAGGGTTTTTTGAATAGTACATGCATGTTATACCAGACCTGGACAGGCTGATAAAGATCCACAATAGGAGGCCAAAGGCCTTCCAAGTGAACGTGGGATCTGCCACAGATGGTGAGTCATTCCTTGCAGTGGTGCACCAAAAGAGGAAGCACCCATTGGCAATCTAGATGAAAACTGATTGCCTGCAGCCCAGCAAGAGAGATATGTGCTTGCCACGCTTGATGAAGAGAGGAAGACTTGGCTAATTTACAACATTTTGAAGAGTAGATGAAGAGGAATATTTGATTTGTGAAGCAAAGAATGCACACACTAATGCATATTTTAAGGAAAGCAATTAAGTGAAATGCTAGTATACTAAAAAACATGAAAAGTTGATTTTAAATCTACAATGACTCATAGGTGATATTTCAGCGTCTACCCATCACTCAGTTGAAGAAAAAAGTGGAACACAAATAGTTTGAAGAAAAAGTTTATAGGTTTCTGAGTAGGCTTATGATGTACCTTTGGCAACTGGACAAACATAATGGGAGTCTGACCAATAAATATGGAACACGATCCTTGAAAGTGCTTGGGAGACTGGCTCAGGCACAGTTTATTGAATCAGACGACCTAATAATACACGGGAAAAAATAAAGGACCAAAAACTGAATCACCTAATTGGTCTGAAACTGAGACAGTGACTGGGAATGGGAACCCGTCCGACATTGGAATAGGGAAATCTGACTGCTGCAGTTCCACTTAGGATTCTCAATAGCTCTGAGCTAATAATTTGATTGGATGGCATTAGAGGTAATGGATGTGCAATAAATGTTCGGCAAGGTGTTTTGCAAATTCAGTTTCTCATTTAATGAGTTGGAGGAGAAGAGGAAGCATTTCAGTGGTCACCAGAGTATTATTTAGCACCTTGCATGTTAAAAAGGTATCTTGTAAGTACTTTGGCCTTGGTCTACTTATCTATTCATACCAGGTAAGATACTAGTGGTTACAGGCTGGGAGCAGTCTCATACACAAAGGAATTTGGAGAGCATTGGCTTATTACAGGAAAAGTCTAAGATCTCTAGAGTTAAGTCACTGCACCACCTGAAAGCAGTCTCTGGCTGTGGTTAGATCTAGATTTACAGATTTTTTACTAGTGCTTGTATGTGAGGAAGTCTGTGGTGAGGCACATAAATGCCCACAACGGCTTTAAAGAATCAGGGGACAATTCCAGGTACTACTGGAAGAAGCTCGGTGCTGCAGTATAAAATCATGGTTTGAACTTAGGCACAAGCGCTTGGTAATGCCAATACCAGTGGCAGACAAATTTAGATTGCCTTATATTGAAGAAAGTAAGGATTGATTCTAAAAAGGATTCTTTGCTACCAGAAAATATTTTTGATTACTTTCTGCTTATAATTTGCTGAATGGCGGTAATGCAAGAAAGCTTGGTATGTGCACTTACACAAGAGAGATGAAGACAGCAGTGTTTGAACTATGGCCATAGATCAGTCTGGAGGCAACAGACAGGGTAGATAGAGAAGGGAGTTAAATTTTGGGTAAAACAGGTGGGCTTCTTCAGATCTACACAGATCTGGTCTCCTCCCTTTTCATCCAACAAGCTCCAGAGGAATTTTATATACTCTGACCCAGGATCTTCCCTTTTCTCACTCAAAGGGCACTGTAATCATGCCTATCGGTGTTGAACACAAGCCAAGTTCTGCTATTTTAGGTTTACATTACACCACTGCTTCACCTTCTGTGAGGAGGAACAAAGATTCGGCTTTTAGAAACCTAATAATGGTATTTTGAAAAGGAGTATCTTAAACTTATGAAAGTTTTCAGTAGGTTTTTGGAGGAAAGAGAAAGCTTTTAGAAGCAGGAATTCTGTGGCATGAACAAACAGAACAAAATATTGTAAGAACCCAAAGACTCTTTAAAGTCCTGAGCAAATAAATGAACACCACATTGGTATCAAAGACTAAGCTGAAAATTAGGAAGGATCATCTAATGAGGTGGAATGGGGACAAAATTAAGTGAATTTGAAGGGGTCCCTCATTAAAAGAAAATGTGTGACTTGGCCAGACAACAGGCCCTATCCAAATATTGTGAAGAGGTTAATAAATGAAATCCTTTCCAACATGACCAAAGGGAGTGATGAAAATTGTCAAGGTAAAGCCTGAATGAGAGTAAAACTGTTTCAGGTTAGCAGTGGGAAACAACTTGACAGGAAAAGTGTATAAATATGTTAAGGTGGTATAACATTTTCTGGCTAGGAAAACGTTGCTCTTGGCATTGCTGTTTAAAGAGGGATTTAAGTAATGGCTGGGAGAGGAAAGAAGGTGGAAGGGATAAGATTACTGCTGCTTAGCATAACTTCCATGATCTTATAGACCTGGACACTTGAATAAAAGGCAGCAAAGAACTTTGTTAGCTGTTATTTCATGGAAGACTGTGATTCGTGACCATGAAGAGAAGCTGAAAATTGAGAGCTGTTAGGAGAAAGTTCAGTTATAGAAAATACAGGGAGTAGAGCCCTAAAGTTGAAATAGACACAGAGAAGTGGCTTTGGAGTTACCGCTGATGGGAAAGGGAACTCAAACATTAATACTTGATAAAAGACGCTAATTCTTGAGTCTTGCTGCATTTAGAGATATAAAAAAATCTCTGTAAACAAAGAGCATCAAGGAAAAATTTGAACCACTTGTCAGTTTCCCTGCCCTAATGGAAACAACCTGTAATACCCTGAATTTGGCGAGCTACTCAAGACAAAGGGGCAAATGTCTCTTAAGCACAGTCCCTAACATGATTTGTCTCCCTACCAGAGAACTGAAGCAATCTGACATGAAAGACTTTGGGTAGGTGACCTTGAGACACAGAAATTCCTCAAATTCTGACCAGATCTTGGGAGATCCATGGAAGCTGTATGTGGCAGTCTCTTGAGGTGACTATCCTGTAGTTTGTTGTTATCCTATTCGGGATTGAAATATTAGATTCTGTGTGGATGGACTAATGCCTTAGACTTGATGTATGCATGTGTGTATTTTTCACCAGTTTCTCTTTTATGATGCAACCAGTCACCCAAACCAATTGCTGACTTCTCAAGGTGGCACAAATCTCAGGCAGATACAATTTCATATCCAGATAACCGATTTCTATGCAGCTATTCCTTTATACTAACACAAGCATGAGAACAGATCCATCATTAGTACTGAAAGTTGGACAAGCTTTGCAAGAAGACTTAGCATCTAACACAGATTAACCTAGTAGGAATAAAAGCATTGTCTTTACGGGGTACAACTCCTTCTTTGGATCCTCAACGTACTCAAAATTCATCCTTTTTTTCCCAACTACAGAACTCGGTCTAATGAAATGTATTACTACTGCCTACAAACTGTTTCATATTTGTGGTATTAGACCTACAAGTATATTATGACCGAAACAGAAAGCTGGTTTTCCCTACAACACAGACCTAAACACGTAACTTTCATATTTAAGTACTTTTATTAGTTTTCTAAAACAACCTCAGATCAGTACCATCCCTCATCTGGCAGTTAATTTGAGAGCAACGATTAGATATTGAGGTGTACTGCATTTCTCTTTTGCATACCCAGTTCTAGAAACACACCCTTCTCCCTTTAATTTCTGACCTTCCCAGAAATGTTAAGAATTAAATATAGTTCTTCTGAAATGTAAGGTAGACTGCACAACATGGTGGAGAGCTGCTGAGCTGCTAACTGTTCATTCATTCTGTGTAAATGTTAATATGATAAATATGAGTATAAAAACTATGACACTCCCTGGATTCAACTGCTTGCCCAGAGACAGCTGCAGGCTTAAAATGAGATGGAAGTAGGAAAGAAAGAAAGAGAAGGAAAAAAAAAAAGGCAAGGGAACTATATCAATCTTCCCAATGACCATGACAGCTGAAAAGTCTACATTAATGCTACCAATCCCACTCAGACATTTTTTCCCAAGGACAAAAGGAGATGAAATGTATGTCAGGTACATAATAAGGCTAATGAAAAAAAAAAAAAAAAGAAAACACCTTCATTTCACTGAATAGGGTGAAGAACTGCCTCTGTCTGTGTAATATACGTCTTTTTCTAATGGCAAAGCTCATAAATTAGGACAGGTTGCTGCTTTTGAATATAAAAAATACACACAATTAAAGCAGAAACACATGAAATCAGAATACATCTCTACAAAAAAAAAAAGGGAAAAGAAAGAAAAGTACAGTGCTGTACAGCAAAGAAGCACATATTGTGATTGCAAAGATCTGATACCTCTTGTAAGACACAAGATAGAAAATAAACCTTGACACAAATATTGTCTGGTGCCTTGTGTCTAGAATTTTGCACGTTCAGGATGAGGCGTCTGTTAGAAAAATGAAGGTTCTGACTACCAGTAAATAAAGCACATGGCCATACCTGCTACTTCTAGTAGACCTGGGCTAGTGGAGGGTGTTCCTGCCTATGGCAGGGGGTTGGAACTAGATGGGTTTTGAGTTCCCTTCCAACCCAAACCAGTCTGGGATTCTATGATGCTCTGAAGCTACTAGTTTTCTACTTCCTGGCTTTATCTAGACAAGAGGCATCTCTCTACACTGGAAGATCCAAACTGGATTCACACTAGTTTGGAACTAGAAAAAAAAAAGCATAAACAGACATGTCTACAAGAAAGGAAAGAAAACAGAGTTTGCTTTGAAGGAGAAAACAGAAAAAGATGTCTTGTGGGAGATGAAATGGGCAAGGTTACCGAAGTGATGGACTTATGTTGCCTGGTGAGGAAGGAATTTTCCGTCATTCCCGCTTAGTGGGATATTCTACAGACTCTTTATGTTTGTCATGGTGGAGAAAAGGGCAAGCGATAGATACATTTGTGTGAACAATATTCACATGAAAAGAGGGAAAGAGAAAGGATGGAGAGATGTAAGGTATACAGCTCACTGTGGAGTTGTGTTTTGATATGATAAAGAGATAGAAGAAATACACATTAGATAGTAAAGGCTTATCTCGAGTCAGTTACAGAGACATAAACAGCCCCATCTAATTTCAACTACATCATAGTTCACATTCAGCTTTTGAAAACTGTGTTAAGTAACTAATTCATATTTTCCACATGAGGATTTGTTCTGATTTTTCACAGAACTGGAGTTGAGCAGCTCTCACCACCTCAACACCTGTAAAAGTGAATTTTCTGCTGAAAGGGAAGGTGTTTACCCATGGAGGTACACCTACCGCTGCCTACAACTACACAAGCCACAAGTGAGCATCACACCCTGCCTACTGAACCTCAGCTGTAACCACTCCATTAGCACATGCAGCTGGATTTATTTATTTCTTTACACATACAAAACACATTGCATTGGGCAGTAGCCAATGCAAAAAGTCAACATCCTTGACAAATACCAGAAGAAAACAGACATATAAAATGTGCTTAATTTGCAGAGGGAAATACAGTGCAATTTGCTTGATAGCCTCCGTTCTATCTTGAATGAGCATTTTTTTTTCCCCTAAACGGATCATTGCCAGCATTGCTCATTTTATTATTGTCCTAGAAGCATGCTGATAAACCAAAACATAATCAATACAGAGATACATTAGCTAAATCTTTTTGTGGCCTTGAATGTACATTATGTTTTCTCAGAAATGGCACTTTTCGAGCTCTATTGATATGCAAGGTGATTTCTGACAAAAAGTATTCTTAGAAACAGACAGCTGCGGCAAAAGTTGCAGGCAGAATAGAAAAAAGGATCTAAGGTTGGGATGCAGACGTGGCTGAGACCTGCTCCTTTTTCTGCCAAAACCACTTCATCCCGCCTCCATTTTTTAGTCAGTTTCTCTGTTGGAAACCTGGGGATAAGAAACCTGGGGATTCGTCCATGCAAATGTTCTGAGTTCCAGTTTATATTTATTAAAAAAAAAAATAGAGAAATTCTTGGGGCTTTCAGTAAATATCTGAGAATTCTCATCTGGCACAGTCAGTGAGTATGGAAATAAATAGAGAAGATCACTTAGCAAAGGTAAAAATATATGAAAGTGATGTTAAAAGGCAAGATTGTGATTATAAAAATACTAATATCTGTGCCTAAAATCACTGATTTCAGAAAGTTGCATTTATCTGATATATCTAAAGCATTTATATACACATGTTGTTCTCTCTCCATAGCCCTTTATGCTAATGTATATCTTCTTGAAATAAAGATATTTGACAGTACTGTCATATAAGGTCCAACACGGTACACAGCAGATTCATCAATTTCCCGTTTCCTACCCTCTCCCTCTTACAGCATCCTAATCAACCTAATTAAAGCTTCGTTCATTTGAAACCTCAGATGACAATTTGTTTAACTGTATCCCACTGTGGTCTTTTTATAAAGAGAATTAAATTTGATCTTCTGACAGCAATTATTAAATGATCCCAACTGGCCCCAATTAAGACACATGGCTCACAGGCCTCAAAATCCAATAAAGTGCCAAGCCCTCTCTTTCACTTGTACATCTTCCTTTACCTTGCTTTATTTTCTTAAAGCCAATTAAGCTCATCTTATCAAGTGGAACTGAGTGCCATTGTGTAGACTAATTCAAGATACAATGCGTCAATTTACTTTTGCGGACACAGAGAGGTAGGGGCAACACGCTCAAAATCATCCTTTCGAAACCCCTCTGCGATTCAATTCACCTAGCTCTGGTGCCTCTCACTGTGCTGCACATGACCTACATATGCTGACTTTTAGAGCACTGCCTGCAACGAGCAGTGATTAGAGAAATGCATCAAGTATCCGCGGCGCGAGATTTTTTTGCGCTGCTGACAATTCTCCTTGCAGCAATACATCTCTTTCTGCAAGGATTTCCACCTGCTCACCGTCCCTTCGTTCCATAAATCCAAGAAGGAATGTGACACTAGTGCAACTTCTGAGGTTAACCTTTTTAATTTTTGAAAAAAAAAAAACCCAAAAAAACAACAAAACCACCAAAACCCTTTAATTTCTGCTCTAATTTTTCCACACTTCTTCAGTGGTACGCCGTGAAGAAACGTTCCCATGATTTCACGTAAAGGCAGGTAGCCCCAGGATTTGGAACTCATTGATTGTGTGGTACTCCAGGGAAATAGCTGAATTAAAACCAGCCTCGTGAGACCGAAGTAGCTTCCACACACATCTGGCTCTTCTTATTCTAAACTCTAACACCTGCCTGGAAATTTAACCACCCCCCACCCCCCACCCCCCTCCCCCATCTTTTCTCTGAA
The DNA here is from genome assembly GCF_964237585.1 of Gallinula chloropus. Taxonomy (NCBI): domain Eukaryota; kingdom Metazoa; phylum Chordata; class Aves; order Gruiformes; family Rallidae; genus Gallinula; species Gallinula chloropus. The sequence goes on along the minus strand of NC_140089.1, from coordinate 4,580,601 downwards.
GAACAAATGGGACAGATTTATCTGCTGCCATTTGGTTTAGGTCAAAGCTGAGCTGTGTGGTGTTCCGCTAAATTAATTGCGATGTAATTGATATTGTTTGACACAGTTTTTGAAAAGATGATGCTCCATCCATTTTATGACCAGGCTGCTCTCGGTACTCTGCGTTAAAATAAGTGGGGTTTTGTATTTCTGTACCCTCACTTTTAAGTGCAGCTTTGAGTAACAACATATTAGAACACAGCACGCATTCTCTATCTCAATATTTCTAATGAATTGCTGTACTAGATAAGATTATACGCACAATTATCATCAAGAGAGTAAGTAACAAGTAAAAAAAAAAAAGAGAAAGCTCAAAGCAATACTAATTCCATTGTGAGTGTTTTCTATATTTCTCTAATTTACATAGTTAGCAAATGTAAGCACAATATTCCTTAAACACACACACAGAAAGAGATAGAAAGACATTAAATTTTAGTGCAAAAAATCTTCTTTACTAGCAGGAAGACGTGCAAGTTTATGTAAAACATAATTAGACACATTTCCCGTCCATCTGGGGGAACATAATTTTCTTTGTAAAAACTTAAAAAAAAATAAAATAAAGCGATGCCAACCGCTTCTCAAAAAAAAAAATAAATTTTACAGAACTTGCAAATGTTAGCTTTAGGAATTTAAAAAAATATTGACTTCAAAAGGCAGGCAACAGTTTTACTCCCAGTAATGCTATATGGCCCTGGTAAATTTGAACTGTAGCACACAGTAACAGCTGATAGGGGATTTCTAATAGCACGCTGAAATTTCTGAAGATTAGAAAAAAAAAGATTTCAGTATACTGTGCTGCAAATTATTTCCCATTGTATTCTAATAATCCCATACAAGACTTTAAATTTAGATCATTCTTTTGCTAAAAACAGCAAACCCTGTTACAGATTTAGTGCAAAGAGCTGAAAATATCCTGTGGAGGAAAAAAAAAAAATCTGTACAGAAATCAGATCAACCCAAATCCTGCCATTACTCAGCACTGCAGTGACGTGCAGATGTTTGTAGTGGTTTAAGGAGCCAGCGGGGGCTGGAAACTCTACATACTCAACTCCAACATGATTGCAATTGAACCTCATCAAAGTAAGAGCTCATAATTTGTCACAGAAAACAGCCAATTAACATATGTTAGAAAAAAAAGCTCCCATAAAGATAATATATGATTAAAGACCCAATGCAGCTGTCACAAATCAAAATCCCGCATTTAAAAAGAAATATCAGTCTTGCTTTCTGAATGTTTACATCGATAATGGATACTATATTTTTAAAAGCTACAGAGAAAAGCGCCCCTAATTATAGTATTTCCACCAGGTTTGGAGTTACAGCTTGGGGAGATCTGGGTACTGAAGCACTATTTACTGTTCTGGCTGTTGTGCTCTGAATAGTTGGAGACCCTTGCCAAAACACAACTCTGATTTTGTTTTGGTGCTATTTTAGAAGGCGGGCCTTCCCCCCCTGAGAGCGAGGTGGCCTTCGTGGCTGCCACGACTTTGTTGTCAAGACACAGCACGTCCTTATTGCTGCGGAAAATACCGGTACCGTAAAACGCTGTGGCCCCCAGGGTCAGCGCTGAGACCCGAGCTACTCAAAACGCAGGGGCCGCGAGCGAAACCGCTCTGCGGCCAGTTCCATTATCTGCTGGTGAAAATCAGACCTGCACGCAGCCTGCAACCATCCCTTTAAATAAACACCCTGATGAAAAATAGCTTTCACATAGGTACGCCTGGAAAACGAAGCCTGGTGCTTTATCAACCCCTGTTCCTACCCTTCTACACCTCACATTTTGTGCAGTTGTATTTCCAATTAATTTCAGTGCCGCATAATCTAGCTGCTGTTTTTTTAATGGGCATCGTGCATCCTTCCCCCCACCCCCCCCATGCTACCACTTAGGATCCTCTGTGTCTGCTGGTGAAACTCCTGGGGGCCGTTTGAATAGTACCTTGTTTGTATGTGTGCGCGACTGCGAGCGTGTTTGTCCTTGTCTTGACATCGCGTTGTAAAAGGAAGTGCTTCCTCTTTTCTGTTTGAAAGAGACCCAAGAAAAACAAAGGTTTTGAAGCCTCAGTCGCCTGACTGGACTTCAGTCAATGTATTTTTAAAAATACATTAACTCTTATTCAGTGGAATGCAGTTTTATGTTGATGGATAGAAGCTGGGACAAACTTTAATCGGTACTAACAGAGAGCAGTATAATAGAGAGAGCATTCTCCTGAAGTGGGATATGATGATGTTTAAGGGTCCTTCCTCCCTACTGAATGCTTTCAACAATTCAGAAATGAACTGTTTCCATTAATGCCAGATGCTGTAGCTTGTGTCATCAGCACAAAGTTAATTCTCCTAAAACAGCACTTACTGTATCGGTACTGAAGTAGCTGTCTTCCTTAAAGCTATGGTTTCAAAAGCCCTGAACAAGCACAGACCTTTGAATATGCTAAAACTTAATACACCAAAAAGGTCAAAAGGAAAACTCTTAAGTATTTAAAGCTACTCGTGTGTGTGTAAGACTGCCTCAGATCAAAAGCACTGAACATTTCCGACCCACGTACATAGAACAAGAATTCCTGATGCTCTTTAATACTCTCTGCTACCTTATATTAAGATGAAAAAAAATAATAATTATGAATCACTGTCCCTTTTAACAAAACACTGTGAATAACGTTAAGGTTATGCTGCCTTCTTCTTCTTTTTTTTTTTTTCCTCAGGAGTGTGTTCATTGATTCCCAAGCAATCACTAACATTTTTGATTAAGATCTCAGAAATAGCTGAAAATCCCAAAGCTTCTCTACTATCGAAACTTCACGTCTTTGACTGTCCCCAACTAATGACAGTAAACTATGCAGCCTCGAGCTAAAGAGATTAATTTCCATTTTGCAATGAACAGATGAAAAGACTGGACAGAATCCATTCCACATCAACTACATTGTTATGTCTATTACAGAAAATACACTTTTGGCCCTAGAGACAGTTTGAGATGGGAATGATAAAATTCAAGGTTCAAAACAGGCAGTACTTAACAAATGATACAATAAACAAGGGTCAAAGGAGCACTGACTTTTTTTTTTTTCCTCATAAGATTTTGGGGATTTTGGGTTTGTTTGGTCTTTTTTGTTGTTTGTTTTTTTAAATAAAACTAGATGTTTTGGGAAGCCGTATCAAAATTTGCTGTTTATTCCTGATCATAGACCCATAACAGACCCACTTCAAAAAACCTCCTGTTAACAATAACACCAAAGTAACAGAAAGCAAGTTCTTCATGGAAGGACATAGAATGATCTCCTATTCTGTAAACCTAAATTTCCTCTCTTCATAGGTAAAATCAGATAATTTTACAATTAGATCATGCATAAATGACAAGAAATTATCTGTCCACTGCTGTTTTCTCCAAGCATAATCATCAAATTGATCTGTTTACTTATTGCAATATGTCTAAGAAATGTCCAGCATTTTTCTTTTTAACTTCAGATTTAACAAACTATGAGTGATGGAATACTTTAAAAAAGTGCTCATCCTCCTATCTATTCACGCTGTGCTTCACAAGTGAAAATCATCTGAATCAGCAATGGCTTCTGCTAAATAGAAATGTCGTCAGCACATCATAACCTAATTGAAGATATTAAAGGGTTTTTTTAAAGCCATTTAAAAATTTTTGTTGTGGAGCTGGGAAAGAGAGTCCCAGGGAACAGTATCCCACTTTCTGATTGCTTCCGTGCATGTGGAAGTTAGTGGGAATTTTTCTATCTACTTTACCAATAGCAGCACTGAGACGCTGGGGAAAAAAGTTGCGTATATCGTACTACATGTCCAAGACTGCTCCTGTATCAAAGCTGTAGGCTCTATCTGGTCTTACCCACACACCTCTATGGCATTATCCTGTTTAAATAAAGGAAATGCACGCTGGTGCTGCTCAGTCTCTCTGAAGAGTCCACTGGGTGGTTCTGGAGAGGAGCGATGAGTTACCACGATGTAGAAGGCTCTAGAATCCGCGTAGGCTACCGCAGTGGTATACGGTAACAAAGCATTGCAGAAGTGCAGCATAAAATTCTCATGGTAAATAATAATAATTATGATAGCGATAATAATGATGGTAATAACAATAATAGATTCTGTAAAAATAATGTTTGCACAAATACGTCAGCTCTGTATGTTACTTAGAGATGATCGCCAGGGAATCAAGGACCACGTTTTGCTGTTTTGCATCAAACGGCTATAGAATATGTTGAATATGCTCAAGAATAAAAATAAAAGCTGTATAAACACGGCTTTTGCTGTTAAAATAGACATCTAAGTTACTGAAAACTTAAAGGAATACTTTCAAGTAATTTTAATCATCCAACATTTTCCCATACCAGCTCATGGATTTAGTTTTCAACACCAGCAGCCCGAGACAAGAACAAACTGATTTATGGCTCGTGCTAGAGGAGCTTGCTGCTCAGTTGTCATTTTTTTTTCCTTGGCTGCAGTAGATGGAAGGAACTCTCTTGCTGGGTTTTAAGCTGAGTGTGGTTTTGGGGCTTTTTTTTAGGCCAGAATCTTTATTTTTATATTTATTTTGTTGTCTGTTGAACCTTTGATGTCAGATTCCCAGATAATTTGTTCCAGTTCCCAGAGCTGTTTCTTCAGACGAGAGCCATGCGTTAGTAAGCCTGTAGCTCCTGCTGAAACCTCTTGCAGGGATGAAGAGACCCTGTACCAAATCTACATGGAATTGTTTCTGGAAGCCCCACTGCTGCGTGGTTCTCTAGAAATAACCACTGAACAAGATGCATGCATTCAAAAAAAGAAAAAAAAATAGAATTACCCGTGGTCTGGACTCAGGTGCATGGAGACTGTCAGTTTTACAGCACAATTTTAGGCCGCAGGATAAAAAAAACGTGGAAACATGACACCATGCATTCTTTCACTATTTTGGTTAAGCCACTGCATCGCTCATTTCCCTTCACCCCTTAAAAAAGTACGCTGGCTGTGACGCTCAGCGTCATGCCCACGACCGGCGGGTGTTAGAAGGACAGGGGGGTTAGGACCATCCACCCTGCTCGACTTCTTCTGCTTGTCTGATGAAAAAGCAGAAGAGCAGCAAGGGTAGAGAGGCTGGCACTACATGGAGCCAGAGCCTAAGGGTTCCTTCAAAAATAAGCACCTGCCGAGGACAAAGCATATTCCTCCTCAAGACAGACACGCACATGGAGGAGTAGCACTGTCTGCCCTGTTTCCTCAACCCTGTAAGTCAGTGCCATGCCCTTTCGCCATACAAGAGGGTGAGATTAGTTATTCATCTTTCTAAAGACTTGTCACCCTCAATTAAAGAGGTGTCAACTACTCTTAACCTGGATGGCATATGGTCAATGAAAAGAGACACTTCCTTGAGTCGCAGCAGCCAAACCAGCATGTGCCGTGATCCTGTTGACTCTCCCAAGCTAATCAGGGTCAAGCCGGGTCAGATCCATGTGCTGCAAATTCTTTAGGACAGGGACAGTCTTTTCCTATAAGCTGCAGTGGTACAAGAAATAACAGGTAAAATAATGGGCCTTCAGTTGTAATGGAAACATCAGGGTATTACTGAGCTCCCTTACATATTTAACTTGTTAACAAGAGCCCTCCAAAGATGCACAGGTATATATGAAGTTAGAGAGGTTTCAGTCAATGGTGTTTTGGAGGTACTATGCTCACAGGAAGGAGCACATTACAAATGGATGACAAAACCAAGTTCTTGATTACCGAGAACATAAAAGTTTTCATTACGATCCATACAGAATGTTTAATGCCCTGGCCAAATTCCATCTTGGATCATCATTCTGCCCATATAAACTCTAATGCAGCTGAAGAAGGCATTCTTTGCCTTTTGTTGTAGACAGATGTTTGGTCACGTTGGAAGTGTTAGCGTATCACCACGGCTTTGCTTTCAGGATCAGGTGAACTCAACACTTTCCTTGTGCGTATTTTGCCTTCAGTGTAGAGGTCTACTTCATACTAGGCATTTATAAAGCATTTTTATTAATAGGAATTTCAGCATGTCTGAAGTGGGCAGTCTTTCTCTTACCAGCTTTTCCAGAAAAGTAACGTATATAAAAGATGGTTCTTCTTCTTCTTACATATAAAAGAAAATAAGAACCTCCTTTCAAATTAACGAACACAGAAACACTTTCCATCCTAGAACCTCATTTAAATTAATATCTACATCTCCTCTTCTTCAATACAATGCCATCACATGAATGACAATAGCAATCCTATGAAAGAAAATCACGGGCTAAACCTAAAGAATGACAATTCTTGTGTGCTGCCTGAATAAACCTGACCTGGCTGATAATCCTTTGCCACACGGTTAATGTGGAAACAACTGAGAGATCAGAGAAAGAGCAGTTTCATCTTGCTCAGGGCAGCTCTTCTCATCTGAAGAGCAGAAACACACATTCCTGTAGAAAGTTGTAATAACCTATACTTATCCCTGCATTATTTTGCAAACAGAGTGATTCAGATAAAACTGGTGGACATAAATCAGTCTTAAACAGGGCAAGTGGTAAATCATGACATAGTGCCTGGGGTGTGGACATCCTTATTCATGTAATTCTTTACAAAATTATTATTATTTTTAAACAGGGTCAACTTTTTTCTTTTGTTTAAATGTCTTTAAACCTGGTTTGAGTACTCACTGCTTTCAAGAACGCATTTCTGTTTTAACCAACTGATGCCCCAATTTCATATTAACCTAGAGATGTGAAGACTCAGTATTTGGTGGAAAATTGTTAGAATGGCCAAATTCCAGGGTCAGATAGTTGGGGCACAAGGAATTTGTCTTGATTGTATGGCTGGTAAATTAGATCACTGAAATATACCCAGAAAAACAATTTTTGACAGACTCCCCCCCAGATTCGTAACATAAGGATGCACTAATGAGAAGCACACAGAGAGGACGTGAAAGTCCATTCTACACTGCTGACTTGGTATCATGCAAAAGACAGAACAGAAAGTTCTCCACACATAAAAGGCTATGTAGGGAGAGAGGAACAAGACCCTTTCTTTTCAAATATGTTTACAGTTTAACCCATTCGAAGATGGAGTGTTAAGTATAATTTTTTTATGCCACCCATAAGTGGCATAAGTTTTGTAGGTGAAATCCAAATTCTCTGTAATAGTCTTTTTGAGATGGAGAGACCAAAAACACCCACAGAGTAAGAAACTATCTCTATTATCAATTCTTCCTACAAGAACTTATACGTTTTCACAGTCATGAATCAGAAATTAGTGATCCACAGAAATGTTGCTAATTATGAAGGGAGAGAGAGACACTAAAATGTGCTATGGTAGGATAGAGTTGGAGGTACTTTTATTACTAATAGATTGTGTTGCCTAACACATTCTCTCACATACAGCACAGCTATTCTTGGCGTGGCGATTTTATTCTGCCAGTGATGGGCAAGTGGTGGTTTAGGTATTGTCCATTTGGCTAAATAGGATGAGAAAATCCTATTTCTGAAAACTCAGTTGTCTACAAATTCTCACATATGACAATGATAGAAGGAATTTTCTTCTACATGTGCATACCTTCTTCCTGAATTTAGGCAGACTTCTGTCAACATCAAATTTGCTTGCATGGAATAATGGCTTTTAGCCTTGTTGATTTGAATATGATCATAAAAAGCAAAAAAAAACCCCAAACCCAACCGAAACCACAAAAGATTTATTTGTTCCTTCTTATTGTGTTTCACATTGAGAAACCCTACACAAGGGAACACGTTGAGACAGGAATGGACAGAAAACAACGGAAACTAAGTCTTGATAAGGGAGAATGAGAGTCATCAGCAACTCTGAAGACTTAAATTCTGGTTAGGCAATGCTTTAATCATAAGCTCAGGCTTTAGAAGGCAGCGTCGGCAAGATATCAGACAACTCAGAAGAAATACAATGTTTACTTTGTGTTTAAATGTCTGACACAAAACCAGGTGACCCCACCAGGTCTGGATATGGTCAGACTCTGCCTGGAACTGGATTAAAAGGGTAGAAGGCCCTCAAAACCACCACAGATTAGAACTGTAACTGGGTGGTTCTGGGACAGACGCGCCAGTCAGAAACAGTGAGTTTCAACGCTGGCATCAGTTGAGACTAATCTGAGGAAAAATTACAGCATCTCCACCAACTTAGTTTGTATTGAACTAAAAAAAGAAAAACCTTCACATCCTAAAGCAGACCGCATTTTAGCACATTAATTTTGTCTGGCTGATCAGGAACCAGCTCTCTTCCAAAGGCATTTAAAACACTAAAAGTATTGAAACAAGATAAAGGAGGTGCTGCAGCACGAGCTTGAATTTCTTACCGTTCTGTTTAGACCTGCTGCAAAGGCAAATCTCCTCTCCAAGACTGATTCTCAGTCCACTTTTGCCAAATGCCAACACTGACTTAGAGTAGATTCATCTAATGTTTGCTACCAGCCATGAGATTCCTCTCAAACCTGAAATCACAGCCTATAATTAAACAAATTAATCCGGCATTTTCTAAGGTGCACGCTACAAGGCCCATTCAAATGAAACAAGTTATCATTAAACTTCAGAAGGGCATTTTAGATTTCAGTTCACTGTTAAACCTGCACGGAAGAGCACAGTCATACTTTTACCTATATTTTCATGGGGTTTTCCCCACAGATTTTGGCCATATTTCAACTGAAATGCACGGAGCTTTCCAGTCAGCAGGGTAAAAATAATTGTGGAATATAGTTAAGACCTAAAATTAGGTGCAAACAGGGCATCATACGGGCCTGGTTGCACTGGTAGGAAAGCACCCTGTGAAAAATACGATACAGTACACTCAGTAGGTTAAGATCATTAGGAAGTAATTACATATATTTTAAACAATATCTATTGTGAGGATGATTTTTCTTTTTACAAGCATTATAAACTTGGATTTTTTCCGAACTACAGGTCAAATATCAACATAAACTGTCACATTGGGTTTTTTTTGGCTAACTGTGTGACCTGTTACATTCTACTGCAGTGGAGTAGAACCCACTGTAGTGGCTGTGGGGTTTGTATCTGTGTAGTAGAACTCCGTGTCATTAAGACGGCAAGAAGTGTGAAGGGTAAACACTTGCACTGTGTAGAAAAGGTGGCTGTGTGCCTGTTGCGGCAGGCTATGACTCCTCTTAATTCTTCCCTGCTCATGGAATAATGATCAGTGACAATAAGTGACTGAATTCTCCATCTTTCCCTTCTGCCAGCTAGATAATACTGGAAAAAAAAATCCCATAAAATTATCTGAGTTTGTATTTTAAGAATGACTGTGCATTCCTTATTACTGAGAACCTGGTGATGCTGTAGTGCAATGTTTTTGCCCTTGCTGTCTTCAGTAAATCTAAAATGATTTTTTTCTTTAGAGATTTGCCATAATGCAGCCCTTCAGAAAATACCTAACTACAGCATCAGTTCGTTTTCAATCTCCTGCTGCTTGTCAATGATTCAATCTGAGATTATGAAGCAGGTTCCCTAGGTTGTATCATAGCCTGAAGTGTCTGCTCTGACTTCTTGCATCCGTGCACATGTGCCTCACTAACTGCATTAGTTACATAAAATGGAAGAGAAAAGGAAAATGCTTTGAAAATGTGTAATAATGTTCCAACTTTTGCATATATTTTCAAGGAAAACTGCAGCATAAATGAACACTATGTGCAGTGTCCTGAAGAGGTGAATCTTCCATTAGAACCAAACACACAAAAATTAAGCTATGGAGGACCTCTGATTTTTTCAGTCACCTGACTTTTCTGTCCTCCATCTTAGCATCTGAACTCATGGTAATGCCCATGGCATCACTGCTTTCACCTCTACCTTGTCTATTTGCAGTAGTGCATCTCCTTTGACGATGGGGAAAAGTTCATCATTTTAGTTCTTCCTATGCCAACAGGCTAAAATCGTGTCCCCGCTGCCATCTTTTTCACTCTCATGTAATACTCCAGCTTCAGGTCACTAAACAGCACTTTCTGAACTCTTCAAAATTAATGATAACATAAAAAAAAAAAAAAGACTGCAGAAGTAACCTTCACTTATGCACTCCATCAAGTCCCAGGGTACTTCAAAAATGGGCAGATCAAAGAGAAACGGGGAACTGAAGGTCCTGGGCAGCAGCTTGTTTAGATACATTTGCTCCAGATAAGAAGGAAAAAGGAGGAAAAAAAAAAAAAAGCCGGCATTCCTTTTTTTTTAAAGGGAAAGCTTTTTTTTTTGTGTGCCTAATGTATTAGAGAAATCGTTCAAGAACAGTTCATCCTTAAACAAAGATTACTTGTGCAGCGCTGCCAAGGTCAGGATCAGACTGGGTTATCAGCCATGGACTGCTAAGTGCCAGACAAGCAAGCTAAGCCGCCTTGGTTCTCCTTTCTGCACCCTGCCTAACAGTCAGTTTCTAATTGCAGGCTGAGAAACAGGTAAATTTCCCTCAATTTAGAGATAAATGTTGCTTTCTGACACTCTTCTTTTTCGGCTGTATAAATCCAGACATATGTAGGGCATAAATCCCCAAAGAACCGTGTCCTAAGTACCTACCAAGAGGTAAAAATCATGCAGGTTACTGCAGTTCTTTAAGGATAATTTCTAGTCAGCTCACTGTGAGTTATTTTCCTAGTACGTAGCTGCAACCAGCAACTGAAGCACATTATCTATTATTTAACGCAGCAATTTTATGCTTTTGATTTACAAGAGCGTTTTGGGAAAACAGTCTGGGACAGGAGGACGTATTCCTTAGCAGTGATCTGGAAAACAGTCTGCTTACCCTGTACCTGCAACTGATCAATAGTCCTACTGTGAGCATCAGGTACCGCACGACTAAGAACGAGTAGTATGTTCATACTGGTTATTCAATCCCTGAACTGTAGCAGAGCTATTTCTGTACTTTGAATAAAAATAGATTAACACATCTCTTTTACAGTTTTGTATCTAGGGAGAATAAATCACACAGCAAAAGAATGCATGGTATTCCACGATGCCACAATAAAATTTGCTCATAGGAACCAGTGCTATTAAAACCAGCAGGTTCTGCTGGGATTGTGGTTCAAGGCCTAATGATTAAGAGTAAGTTACCCTGAAGACTATCCAGTAATGAGGATTTGTAAATTCCCAGCTTAATATGAGATGATTTTGGATTGTTTCAAGAATTATTTGGGCTAAAAAGTTCCTTGGTGTTCTCACCGACTGTAATCCATCAGAAAGCTACTAAAAATAACAAGGGGGGAAAAAAAAGGAGATAAAACCCTATCTATTTAGCTGACCTAGCAGAACAAGGAGTTTGCACTGAAGTTAAATTTAGAAAGATCTAAATATAATGCAATTAGCTTCAGGTATGCGTGTCAACTTCCTCCATTTCCTTCTTTTTCCGGAAATAACTGATTTGTAAAATCTGATTTAAGAAAAAAAATCCCCCCCCAACAACCTTTTTTTTTTCTTTTCTTTTTTCTTTCCTTAAGGCTAGTGTTCACTTTGTATCAATACACACAGTTTATAAAACATCCTGGATTCCGATCATTTCAATCAGACTATTTAAGTAACTTGCATCCGTGGAATAGTTTAACATTCCAAGGATTTAAAATAATTTAAAAGCACACCATCCCACCAACCAGTCAAGTTAAGGCTTAAGGGGGATGTATGTATATGTGTGTGTGTGTGTGTGTGTGTGTGGTATTTCACTAGACGAAAATAATTGCGACATTGGTACAACATCCAAAAATAGTAAACTTGAACAAATGTGTAAGTCTTTGCAGTACGATGGCTTGTAGCCCCAAACCCACAAGCATGAATGTATATGCCTAATTTGAAACACTTGAATAGTTCACTGAAGGCTGCAGGACTGTTCACGTACCTAAAATTAAGTACATATGTAACGGTTAATATGAATGAAATCATGGGTGTTGTTACCGCATCCCGATGAGTGAAGCAAGCCAATGAGAATCTGAAATCCATGAGCAGGTCAGAGGTGCATAAAGCAAACCCTTGATGCTGTCCATGCACCTTTGGTGCATACAAGTTGCACAGTCCTAAACACAGGGACTCTAGATGAAAGGTGGTGCTCTCAGTGCACGGAACAGTATTGAGAGCAGGCTGGTAAAAAAGTGTGCCAACCGACTCAAGTGTGAGGAATGCAGATAATCATTAGGCTGAAAATATGGGCATGGCACCAAAGAAAAAAAGCCTCATGAACCTCATGCAGAGAAGTGTAGGATCCCTCTGTCCTCATTGAATCTAAGCTTAGAGAAACATAGGCTGAGTTTATCATGGACAGAGAACACTAGGCTCTGCATAAACATAGCTGTAGACATCTCACCACGATTACAGGGACTATACTAGAAACAGCAAGCCAGACAGCGAGACAAGCAATCACAGATAAGGGTTCCTCTCCATCTGAGGTTTTGTACAGCTGAAGTCTAGTGACTTGGACTACACAAGGGGAACCAGAAAGGAGTAATTCCTTGCAAGGAAGGAATAAAGACTCAATAAAGACTCAAACACTTTTTCTTTTTAAAATATATTAAATGTACTAATGGTCCATGTGTCCTACTTAGGAAGCAATTCTATTGACACACTGTGCTGTGTTAACATGAAAAAGCTGGTACTCTTACCATGCAACATGAAACTCATCCTTAAGAAGTGACTATTGACAACTACACCACTAACATGCTTAGGTTACTCTGCAAATTAGGAGACAAGAAAATCCGAAATAACAACTCCAGCCAGAATAACTGAGAGCAACCCTAATAAATTCGGTCTTAATAAGAAGCATGCTAAAAAATAATAGTGGAGAAGAAATAAGTAGGAAAAAGTTAAATGCAATTTTAATGTTTTCTGATAAGGATATATGGTTCAAGACAGATTTCCTGGGGGAGTTCCTTAACTGAAGGCCTATCACAGCAAAGGACATAACTTGCCAACCTAAGATGTGATGCTGAGATTCCTAAAATGTGCTATGGGGGTGGTGATATCTGTCAAGATGATATTTGTGGAGGAGTTCTTGAAAATAGCCAGGATCTAAACCATTAAGGATTTCAAAATTAAGAGAGCAAACTTTAAAATCAAACAGCTACTTCATAGCAGACAAAGTAAATGAGTTAAGGTACAAGAGGGATGATTGTATTTGCTCAAGACAGGACGGAGTGTGTCACTGCATTCTGAACAGGCTGCAAGTGACAGAGCTGAGCTGCTGGAAGCCTTTCTAGGAGGGAATTACAATAATCCTCTCCATCAAGAGGGCATGTGCTGCTGCTATGAGGTCATCACAGGATAAATAAGGGCACTGTCTGCATCAAGCACACCACTAAAAAGACATTTTTCAATCTCATTCAGTGCAGAGATCTTCACAGAGGAGAGGGGAATGAACTGGACGTCAGAATTTCTACTACAGTTTCCTACTGCACTCCAGTTCCCCAGATCAGTCTGCAGTGACGTGACAAAAAAAAAAAAAGAGAGAGCAGGGTCACCTAAAGATAAAGAGATACAGACCATTAAGACTCAGTGCTTGGGCTGAGAGGTAGCCAGCAATCCTGCCTGCACGTGCAAAATCCCTGGGGCACGCCGCTGCTTGTCACTCACAGGGGGACCAAGTCTTTGATATTCACCCTTCCTATGACACTCACCAAAGCCAGGCACCTTATGACATGACTCTGGGGTCTGCCAAAGACCTACAAAATGTAAAATATAAGTAACAGGAGAGAAAACCTCCTCATGTTCTTAAGTAATGAAAGCTTTAAATATGTACACAATCAAAATGTCTGGGGTTTTTGGTTCATCAAACTGAATTAAGGTAATGAAGCACACTTGCACATGTTTTCTAATACTTCTATACAACAGTTACATCTTGAAAGCATGTCAAATTATTAACGTTATCTGTGAATTAAAGTATTCGCAATTAGGCACTTATCCCCCCCCAATGAACAATGAATAACTTTCTTAAAAAAAAAAACCAAACAACTTGTGTGATGTACACAGCATAGGAAACTTCTAGTAGCATGACTATTAAAAGTAACAGCTTGTACCCCTACAGCCTGACCGAGTTTGAAAGAAAGTTCAGAATGGAGTGGGGGAATTAGCTGATGAACTTCTGTCAACTATAGCAGTAGCCTTCATGAATAATTCAATATATGCCCCATCCCCTCTGTGTCTCAACAGACTAACAGCTGCAGCTCTCAAATGACAAGTGTTATTTTTTTTTTCTTTCAGAAGCTTCTGAAAATAGTATACTGATTATAAAATAACATATATAATAAAATAAAGTTTTTCCTCCCTGCCTTTCACTTCTGACTGGCAGTAACTAGCAAAGTTTTATGGCAAAAGGAGGAATTTTCAAGTGTTAAGGTATGCAGCAGGTCTACGGGAGTGGCTGGGGAAAGAACCCAGGTCCTTCACCTTACAACCACACATTTCACATGGATGGCTGTGTCCACCAAAACCTCAGTAAGAGTAGCTTTGTACTTAACAGATGGAAAATTACACTTTTGTAACTTCATCTTAATCTCAGAGCTCTGGGACCGGCTGCCCAGTGGGGTGTGGAATCTCTATCTCTGGAGATATTCAAGACCCATATGGATGCTGACCTGTGTGACCTGTCCTAGGCACCCTACTTTGGCAGGGGGGTTGGACTCGAAGATCTCTTGAGATCCCTTCCAACCCTTATGATTCTGTGAATCTGTGAATCTTGGCATCACACAGACAGAAAGAAACTTTCTGGTCTGAGGTTTTCGCATCAAACATTTTCTGTAACATGAAAATTTGGCACTTCAGGATGTCAGGAAATTGACTGAACACGCTTAGTGAATATTCTGATGTGGAACTGAGTCTCTCGGGCTAACAAGACTTCAGTTAAAGGGGAGAGAAGCTCCAGGAGGTACTAACACAAGTTTCCTTGATGACGGCGCTACTGCCTGTACCATCAGTCCAGTTCAGGAGAAGAAATGGCTTTCACAGAATGTCTTCTCACACTCCAACAATTCAGAACAGAAACCCTACCCATCTGCTTACATATTTTTTTTTCTCTTAATAAAGCAAGGTAGACAAAGAAACCAAAACTAGGCAAATTCTAATCCCTCAGAAAATGACCTTCCACTGCCACAGGGCCTCACTGCTTAAAGGATCTCTCAAGATAAGTTTGCACAATAATTTTTCAGTTCTGTCCAAAGATACTTTTTTTCAGAGGCATTATGTAACAGAGCATATTTAGGGAAGGAAAACATTAGCTTAATGCAATGCTGAAATAGCTACACATGTAGTTGTTTCCTGATTTACTGAGAAGCTACTGTGTGCAGCACTTCTGACTGAAAGCAGTAGTGGACAAAATCTTTTTGATGATACAGACTGAAAGATCAGCTTGCTGCTTTGCATTAAAAAAAAAAAAAAATTAAAAAAAAATATATTTCTGTCCCTGAGCCAGCTTCTGTTTACTGGAAGTATGCTTTATGGACAAGAGAAGAAAAATTCCTTTTGCCTTGCATGTCCTCTGTGGATGCACGCCATAAAAATTAAGCAAATACTGGAGATTTTGATGATGATCTTGTTGCCAAGAGATAAGCTGAAAGGTCTCTGAAATATCTGCTTTACCTTCTTGTAATGAGCTGTTTCTCCTCCCAGCTCCAGAAATGCCCTCGCTCTCGTTCAATACAGCAGCAGGAACCTTCAGCGCTTGAGTTGCCCAGTGGGTCTGGTCTAGGCATGACTTTAATTGGGATGCAAATTATTTAACGGACCATTTGAATAAGAGCTTTCTTGCACTTAAGGTTTTTTTTTGGGGGGGAACTGGAGTTCTATCTCCCACCGATGCCTTGTCACAGAAACATAAAGAAAGTAGATTTATACGATGGATTTATATTGCTAATTCTAATACAGAATACTGAAAAGAGAGGTTTTATTTTATCCCATCAAAGGGGCGTTTTTCCATGCAGTAGGAATCTGCACAAACAGAGAGCTGTAACGCACATTATATTTTCAGCTGCTCACATTTGATATTTTAACAGTTAAGTTTTCAAACAAACTAAACCAGAATTATAAGACTTTGGAAACAACAAAGCTATCTGTCTGTTCTTATTTTCACATTTTTTAGCTAACAGAAATAAAAAATTGGAACAGTTATTGAGATAGCGTATTTGGAAGCTTAATAACTCTGCCAATTTTTTAAAAAAAATGTTAATATGGTATTAGATAGCTTTGTCAGCTGAGCTGTTTTCAAGATAACTAGAAGTGTTACTACCAAAGGGCTGCTTCATCCTCATCCATCTTAATACAGTTAACATGGTTAATTTTTCTGAACACTGTTGAAAAGTGCACTCAAAAAATACAGTGCTTTTCTTAAAAATAATAAATTAATAATTTGTATTAATTTTTTGCCAAGGACAAATTGTAACGGAAATGCAAAGTGCCATAACAGAATTGAGCAGAGATGTGATTACTGACGTTCTGGGTTTTTTTTTTGTTGAATACAGTGAGTGGATTAAAAACTAATTGTTTGTAAGTTATATCTGCTGCACTTTGTAAACCCTTGCAACTTCTGCTCATGGGCTTTATGTAGGTGGAGCATGACTGAATGCCACAGCCAAATCTGCGTGGTGTTCAAGAGTCAGTGGTCAGCGCTGACTCCAACCAGAGAGGCACCTTCTCTCTCACATTGTGGGTAAGTGCAATTTGTTGTTGAGTAAGATGGTCCTGCATCCTAGTGCAAACAGATAAAAAAGGATAAATGTATTTTTAAAAAGGGGGGAAAAATAAAATAAAATATAAATATATAAAAAATATCCCCAAACAAACAGTGCTTTCACTAGGGGCAGTATTAGCCCAAGAAATCCAAGCTATCATTACTGCTGAAGAGCCCTACTCCATGAATAACACATTTTTGGGGCCAGCTCACATCACAAAAATAGGTTGTCTCTGCTCATGAAAGGTCCACGTCTAAGGTGATACAGGGGGAAAAAAAAAATCTGCTTCATACCACTACGGAGGGTGGTTCCCCCATCGGAAACAGGCTACTGGCAAGGCACTGGAAAGTATTTCCAAGCAAAAAAAAAAAAAAAAAGCCTGTACTGTTCCACCTTGTGAACAGCAAGAAAATGTAATTTTTTACTATTGATTTTACCTCAGCTTTCCAGCCTATAGTCATACATCAAACTAATCCCTTTCATTATATTTTCCTGTTCTTTAAGTTACTGTTAACAGTGTTGGAAAGCATGAAACGCAAACATACACAGGGCTTCCTGACCTATTCCATGTATCTATCTGAAGATACACAAGTATCTTCATACTACCACTTTAGTAACTACCAAAAATTATTCCTGAGGATAACTAGTCCCTGTTCAGAAGAGATGAGAGTAAGCAGAATATGAACCTTAGCGCCCTACCCTATGAAAACTAAAACCAGCAGCATCTATGGAAAAGCAGTTCCCAGCCTATTATTTTTTCTGCTAATCACTTGATTAGCTTTCCTTACGGATTTATTTTTTTAGACAGAAATTAGCAGCTATGTATAAAAAGAAAAAAAATAATATTGGCAATTTTGAGAGTACATCTCCTCACTTGTGATCCATCTACAACTCAGATGAGCGCTGATGTCTGAGATGGACACTGAAACCAGTAAATTTACAGAATAGAGTTCTATATAATAATTCCTCAGCTTTGGAACTTATAATTTGATTTGTCCAATATGGATGTGTATAAATTTCATCTTTTTTTACCATATCAGGTTCCAAGTAGGATCGTGAGGTACCAGGCAAACTGATTTGAGATCCTTGTGCTTAGCATTTGGACCTGAAAGGAATATGATGAACTGCAGTTTGGTTCACAGGGTTTTGGTGGGTTTTTTTTACAAAGAAAGTATTATTAATACGCTTAAGCTTAAAAGAAAGTGTGCTAAAAAAAATTAATAACCCAGATAAATACAGGTTGACATAACAAGAAGATGTTACATGGCGGAGTGTTTCGCTTGGCCTCTTTCCTGACACTTTGTGGAAGTATCAGTTCTCAAGACTTATGTCAGGATATAAAATCTACCCTTCTAGAAATGTATTAAATTACCCCATTCACTTCTCACTGCCTGACTTGGTAATATGTGTGTGCTGGTCCTGTCGTAATCTCAGTCTTAAAAGTGTAATAGCTAAGCAGTAATGCTATTTCTGGAGTTAAACTGAGCCTAGCAGAGAGGTAGCACAAGAAATCATCTGAGGACCTTATTTCCTCCTGTCCTTCTTTTTACATTATGTGTGGTAACTGATACACTGAAAATATTTGCCTCTTAGAGATACACCTATTAATGATTCCCAAACAAACATAATTTTAGGACTGGTTAAGAAAGACAAAATTATTTTCACCAACCCTCGAAAGATGTACCTTCCTTCTAACAAAAAATAATATTAAAAATATAGTGATGGAAACTAGGGGTTACAGTCATCTTGTAAGGCAAACTGATAATAAAACCAAGAAAAAGTTATGTTTGGGATGTTTATATATATCATTCTCATACCCACATACACAAACAAATGTAAAAGTTCATACAAAAACCACCAAAAAAACACAAACCCAATATTTCTAACCCATAATACAGAAGGACTGTAAGTCTAGAACAACAGGAGAAAGACTTTCATTTTATATAGTAACTGTACATACGTGAATAAAGATCACCACGTGTTTATGGACTGATTATTTTTATGAGGTCTAACTGTGAAGAGACATTTTGACAGTTTTATTTGCAGTGTAAGGCATACCCAGAGGCATGCAAGCATAGTTCGAAAACCATATATATTTGTATATAAAGCACACAGAAATATATATATATATATGTACATATGCATAAATATATGTACATGATCATAGGGAGTGATTTTTACAGCAAAGCCACAAGCCTAGCTAGCATGGCAGCTCCACCAGTGCAGTGCATTTCCAGATAGCCTTTTTAACACACATGCCCTATAAATAACTTAGGATCTGAAGTTATGTGAGGTACAAAAATATTAATTCAGTTTTTTGAGTACATAAAGGCACTCCAGAAAGTGAATTAGCATCAAAAAATATGTCCCCAAAATACAGATAAAATTTCTTTAAATGTATTTAACTTATGTTAATGTATATATGCAGCTATTTCAAATGTAGCCAAGTCACTAAGCTCATTAAATTAGTTTTTGATTTTGGGAATTAATGAAGATTTCCACTGTTGAAGATACATTTTTTTTGTTTTAGCTGTGGCTAAAAAAGAACCCAGAGACATCAACCCCTTCCAACAAAGTAAAATTCAAAGATCACTGAGGGTGAGAATAATAGTATTACAGGAAACATCAGCTTGTAAAACAAATTCTATTCTTTAATAAACACCTAGTGTGCCCATACATATTTAATGTTAACAGTTTTTCAACAGCTTAGCCTGTAACCTTAGTAGCCCAGCGTGGAATTTGCTATTCTCATCCCTTCCCTTGTCAGGGTAGAGGTAGAAAGCAGCAAAGTGGTAACTTAAAGTCATATTTACCGAATTTGAGCTGTTGATTAATTTTCCTCTGGCAAAGACATAAAACGGAATGCCCCATCACCTCATAAAGAGCATTATGCTAGCTAGACACCTTCCATAAAGTTTAATTAACACAGCGCCTCTTCCCCCTGAACACTGAGCAGCACTGCAAGACATCCTTAGGACTATCCGCCTTTCTTTTCCTTTTACCTTCTTTGTTTACCCACTCTGTTCATGCTGTTAGTGCCTTGAGGCAGAGGCTCTGCATTGATGTGTATTTGCACAGCATCATGCACCACTAATCTCTGTTAGGACAGGTAGCTGTTAAAATGCAACAATAAGTGGCAACATTAATTGTGTTCAAAAGTCTTTAGGGTTTTGGGGTTTTTTGGTGGGTATTTTGGTGGGATTTTTGGTTTTGGTTTTTTTTTTGTTTGTTTGTTTGTTTGTTTTTCCATGGGCAACAAAGTCCTAAAAAGAAAAATGTCATTTTATTATTTGCACCTATGCAGACTCTGGTCTTCATAAGGACTTTGACCTGTAAGGAACACGTACCCCTCTATACAATATCCTTTTACATGCTTCATATGCATGTAAGGTTCTTAATGCTCCACATTTTTGATGGTCAGCGTTAATTAGAAATTAGAATAGAAAATTTAAAAGAAATAGCCTAATATTTCCTAAGAAAGAGGTGGGAATATTACATTTATTACAGAACAGCCAGGATAATGGCCACCACTTGAAACTCAGGTCTGCCAAAGAATCGTGATGATTTCCTTGGCAAATCTATATTTTATAAACTATGAATTGAAAAGAAAGCTAAGATATTAACCAAACACCCCATTTGACCTGATGCAGAGTAGCCTGGATATAACCCTATGGCTGAGCGACATACGTATATGAAAAAATAAGAAGAATCAATTTATTCTCAGTTACTTTTTAGAAAAGAGAATCCTGTATAAGTGACTACAGCAGCATGTTCTGTCACATTCTTTCCATAAACTGAGCTCTGTCAGTGACAGCAAAACAGATTGTGTGCATCTGCTGGGAATGAGCCAGATGACAGTGGAAGAAACACACATGGATACCTTGGCACAACAACTAAAGAAGTAGAAGAAAAATGGACAGAAAGAAGCAGAAAGTTCTAAACTTTAATTAAAATGGCTCTCTAACAAAAGTGAAGTTATCTGAAGAGTCTGGTGCAGACTGTAAGCTCTGCTTTAGACTGCAACTCTCCAAAAGCAACTACATATTTATACTCCGCGCTGTCTTGTTTACTGCCTGTGGAATTCATATGGCCACCATTCCCACAGTGCCTGGGTCCCTCTGAATTTGCCTGAGGGAAATAGCAGCCTCGCTCTACAGACAGGGAGAACTGATGCACCAACAGTGAGATCCTCACGTTCATCTGAACTAGGTTATGGAAGGAAGAGTTAAGTCTAAACTGTCCTAAACCTGGTGGCCATCCTAAGCACTAGAATGCCCTTCCCATGCTTGGCTCTGCTTCCAAAGAGAAATACCACCATACCTAAAATTGACATTTAACAAATAACCTGTTATGACTCTATCATTGCAGGAATGGTGAGCCTGACAGGTTAAATTGGCACAAACAGTGAGCGAGTCAAATTTGCTATTGCTGCTTGTATCCTCTCAAGTGTTAACTGCTGAGTGTATGGATTGAGAGCCCAAGATGGCTCTATAAAGGATCAATGTGTGTTACAGATTTCAGCGCAGAACTACTGCGAATAGCTGTGTGTTATCCTATAAAAGGAGAACTTGATCTTCGCTGATAGTTAAAAAGCACTCCCAGACGTTGAACCCATCAGGGCAGAAGATCTGCATGCTTATGGACAGGAATGAGTTCGGGAATTCTCCTGAGTCTCTAAAAGAAATCTTTTATTTCAGGTGCAAAGCAACTTAGATTGTTTCCCTTTCCGTTTATCACTTGAAGATGGACCGAATAGACATGGAAGTGCACTCATTCCTTTTTTTTTTTTAAAAAGGAATACAGTAGTACCATTACAAGACCATACTTCTGAACTTTGCACTGATGTTTAGCACACTGTTTTGCCTTACATGTCAGGAATAAGATGTGACTGCCAGCTGAGTAAAGATTAGTATAGCACCTAATGGACAGAGCAGATCAAGTCATCTATTCAGAGCATCTGAGAGCCTCATGGGGCCAGTGGTCTCAGCCCATTACGTATTCCATATGCAGTGACTGTCTAATACTCTGATGGGACTTCAGAGTACATTTTACATTAGTAAAACAGAGCGATATGGTAGTTGTAATGCTCATATATATATATATATCTCATTACACAGTACAATTACCATCCAGCAGACAGAAGCTGAAGTATACTCGCCTAGTCTGAGAAAAGCTCTAGATCAGTGTATAATGCACCTTCACGTTCCATCTCATTTCGGGCAGCCGCACATGTACAGACTTTAACCCCCAAGTGGGACTTGGAACAATTTCTTAAGTCTGCTTATAATGTTCTTGATCAAAGAAGTGGTAGATCTCTACATACTCTTCCCAGTGTGGTCCAGAAGAGAAGGTAAGGAGATCTTCTTTTGAAATGTTCTATTCAAATGGTACCTTTGTTTCTAATGAGTCTGGAAAAAGAGTCAGAATGGAACTGAGAAAAAGAGGTGGATGTTAATTAACAACGTGAATGATAATTCTGTATATAAAGCAGTTTTTAGTAGGTCATCAAGTCAGCAGAGTTATGCTGGAATACACAAGCAAAGGATATATTTTCATATATTCAGTTACATCCGAAATACTGTTAAATAAACATACTAATATCTGTGGATGTAAGTTCTCTTTGTACTTGTGAAATTGGAATTTCCCAATTATAGTCAAAAGAAAAGAAAGAAAAGCAGCGCATTTTTACAATGCCTAAGCTGTTTAAAGCTCTTGGATAAACACTGGTCAAGACTGAACATCAGCACAACTTTTTAACCGGAGCTGTTATTCTTCTTCATTAATTCAAGCATAATAATGTGGTCAGGAAGTCAGGTTTGGATTCACACCCACATATTCGGCAGGCACATTCACTGTACAAGGAACTGGCTGGAGAGGCATGCGCGCTGGGCCACAAGGTCTTTTCCTACAGGACCACCCAAGCTCTGCGGAAGATGACAGAGGACATGCACATAATGGCTACTTTTGAACTATTTGTTCTCCATCAAGGTTTGCTAAGCACGTTTAGATATCCTGAGCAATTTGTCACACCCTGAAGCTATACCTCCCTTCTCAGCCAAACCTATAATCAATCCATTAGTCATTTACAGCGAGCTCGTTGTCCTCGTGTTCCAACACACAGAATCACAGCACGTTAGGGGTTGGAAGGGACCCTGAAAGACCACCTAGTCCAACCCCCAACACCTCTTCACGTTTCTAACTCCTATCCTGGAGTTCAGAGCTTTGCCTGGCATGGTATGTCTCAGTGCAAGAAGCAAACTCAGGTGAAAGAATGAGGCCACTAAAAATCACGGAAGACCAAGACAGAGGTATTTATAAGATGAATACACTTGCAAATGTAAAGATAAAACAAAAAGTACATTCTTCTTGCACACTGCATTTTATAAATTAATTTTTTTTTCCAGACAATGCCACAGGGAAGATGGCAAGTAACTGGTTGTTTAAACTAGTTTTAAACTGTATTACAGAATAGAAACACAGAAAGGCTTGTATTTTTTGAGTAAGAGAGATAAAAGAGCACAAAAGACTAACTCAATAGCTAAGGAACTATGGCATTCCAGTGAAACATGACTCAATTACAGCCCTTCATTTGATGAATATTTAATTATCTATACAAAAATGGGATGGCCTCACATTTGGAAACTGAGAGTAGCTTTCTCCCAGAATATTCTATAGCCAACTGATTAAGGACCTTTCCAGAAAGAGATGATTGTCTTTTCTCTGAACTACTCTAAATTACGGGTAGGAAGTATTTCAAATCCTTTTTCTCAAATCCCGAATTTCTGCCATAAAGTTAAAACAGTGCTTATAAAGAATGTATAGATTTAATCTGGGGTTGTGAATTCCAGTAGAAAACAGGACACAGCAAAGTAAAACCTAAATTCCCCCCCTTTTTTTTTTCCTCGTGTTGCTCTGAGTCGTCTCTAATTATGTGGATACACCCTGGCATGCTGAATAGATTTTAGATTTTACAGCATCTCAGTAAAGTTGCCAATTTTCATCCATGTTTTGCCCTTGGAGAACTGAGAGACTGCATCACAGACTTGCACAAAGAAAGTTTGCAGCTGCGTCAAAGATTACATTTAGGGGTTCTGAGCCCCCTTCTCATCAGACTGCTGCGGCGCTTCGCTATTTCACCTTGCATCTGTTGTCGCAAATAAAGTGAATGTGTCTTTCTAGGGACGATGATGGATGGTGATTAAGGATTAGTGTGTTAAAGATACACAATATATTTTCTGCCTGTAAGCTCTGGAATTCGTATTGACGGATTCCGCTCCCTGGTCTTCTTGGAAATCATCACCAGTGGGTTGCACGTGGGACTGGAGATTACTATGTTCAAGAAAACGGTTTCAAATTTGGAGTGCACTTTGGAACTGGGTGTGCTGTATGCTAACTTTTTTTTCGATAGAGAACCTGTATTTTAATCTTAGATGTCTAATTTAAATCGTGATACACTCCCAATGTGCGCTGTGAGCAGACATGATGGTGGGTATTCATTTAGCTGCACTGCATTTCATATTAGCATTTAAACCAACACATGAAAATATGATGCTGGTAAAGCTTTTTTGGTTTTTTTTCCTCTCACAGGTGCCAGCAGGGGAATCTCACAAAACTTTATTTCTATAGATTCGCTGTGAATTTAAAGAGGCCTTGTATTCTGAACTTCTATCTAGAAAACATGAAGCTCTATTTTTAGGATGATGTTTAAATCACAGAGCAATCTTCTGATCCATTAGTGGAACAGCTTCCTCTTTCCGATCACATCTGGAAAACAGTAGAGCGAAAGGAGAGAACAGATACTTTCTTCCTGACCATCCTCAAAACCACTTTTTATCAGAAATCTGTAGAAGTGCTATTCCACGTCCTGTTTGGGGCAGCCAGAGCAGTGATGTTTTTGTTTTTTTCTTTCATCTTACACAGAAAAATGTGGTAAAACACAGTGCTACTGCTTTACAGACGACATTCAGCGGCTTGTAACAGAAGGCAGCACCGGAAAATTACCCCTTGTCCAGGTACATGACAAGTACTGCTCTCTGGCACACACCAGAACATCTTTCTTTTGTGCCATGCCTCTTTGCAGCATCAGATAGTGCTTTGTATTGTTACTGACAAAAAAAAAAAAAGTAAAAAAAAAAAAGTTAAGTACAGAACACGATCTGCCTCCATTGAAAAATCCTTGTGCTCTCAATTAGGTGCTTCTCCTACAGAAACAGGGAAGAAGAAAAATCCTAACTGCATGAAAACACCGTGTAAGGGTGGCACTTCTATTGCTTTATTTCCCGCCACCCTAAGGATTTGCATCATGCCAATCACCACCCCACCTTAACCCTGATACTCCCTTTTTTTTTTTTCCCCCCAAAGTGAAATTCCAGAAAAGGTAGCACTCTGTAAGGATGCCTTCGAGATGATAACTCTGCTGATCACCACAGAACGGAACGCTGAGCTTGTGACAGTATCCACTGGACACAGACACGCAGAATCTCAGCGTTGCTTTGTCAGTACCAAGTTTTGGATAACAAACAAAAACGCCAGCCTGGTTTTCAACCTGTATGCCAAGAATATTACAGGACACATAAAAGAATGTGCTTCTGTGTCTGCCCTACGTGTGATCTCTTCTCTTTCTTTTTAATTGCAGCACCAGCAATAAAACAGAAACACCAGATCCTATCGTTACCCCAGTGAAGATATGCAGCTGTCTGCCCACCAAGGATATAGGTAGACATGCTCCATTTCTGTACACGTAATTACAGACGGTTCTACTTTAATTAGGTAGCTTGCCAATAATTCCGTCCTGTTTCCCTTTAAGAAAAATCTGGAATATTATTTTCCAATTAATGCACGTTTTACAATGTAATTTTAAATTAATTCCGATTGCCAACAACCTGCCACATAAACAGACATACCTGTATCCCAGCAAGCCTGGGATGTATTTTTATGATGTGGGCTCCCAAGGTCATTAATGAAATTTTGCTTGATCGTATTTAGGTTTTAAACAAGCCTACCAGTCCAGAGGATTTTATTAACATTTACAGTTATGTTTCTGATCTCTAGGAGCGTATGTTTTGGATGAAGTTGTACATTTTGTATGCCACAGTAAGGATGTGTTCCCTGGCTCTGTATTCTGACATAAAATAATGTTTCAAAGTTTGGTAAGTGTGCAGTTTTACACTTAATTTCAGACTGCAGTGGGGCAATACGCTGTTATTTTTCCTCACTCTGCTGCTGTTATCAATTCTTTGACTGCATCTTGTGCACAGAAGCAAGATGAAGGAAAACACGACCACTTCTCCAGGACTCTGTGGGCGAAACAGGTTCTCATCAAACACTGCTTCAAAGATCAGTTCCTTATAGGCAACAGGATGTGCTTCAACAGCCGTTGTTACTATTTTGTTAAGACTGTGTCCCTAAATCTGTGACAATTAAGGAATATTCATAGCAAGATGATTTCTACACACTTCAACAGGAAAAAAAAAAACCCTGCGAGATCCAGGTATTCAGGTTTCCAATTCTGCCACCATGTGCTGTCCTCTCTCCTCCACCTGCACACCGTCTTACTAAACAGTCCACAGCTATGTTCTTCCTACCCTTCCTAAAAGCCTTTCTCCTTTTTTTATTTCTTTTTTGTTTTTTTTTTTTTTTGCTGTTTCTCCCACTTCTCCTGTTCAGAAGAGGCAGACGCGGAGCCGAGGAGGACACAGATGGACAGAGATAAAGCAGGCCTGAGGATAAGCGGAGAGAACACACTGTCTCCTGCTGGTTTCAGAGAATATCCTCAAACTGTACTAATTCTCCCAGGCATTCCCAAGGGTTACGGCAACCAGAGGGGAGCTCTGAAGCTAAAAAAACCGGGACACACTGGCCAGCTAACTCAGGGTCCCGTCATTTCTCTAGAGCACAGCCTCCCATACAACTTCAGGGACGGTTTTTGTGCCCAAAACCAATGAAATGGTTTAAAAGAGGAGTCCATATGGGATTTTTAAATGAAAGGTGCCGTAGTGTAGCTTCTTGTGCCGGTGGATATGTTCTGGAACGTTCTGATTTCGGTAGTGATCCGCACTGACTGGGATTAGGGATTAAAACAACAAACTGCCGCTTCCAGTATCATGTCATATCGCGACATATTTGTCAGTAAGGGGAAGAATTTATTAGAAATCAAATAAATGGCACGAGCTACCGTGTTACTTGTTTATATTACCAGAAGTACTGTTTCACGTGGACAATGTTCTGCATTGCGTTTACTTTTGCAGATGTGTTTTATAAACAATTTCACAATCCTCCCTCCTTGTCCTTTGTACATACTTTGCTAACGGCTATTGATCGACTACTTAAAAGTAAATAGTGAAATTTAACTGAGCATGGGTTCCACAAATGGCATGCATCCTGTATCTATAAAAGCAAACATAAATAATGTTATATCTTATTCGGTTTACTTAACTGTACATCTCGTGATTGCAGGATGAGAGATAAAAGTCAGGGATGCATAAGGTGGATTCCTGCACTGCCATTTGGTTAATAATAATTTTAATGACAAAAAGTTCGCTTAACTCAGTTGAGGAAATAAGAATCAGAGAAGACCTGTTAGGTTGGATTCCCAGTTTCCTATCAGCAGCGCTTTAAAACCTGGGAAATGGAGGCAGAGGAGCTTTATGCCATCTGTTCAGTTCTGTCCCTAATCTGTGGGCTGCCTTATGGTTCACTTAAATGGTGGCAGTAGATGCCGACTTTCCAGGACCTGCTGTATTGGCCAGGATCTCTGAAGCCCCCTCTGCCCGAACTCTCCCAGCCCTAGAAAGGTGTTAAGGACCCCCTACCCCTCTGAAGCAGGTGACTTCTAAGTCACCTCCGCAGGGGATGACAGAGGGGACCCAAGGCAGCGGACCTGACCGGCGTGACCACCGATCCCACCTCACACCAGGGTTCATTCCACACGACATTACAGGAAGAAAATCTCAAATCATGTATCCAGACCTGGTTCTAAGTAAGTCAGGTAACATTCTTGCAGAGTTTCCTGCGACACACTTCTGCAAGCTACATGTATTCCCTTGTTAAAAAAAATTAAAGAATTAAAAAAGTGGGGGAAAAAAGCTCAGTGCACTTCTGTTTAGCCATATTCCAGAGCAGCAGTCCTACACTTGCAGTGCCTTAAAGATTCTTTTTCTCTACGCTTCCCTCTGTTCCCCTTGCAAACTGACTTTATCTTTGCAAGGGAAGGAGCAGCTACGTGGGGAAATTCTGTCCCGTTTGCCTGCTTGCTTTCCTGGCTGAATTACGGGTGCCATCTGCATACTTCGAGACACTTTGAAGAGATAAGGAACTTTGAAGGCTGGGATACTCTCCCACGTCTTGCGGCTCAAATAAATGGCAGATCTCAGAAAGGTCCCTTTGAGGTCTAAAACTGATGGGAGAAAAATGTGATACTGAACAGGGTTGATGTCAGAACGCAATCCTAAAACATATATTCTGAACGCAAACAAAATTCCCATGACTGAGATCTGCACGTTTAGATTTAATGGGCTGTGTTCAGTGGGAAACAATTCCTTTATCTGTAAGCAGGCACCTAAATCTACCATCTGTGCACTGAGAATAAGACATAAATTTTTACTACCCCATATTAGCTGGTAAACTTAGGATTTTTTTAATTGCGAAATGATTTTATTTCTCCTTAAAGCTTCCTTAGTAGAGCAAGCATCTAGGAACTCCACTGCTTTTCCTGTAAGCCTGAGAAGAACAGGCTGTATTTCCAATGTCATCATTAAATTGATCTCATACTTTACGTAAAACTGCGTGACATTAAAATGTGCAAAAGTGCACTCAGCCTTGCCTGCTTCTTTATCATTGTAAGGCCGTACCTGACAGTTGAGACACACAGCTGGGGACTGTAAGTTGTATTTTGTCACACCGATGCTAGGTAACTTTTTGAAAATTACACCTTTCCATCCAAAAAAAAGGAAACTATTCTACTGTTTTATGATATAAATCAAATATAACTGATTTTTTTCCCCCAGTTATTCATGAGTTATATGGCCAGGCTGAACTTGCAAGAAAAGGACACTGTATTTCAGTCTTTGCCACTTAAACTCTTTCAGTATTTTACGTAATATTCCCTTTCAGAAGTATAGCTCATCCTCCTGTACAATCAAAAGTGTAAGGTGCACATTTTGCACATCTGAAGACTGTCCTAATACAGTTTTTCTTGCTTATATATCAGTAAAATAACCAGGCACAATTACCAAATGTTATAACTAAACTATTCTTTTAAGTGCTGTAATGAGCGAGCATGTCTCAGACTAATCTTCTTCATCTTACTTGGCCATGAGGTACTTCAGGATATTTCAGACATTTCTATAACCACATTTATTGCCTATTTCCAAGGGCTTACTTTTCAAAACATTACCATACCAAAATTCTTAAAATTCCCATCTGAGCTGCATTGTACAATGCTGAGAAGTCAGTGTAATACACATAGGAAAGAAAAGGAGAAGAAGAAAATGTACTTCCCGTGTAACAAACTTTTCAAAAAGCAGCTAGGGAAAGCTAGAATGAAATCAAAATGGGCTTTCAGTGTCCATTAAGACGAAACATCTAAATTTACAGGCATTTCCTGTCTGATCGTAACAACACGCAGAAAATTAAATACGTAAATATTAATTTCATGTATCACGTAAGATGAGGACAATGAAAAAAACAATGTTTACATTTATGGTTGACTCATTAGTGTTTTATTATGTGAAACACTAGGAGGCATCAGTTGGGTAAAAAAAAGAGTTCTTCTTTTGAAAAATGGTAAGAAATTAGCATAGAAGTTGTCAGCTTGGAAGTTTCATACTTCCAAATGTTAAGGGCTGTACGTTACAACTAAATTATGCAAATAGCTGAAGCTCTCTATTCTCACTGCTAAATGACATACTTAATAATACAAGGGACAGCTTTTAATTTCCCAACTATTTCCAAGCCAGGCTACTATGTTCACATGCACCATACAAAGCAGCTCTAAATCACATTACATTTCTAAAAACAATATAATAGAGGTAAACTAAGATGACTTACTTTATACTTTTTGTTAAATCTGCAAAGCCCTTACACGTTTTATGCACTCTCCTCTGCACATAAGCTCTTAATAGGGTAAGTGCAGTGAATTTAGGATAGTCCTAGGCACTCTTAAGAACTTTTAATTGCTATTATAACGTATCATCTAGGCAAAAGCGTTTTTTAAAAGTCCCCAAGACAATATCTGCTACATTTTAAACATATCCCCCCCCAAAAGCAGTGAATTAAGCAGTCTATTTAAAATTTTGTATAACAATGCTACAAGTGGCTCTACCTTTTGCTATAAAGTGATACGAAAACAGTAATGTCAAAATTGAGTTTTCCTTCCTTCAAATTGCATTTAACAATGACTAAGCAACAGAGTTATAGTTGTCTTATAAAATAATCAATTGAAATTGAAGTGTGCCTTGACATGCTGAAGCAATCAGCTTTTATCTCTGCCCAATCAAAATGACATGTGAACTGCCTAATCCTTCTTTTGTAAGGCACATAAGACTTTGTTGTCACTGTTGGTTTTGTGAATCGCCTCTATAAGCTGGTCTGATTTCCTAAAGATGACAGATCCTGGTGAATAGACAAGCTCTACTGCACTGCAGTCAATGAGACAGTGAGATTAAAGTGGAGGACTGAAGACACTAGCTTTTAATCACCTGTCCACATGCAACATTGACCATCAGCTCCGAGAAAATTACCTTAAAGCTGGTCAGAGGACCCAAATAATTACTTTTAAAAACAGAAAACTAAAATAAATAAATAAATAAATAAATTTCTTCAATTTTTCATTTGCACCATCAGTTGTGTTTACTGACCAGAGTTCTTCTAAGCCCACTTTGTTTCTGAAATAAAATACAAAACCGTACTTTCTTCCTTCTCAAATACCAGAACACCAACCCTGACCTTGAGTTTGAAGTTTTTCAGCTCTTTGGAATCATATATATAATTTTTGTTCTGTATTTTATACCTAAGTCGCTGTAAAGCCTAAATGAGGACATCGCAAAATCCCTCTGCTGCTATCATATAGCAAAATTTAAACATCTTAAAATATATCACAAATAGAAGTGCTTTGGTCATTCTTCAAAATGCTGAATCAGAGACTATAAACTCCTTGAAATTATGTAGCACCTAATTCGTGTTCATCTTTATAACCAGTGTTTTCAAAAGAATACCACTACACTTTACATGATTTTCGGATAAATTATCACGTAATTTAGAATAATGATGTCCAACAGGTAAAAATGGAGTCTATATATCAAAAACCAAATGCCTGTTCTTTCAAGCACCTAATAGCAGCTAATGTCTTCTTCCTCACTGAGAGGTAGAAAATATCCTTTGCTGCCTCTGAAGATGAACTGAACAATAAATTAACCTGCTACAGAGAAAAGTAGGATTAAAAGAAATTAAGTTGGCAGAAGTATCCTGTTCACAAGTCCTTCTCAGTTCCTAAGTTCCTATGTAGTTACATGTATCTAATAAATAGGGAACTATCAAAATCTTTCAGGGGTAAACTTTTGGAAAAAGCTTCAGAAAGCTTCATTTCTCTTTGTCTGTGACATTTTAGATGTTAAAAAAAAAAAAAAGTCCCATTTAAGAGAGGCATCCCTCCGGTTTTTAATACACATGTTGGATGTGCACAAATTAGGAGTGTTCACGGAAAAAAAACGAGAAGAAAATTTCTCATCCTATACTGGAAGCAAATTCACAGTATTTGTATGAATATTCTTACAATGCTCCAGAACCAGCAGCTCAGGAACATAACTCTGAAAGACTTAACCTTACACACTGTTCATCATTTAGTACCAATTTCTGTAAGGCTCTTAAGCCTAAATTTCCTTTATTCTTGGTCGAGTAATCTTAAGAGGATACAGACATATCTGTTTCCTACATTTATTTATAGGACATCAAAAGTGACATTCTTTACACCTCTGTCCTAAGAGAGCTATGGGACGGGCAAAGGGTTTAGGTCTCCTCAGGGCCTGATCCTGCAAATCGTTATTCCTGTGACTTGTTCCCTGCCACACAAGTAACCTCGGCGCTGTCAGTGGGAGTAGCTGTGGAAGAAGTCTTTGCATGAAGGAAGGTTTTTCATGCTCAGGTTCCAGAACTATCTTCTCACACGAGCAGGGCATAATTAGCAAAAGTGCAAACAGGCAGCGAGTTTTTAAAATGAAAGAATGTGCACTGCAAAGGAACAGAGACGCCCGGAATTAAGGGCCACTCTCTTGAGTTCTTCTTCAAAGAATTTTTCCATTACTTCCAAAGGGGACTTAAGTGTGAGCAGAGATTTCGGTATGAGAATCAATGTGAATTACGCATTCGTTAACAGAAAAAGCACAAGGAAAATAGGTGTTTTAATAAAACTGATAAAGTGAGAAAGTCTTGTAGTGGTTCTGGGTTTTAGGTTTGGGGTTTTTTTTTTTTGACCTGATACCTAAAATCACGTAACAAAAGCAGTTTACAAAATAACAAAACCCCAAAGTGGCCATTCGCCTGAGCGTTTGAACTGGAAATCAGTATGTATGTAAGACAGAGGTTAGGACTGGTTCACAGGTGGTTATATTTCCGTGCTCTGCCAAGCCTCCAGGGATTAGAGTTATTATACTCCATATAAACATCCTTACTTTTCAACCACAATACCCAGGAAAG
This sequence comes from Gallinula chloropus, assembly GCF_964237585.1. Taxonomy (NCBI): domain Eukaryota; kingdom Metazoa; phylum Chordata; class Aves; order Gruiformes; family Rallidae; genus Gallinula; species Gallinula chloropus. The sequence continues at coordinate 4,548,230 of NC_140089.1, read as the reverse complement.
TGCCAATAAAAGAAATCTAGTCACATTTGCATCTAATGTAATTATCATCCCTCTTGTAGTTCTTTTAAAGTAGAGGTATGAAACTAGGACATTTGCCATTAAGCTGATCATCAGATAGGTGCTAGGAAAATGCATTTTCTGTCAAGGCAATTTTTTTCCCCTGATCACCAGTAAAATACTGTCAAAGTGCCTTTCACTGCTTAATTCTCTTAAATCTTTTGTCTTAGGTTGCCTATTACAGCATTTAATTTCAGCATACAGGTACTTGCTAATAGCAATTATTATATACAATAAAGAAAATGGAACTCTTCTATAAAAGGCAATGCTTAGGTTCCCACAATGATTAGTTAAGTTTTTGTATTGCATTGTGCTGCTTTTCTTTTTCTTTTTTTTTTTTTTTTTCTCTCTTCCCTCTGGGAAAAGGAATTATTAGTTTATCTTTGTTTTGTTTTTCAGGCTGACAGGAGGTCACACTAAGTTTTATGGGAAACGCTAAGTATTACAGTTACATAATGCACCAACAGTCTGAGAAGTCTCTCATTTACATTAAACTTTATGCTAGGCTGTGAGTAACTGCACTGCAAGCCAGTTTTGCGAGGCTGATTAGGTCCTACTCTCTTGTGTTTAAAAATGTAAAGATTGCTCAGAGCACTATGTAAACACCAAAGCAGGCTATTCCAAAAGAGGTCTGCAGCCTATGGCTCGAATTCCCACATCTGCGCAAGGGGGTCTTTCCACCCCAAAATGCAGAGTATCCAGCTGAAAGGTGCACAAAGTTAAAACACTTGCAAAGCATGCATTACCTGAACTCCAGAACTGAAGAGCCCACGATACAATAAAGTTTAAGAGCATTTCACTCAAGCTGGACTGTGTCCTTAGTCTGACAAATCAGGGTGCAAGCACTACAAGGTCATAGCATTTGGTGAACTATTCAAGTCAAATAAGCTTTGAACACTTCACAATATCAAGCACACAAATGATGTAAACTAACTTCATCAAAGTTTAAACACTTATGACACTGACAGAGACAACTCAGCAATAATTTACTAGACAGTGATTTAACTGCGTTGCCTGTCTAAAAAAAGTTACTTTTAAGCGACTGATAGTGCAATCACACACTTAAAAAGTCTGCAAGCAACCTCAATCCCAGTCCACACACAATGACTGATACATTCTTCCAGCGCAATAGGAAATGCACACAGGGCTCCTGTATCGTGCCCACTATAACTTCATTCCGATGCTGAATTTCACGTGTACTTACATTATAAACATCTAGCTGTTTTGGATGGTCAGCCTAGTCCTTGAGATATTTTCCTTTCATAGGAAAAAGAAAAAATCCCTTTACTTCTTCCAGCCTGAAATATTCGCCACCTGGTTCAACATGCAGCCTCCTTGAATCTCACAGACAACCTTCAAAGTCAATCCAATAAGCAGGCAGAAGATGTCTGGTGTGTGTATATGTATGTGTGCGCGCGTGTGCGTGTGTGCAGCGTGGAGGAGGAGAAAGTGGCTGAGCTGCTGGTCGGATTAAAAGTAACCGGACTCGTCCTGAAAGCGTCCAGGAAGGAAGTGACAGCAGGCGAATGGGAAAAAAGGCGAGCAGCTCACAGCCTTTGTAGCATCGCGGAGGGGAAGGGGGGGAGGCGAGGAAGGGATTCAAACTACACGCCTGATGAGGTGTCCTTTTCTGCTTCGCTCCCTCTTCCTCCCTTTTCTTCTCCTTCTCCGTGTCTCTATTTCTCTCTCTCTCCTCTCTCTCTCTCTCCTCTCTGTCTCCTCTCTCTCTCTCTCCCTCTCCCACAATCCCAAACGAATGACTCTCTCCTCCCGAGCTGGAGAAATAATCAGTTTCACTCTTGCAAAAAGGGGGCGGGATCAGATCCCGAAAGCGTTTTAATAAAACAAACATAGAGCAGCAGCAGCGGCAGCAGCTCCCTTCCTTGCCCCTCTAGTCTAAACTAGATTGATAAATTACTCCACTACACTACTTTAATTATGTATATGGTATGCAGAATAAATCACCGAACATCAGCACCTCAATCAAGCACTTTTTAAATGATAATTGCATCTTGGGCGAATCAATCTTTCCATTCCTGACATTTTGCTAATTTTAGTTTTACGGTGGGGGTAATGGCATATGCCACACGCAAACCTAATGACAATCCTTTTATTATACCGAGCGAAGACAACACGGCGAGCCGGTGCGTATTTTCCCCCTTCTGGCGAGGTACAGCAGCATCGCTGCAAGGGCTGGGGAGGAACACGCAGCCCGGGCCAGCTCCGAGCGCCGCATCTGCGGCCGGTGAGCTCGGGCAGGGCTGGCCCGTTCCCCGCAGCGGGCGGCGGGGACCGAGCCGGCGTGCGGAGAAGCTGCGGGACGGTGGGGAAGGGGGGGAGGGGGGGGGCTCCGAAATGCCTGCCTCCACCCCTCCTCCCCGTGTCGCAACCCAAACCGCCCCTACGCCCCCCGAAACGCCCGCGCCCACCCGCGCCCCGCGGGCACGCACACCGCTCCACTCCCGCACCTCTCGGGGTGCTTCCCCGACGGGCCTCGCCGGGACCGGGGTGGGGGCTGCAGAGCCGCGGCCACCGCCGCTGTCGCGGCAGCGATGGGGCCGCTGACCCCTGCGCCGCCTCCGGAGCGGAGCGGGGCTGCGGCCCTGCGGCACTTCCACCCCCCTCCGCCCCCCAACTCCATCCCCCTCCCCCGGAGACTTCCTGCCCTTGCTCCCTGCCCCTTTGCCGGGCTCCTTCTCCGGAGCCCCCTCCGGCTGCTGAGCGGCCCAACTTCCCAAACTCGTCAGGCTCTCCGTGTCCCGCCGCGGGTGGCTTTTCCCCCCGCGGCGCGCAGCGCAGGAGCGATCCCGGTGGCAAAGTTTGGGGCAGCACCACCTTTCCCCCAGCCCCGGAGAGGAATGGCCCGGTAAAACCCCGCTCCCCTGCCCGCCCCGGGTCCCCCGGCCACGACCGGCTGCCGGAGCCCATCTCTTCTCAGACCTGCCCGCAGAAACGCGGCGTTCCCAGCTCTGTAAAGGGACAGCACTTCTTCTTCTCCTTTTTTTTTTTTTAAAAAAAAAATTTTAATATAGGTTCATTTGCTTTTAAAACCGGGCTGAAAGGACCGTGCTGTATGGGAGCCTGAATCCACGTTCAGCACACGCAGTAATTTGCCGGTAAAAGTGGACTCTGCAGATACTTGATTTAATTTCTACGTAGATAGCCAACTTTTACGATCCTCTGAGAGCAGCAGGGGAGTTTATAAAGGCACAGGCCATTATTTTTATGATAGATTAAGGCACTGGAAATAGGAACAGCACGCCGGATAAAAACGACTAAATTCAAACAACAGTGATAAGTATATATTTGGTTTATTTTAATACGAGTACTTGGTCTCGCAGCCTTTTCCCTTATAAACATCTCATTGGGCCACTGACCTACTTCCTAAGTTCTCTATCTGACAGTGAAAAAATGCCTCTTCAATTCAATACTTCTCAAAGCACGGATGCTCAAAGCACGGTCAGAGCAAAACCGAAGCTCAGGCAGCTCTAACAAGCACCCTGCAACTGCTCTCCGCGCAGATCCCTAGAGAATAATACCCCTCCAGTGACTTTCGGGTCTCCTCATGCCCTGCTGTATCTCGGCTTGACTCAAGACAGAGGATGGGCAACTCTCAAATGGGCAGTTTCATGCTGTAAATATACCCAGAACAACAACAGTAACGGCAATACTGATGTGCCCAGAGCCACCAGGCAGCCAGACACGAGCCAAGCACAGTGTATATACGGTGGTGAGAGGCACATATGCTCGGCAGTGTCAGCAGCAGAGCCCCGAATCACGTTGGGGAAGAAATACTTTCTCAGACTCAGGTTTGGCATGAAGCACAGCAGGGAAGAAATATGGAACAGTTACATAGGTTGTACCCTTGCTATGCCTCTTCTGCAGACAATTTCGGTCTCCCAGCACGGCACCCAACTATCCAGTAATATTCGTATTCCTCTTAGCAGCAAAAAATAGAAAACTGTGTGAAGACTTCACAGTTTTGTGCTCTAATTGAAAATGACTGTCATCTGCTTTATTTTGTGCCGGGTATGTTAAGCTTTCAGGTTTCTGGCTAGTTGGTAACACAGTCCTTCAACTGGCAAGACAGAACACGGAGCACTGCCGTTATCCTGAAAGCAATTATCAAGAGTAGGCAAGAATTTCAGAAAACAAAAGTACAAGGCAACTTAGCACATCCACTACCAGCTCCGTGTGGGCACTTGCGGCCTAATCTTTAAATAGTTGTGACCTTCACACACTGGAGTACCTTACAGCCATGCCAAGTTTTTGTCATGAGTACAATTCATCAAATCCATGTAAAGGACACCTCGATTTTTAAAACCGGGTTGGGATGCTGGATGGGCAAACAGACACAAGGGAAGGGATCAGGCTTCCTCGCTCATCTTAGGGTTAGATAAGGCATGAATTTATCCTGTGTCTTTTGAAGTGTTTAGGACTTTCTTTTTTCTTCTTCTTTTTTTTTTTTTTTTTTTTTTGTTCTTTTGCTGCATTTAATTTTAAGATCTGGAATAATTTCAAACAGTGAAAAACCTTTGTTCTGGTGTCTGTACTTGTACCGATGCTCCACAAATGCACCCTTTTCCAATTTCTGGCACGAGACTGAAGTTGACTCCTTTTTAATTTTTTTTTTTTGCTGTTCACAGGTCATGTGTAGGTCTGCTGACAAAACTACCTGTTTCTTAATCCATCACCTGAGGCACGCGCTGTTTTAAACAATGAGATACCAGTCAAAATGTAATAATCATAAGATCAGATCGCCGAAGTTTTGTTAAAGAGTGAAGTGAGTATCTAAGTATCTCCTTCCCTTACAACTGTGATTACCTCAAGGTAACATTTCCTTTGAAGATGATTATCAAAGTCGGTTTTTGTTCTTTTGTGGTCGCAGAACGTATCTTTCCCTTAGGAGAAATGAGATTGCCAGCTCACGCCTTTTAATGGCGTTTAAACTGAAAAGCCAGTGAGGTTACTATGAAATGATCCACCTCCTTTGCATCTTAACCCTGGGGTGGCTTGGTTTCTATTTTCTGTTTAAAGTTCTGCTCAACCCCACTCCACTCCACGCCTCGCTCTCTTCCACCACCTCCCTATCTTGTAAGAGCAACACAGTATAACACTTCTTCCCATGTCTGGCTGCTTTTAAACTTGGCCCACGCTGGGTGCAGCGCTTGAAGTGAGCTTTACAAAATTATTTTAAAGTGAGCTGGGGCGGTTGCCACAGCAACCCACCCTGAGAGAAATCGAGGCTATAGATTAATCTACCCCACAAGATTATTCAACAGTACTGTATTTGTTCTTCATTCATTCAGAATATTCCCTCAATCCATATGCTTTTATAATGAACAAAAGATGTAAACTCAGATAATTTCGAGGATAATAGGATATATATTCCAGGAGCACAATTCGAATCCTTTGTAAACCATCGCACGGAGCTGAAACGTACACGATTCTTTGCAAAATCATTTAATTGCAAAAAAAAAAATCAAATAATATTTGCAAGGTAGGCACAGCTGACACACGAACTTTAAATAAAATGGCATGCCATTACTAAAATGGTGTTGTACACATCAAGCAATGATTACAGGAAGCCTTTGTCGCAGGTGTACCTGTAAGTGCATAATACAGCGGAGCTTGCTCTCCAGGCTTTGCTTTTAACATTAAATCTGAAAACAATAAATAGTACTTTGTAATATTAAATGCAATAAATATTAAACACTCACCACATACACCCTCTTTATTGTCAAAATCATCCGCCTCCAATGCTTCACTTAATCTTTCCCATAGTAGTTACTTCACAGTTTACAATTCGTGTTCGGCACCTTAGTTTTTTAAAAAAAGCACAAAAGTAGCGTATTATTAAAATGCAAACCCATAGTACTTAAATATATTTAAATAGATTTATGAAACAACGTCTATAAAAAGAATACGAGTCTTTACTGATGTGCACTTAGGCATAAAGGGAGCATCACTCGCGAGCAACCTGACATTTTCAGGAGCTGTAATAAACTCCAAGTGAATTCTACCTCAGGGATGCTGAGCGATCAATAGAATTACAAAATTATCGATCCTCGGACCGTGCTCATCCTCCGACTGGCACTCTGGAAAATTATTTCTGCTTTTATGCGCGTTCTGAACGGCGCCGTTTCCTCGTTATTTAATAAATGCCAGTTCCAGAGCCCAGGCCACACGCTGGAGCCCTGGGAAGCTCGACATCGCTCCTCCCGCCCTTCCTTGAAGCGCGGATGTACGCTGTGCCACCACCACCCCCGGGGGATGCTTCTCCCCCGGGCTGTCCCGAGGGAAGGCCACGCTGAGTAACCCCGGGGACACCTTTTTTAACCCGGCTGCCCCTCTTCCCCGCGCACCTGTGGCGAGGGGGCTCCCCGCAGACACCTTGGTTCGGAGGGGCGACGGCTCGGGTGTCTGGCCTGACAAACCCCCCCACACACCTCCCCCCCCAACCCTTAGTCCCCCGGCCCGCACTCCGGACACACGCCGCCTCTGTGCTGACACCCTTCCCGCTCTCGGGGCTGCTGTTTTGTTTAGTTACTGGTTTACGGGCTCAGCGCGGGGGTGACAGGGAGGCACCGCCGCAGCAGGTACCCCCCGCGGCCGCCATCTCCCCAGGCAGCGCGGCCCAACGGCCGCCGCTCCGCTCCCTCCCCGCCCGTAGGGGCACAGGCCGAGACCCCGGGACGTGGCGTCCGGCTGCGGGTCCCCCCGCCCCCTCGGAGCGCCGTGCGGGGAGGTAAGCGGCCACGTGTGTGCGGGAAGCGGCCGGCGCTACTGCCGCTCCGGCAGCCACCGCCGCCTCCTCCCCGTTTCCGCGGGAAGGCGCTGAGGCGGGCGGGCGGGGGGTGGCTGGTGGTGGTGGTGGGGGGAAGGCGGGTGTAAGTTCGGCCGGGCGCCGGCTAACGCGAGAGCGGGTGGTCCCGCGGAGGGAGGAGGAGGAGGGGGGCGTGAGGGAAAGCGGTAGCGATCCCGCCGCGGTTGGGAGAGGAGCGGCGCGCAGCTCCGTGAGGCGGCGGCGGCGGCTATTTAAAACAGGACGGGAATAGCAAAGGGGCGGGAAAGTCCTGGCAGCAGGTTGGCCCCGGGGAAGGCGACGGCCCGATCTTTCCCCGCGGTGCCGTCCCCATCGCGCCCCCTCCGAAGTCGTTCCCATCACCCCGCCCGCCTCTCCGGCTCTTGGGAGAGGAAATAAATGAGTGGGCGGGAGACTGGAGGCAGGGCGCAGGCCTCGGAGTGCGAGGGACGGGGCGCTCACCGGCCCTGGGAGCCAGTGCCGGGCTGAGTCACGGCGAGGAGTGGGGCCTGGGCACTGGTGGGAGCCTTGCTTGAGGCCGCGGCGGGGGGGGGCGGCGGCTGGGGACGGGGCGCAGGTAGTGGTCCCAGGGGAGCTGGCCTGGAGCTCTGTCTCCCAACTCTATGGGCTCTTGGAAAGTTGCGTCGTTTTTCTAAGGGCTGCCTAATTTAATAATAATAATAGTAATAAAAAAGTATTTCATTTGTGCTCCCTCGCTGATCTGTCCAAGGGCCTTTGCAGGGGAGAGGCCGACTGCAGCAGGGAAGGAGGCTGCCAAGTGCACCCAGTCAGCAATGAAAAGGGGGTTTGTTTGTTTTGCCTAATCCACCCCGTTCTAGTAATCTGAAGTGTTTCATTGTTACAAAAGGCAGTTTCTGAAACTGCAGTTTGCGAGTTGGTGTTGCCCTTTAAATACCTCATAAACAGTTGTCCAAAGATTATTTTTATCTTAAGAGTTTTTCTCTCTCTCTCTTTTTTTTTTACTGTAGTATTTGGTTTGTTATTTTTTAACAGTGCTGTAAAATGAGATAGGAGGTACCTTCACAGAAAACTGTGTTTTCTTTCAAGTATTAGATACTACTAAAATTGTTTTAAATAGGCTAAAAATAGTATTTGTTGCTTTGTGAGTGACAACACCTACTAATATTAGGATGGGATTTGGAGCTGGTCGTAACCACTTGCCGTGTGCCATGCATGCTTTTTAGAAATGAAATGACACTTAAGATCTGTTGTTTGCCTGAAAATGAGTCTGGCTTCGCATCCGAAGGAGTTAACAGCCACAGGAACGCTGAATCTGGTGCTTGGCGTGGAACGGGGATGCTGTGGAGCTCGTGCGCCACTTCCACCGTCCCCTGAATGTTGAAATCCAATGCGCTCTGAGAGGTCTCAAATGAGACCCTAAAATGGAAGCTTGGCCCTACGTCAGTGGCCACCCAGCTTCTATTCCTGCCTCAGAATTAATCTTTGAATATGCTTTAGCTACAGTTCCTCTACCAGCCACTGTCTCTCTCTAAGATACTCAAATGTCCTCATCGTCCCATGACAACGTTCCACCAAATGTATATGGCTTATATATACATATATATATTTTAAGGGGGACAATACTTGTAGTCAGTGATCTTACTTAAGTGTAACGAAAGGAAGAATTTAACCTACTAACCTTTCCCCCGCTGAGATTTAGGGACTCCAAAAATGTGAGTCTAGACTTGCATGGAAGAAATGTATCAAGGGTTTTGAAGTTCTTAAGTGCTAGTCAGAAACTGGCAAGCAAAACTTGAGTCTCAGACAAACTCAGAAGCTCAGGAACTAGTTTTAATACCCCCGCACACCCCCCTGCCAAACCGATCTCTTCTGACATAAAGTTAATTAGGTGAAATTTCAATCTAAATGGGCTTTTTTTTTCATATGCAAAAATATAAAAATAGATCAAATACGAGTTTAGAGTGGAAATTTGGAATCAATTCCCCATCTTAATAGGGCTTAAGTACACAAATGTATTGGAAGAATAATTTTGGAAATGTTGTTTTCATCAGTCTGATTATTCTGCATCTTTGTGAGACTCAGAAACATTAGGTGTGTGTACTTTTTTTTGCAGCAAGGTGGAAGTGTAATTTATTGTATGGTTTAACACAACTGTGATTAAAGTTTGCCTAGGTTATGAAACAGACTCCGCCCAAGAAATAAAATATCTGCTGTTCAGCTCGGTCTCTAATACAGAAGGAAAGAGCACGTTGGAGGGAGACGTGCTGTGCCTTCATGACTTTGTTCTGAAGGGCCTGTGTCCCAAGTGGAGACTGAACCCAAGCAGCTGTGGGGCAACTGGAATTTAAGGAAGAGATCAGGTAGGTTCCTGCCAACTGTGGGAACAGTCTCTGTCTTTAAAATCTTTTATCTGTCTGCTGGGGTCTCACACAACCTCTAGACTTGATGTGGAGGAGGAGAACTTTGTGTTTCATTGTTAATTTATGCAGCACTGGTCCCTGGCCATTTCAAAAGGAGTTTCTGCTAGAACAGTCCTCCCCACATCCCTCCAAGGAGAAGGGCTCCTAGAAATTAAATTTTGGAACTAGCACTAGCAGTCACCTCTCATTCTTGCTACCATGTCTGTTGGTCCCTGTGATTGTCCTCAGCTGATGACAGAGAATCTCCCAGTGATCTCCTTTCATTTTGGGCAAGGTGTGGGAGGGGAAGGGGAAAGGGGTTTGTTTTTTTTTCCAGGCTGAGCATTCCTTCTCTTTTCCTGAAATGGAATTGCCTGACGAAGGTATTGTGATATTTTCAGATATTTTGCCAAAAACTGCACACCCCAAAACAAAAAATATGATTGCACCCCCTTGTTAATTGTGTGACACTCAAGCATTTGTCTATCTTGCACTGCATGATGATGCGATACAGAAGCAGACAGCCATAGATGGCCAGAAAAGGCTTAATTAAGCATTCTGCAGCTGCTACAAATTAGATCAGCATCTGCATCTGTGTAGACAATGAAATTCATGGTAATTCTGAGGGCCAAGCAAAGTAGAGATTTGTTTTGGATAGACCCCTAGCCACAATTCAAACAAAATTCAAATCAAACCTGTCCTAAGGGTGGAAAAACGTTGGTCAACTTCATCTCCTGATGTGGCTGAAGGCTGCTGTGTATGGTTCCTCATCCTGGTACAGATACAGATTCCAACCTACCACATGAAGGGGTGATGTTACACTATTCCCAGCTAGAAGATGGAATTCTTTTTTTTTTTTTTTTTTTTTTTTTTTGAGAAACTCAATTCTCAGGAGTTTTCCAGACTAGACTTTGAGATATATTTTAGATAAGCACCCAGCTTTTTTGGCTGTTGCTCTGACAATTTGCCTCCATTTCAAATCGCTGGAGCCATGTTCCAGGGTAAATGATATGCAAATTTGAAAGGTCAGCAATCCTGTTTGCTGTAACAAGAGTATCCTGTGTGACATGTGGAGCATAATTGAGTATAGCACACAAGAGCAATACATTAGTACTTGGAATGAGGGGATAAAGGTATTGTTGGCAAACTGTTTTGTACAGATGTGCTTGCATACCTATGTCCAGAGCATAGCCTATTGCTTCTTGATATTTTGAGAAAATGTGGTGCTTTTGTGTGTTTGTAAACTCTTCAGTGCTAAATTCATGGTTTTCTTTTGCATTTGAACTACTCCAGACAGAAAAGTCAAAACACAAACGTGCCTTCTCAGTGCTACTGTAATACTGATATTTCTATTACCAAAACAATAATTAATATAAACCTTTTATTAGATGTTTTAGAGAGGCCTTTTGAAGGTTGACAGCTCTTGTTGATAAGTGAAGAACTTGTAACCTCTGTGGCCATAAAATGTAATTGCACAATAGTTGGGTCAGCTTTTAGATGTGCTTGTGCCACTTATGTTCGTCTATATTAAAACTTCCACGAGCGTCCAGCTGTGATGTCATTGGTTATAACTCTTCCCATGGAAGCACTTTAGAAAGTTGTTATTACTGAGGTTAAAAGGAAACTAAGCCTCAGAGGTCATGTTTGGATACGTGCCTTGGTTTAGATGTATTTCATGTGAAGTTACTGTTGCTGTCGTGTGATGTAGTTTGAGCATCTTTTCACAGTTCCTGTGTGATAGGGATGAGCTCCAAGTTCCCATTTCTGGTCTGTTACTTTCTGCAAGCCTGCCCCAGTCAGACCCTCAAGTTCTGATTTCACCAAGGGCTTTACAGATAACCTACACTGACATGGTTGAAGGAGAGAAACCTTGTTATTTAATCGAAGAAGCTTCTTTAATTGAGGGTTGTTACTTCCCTTGGGCAAGTAGGGGCCATACAGACACCGATCGTTTTTAACCAATTAATATCCCATCAGATTTCAATTGAAACCTCTTGAACTGGCACATCAGTGATGTCATTGCCCTCTCCATTTATAAACTTGCACTGACAGTTAAATACATATGTTATGGTGGCACTAACGTTTGTCTTTACCTTTCAGACCTAAAGCAGTTTGAGGGTCTGTGCTGTAAAGGCTCTTTCCACTAGTATCTCTGGATGTGATTTGGCTGTCCTCTTGGCTGTGACTCATAATGGACTAAGGGCTGGAGAACAGGTTTGTGTTTGGGAGGGAGTTACTAAATTTTCTAGCTCTTAAGTGAGACTGAAAGGTCTTTTGGAGTGCAGATAGGTAGGGTGAAGATGGGCCAAAAGGCGTATGGACAGCAATAATTTAAGGAGGATTGTCACTAACAGTGCTAGACAAGTTACAGATTTCTGGATTAAAGTGAGATTCAGTGAGGACTTCCTGCATCCTTTTTTTTTGCAGGCTAAACCCAGCGTTTTTGAAACTATTTAAGGGATAATATCTCCCAGGAACAAGTACTTCTTTGCCCTAAGTGGGACCCAGTTCTCTCATATTTCTGAGGAAGAATACTTGCCAAAATATTTCAGTTAGTTTGTATGTGTCTTAGTGTAGCTGATGGGGGTTTAATGGTTACTGAAGTCGGTCAGTGCAAGGACACATAATTAAATTGAGAGCCAGCCATATCTTTCCAATGGTAGGAACTATCTCCTGATAGGCACAAAAATTATTTCACAGTCTCTTCTCTTTTTCCCAACATTGGCAGGCTCTTCATTAATTTTTATAATTATTGCACAAGATACTAATTTGTTATTACCAAGCATTCTTCTACAATAATTTCAAACTGAGGTGATGGACTCGTACTGGGGAAAGGGCTATTTGCATCTAGTTAGTTGTATTGGATAGACAGTATCCTGCCAGCACTTAAGAAAGCAAGGAAAAAATACTGAATTCTGCAGGTATCCATAGCAAAAACTACATGAACCCTCAATTTCATATACTTCTGTGTCATTACTGGTATAGCAATAAAAGAAGGCAGAGATATGAAAATTACTGTGTGAGAGGTTTTTTGGGTTTTTTTAAGATTTAAAAAAAAACAAACCCAAAACAAACCCAAACCAAAACCCAAACAATGCAGATACAGAAAGGTTTGTTTTGCTTATTTAATCCTTAGCAGCTGGGGGTTGGTACTACTCAGCTTTTAATTTTTTTTCTTGCCCTGACAGATGCTGTTGGGTTTCAGGGTACAGCACATCGGCTGCTTTAGCAGGAGATTGAACTTTGTGAGCTGTGAGCGCAACTTTTAAGTATGTATGTAGAACTAGTACTGCTGCCTATCTATCTATCTATCTATCTATCTATCTATCTATCTATCTATCTATCTATCTATCTATCTATCTATCATCTACCTACCTGCCTACCTATCTACATGAACAAAGCGTCAATTGCAGTTTCATTCACTTTGTGAAGCTATGCTACTTGCTTCCAGCAAACTTGTGTACCTTAGCTCAAACCTATGTTTATAGATACATCTTCTAAGCTGTGTTTGCTGAGGGTGGTTTAGAATCCAGTGCTTGTAGAGTTACATGCAGAATGCACCCCGCTGCCTTTGTCTTCATTGAAAATTTCTCAAGTGGTGCTTTCAGAACCTGCCTGGTAATGTTTGGCTGTTTTCAGAGGAGCAGAACCCAATTTAACTGTGCAATGAATTGTGAGTACTGTATCAGGGAAGACAATTTGGTTAACATGGTGTCTGTGTGTTGCTGACAAGGGGTATGCTGCGAGGCCACGTTACCTTGAGTGTGGTGAACCCTGCAGCGCAACAGCATCTCTGAAATGGGATAGCAGGGAGGAGCTGCGAGCAGGCATGGGGAGGGGTATGGGAATGCCAGGGGTGTCTTTACATGGGAATGGGCCACAGTGGGGTGCAGGGGTGGGGATCGGCTGCCGGACAGGCTGTCTGCAGCCACTGCCAACAGCTCAGGGGTGGCATCGGCTCTGTGAGCTGCCAGCAGACTGGTGGTGGGGGCAGTTCTCTCTCCCCGGCTTCCTAACGTCCTTCCACTGTCAGGGGTATGGTCTCAGACCAATAACCAATGCATTTTTAAACAAAAGAATGAGCTAATAAAAGTCCATGAAGAAAGTTATATGTATTTTGTAGAATAATATTTTGCTTACTATCCCAAAGGAAAAATAAAGTGTATATCTGCATATATATGTGTATACACACACACACACAGACATGCTTTGTATACACAGGTGTGTATCTGCCTAGATATTTCTGGTAGAAATATAAAATCTGCATGTTTTAAATGCTCACATATGAAGCAGTAATTAAAGTAGTTCACCATACTTCTTCCCCCCCCCCCCCCCCCCCAGTTTTTATCATGCAGTTGTTCTTCTTACATAATCTTTAAATGCAACTTCATTGCCTTCCGTGGAAAGTGTCCAGTTTTCACCAGTGTAAGTGAAAGGAGCAGAAGGCACGACATGCTTTGAAAATACCATGTAACACCAAATTGAAAGCCTTGAATTAACTTATGAAGAACGCGACATAGAGTCACTAAATTGCGATTTTTGCCAGAGCTTTGTGGTTAAATCTCTTTTTATACTTACACGCACTATGGAATAACTAATATAGATGTCTTCCTGACACCAAAGCTTGGATTTATTGGAAAAGACAAACATGTGGTTGAAAGCTGAGCTAGATTGTAGCTTTTTGAAATAAAAATTACACAAAGATAGTTGTAGAATAAACTGGCCTAGTTTACAAAAGAGACAACGGAGCTCTTGGTCGATGGTGAGTAGTTGGTGCAGAAATAAATGACTCTGCTGGGCGTTTTAGGGCTGATTATTTCTAACTGAAATAATAGTGAAGTTTCAGTGAGTGAAATAAGGTTTTCCTTTTGCTTAATCTTTCAGTCTATAAGCAATAATAGAAATATTTTAGAATTTCAGTCAGTGTGCTTAAGCCTGATGATAAGAAATGGCAAGACAAACAAGGGCAGTCATTTAAGTTTAATGGTGGAATTACTTAGTGTGTAATCTCTACCTTTTGCAACACAAGCCAGTCTTTTTCTAGAAAAGTAAAACCTTCTGCACTGAAGTTTCATTTTACAAAATTCTCATTTTCCCCAGCGCAGTGAAATACAGACTAACTTAATTGGAATTTCATGAAATTAGCCAGGAGTTTGTCATATTGATTACTGTTTCCGAGCCTTTAAAATCAATACAGTAAAATGCTGATGAATTAAAGGCTGTAAACCAAAGGCTGTACTTTTTCCTTGGTTAGTGTAGCACGTACAATGTCTAGTTAACTCTCGGAACTGCTGTTACTATTTACTGTCTTCGGATTTAACAGTGCTTGGTTTTAATGGCTGTTCAGGGGATTTCGTTTCCATACATTACTAATGTGATGCATGAAACAGCGACGTTTTACAGGCATTGCTTAGTTTAAAAGCAGCTCTAGTTTTGGGGGTTTGTGTTTTGTTTTAAATTTCATTCTTCAGCTGAGGAAATATCTTTCCTATATGGAGGCTTACTTTTTACTCGGGCTAGTAATGTTTTACTCGTCTTTTTATTCTCACATACAGTAGGATATTCTTGCAGCAAACAAAACTCTGTTTGTTTTCCAGAAGCAAAAGCTTTTTCTGTCTCCTGAAACGAAGAAAACGGGCGAGGATCAAGGTCTCCTGATCTACCTCTGCTGGGGTCGGAGTTCCCTGTCAGCTCTGCTGGTCCCACACCAAGCAGCCTCGCTGAAAAGAGCCGCAGATCAGGGATGTTTAAAAGGCCCTTGGGTATTAATGTCCAGCCTAATCTTAGGCTGTCCATTTCTGATAAACCACGCATTTGGACAAAAGTGGAATATCCACTACAGAAATAGTCTAACTGTATATTGGTGTACAGTTCCCTCCTTTCTCCCGTCAGTGTCTTCTGTGGTGTGCATGTGAATTGTGAGTATGGAATCTGTTTACTCAAAAAGATTCATATGGTCAAGTTTTCTGTCTGTTTACTCGCTTAAATAAATGTTTTCAATTTAACACAACAATTTGTAATGAATACTGTGAAACAAAGTTAAAAGAACGGGTTCTTGAAATAGAAATCATAATAAAAATGCTTTTCTCCCCTCCAAAATATTTATTTTAACATGTGGTCACATTTTCCTACATTTTCACATTAATTGAAATCTTATTGTTCTAGAAAAATAAATCTTTTTCCCCCCTTTGTCTGGTTTCCCAGCTCTTACGCAAATTAAAGAATACACACACGGGCATAATTTGTGGTTTCAAAATAAGGAAAATTGTGTAAATTCATAATATCTTAAAAAAGCACCATGCCAAGCACTGCTCTCATGTAGCTTCTGCTTTGTAATTTACCTTCTCATTTGAGTGAAAGATGAGAGTTTTGAGGGATAGTCTTTCGATTACGGAGATTTTTTTTTTAAGGCGTTCTCAGGACTGTTAACTTCACTCCCCGATGTATTAAAAAGTGATCTTACATTAATGTTCAGAAGGAGTTTCTAAGGCTCTGGAATGCCTGCTGAAGCTCCAGATAACCGGGAACAGTCTACAGACAGCACATCCTCTCTGTTTATTTGGAAATTACCAAGATAACCCTTTTATTTTAAAGGGGGCAGATGGGGTGGGGCACGGAGCGCACCCCCCGGGTGCTGCCTGATTTCTGGTGTTCCCGTACGCAGTCCTCTGTTGTCCTTTCCATTCAGATTGGTAGGAACAGTTTGAAAGAAACTGACTATAAATACCCAGCCACTTTCAAGAAAACTTTTCTTGGCAACAGAAGCTAACATCAAGCACCGCATCAAATAAAACACGAAGCCTGCTACAAAGCTTATCTGCTATCTCTTGAAGGAAGAAGCTTTAGCGAGCGCAGCCACCAGCCTGGAGAGCTGAACCACCCAGTGCTGCGGCAAGCAGAACAACTCCAAAGACTTAAGAGGAATTTAAAAAAATATATAAATAATAATAATAAAAAAATATAATTTTCTCTATTAAAAACTCACCAGCGCCCTTCTTCTGCTTCTCCAGGAAGTTGTACCCGTCAGCACCTGCTGAGGGTCTCGTTGATCAAACCGGCAGGTAAAAAAAAAAAAAATAAAAATTCCTGTAGAATAAAGCCAGACCAGCTGGCTTTGAAGAGAAACCCCCCAGTTTGGGTTGTGTTCGCCTCACTCACCCTCTCCTCCGCAGCCCGGGGCTTTTTCTCCTTGGGTTGTTGACCTGTAGGCTGGGTGATGCGGGCGCACAAGTGTCTGGCAGGCCAAGGTGCACCTGCTTCTGTCACTCCCGAGTAAATTTAGCTGTAAAAGGTATCACTGACAAGCAGACCTTTGTCAGCGCTGGCAAACGAAGGCAGGCACTGCCGTCCCCCCTTTCCAAGTGCGCTGCGAGTTCCAATGGAAAATATCAAGTAGGTCGTCTTATCCAGGAACCGCTTCTTCAAGAAGAAAAAGGAAGGCCAAATTGCTTGCACGTGGCAAAAAAAAAAAAACCCAACCCTTTCCTCCTTTACATAGATGTTAAAATTACAGTATTCCAAGAATAATCTCTGAACAAGACAGGGTTTTGTTCTATTAATTGTGGCTGGAAGGAAACTTTTCTTTTTTTTTTTTTTTTTCTTTTTTTTTTTTTTTTAAATGGAAATACAGCACACACATATTTCAATTCAGGTTATTAAACTGTGTTAAGTATTAAAGTTGATTGCCTTTCTTTTCACTAACTCATTGTGCTTTTTTATCCAAAGAAATATTAGAAGACTAAAACCTCTCAAATAGGAGGTATTAATCTCATTCCCAAAATTAGAAAGCAAGCAGTGTTGAGAGACTGGATGTCAAAATTATATGTTCGTAGCACTTATGCAGTAGGAATCTAGGAACCAACCACTTTTAAAATGGGAGCTAAGAGTAAATGGAGATTCTTCTGAGAGAAGCGATCAAAACTTGGGTGTTCTTGTCCTTACTGGATTAAGGTAAGGGTATTTACCATTTATATCTGCCCCTTGCTTTTTTTTATTTTTTATTTTCCTTCCTGGAAGTGGCTTCTTGTGATTGAAATAGAAGTAATTTGCATCAGTGTGTCTTCTCACTGAGTCAGAAAAAAAAGAGTCAGCAATGGTGGGATCGCTTGTAGCATACCTATATACTCCATTTTCTGTTTGAAAACTATGTCATAAGCTCAAAACAACTTTAAGGAGAAAAATTCCCAAAGTGTGTATTTTACTACAATATGCTGTTTGAAAGGAGCAAAATGTTCCTTCTAAAAAAGTGATGAGAAAAAGTATGGGTCAGGAGCTCTTTGTAAAATAAACAAGGTTCCTATTTACTTACTTGTATAAACAACCACTCACCAGGCTGTATGTCTCTGCAGGGGCACCCTTTCAGATAAAAACATGGACCTGATTGGCATCATCCTGTATCCATGGAAACGTTTTAAGTACCTCTCTCTCAATATGTACTTCTCTTATTCAGGGTTTAAAAGCTGAGTACTGAATAAGTAAGTGTTTTTATTTAAAAATTATACAGGAGGTACTTTGTGGAAGCTTGGTTCTCGGGTTTTGTATCTGTCATAATAAAGATCTTACGTTTTCATAATTTAAGCCTCCTCTCAGCTCTTGTTCTTAGACAAAAAACAACATTCAAAAAGTCCTAATGAATGAAAATTCTGAAATTTTTGATGATCCATTACAGTTTGCAAAACAATGATCATAGCTCATGTTACCATCAGACTTAGGCACTGCTCTAATTGCATTAAACTAGTCTGTTTTTCTGTCTTTCTGAAAAGGAAATAGGAAAAATAATACCAAGAAATCAGACTCTCTTGCTTTGGCAGCGGCCATGCCCACCTATATTGCTGCTTAGTGGGTCACGGAAATTAAGAGCTTAACAATCGTCTTGAAACCAAATTGAAGAGACTGAAAATAAAGGAGATGCTTTAGTACAGAAATCAGTCAAATGCAAAATAATAATTTTCCCATTAAGATGTGCCTGCCCCACTACTTAGTTCAGATATCAAAGCAAAGAACTAACAGAAATAAGGGTGTTTCTGTCTCCATATTTCCACACAGAGAAAGCAGCACAGGCACAGACTACATTTCTTATCGAAACTTAAACGTTCTGAAAGAAGATTCTCAGCAGATCAAATGTAGTTAGCACAAAGTTCCCTTGGCTCAAATCCAAAACTCTTTTTTTTTTTTTTCTTTTTGGGATTCCACCTATTAATAGGCACGACTGATGCTCAATTTTTAATGTAGTGTTGTTGTTGTGGGTGGCTGGGTTCTGGTGGAGAAGGGCAGGGGGGGCTACAACACGTGAAGATTACTGACTGCTGTCCATTAGTTTGCATTCTGTCGGTGTTTCTGAAAGCTTCTGTCTTAATTTTGCGGATGGGAAACATTTCCTTCACCTGGGCCAGGCTGTAACACTAAAATGCCTTGCTAATTACGACTGCTATCAGAAAAACGCTTTTATGCCTAGAAAGATCCGGTAGTTCTCAGTGAAACCCAACTGGTTTAGCGTCTTGTTTTGCTAAGTTTGTGTCTCTGCATATTATTTTCATTTACTGCCGCTACCGCTTTTATTTCCCACCTTGCCTCCACAAGCCCTGCCCCTGCTGAGTGCAGATGGCACGAACGATCTCTCCGTGGATTCGGCTGGAACAGCCCTTGTAGAAACTCTCTGTAAGAACTTTGCCGCCTAATGAAAGCTGCTGCTTTCCTACGGGCTGGGTTCTCTTTATCAGGCTTCCTCCTTCATTTATGTACACGCATTTATGAACGTGTAAAAGATTCCCTTTAAGAGGTGCGATCGTGGCTCAGGGTGGTTGAACCTTGCTTGGCTCTCTGCGAAAGCTTCGGCAGTGACCGGTGGGCTGGCCCGCTCGTCCTGCAGATTGCCACGTGAGACCCAGGATTGTGATTGCTCCCAAGAACTTCTGCTCCGAGCCAACTGAGCATATCAGAGAGGTGAAACTTTCAGCCTCCGGGGAAGGAAGCGGCAGGCATGACAGTTCTGTACATTTCCCCGCCTGTCATGTGCCTGTCCTTGCCACAAGGTTAAGGTTGCTGGGGTGCTAGCTGGGGGAGTACAAAGAGAGACTGGTCTCAGCTCAGCCCCTGGTCTGTTCAGTCTGATGTGGGCAAGGAACTCTGGCCTTGACCGCCATCCTGAGCAAATACTCTCTCCGTTACGTGCTTGAACAGTGGGACTGCTCAGGTGTGATGGAGAAACGCAGGGAAGGTTGGGCTTGACCCAGCCACGCCAAAGCTCAGGAAATGAGATTTGCCCTGTTGCTGCCACTGTGTAACGGGCAAAAATCCTGTTCTTCCTCGCCACAGATCTCAGGGAAAGAAAGAGATGAGGGGAAATTGATAGTGGTATCACTTGGGCACATAAATCTTCATCTAAGTAATATGTTCTCAGCTTTGTGATTTTTAGCTTTTTAATCCAAGATGTCTTTTTTTCCTAGCATTTGTTAAAGAATCACTTCCAAAATGCTAGAAAGTCAGCCTGAGCATATTGCAGATAAAATCTGTCTTCCTTCTCCATCACGTAAAATAGAGATACAACATTTGGCCTATATTCAGTTTTTCAGGTGCTAAAAAGCTATGACAAAACTGCACAGATCGTATGATAATGGGCATATTATACAACTCTAGATCATCATATGCCCAACTTATTATTACTATTTTAGTTTTCCACAGACCACTTTTATAGCACCATCAACTTACACGTACTTCACAAACATAAAGGCTCACTGCATGCTTTTTGAATATATAGATCAAATACAAATAAGAGGGGGAACAAAACCCCTCACCCCAGGAAAACGTTTAAGAGCGTGGAAAAGGTGTAGGGCGTGTTGCGGTGAAAAGTGAGCTGTTTGAAGGCTTGTAAAGATCACCAGCGGACTAAAATGTAGCCAAGGAATTCTCCAAGGAGCATGGCCTGTTATTTTGGAACAATTGGAGAGAAAATGGGCCCTAAATTCTGACCCTCTCCTTCTTGAAACATGCCCAGCTGAAAAGGACAGAGGTAAAAACCTGGCTGACTAAAAAGCAGCTGCGTTCGAGGAGCTGGTACACAAAAAGGTGGCTCAAATTTGGGCTGGAAAAGAGGGGGGAAAGCCAAAAACAGAGAGTCTGCTTCCACTGGTCAGAGCACAGAGTTGCCAGGATGGAGTCACAAATGTGGTGTGATAGAGTGTGAAGCCCCTCGTGTGTGCACATAGTGCTAAGCGTACATATGTGACATTGCATGTGACCTTCCCTGTGTCATTATGCAGAGTCCGAAAGCAGAGAGGATGCATTTGGCAGGTGGGAGGGAGGGCAATGTTCTATAGGTTTTCCTAACACAGAAGAGGAGCTGGGATTGTAAGTTCTTTAGAGAGAGAGTGATGAAGTGCTGGAACGGGCTGCCCAGAGAGGTGGTGGATGCCCCATCCCTGGAGGTGTTCAAGGCCAGGTTGGATGGGACCCTGAGCAACCTTGTGTAGATCCAGACCTGGAGGTTGGTGGTCCTGCCTGTGGCAGGAGGGGTTGGAGCTCTGTGATCCTTGGGGCCCCTTCCAACCCATGCCATTCTGTGATTCTATGATTTTATGATTTTGTTCAGAAATATCTGGGTCCATAAGCTGAGAAAGAGAATGGAGTAAGTACAGACCAAGATAGGAGGTAGAGCGAGTCAAGGAAGAGATGTTGTTTAGGAATAATGCTGTTTGTGGCAGTGGCTGTGCACAGCCAGAGGGAGATGCGTGCCAGATCTGGCACAAATGCAGCTGAAGACAGGAAAAAGATAATCATGGGTTGGAAGGGACCTTAAGGATCATCTGGTCCAATGTTGCTTGGCAAAAGCATGTCTCTTGGAGTGGGGAAAAGAGAACACTTTGGAATATTCATCTTTACTTCAAGGGAGAGGATTCTGCCCCTCTACTCTGCTCTCATGAGACCCCACCTGGAGTTCTGTGTCCAGGTCTGGAGTCCCCAACATAAGAAAGACATGGAACTGTTGGAATGGATCCAGAGGAGGGCCACAAAGATGATTGGAGAGCTGGAGCATCTTTCCTATGAAGCCAGACTGAGAGAGTTGGGGTTGGAGATTTTATAGTGGCATTCCAGTACCTGAAGGGCCTACAGGGGAGCTGGGGAGGGACTTTTTAGAAGGACAGGGAGTCATAGGATGAGGGGGAATGGTTTTAAATTGGAAGGGGCTAGATTTTGATTGGATATTAGGAAGAAATTCTTCACTATGGGGTTGGCGAGGCACTGGTACAGGTTTCCCAGGGAAGCGGTGACTGCCCCCTCTTCGGAGGTGATCAAGGCCGGGTTGGATGGGGCCTTGAGCAGCCTGGTCTGGTAAGAGGTGTCCCTGCCCATGGCAGGGGGTTGGAACTTGATGGTCTTTAAGGTCCCTTCCAGCCCAAACCATTCTGTGATTCTGTGATTCAACTTTTCCATTTCTTATGTGCTAAACCGAAAGGAACTCTTCAAAAAGGAAAATGAAAACTACTGAAGGGACAGGGAAGGCAGGTGAATGAGAGAGGAGGATCCAACCTTGCAGTGAGTTTCTGGTCCTGCTGAAATGCTGAGCCTGAGAGTGATGTGTGTCCACCTACACAAGCACATCGAATGCCCCTGCCCTTAGATTTCCTTTAAAAGATTTAAAATAAAATACTGGGAGAGATCACTAATATAATGTGTGCAAAGTGTGAAAGCAGGGAGGGTTGAGGTGATGTGATAGGGCCCAAGCATTGCGTTTCATGGCAGCATCCTCTCTGCAGCTCAGCGCAGGCTGTGCCACTGCCCCTGTCACATCGGGATCATGTACAAGTGTTGAATGACAACACAAAGTCCAGTTCCAGGAGCTACAGATACCTAACTCACAACAAACCTTGCCTTACTAGATTTTTGTTGGAGCTAAAAGCAGTTCTGGGAAGCATGTGGATAGATCTAAAGCATTGCATGGAAGGAGTGGAAGCGGCGTGAGCAGCTGCAGCCTGTGGGAACTCAGGTACGTATCTGCCATCAATTTAAACGTGCTCCAGGATTCTGTCAACAAAGAGAGGAGAGCTTCCCCAGGAATGTTTACTGCGGAACAGTCACACTGATTATAAGTTACTTTAAAGTAATAAATTAATAGTGACCTTCTCTGCCAAAGTATGATTTATTACAGACTGATCTGCTTTTTTGTATAGCTGTTTTACATGCTAATTGCCAGTATAGTTGCCCAAGAATTGAAATATAAATATGATAGGGAGTGATTCATAGACAGTATCTAAAAGCAAAACCGAAAACCTCAAAATGTTACAAGCTTTTAGAACTAAAACATTTTAGTGCAAATCAGCAATATGGTGTATTGTCAAATTAATTATTTGAAAAGGAATATTTATAATAAACATTGGAAAGGATCAGTGGAAGAAGGGGTTTCGCCGAACATTCCCAGTTTCATGTAAGAATGACTCAAATCCTGTTCCTGCAAACCATTTTTCATATTTTGCTCTTGTTTCCCAAACTCATGCAAACTCCAGTTTTATAAATAAGTTCTGTTCAGTAGAGAAGAGATTTATTTTGCGTTCACCCTGCAAAGGATGATGATCGCTAACAAAGTGAACGGGCCTCCTGGTTTTACACTTGTCACGCTGTGCGAATAGTTGATTTGAAAACTATTATTTTAGGTGGGTCTGGTACTGCAGCCACACACAAGGTTGCCTAACGTGTCTCACTGAGATTTTACATTGCTTTCACCTTGCCAAATTGCACCCTTAAGATTTCAAAGTCACTTTTTTCGGGAATGTGCTTTACCCTGGGTTTTTTATAACGATTCGGCAGTTACTTGAAATGGACAGGAGGGGAGGTGCTCTAGCTTACATATGTTACAGAAACCTGAACGTGTAAAGTGGTTTCACTGGCAATCTCTAACACCAACAGATTTTGGAATAATAGGGGCTGTTCAGGGACAGTCTTTGGAGTTGTGTACCTGACACCTGCCCAAAGGGCATGCCTGCCGAAGAGAAGTTCACCAGGAAAATACCAGGTCAGGTAGACTTGTCTGAGGCTTCAGCTGGGAGTCTGGCACCAAAGAGGGGGAGGAAGTGATTAGGAGCTCTTGGCATGCCTATATACGTCGAGCCAACTTACAGCTGCATGGCAACTAATACTGGTATTTGCGGTATTTTAAGCAGTGGACATTATATTATCAGAGAGTCTGAGGGCTTACTAGGGTGAGCACTAAACTGCATGTTTCGCCTTGTGTAGGGGTGGATGTGTCAGCTGCTGTCACAGAATCAATCACAGAATGCTTTGGGTTGGAAGGCACCTTAAAGACCATCAAGTTCCACCCCCATGCCACGGGCTGGGTCACCTCTTACCAGTCCAGGCTGCTCAAGGCTCCATCCAACCTGGCCTTGAACACCTCCAGGGATGGGACATCCACCGCTTCCCTGGGCAGCCTGTGCCAGGGCCTCACCACCCTCAGAGTGAAGAATTTCTTCCTAATATCCAATCTAAATCTTCCCCCATCCAATTTAAAACCACTCCCCCTTGTTCTGTTGCCATAGGCCCTTCTAAAAAGTCCCTCCCCAGCTTTCCTGTAGGCCTCTTCAGGTACTGGGAGGCCACTATAAGATCTCCTCTGAGCCTTCTCTTCTCCAGGCTTAACAACCCCAACTCTTTCATCCTTTCTTCACTGGAGAGGTGCTCCAACCCTTCAGTCAACTTTGTGGCCTCCTCTGGATCCATTCCAACAGTTCCACGTCCTTGTGTTTGGGGACTCCAAAACTGGACAGAATGCTCGAGGTGGCATCCACCCCTTATCTTCTTGGTCTTAATTTCTGCTGCAGAAGGGTGAATATCTAGGTTGCTGTCTCTTTAAGCCTTTTTTAACCTGATCCTTGGAAAGGACTCCTCCTCACCCTGCCTTCCTCTCTTTCTCCCACCCTCCCAGCTCTTAGTATGGCTGCAAGCATCGTCCATCCTCCCAACTAGTAGGCAGAAAAATTTCTAGTAGAATTCATACATTCTGAAGAACCAAGTGTTGCAGTAGCCACTTGTATATACAAAAAAATGTAATTCTAATCCTCTGTTGTTTTTTGGCATTAATGTACCATATTCATTAAGACTCAGACAAAACTGCTGCCTCTAAGAGCCACTGATTTGGACAATTATCCAAAATCAGATTATAATAAATGGCAGTCTTAGGGATTTTGATTAACCTCTAAATAAATGTTACTTTGGAAAAACCCTGTCAAATGCATTAATGATAAGTTGTGAAGTAGTAGTAATTGCAGGCATGGCATTATAGATAACATAGTTAATTGATACCACCCTCTCAAACATGTATAGCACATCAGCTGCCATGAAGCTGGAGTGATTATAATAGTATTTACAACAGTTTAAATGCATCAGATCAGATGTGTAAAACGGAAAGTTAGAGTGCTTGCCCGATCAGTCATTTGATGACTTTTCAGAGCAGCAGGAGGTGGGCCAGGGCTGGAGGTGGGGCTAAAGCATGGATCCTTAGTCCATCTGGGGGATGGGGACAAAGATGGGGCTTGGGACAAAGCTACAACAAAGCAGGGGCAACAGGAGACAGCTACCCCCAGCAAAGGTCTGGTGTCCACCCAAAGACTGATACACTTAAAACATACCTCTGTCTAATTAAGGCCCTGGGCTGAGTTTAAATGGAGCTCGTGAGCCTCATGGCATGGGTGAGGGGAAGGCTCCCAGGGAGGCTTATCATGGCCGTTACAGCCTGTTGGGACAATCAGGGCCTTGACAGCTTCTTCCTTCCTCTTTCCTTTATCAGTCATCGGGTTCGCAGCATCTGCATCTGCTTAGGATGCCTTTCCTCGTGATGGTCCTAAGGGACGGTGAGTTCTGGTCGAGTCCAGGTTGAGATTACAAATGGAAGTGGTAAACTTGTCCTTGTCTTGCATGTGAGTTCGTGGAGATTCAGTGGAGATGATATATGCAGACTTTGGGTAAGAATGCCCTGCTTTGGTTTTCTTGGGGGGGGGGGGGGGGGGGTCAGCATGTGCTTGATGAGAGCTCAGTGTTCACCTTATTTCAAGCATAGCTTCTCCTCAGCAAGTGAGGAGAAAATACGATGTGTCTTGATATAACTGCATCAGCTCCCTTGAGCCAGAGGGAGAGGGTTGTTATCTTCTGCAAGGTGGTGTTGGCAGAATGAAAAACTGGGAAGCCTGCAGAGGACAGCCAGCAGCAGCCACGTCATTGTCTCCCAGCACATGACTCTCTACGTGGAAGGATCAGTTTGGGGGTGAGGGGGAATTTTGGGTGTGGCATAGATAAAACAACAGTTGCATGGCAGAAAAGGAAGAAGAAGGAAAACAGTGGATGTGTGCATTTCTAACTTCAGCAATGGTGGAGAGTGCCACCTCCCAGGAGAGAGGATCAGAAAGTGACTGTGCACTCAGGAAAAGTCATCTGTCCGATCATCCCATGTCTGTGGAGATGTGTGACTCCATTGCTGTGGAAACTCAGGTATTTCTTGACCTGGGTGAAACGTGTGGTTTGCTGTTTGGCTAGAGGCTCTAGCTTACAGTGGCAGAAGTGGAGATCAGCCATGCCTGAGGTGGACCTTCTGTTCCTGGTTGCTCATTTTGCCAATCTTGCCCCTCAGCGTACTGGATAGCACCACAGTCAGGATTTCTGTATCTCAGTCACACTCGTTACTTGATATGAGGTCAGTGGGGTGAAAGGAAAGCGATCAAGTACAAATTACATCTGCTGAAGTGTGGCTTGGACAGATTTGGTTCCGTCACAAATAAGTTTGGGAGGATAGGGTGATAGGTTTGACTCGCTTGGTCCAGCAAATGCAAACCCAGAGCTACCAAAGGCATGTAAGCATAGCTGTGAGAGCTTCAGGGCTCCATTCTCTGTCCCTGAGATCAGAGGTTACACAATACCATAGGACATCCTTTCAGGAAAGAAAAAAAACTTAGGCTTAATTCTTCCCATAAACATTCTGGGCAAAGGCTATAGGTGCAGCTGCTTGAGAAAGGGAGCCGGAATGATGTTGGGAAATTAAAGCTGTGACTGAAACCTCAGGCTACAGAGTAGGTTTTGTAAATGCTGGGTCTTTTGTGGGAGAATTTGAAGGTTAATGCAATTATTTAGCTAGGTTATTCTGCCACTTTAAGCCGGTTTACTTAAGAGTGTAAATCCGTGAGATCAAATAATGACCTTCTTGTCAGGGAGAGCTCTTGTCCATTTCCAAATGAAAACTACTAGTCTTGACAATTCCACCATTCTGGTAAGGGTAAAACACTGCTATTTAGCCCCCTAAGTGTAGTCAAAGTAGTGTGAAATGAGCCCAAGTCCTGTATTTGCTGTAGGCAGCCTTGATGAGGTTTTGCTAGCTATATATAAAAGCAGTGCATAATTTTGAAAAGGTTTGTTTGTTTGTTTCTTAAGAAACATGATGGATTTATTCAAGTAAAAGTTACCTTGCTTCTAAACTGCCCCCACCCACCCCCCACCCCAAACAGCAGAAAAGCCAAAATCTCCATTAGGAAGCAGAGCTGTTCTATGAGCACTAATGTGTTCTTACCACTTTTTGTCAATTATATGAATTTGTTTTCCGGTATTAAAGCCAGCATGAAGGACTACTTTACACTGAATAAAGTATTCAGTCTTAAATGCTAAGAACAATTTTATTTTATTTTATTTTTATTTTTTTTGAAGCTGAAGTTTTTTTGTTTGTTTTGTTTTTATTTTTTTTTTTTTCTTTTGAGAGTTGTCCAAGTTTTCATTCCATGACTTCTTCCTAAAGCTACAGCTACATAAATCAGGCCAGGAGCGTACCTGTTTACACAGCTGTGCCAGGGGAATGGTGCGGGAACTTCACCTTGCCAGGGGAAGGATTGCACCCTGGCAAGGATCAGCTTCCTCTCTCATTTCTAACTTCTTTCTCAAGGTTGATGAGTAATAATTTGTGTCCTGAGAGAAGAAAATGGGGCATTTAAAGCTGATTTAAAGTAAACCCCAGGGAAAGGGTTTTTGTGGGGGAGGGGAGGTGGGATTTTTTTTATTTTTTCCTTGCTTTTTGTTTCTCTGAGGACAAGGAGACAGCCTCTCATCTCTTTGGGAACGCTTGAACATAAGACTACTAATAGGAAACATTATACACAGCTCCGTCTATATTTTC
The DNA here is from genome assembly GCF_964237585.1 of Gallinula chloropus. NCBI lineage: Eukaryota > Metazoa > Chordata > Aves > Gruiformes > Rallidae > Gallinula > Gallinula chloropus. Next base: position 4,520,848 of record NC_140089.1, on the reverse strand, counting down.
CCAGTCATTTTCCATGCACCAATCCTCAGCCAACACAACTGGCATCACTCCCACTGAACAGACACTAATTTACACCAGCTGAGGTCCTGGATCTTATGTTACTTTTATATTCATACACTGTAGTCTGGGAAATGTCAATAAAGCACGCAGGTTTTTGAAATGGGTAAGATATATGAGCGCAACATAACTATTTTACATAAGGACCTGAATCAGAACCGTTACTTATGGCTGGCATACTACGATATGCTTTCTTTGTGACCCTATCTTATGCTGCAGCTCACTTGACCTAAATTCTGCTGCAGTTTTCTGTTGCAAAAAAAAAAAAAAAAGAAAAAAAAAAGATTGAGATTTCAGGCACCGCTGCAAGTGGAGTAAATAAATAAATAAATAAATAATGCAGTACGAAAGGTAGACGTCGTCACCAAGGATGCTACGACGAATTCAGCACCGTGTGGCATTTAATCTTATATATTGCATCCTATTGATTTTATGCCAGGCTTAATTTTTCATTTTCAAAGCGAGCTGCGCGCTGCAACGTTGGTACCAAGAGTTGTCAGCGTAATAAACAGAAGGTTTTGGCGAGGAGGTGCCGGGAAGTTGAAATTCATCAAATTTGGCAAGAATAGGAAGATGGCCTGGGAAGTAGAGATTAGGATAACAAGCAGCTGCGAAATACTTAGCATCACTGACCATTTAAATAATGGCTATCAGGTTTTCTGGTTCGATTGCCAGTTAAAATCAAGGGGCAGCTCATGCCTATTAGCACCGTTGTGTTAGGCTGCCTGCAAACTTGGGCACGTATCTCTGCACGGCTTTATTTTCAGTTAACATCTGGAAGGTTTTCCTTGCACACCACTCCCCCTCTCACCCCCCCCACCCCACTTTAGTTTCAAAACCCGACAGCCTGCATCCTGTAGTGTGTGTCTGTAGCAGTGGGTGGATTCTCTGGCAAATTTAATTGCCACAGATCACACGGGGCCCTGACTGTTACCAAATGGTGGGTGATAAACAAACATAGAAAACTTATTTTACACTGAAGTATTCTCTTCTTTTAGTACTTAAATGCACTAGAAGCGGCCTTCTGAAAAGCGTAGGTCATGGAGCAACAATTGCTATTGGAGTCTCTGGATTGCTTCGCTGTTTATTTAACTCGACAGCAGGCTAGCTACAGTTTCACAATTTAGACCATTTATTTTTATGGTCAAAATGTTTGTACAGTAGCAAAACAGTTTAACCTATCCCTGCAATGGGAAAGTGCCTCATTCTCTGGCTGCTCCGGCTCTCTTTCATTCAGGCATCACGCAGCGTGGGTGCTTCAGTAACCTGCCAAACTCTTAAATCAGCTCAGTGTTTCCCCTGTTGTGCCAGTGTGCTGTACCCACATCGAGGAAACCCCGGGAAGCTCGTTTCAGTGCCGAGTTCCTGGTGTTTCAGGTAGCCCCGAGGGGAGAAAGATGTGTACTCTGTGATTTCTCTTGGATAAAAGAGCATGCAGGTATGAAGGTGGAATTCAAAAGCCTCCTGAAGCGAAGAAAAGACAAAGCTGTTAATGTGCTGGTGGAATTCTTTCTGTTATACCGAAGTGTATCAGTGAAAGCAAGGAGTTAGCTTGTAATGTGAACGTTGCACATGCATGGAGACCTGGGGCAATCAGTAACAGACCTTACCTCAATCTTCAGCAGCCTGCTTCACCCTAATGGTTCTGAAGGGCTCGGGTATTTTTCATGTGCACTGGCAACAATTTCTGAGGCTGGTGAGTAGTGTGCAATAAATCAAAAGGAAAAATAAGGTCTTCCTCTGCTTCCTTTGTGTACTCTCACTGAAGTGCTAGGAGAGCACGGGAAGAAGTACAGGAGGAAAGACAAAAGGAAGGTTATTTGTAGATGCCTTATTGGAAGGCATTTAATTTTCTCTCTTTAGCACAAGATTCCTTGTCCTCGGGAGGGGCTCAAACTCCTCTCGAGTGCTTTTTGGTAAGCAACCAGGAGTTTGGGGAACAGTGGATGTGTTGCACAGAGAAGGGCACATTTGTAGTGAGCCTTGCCTCTGCTAGCTTCACTGAAGCGAGCATGGGTCTTTCAGTAGGGTACCAGAGGACAAATCAGCTACATCAGCAGCAAATACTTACTAAGTCTGTCTACAGACACACTGCTCCACAGTCTCAGTGGCAGATAATGAGTCTTCACGAAGTTCACAAGAAGAAAGTAAGACCTTGATTCCAACAGCCTGGATACCTGATACCAGCTTGGCTGCAGGTAAACTTTCTCTTGTTTGAAATTCACTGTGTCTTCAGGCTGTGCATACATGTGAAAAGCAAGGGACTGTGGTTTAGTTTAGGTTTTTTTTTTTTTCCCCCAGCTAATACTGGATGATTTTTATCCTTAAGAGCTCCATAAGATTGGCATTATCCTGTAGTAGTGTCACAGCCTGCAGTCATTTAATGCCTCTTCTTGTGAGGCCAGGATTCCACGCCCAAGTGCATTTAGTAGGTCAGTACAGTAATTTTAAATGTCTTTCTTTCAGTCTTTTGCCATCTTCAATTATACCTTTCCACCCTACTATTTGTGTAATTTTCTTCTGTCTGAAGTCTCTTTACTGTTGTTCTCTATTGCACAGCATGACAAATTACCCATCAAACCATATCTTTTCAGCCCAGAAATGCGCAGTAACACAGAGTCATGGCATTATCACATGTTGTGCACTTTATTTCCTCACAGTTCATTCAAGTGTGTCACTTTATTTTCCTGCTTCCTTTTGTCATCATGAAGATTAACCGTTTTATTCTTCCTAAACTTTAGGAACAATTAGAAATGCATTATATTGTAAGCTCACCTATACAATTCTGTATAACTTAACATTTCCCCTCTGTGGTAAAACTGTGTCTATGATTTTGGGTCTTTGCAGAAGCCGGGGAGTTCATCCCCATCCCTGGCAGGGTTCAAGGACAGGTTGGGTGGGGCTTTGGGGAAACCTGATCTAGTGAGGGTGTCCCTGCCCATGGCAGGGGGGTTGGAACTAGGTGATCTTTGAAGGCCCTTCCAACCCAAACCACTATATGAGACTACGATTATTATCTGAGTAACTTTGGCTGTGGATAAGAGAATTGTTTGTAGCCTCTGGCCACCAACCAAATTAACTGTGAGACACCATTTACTTTGACAGTGTGCACTAGATCCTCTCGGGAGTTATGACACTCTCTGGGCCTAAGGTCTACTGTGCCCACAATCCCTCCTCTCCCTCCTTTCCTCCCCCACTCCTCTTTAATTCAAGATAAATACCAGTAATTGTAGAGCTTGTTGCAAGACATCTTCCAGGCATTGCAAGTGTATGTTGGAAAAGATCAATGGGAACAGCCTGGAGAGTCAACGGGGCTGTACCTGAAATGTATGTACAACCCATCTTTGGAGACCATGATTAAGATGGTACAGAGAAAGTTTGATGTTAAAACATCATGGTTTAGAACGTCAGTCTCTCATTAGCATTCCACAGGGGCTGTGGGGGGGTTCAGGTACTGGTGGCTCCTGCACTGTTGGTGCATGGTCTGAAGAGAACTGCAGGAGTAAATGCAAAGCTGTCCTCGTAACGTGTCTGAGATGTGAGACAGGAGCTGCTGGGGCAAACATGCCCGGTTCTTCTTTACAAGCTATTTTATGGATCAATAGGAAAAATGGTTGATTGAAAAGGAGAAGAAAAGGAAAAAAAAAAAAAAGTGCACTTCTATAAGGCAAACAAGAGGGATTGGGAGTTCAAGTAATCAGAAACAGCACTAAGCCTGAAATTTGGTTGCAGGAAACTTCATATCCTTCCAGACTGATCTTAACAAAAATGCTGACTGTTTGATGCTGTTAGATTTTAAAGATTTTTAAAAATGCTTACACCTAGGAGAGAATGAGAGCAGAACATAACAAGCGTTGTGGTGCCAAGGATGCCAAGAGCCATTTGCAGATTTCTGTTAGTGGTCCGGTAACTTGAAGAGTGGCAGATGCTCAGAGACTGGTTTTGAGACGTGCTGGAAGAGCTGAGTGCTGCCAATAACTGGTGTTAGGCACAGGTTAGGCACCAGTCCTGAGTTTAATTTAATCTCATCCTCTTTTGGGGTTGGACTAGGTGACCTCTAAAGGTCCCTTCCAACCTTACATATTCTATGGTTCTGTGATTCTACGATTAATAAGCTTTCTGTCCCACCCTCTGTGGCATTTTATCAAACACTTTGTAATATTTACCTATTCTCTCCCTATTCTGAGCCTTTCACTTTTTCTTTTAAAAGAAATCCCAGGTATCAATTAGCACCACACATAATTTAATTATGATTCCCTTTTTCAATCATGTCTTTACATATTCAATGGTAGTATTAGCGTGGAAAGAAAAACACACAAAGGATTTAGAAAAAGCCCAAATTTTAAAAGAAAGACAAAAATCTTCCTATTTCAGTTTTTGCCACTTGTTGTGAAAACTCTCAAGATTGGATTAAATGGGACTGGAAACTCTGGTGGTTGCAGTTCATTTATCTTCTAACATTTTCTAATCCGTTTGCTTTGGAGTGTCAGGTAGGATCTGGTAATAGAAAATCCAGCTCCGGTATGTTTCCCCATATATTCCCCCCCTTCACGGAAATTTGTTACTGCAGCTGATAAACAGAATTATACAAGCTTTGTCACACAAATCACATTATAAAAGGTTCCAAAAAAACTTGACAATGTTGACAGTTGTTTTCAGCAAATGGCTGCTTTACTGTAGCACTGTCAATGTTGATGTCCTCGTGCACATGTAAAAGAGCAATGTGATTAAGGCAAGCTTGTCCATGCTAGATATGAGCCAAGTTTTCAATCTCCTCATGGCACTGAAAGATTGCTCAGCTGTTGCAGATAAGGCAAGAATAGCTAGCAGATTTCTGCCATTAAAAAAAAAAAAAATCCTTCTCTTTGGGCATGCGCCTATAGGAATTTATAACATCTGCTACTGACCCTAAGTTCTAGATAAGAAAGCTCCTATTTGTAACTCGAATTGATATTACTTGGTTTGGGTGATGTACTTCCAAGGAGATTACCAAAGTCTCTTTGTAAGGCGAGATTTTTTTCTAGGCAGCAGTCTAAAGCTTGATAAACCCTCATGGAGTGGTGTGGTAGTGAATTATCACCATTCCACTAGTGCCACTTACCACTGCAATGTGTGTCCACCTTATGCTGAAGTAAACTGGGACAAGTAATCTATATTGTCATTTCTTCTGAGAATATTTCATATTTATATATGAAAATCAATGCGTGTGCCCTACCTAGAACATCAGTCATCTTTTCCATATTTTTTTCTCACTATCAAGTAGATGAAAGGAGTGGAAAACTCAGTTCTTTAGCCAAAACTTTGTCAAGGGAAACGGGCCTGAGTTAACACAGTCATATCTTCCATCCTATTGACCCCGAATTCTTTATGTAAGATGTCAAAGCCATGGGACTCAGCAGATTTGTTGTCATGTCTGGGTGTGGAAACAGTGGGAAGAAGCCAACTTCAACAACATAATCTTATAACAAACCCAGGAGGATTCTCTCATATGAATTGGTGTAGACTTTGTTAGTCTAAACAAACCCAGATTTCCACTTTGTATCTACTAAAAACTCTTTTTGAAAAGCCTGGGTTTCTGACCAGGGCCTGAGGGGGAGGAGGGTCTGTATTTCGGGTTGTCTCAGGGTGACTGGCTGTGCCTTTCCCCAGACATTGCATGTGATGCTCTGTGAGTCTTGGAGTGTCATCGATGGGCCTGCGCCTCTCTGAGATGATCTGGGAAAACCTGTGAACTGAAGCTATCTGTTGATGGCTTTTCTGATAAGCTTGTATGGTGACAGAGCATGGCACTCAAGGGCAGCATTCAATGGTCTTTAATTATGAAAACATCCTTTCAATTCTTGCAACCCAGCGACATGTTCCCTCTTCCCCAACCAGAGGAATGTCTTGGACAAGAAGTCTTCTTCACTAAACACGCCAAATTCAAGCCCAGGAAACAGTCCCCTGCCTGCACTGAAGGAGGCAGGAGCCAGATGGATGGAGAAGGAGGTTTATGATAAGGTATTCGAAGAGCATGACGTTATACATGCAACCACGGCGGGGGGTGAGGAGGTAATTTAAAGATGCACTCCTGACCTTAATTCTGGCATTTCCCTGTATTTTAAGACTTGTTGCTGTAATGTAAATATCTTTATAAAAAAGAATCTTATTATGGGAAATCATGGGCAGCCTTAGCTATGGGCAACACCACCTGTGCCTCCTATAATTACCAGGTTTAAAATAAAAGTTATAGTGAGTGGAACAAACAGGGCTTTGCTCTTAACAGAAACCAATATTAGTTTTGCATTTGGCGTCATTAGGGTAAAATTAGATGCTGTAATAAAAGCTGCGTTGCAGGAAGACATGGTCATTTTTATGTCAACTTTGTGAAATTCAAGGTGAAAACTCACTGCTTTCCTCCTGTGGTCTCAGATAAAAGATTCATGCCCCGATGATACTCGGGTCTCGGTAGCAGTTTGACTCGCGTTTCGCTCTCAGTCTCTCTGGTTGAAAACCTAAATCTCATAAACGAAGGGCTGTAATTATCAGCTAGTAAACCTTTCTGTCAGTGGTTATTCTTTAAAGGTCAATTAGAGCGAAGAACATTTCAATCTGGATGTTATCACGAAGGAAAATCTTTCAGGCAGAACTGATGCAACGGGAGCGTTTCCCCCCTGCACCCGTCTACCCTCTGCTTTTGTGTGCTCCTCCGCTACAGCTGCGAGCATTAGCAGGCTGACTCCACTTTGAAAACCTTAAGCCGCATTCTTCAGAACAGTTGCTTGGTGTTGGTCGGATTTCTCTGCAGCCCTTTTTTCCATTTGGAGCCACCGAGGCCTGACACATAGTTTCCAAGAACCTCAGCATGTCTTCTGTCTCCTGAATCGTCTCCTGAATCCCAAATATTTCTCAAGTGGCTAGCAAAAGAGTATCCAGATAATCTTCAGCCCGGCGATGCAAGCTTTGGGAAGAAAGCCAGATGGCTCTGGAAAAAAAAAAATATTTAAAAAAAAAAAGATTGTAAAGTAATTATTTCGTTCTATGTTAGCTCGGTGTCTTTAATGCAAGCATACTTTCATTGCCACAGTTAGAGCATTTAGGAGATCTGAAGAGACTACAAAATCCCGCTAATTTGAGCACTAATAACAGCTTTTGTTGGTCAGACTGTAAATGATATTGCGCGGTGATTCATTTGGAAAAGCAATAATGCAGCTTGGAAAAAATAAAAGATGAACAATAAACTAAAACAAAAGAGCTTGTTGCTTGTTCCTGACCTAGGTTTATTTTTTTCCCCTCCTTCTTTAAGCTCTCCTTACACTATACACTAAAAATAATTGCATTTGAGGTTCAAACTTTAAGTCCAAAATTGCTGCCTTTCAGATCCTTTATTATCCTTTCAGGCATCTAAAAAAAAATAGGTCAAAGCAACACTGCACAATTTGGGAAGTTAACAAAATGTTGTTTATGGAACAAAAATGCAAGTAGATGTAATTACAATAACCTTTAAGTGCGTCGTTTCCCTTCGGTTGTCAATTAAACGTTCTAAAGAATTTAACGCAAATTATTCGATTTTTTTCCCCCCGCCTTCATCCCTCAGCGAGACGAAGGAACCAAAAAACAACAACAGAGCTTCAGGTGACGTGACGTGAAGTCCACCTGGGTCACCGTCCCCTCCCCAGGGGGGACGAGTGAGCTTTGGCTGGCGCCCTCATTTTGTTCTGGCGGAAAACATCGTGCCTGGATACCACCGGGAAGATGAGGGACGAAGATTGACACAGAGCAACTGTGGATACAAACGCACTGCACAGTAAATAAGGCCCTGATCCCGTAAGTAGCCTCATCCAGGCACATATCCCTTACAGACCTCTGGCCTACCAGTTAACCTTTTTTTTTTTTTTTTCCTCTTTTTTTTTTTCTTTTTTCTTTTTTAGTCTTGAATCTCTGTATTATCACCAACTTCAACTTTCACAATACTCAAAGCCAAGCCATGGGCAGACACAACACTGGTAATGGAGAAACTGTGTGCAAAGTGACAAAGGAAATACTTGGTTTTGGGCCGTTCCTGAGAACAACAGAAGACTAAACACTCCAGAGTTTACACGCACAACTGATAACCGAGAGCACAGAATTTACCACCGGTTTTCTGATTTCTGTACACTGGCTGAACTATGTTCCCCAGATCTTTTCACAGGTTTTGGATGAACCCATACCCTGCAACAGAGGAAAGTCCCTAGAGGTGTCTGCATGAGACCTGCTCTCGATGTTCCACCTCCGCAGTTAATTTCCACAGGTACAGTGGAAAAGGAGCTGGACCACTGTTGGCATTTTAAGCCCAACAGGTGGGATTCTCCTCACCAGATAACATTCTGACTCTAAGCTTGTATTCTAACTTCATTCCACAGTTGGTGGCAAGAGACAGACACCTCGTCCAGTTTGTGTTCAGAACTGATGAACCCTACCAGTGCCCGCCAGTCCCATGACTGGACAGCAAGTCTTAGACATCTGGTTTCCTATCGTGACGTGTAGAACAAGCTACTAGGCAGGAACAAGGCGAGAAGGATACAAGCACCAGCCAGGATTATTTCACAGAATCCCAGACTGGTTTGGGGAGGAAGGGACCTCCAAAGCCCCTCTAGTTCCACATCCCTTCCATGGGCAGGGAACAGGGTGCCCAATGCCCCATCCAACTTGGCCTTGAACCCTGCCAGGGAGTGAGAAGCCTCTGGTCCTTCTCCCTCCTCAGCCTTCAGTAGCTGGGGAGCAATAGCTGCTGAAGTTTGGGGGTAATATGCTTCTCCTGAGTGTGCCTACTTGGACGTGTCATGCACCACGACCTCCCTTTACTATTTTCGAGTGCTGTAGGACTCACACAGTTAAGCCTACCATGCATTTCTACAGCCAGCACACTAGTCCAGCAGTGCTCCCCTTACTTTAAGGCTTAATTATTAAGTATGGAAAATGTGTGACACAATTTGAAGAACTTTTTAGGACTTTCTTCACACAGACTGCAGACACAATAAGTAATTTAAATTAGCCAACTAATTACATGCCCCTTCTTTCTACCCTGCATACAACCAAACCTGCACACATACACAACTATTGCAGGGTTAAAGACAACCTGAATTTCTACAGCAGGGCTGTCTTACCGGCTACAGATGTGTAGGGCAACCAGCCTCTGACCTCTTAGCAGATGCAGACTGTCCATCACATGTACTACATGATTTAATCAAGAAATGTTTATAAATCTATTTCCAGAAAATTCTTCTCTCTGCTCAGTGGCAGCCACCATAGGATAATGAAGCCAGAATAAGCACCTCCTGTGGAATGGACCATCCCCCCTCCCCCCCCCCCCCCCCATATATTTGAACAATATAGACTTAATAATGATTATTTTTTAAAAAATAAAATACTGGGAAAGGTGGAATTTTTCAGAAGCAGCAGCTGCTAATTGGATTTTTCCGATGTGGAAAATAGGAGGATCTGAGGATGTTCTGTTTCACGCTGAAGAAGACTTGTGCACACATTTAAGGAATATTTAAAACACTGATAAACTGGAGTTGGGTTGAGTGTGAAAAAAAATCAATGAATTACGTGACCAATAAATCAATGTCTCACAGGCATGTCATATATTGATTTACTGATGTATGGATTTTGAGAGCCCTGGACTCCTTTCCCAAAGCGATCAGGGAGAATGCAATAGGCTTATGGGATGAAGGTGCAGATTTTTTAGGCAGGGTATAAGAAGATGGTCTTTGCAGAACGATAGCATCAGTTTGTGTTTATGCACTGGTTGTGAAAATAACAAGCTGATTGCTAAAGAATTCCTTTGTATTTTTAAGAGGCAGTTGGATGTGTGGCTCATTTTCCCAAATTCTTCAGAAGCTTGAAAGTATCAAGCTTTAGGCAAAGTTTCAAGATTTTCTTTAGTTTGTGTCTTGAAATAACATGGTTGGGATCCATATCTGAAAATGATTTAGCATGGGAAGTGGGAGAATATATATGCTCATTACCTGAAGAACTGTGGCTGTGATCAAGCAAAAATATATGACTTGGAAACCAAATATTGAAAAATACAGGTTTTTAGAGAGAAAACACGAGAGTTTGTATGTGTGTGTGTGTGTGTGTGTGTGTGACGTATTTGTTTTATCTGTCTTTATTTAGACAGTTGAATAATTAATTAGCTCTCTGGTGCCTCAGAAATCTAATTGTACTTGAAATGGGAGCTTATTCACAAGAACATCTTCAGAAGCTTTCTTCCTCAAGTATCTTCATTTTCACATGCTGCTTTCCAGATTTATAAAGCGATTCCAGACCTATTACACAGCCCAGTAGGATGGATTGGGCTTCACTGGTGCCAGGTCCTCTAAATATCTTGACAGCACTCCGGAAAAGACGATAGCCCTTGGCTGCAATCAGAGAGAGCTGGGGCTGAAGCTGGCTGTGCTTTAATCTGCAACACATCCCTGAGAGATGGTTAAAAAAAATCCCACATCTGTGACTTGGACTGTGAGGGACAGTCTGTGTTTGTGAGACACGGGGTACTTCCAGCCCCACAGGGATGCTCAGATAGGGGACTTGGGGGTCAGACCTGTAGAGTGCAGGGTGCTGCTGAGTTATGCCCCGTGATGCCAGTGTTCCTTAGAGCAGAGGCAACTTCCAGCTCCGTACCAGGACTTCCAAGTCCATCCATTTAATGGGAGGGAATATGTGTGTAACGTGTGACTTTTTTGGGAAAAAAGGTGTGCATGTACCCCAGTTTTGCTGGCTGATGTGAAAGCAACAGAGGTGGCCCCTTTCCTCCTGCCCAACTGTCCCACTTTGGTACGGCAGATCCCTGAGCAGTGATGGCATGGATGCTGTAAGTCCCTGTATTGATGTGGGGCTGGTGGTGGCAGAAAGGCTGCTGTGTGCCTCACGAGCCCAGCCCACAACCCCATTGCCTCAGGCTGTTTTTCAGATGATCCATCCACTTATGCCCTGCTGTATCAGCTCTGTTAGGGAAAAAAAAAACCCAAACCAACACTTCAGGCCCAGGAATGTACTAATAATGATGGTGTAGAGGATAATTTCAATGACACCGTCTTGGCTCCGGTGCATGCTTTCAGGGAAATACATTCAAGCCAGAATTCAGAACATTTTAGGACCAGAGAGAAGTCATTTAGCTGGCTTTCAGCTGATGGAAGATTAAGAAAAATGCAGTACTGAGCCTCTTGACCTTTGCTGAATCTCTTGACTCATTGCTACATCTGATACTGGCCCCCAGTGCGGGCAGAAGAGCTGGCGGGGGTTAATATTGCAGAGCGTTTGCTTTGTCTTTCGGGGAAAGTTATTTGGTACTTTCCCCATCTGCGTAAATTGTCCTTCAGCAGCAAACAGCAAAGTGTCCTACAGATGCCTAAAGTAGCAGCAACAACGCAGAGTGTTTTTATGAGTTAATAGATAAGTGGGTAATAAGCAGTGGAAGGAAGACTAAACTTTAATCACCTGCCTGCGACCTCAGAAAGGGGTATTACATAAGTATTTTTAACTCCTTGTCCCTTTCCCACCAAGGAAGAACAGACTTTTTCCGAGGTTTCGAGCTCTATCAATCTTTTTACACGTTTCTCTTCATTTTGCAGCTGGGAATCAGAGTGGGCACTGGTGATGAGCTTTGTCCTGAATGCTGCCGTCATGTCCCATCACTGATACCTATATGCAGAACTTGATGTGGAGTGCTGGGTCCCAGTTTTGGTAGGGAAACGTAGCATTTTCTGCCTTCCAAGGCTTGCCCGACAAAGAATGGAAGCACCACTAATTGAAATGGAAATGATTTTTCATTTCGATTGTCTGAAAGTTTTGAAAATGACTTTTTTTCTTTGTTAAAAATGGCATACTACAAATTTGTCTTTGTTGGCAATTCAAGACCTTGTGCCCTCACTTAAGATTTCAAATCTTCAGGAGACTTTGACAAAACTATGGAGAATCAGACTTAACACTGCTGATGTGGGTAAGATAAAGAATTACATGTCATGCTGAACCTACTTTCCGCTCACTGATTTTTTTAGTACAGGTAAAAAAAAAAACAAACACACACAACAAAACCTTTCAAAGCATCTGAATTGATAATAAATCTGATTTTTTTTTTCTCCCCCTCTGGGTCTTCATTAAGAAGATGTAATGCACGCACTGTCCTGGTGCCTGATGTGAAAGTCACTAAAGCCAATGAAAGTACACCCATGTATTTCACTAGGCTGAATTTTGAAAGGATGCTGTGCAAAGAGCTTATTTTATGGCTCTGTAGCACAAATATCCTTTTGTTTTAATGGAAGCTCTGCTGGCCCAAAGTAAGGTGTTTTTATTAGTCTGTAGCCTATTTTGTTAATGAGAATGCAATTTAGCCCGTCTGTTAAATCTAAAAAGTGTATCTTAAACTGAGATAGGTAGCACAAAACAAGAAAAAAAGGGGTTTGTACCAACAGGAAAAGTAGCATTTTTTTTGTATGGCAGTGCTATTTTTTCCTTCTAAGATAATCAGCTGTTCGACAGAAAACTGGGGAGGCATCAACCCCTTGAATATAGTTTGTTAAAGCCTTTTTTTCTTTTATTTTCTTTCTTTTTTTTAAAATTTTCTAAAAGGATCAGGCAGAGTTTGGAAAGCTGAGAAGTAAACACTAATGGCCGGATTCCTCAAACACACGTGTCAGCAGAGGTAGTTCCAGTGGATGGGGAGCACTGCTTCCATTAATTACATTACTGAAGAAGATAGGCATGTTCAGGGCTGGCCCTTGGCATGTAGCTCGTTCTTGCAGTCCTAAGTATGAAAAAACAATTTAATGTGCCTTTTTGATTTCGGTATGGAAATGAGGTTGGACAGTCTTCATCTGGCACGAAAGGAGTGGCAAGATTCCTTGTTTCTCCTGATCTCTGCTCATGTAAGTATAGAAATTTGAAGTCAAGCCATGCACACTACTGCTGGTTGTCTTAAGGCCACCGTGTTTGCTCCTCTAAATGAAAACCTTTAAGAGATTAATTATAATTATAGACAGCAGCCTTGTTATTTAATTACATCCCAGTGTAGCCTCTGCAATTCAAAAAGTTTACAGGCAGTCTAAGAACTGAGAACTTAAATGTATTTTAAAATGTGTACACTGTGGTGCTGCTGAATAATTCTTTGCTACTCGTCAGTGCCAGCTCAGAATTTCACACCCTTGAACAGATTGACTGGTTTGGCTTGTGTAATAGGTACCCTGCTATCCTGGACTACTTGGTGGGTGGGTGGGTGGAGATGGGTGCTTTTGGAAATGCCAGTTGATAGCTAACCATAACAAGTCAGAGATATGTGTGAGTTGAGAAGGTAGAAACATCCATCTAAAGGAATATGGATCTACTGAGATACCTAGGAGGGACTACGGCACTAGAAAGGATGCTTTGCAGATCAGCCAAGATCTGGTTTTAACGCCATTCACAAGCTTTTGGTGATGCATGAGCTCAACTATGCCTGCAGAGTTGGCTTCTAATTATTTACTGTAAGTGAATTGCTATCCACGACAGTCTTTCATAGAATTGCCTGCCATCATTTTGCTTTCTAAACAGGAAAGGTAGGTACAAGGGAAGCCTGGAAAAGGGGAATTTTAGTTCAAAGACTCTATATAGCACCCCTCATCAAAATACATGTTCCCACAGCGCAAACTATGGAGAAAGACTGCTGGCTTTGACTCAGTTACACATACTATTACTCAAGGAATAAAATTTGGTGCATTTTGGTATTTCCATTTGGAGGGGAAACATAGCATCACAGAATCACAGAACCGTAGGGGTTAGAAGGGACCTCCAGAGATCATCAGGTCCAACCCCCCTGCCAAAGCAGCTCCCTAGGACAGGTCGCACAGGTCGGCTTCCAGACGGGTCTTGAATATCTCCAAAGAAGGAGACTCCACACCCCCCTGGGCAGCCTGTCCCAGGGCTCCCTCACCCTCACTAGGAAGGAGTTCTTCCACATATTGGTTCACAACTTTCCGTGCTCCAACTTGAGGCCATTGCCCCTTGTCCTGTCCCCACAGAACACAGATTGGTGTCTTGTGTTATTTAAGCACCAACTTAATTGAGGTTTGGGATTTTTTTTTAAATATACTTTCCAAAAAAGGCATCAAGCCAAAGTTCATTAATTTTTGATTGATGAATTACTTTGGAAACACTATTAGTGGTGCTCTCTGTTGTAAGCAGCATCTTTGCCTTGGAGTTCCTACAACATTTAACAGTTGAAAGAACTGGACACAAACTCTGCTGTTAGTTTAATGAGTGAACTTCCGTCAAAGTCACCTTAGGTCTGGCCAGAAATATCTGCAGTCCTCCCAGGTCTTGAGAAGACGGGCTGCTTTAGACCCTATAGGGCACTGCTGGCAGCACACAGTGCATTCCTGGGTTTTACAGGCCCTACACGATATTTCAGGCAGCTCTTGTTTCTGCGGCTATGACCTGTTGCTGAGAGTCAAGCCACTATGTAAACACGAAGGACTTCAAACTCACAGTGTTGCTGCTTTCCAGAGCAAGTGGTCATTTGTTCCAGTTTCCCATGACCACATTACTGCTTGGGTTTGCTGTTCAGAAAAACACATCAATTTGCAGCATTACGGCTAGATGGTGAAGAGGGGTTGGAAATACGGGCTGCATTAGTACGCATTATTAAATGTGCCAAGAGGATAATGTTACCTTATCCTCAGTTTCAGCACTTTAAAACACTCTCCTTATTAAAAGAAAAAAAAAAAGAAAGGAAAAGAAAAAAAGAAAATGCTCAAACATTCAAACTTGTGCAGCCAAAATCCAACTTGGGAAATACATTATTCAGCTATTAGTGACATGATCTGACTCCTAAACTCTATCCGTGATACCAGTTCCACTCAAAATCATTTATTTTTCATTGCATTCATAACACTGTCCAGAAAGAGAAAGGAAAAGCAGTGTCAGAGAGTGATTTACATCATGTTGGATTTTACTGCAGCTTGGCATTGTGAATGAATCTTTGGAATACTTGAAAAGTACGTAAGGAAAAAAGTTGGGTTCGAATTTGCTGAAGAAAATACTCTGACATGGTGATAAGTGAGGTAACCAAAAAAAAAATCGAGGCTTAAAAACATTCTGAGCAATTGCTGTTTCAGCTGTCCCAATCCACAAGCTGGTATTAAACCAGGCTGCTGGTGAAAAACACTCACAGCCTTTTTCTACCTGAGAATATTAACTCTCACTCGGTGGCTGTTACACAGAATTAACATGGACTTTTCCAGCCGTGTGCATTAATACAGCTCTTTTTTATTTTCTTTTTTTTCTTTGCTATCTTTTCCTTTGTTTTTCCTCTTTTTTCAGAATCAGGGATTTGCATTTAGCAATGCACAGCAATAAAATAGGGACTGATTTGATGTCTTTAATTCACATGTAAATACAAGGCGAGTGCTA
Organism: Gallinula chloropus; assembly: GCF_964237585.1. Lineage (NCBI taxonomy): Eukaryota > Metazoa > Chordata > Aves > Gruiformes > Rallidae > Gallinula > Gallinula chloropus. The sequence continues at coordinate 4,505,383 of NC_140089.1, read as the reverse complement.
TGAAATCAGTGAGGTTTCTTCAGATTCATATCACCGTTACTAAAAATAGAATCTGATGGCCTATTTTTAGATAACCCAGAGCTGCTACATGTCGGAACCTTGCAACTGCGTTACCTACCCGGGTGTCTTCATGAAAAAGCTCAAGCATTTTTTGGGAAAGACACGATTAATTTTAACGCAGTTTGGGAACCTCGACACGCAGGTACGCCACAGCCTTCAGGAGTCTGTCTGCTGCCGTATCTAATTGCTGATGGATGAAGGTCCTTTCTCTCTGCAGAACCTTTAAGACAAGCCCTGTTTATGCCAAAGAAATTATTTTCTCAGACAACACTCCGAGAGTACCTAAATATTTAATACAGCTGATTTTTTAACTGACGGGAAGCGTGTTGACTTTGTTGATTCTCCACTATCCCAGCTGCCTCAAAAGACAGCAAAATCTTTCCTCACCTAGAACTATGAAAACCAGGCATTTTAGCAACACAGCTGATGGAAATATTTTTTTTCCCCTTTCGATAGTCTGCCTCATATGGCAAGAAGAAAGAAGCAAGTGATGCTAGGGGAAGGGAACGCCCCTATTCATGGGGGATCCCACCGGTGTGAGTCCATCCGAGTGTACCCAGACAGAGCCAGTGGTCAGGTCAGCCAGGCTTCCTGGGCCTAGCAATTAAGTATAAAAAGCCTGCCTTTATCCAAACAGACTGCCTGTATTTTGGAAATTTCCACCGCACTTCCTTCTGAAGTCCTACCTTTCTTAAAGTGCACGGCAGCACGATCAGCAGTAGTTATGCTGGGATGGCAGCGGCCGTAAAGTCATCCATGCTGAAGAACTAGGGCAATCTATTAAGTCAACATGAGTGATCCATGTCACTATCAATTTGTTTGCTCTTTTTAACCATGGCTTGGGGTTTTTTTTCTACATTTTTCTTTCTTTCTTTTTTTTTTTTTTTTAATACTTCAAATTTTCCATTGTCTGTCAGAGATCAGCTGTTGCCAGTGAAAGTTTGGCATGGATGATAGTGGCCGTGGGTGGCAGAACTAGCATTTGGTATCATGCCGGTGTTACTTGTAATCTGAGAGGACTTGAGCTTTTAAGACGCGCGCGTGTCTTTCGTTGGGGCTTTGGTCTGACATTCCAGGAATAGTGGGGAAGCTCTAGTGCTTGTCCTGGAAATGGGGTGGGCAGTGGGGGAAAGAAGTTAAAAAGGGAAGAGGGGGAAGAAGAAAGAAGAAGAAAGAACAGGAGACTGAAACCCGGTGAAATGTCATTAAACCAGCACCACCACAATGCCCAGTCTTTTTCAGAAATCACAGAATCATAGAATGACTAAGTTGGAAAAGACTTTTCAGATCATCTAGTCCAAATCATGAACCAGATCCTCAAAAGTGAGGTTGGGTTCAGAATAAAAAAGACCCAACAATGACCAAAAAAAAGAGAGAGAAAAAGAGAGAGTCAAAGCCAGGAATGCCAGCATTTTGTTCATCGTTTTTTCATTTGTCTCCTGCTTTTTCACTCGTTAGGACGCGTGATTTTTTTGATAGTATAAGGGACTGAGACTTAAAAACACTGGACCTAATAGCCTGAGAAAAAGAGTGAGGATTTTATGGAAACCACCAAATATCCTGAGACTGGTGATGAAATTGCCAGTGCTGGCAATACTGATTAGGATAGGCTTATTATTATATTAACTCGGTTAAAATAATCCAATAAATGAAGTATTTTGTTTTCTTTGATTAACGCTGAATGTGATCGGAAGGAAAATTTTTTGTTCTTGATGTGATTCTCAGCCAAAGCTGTGATTAACAAGTTCTTGTATCATTCAAGCATCGAAAAGAGGGAAATCTCAAGCGTTAAAATTTTGTCTTACCTTCCAGACACCAAATGAATTAAGCAAAAGAATTGTTTTACCAACAACAGAAACAAATTAAACTACTTGGGGCATGTCTGTGTGGCAACTCTAAGGCAGTGTCTATTAAAAAATGTAATTTTGAAATGTTTTATGCAGGTATTTGTCTTTACATCTTAAAGGAATTCCGTTAAAGCCACCTAAAATTTAATAGGCTGGGGAATGTCTTCAAAACCTGAGAGGTTCAAGACTTCAAGGCTGGCCGTTAAGCACCCGTGGCAAGGGAAGCTTCATAACACACATGCCAAGTCTGGGCTACAAGGAGCTTTGGAATGCAGAAGCTTATAACATGGGATTTTAAAGCAGTATTTTCAGACATATATTTTTGTACTCCCTATGTCTCCAAAAGGGAAGTAACCTGGGAGGAAACAGCATAGAGGTAAGTCAAATGTACACCTTCAGGAAATTTATGTAAACAAAATATCCCAACTTTACACTCCCCAGGTAGTAGGTTTCCCTCCTGAAGTAGGATACCATCTCCACAATGCACATCCAGCAAACAATGTGGGAAAAATCAAAATTAAAATAATTCCTGTGTTATTTAACGTGATAATGAGCCCTGTAAGAGTGTGTTGTACTTGTGTGTGTTTCAGTAACCCAGGAAAATTAATCAATAGGCATGCAAAGACAAGTTGTCCCCTCTTGCAGTGAGCATGGGGAGGTGAGATGGGGATTTTTTCTTTCAGTCCAACCTTTTGAGGTATGGTGTGTCTGTAGCCACACCACTGAGCAGAAAAAGCCAGGAAAAAAGCCAGAAAAAAGCAGAAAAAAGCCAATTCTTCTCAGACTGCACCTGCCTGATAATTCTGAGACAACTCGGATAGCTTTAGTGCAAAAGCAGTCAAAAGAGACTTCGGGGTCTTGGGACAGTTTCTGAGGGAATCTGGAGCACAGGTTATTTTCTCCTCACTCCTCCCATTGCAGGCAGTACGCTGGGAGGAACAGATGGACATGGTCCATTAACATATGTCCCCGTGGCTGGTGTCACTGCCACAAATTTGGTTTTTTCTGACTTTGCATGGCCTACACAGCACCCGGTTTGCTGAAGTCCGATGGGATCCACCTTTCTCAAAGGGATAAAAAGGGTCTTTGCCCAGGAACTAGTGTGACTCATTGGCAGAGCTCTAAACTGGGCACTAAGGGGGGGAATAATGTCAGGCTCGTCTGTGACAAGTTGTGGGATGATGCGCCGAGGTTGAAGGGATGGGGCGCCAGTGAGGGCCGTCAGCCTGTTGCTCAGGGACGTGCTGGACACACCAGTGGAGATGAGCCAGGGGCTCCTGAGGTAATAAGAACCAACAGGGAAACATTGGTAAAGGACATCAAAGGCATTCCAACCACTCCAGCCATCAAGTCAGCCTCACTGGGGGCCCAGCTGAAATGCCTCTGTGCAAACACACCATAGCAGGGGAACAAACAAGAGGAGTTAGAGACATGGGCACGTCTGCAGGTCATGATCTTATTGGCATCACAGAGATGTGGTGGGATGTCTCCTGTGAGTGTTGTGATGGAAGGGTACAGGTTCTGTAGGAAGAACATTCAGGGGAGATGAGGAGGTGTCACCCTCGATGTCAGTGAGCAGCTGGAGTGCATGGAGCTCCATCTGGGGATGGATGAGGAGTTGGCTGAGACTTTGGGGCAGGATTAAAGGGAGCACGGGGACAGGGGACCCTATAGTGGGGGTCTGCTACAGGCCACCTAACCAAGGAGGCTGAACGGATGAGGCTCTTTAGAGATAAGAGCATCCTCAAGTTCACAAGGCCTAGTCCCCATGGGAGACTTCTACCACCCTGATACTTGTTGGAGGGACAACACAGCAGGGCAAAAGCAATCAGTGAAGCTCCTGGAATGAACTGATGATAAATTCCTACTCCAAGTGATAGAGGAGCCAGCAAGGAGAGGTGCCATGCTGGACCTTGTTCTAACCAACAAGGAGGGTTTGGTAGAGGATGTGAAGCCCAAGTGCAGCCTTGGCTGCAGTCACCATGAAATGGAGTTCAAGATCCTCAGGGCAGTGAGGAGGGTGCAGCAAGCTCACTGCCCTGGACTTCAGGAGAGCAGACTTTGGCCTCTTCAGGGCCCTGCTTGGTAGACTGCATAGGTGGCAGAGGACAAATCCCTGGCGGGAAGAGGGACCCAAGACAACTGGCTAGTATTCAAGGATGACCTCCTCTGAGCCCAAGAGCAATGCATTTTAACAAAGAAAAAGTCAGGCAAAACCACCTGAACACTAGCATGGATGAACAAGGAGCTCCTGGGCAAACTGAAATCCAGAAAGGAAGCCTGCTGAGGGTGGCAGAAAGGACAGGTAAGCTGTGAGGAATGTAGAGAAGCTGTCTGAGCAGTCAGGGATCATGTTAGGAAACTTAATGCTGTGACCAAATTAAAACTGGCCAGGGACATTGAGGACAACAAGAAAAACTTCTATAAGTACATTGGTGATAGGAAGACAAGGGAAAACATGGGCCCCCTCCAGAATGAAACAGGAGACCTGACAATCCAGGATATGGAGAAGGCTGAAGTTTTTGCCTCAGTCTTCAACAAGGGCTCCAGTAACACTGCCCAGGTCACAGAAGACAAACGCAGGGATTAGGAGAGTGGAGATACCACACTCTGGAGGAGATCAAGGTCAAGACTCTCGAAGGAACCTGAAGGTGCACAAGTCCATGGGACCTGACGAGATGCAACCATGTGTCCTGAGGGAACTGGCAGATAAAGAAGCTCAGCCACTCTCCATCACATTTGAGAGGTCCTGGCAGTCTGGTGAAGTTCCCACTGTCTTGAAAAGGGGAAAACACAACCCCTGTTTTTACGAAGGGAAAAAAAGAAGACCTGAGGAACTGCACGCCGGTCAGTCTCACCTCTGTGAGACACTCCGTACCCTGTTGTAGTAGGGAGGACCAACATATTGGTTTTAATGCTGTCTTAATGCAGCTTTCAAGAAGTCTGAAAAGGTGGCAAGTTGGTTACTTTTAGCTAACCTCCCCCTCCACGTGGCAGTCATCCTCCTGGCAGCTCACGGGAGCTGCGCTCAGCAGTTGTGGCAGCTCTGGACCAGGGACCAAAACTCTTCACAGGGCCAAAAGCTTCTGATGTCTCCTGGAGACACGAGGCATGGATTGCATCCCTCTGCCTCAGTCCTGGCACTGCTGCGGGGGCAGGAACGGGGCTGGCTGGTTCAGACCCAGATCCCTGGAACTGAAATAACCTTGTTGGCCTGCCAGAGCGGCTAAAAGCAGCGAGCACCAAATATATCAAAGGATGTGTTAGACAATTCAGACTTCCAGCCGTTACCCGACTCAATTGTAATAATTTTACGGTGTGTCATTCGCACAGCATTGCCCTAAAGAAATGTAGCAGTTCTCGCTTTATTTTTTTTTACAGTCAGGTCTCCTAAAAGCCCTGCTACTTTTCTAGGCCCGAATCACAACTGCAGCTCGCTACTGTGAAAAACAACACCTTCTTTTCCTCTTTTCCAGTGGTTTGGGATATGACAAAAAAACCCAACACGCAAACCGAAAACAAAAACCCAACAGAAAGGAAAAAAAAAAAAGGAAGAAAAAAAGCCAACATGCTGCTACTAACTGTGACCTACAACTTGGAGCTGGTGCCAGAAGCTGGAACCATGGTTTCTTTAAGTTATGAAATGCTTCGCATAGTCTAATACCGCAGAAGTGACCCTACTGGGTCTTTTCTGAACAAGTTTATAATGAAAAAAAAAAAAAAGGGGGAAAAAAAAGAAAAAAAAGAAAAAAAGGAAAAAGGGGGTTGGTGCGGGTTGGGAAGAAAGGAAGAAAACCAATGCTTTAAAACACCAAATTACTAAATAACAGAAATGGTATTTTATGACTTAGATGTTTAAGAAAGGTTCATGAAAGATATGAATATTAAGCCAAACATTTGTTTGGCTTTGCTGCAGCCGGCTTCAGGAATGTAAACTTTTTTTTTCAATGACTTCAGCTCCTAATTTAAAAGCTAGGATTTTTAGCAGTGAGCAAGAGACTATATTTGGCCAAAAAATTCTGCTGGCTTTACTTAGTTACCCGGCACATTCAAAACAATACTCCTTTATCAAAAAACAATAGTCTGTTTTATTCACAGCACATGTAGAAGTTGGACCATCCACCGAATTCCACTTTCTTCTCTTGCAATATGTCTGTTGCTGGTTAATGAGCTGCGACAGTGCCTGTGCTTCATTTTCAGCAAATTAAATTTATGCCTCGCAGGAATTGTGGTCTGGTCGTGGCACTGCTCCTAGGTATGGGTGGGGTTTGTTTCTTCAACCAGCTCTTGGTTAGCCACATGGGTACGTGCTGTCGCACCACACAACGAAATCTTCTCTATAATAACTGGTTTAAGTAGCCATCCACCCCACAAAAGTGGATCCCATTTAATTTACTTTGTGTTTACAGCGCTCCCTTTCAAACTGTATTGTAGGCACGGATGGGTATTTATACAACTTTTATTTTAAACTATTTATTTAGAGTTGGGACTTCAGTAACAGTGGCTGTCAGATTTATAGCGCGTGTTTAAAACTAAAGTCCTCAAAATGTAGTATTTCAAAGAGAAGGAAGCAGACAATGAACTTGTACGCTTGGGAGTCTATTCTGCCTCTGGATGTGATGGGAGCTGCGCACGCTGCTGACGAAGGAGTCAGCCCCGTGAAGCACAGCGCATGCTGTGTTTATGTGACAGCGCTTGATCGAACCCATCCAGGTCACGTGTGTTCTTCAGACTTCGTGTAAAACCAACAGGCTCCTACAGGAAAGGGAGATTTTAAGTCTTGGATCATCGTGCTTCCATGGCAGAGGCGGGTCTGATGGGATGCACTGTAGAGCATGGGTAGGCTCTGGTTTGGCGTTGACCTTGGAGAGCAATGAAGTGAAAACAATGGCATATGTTTAAAAAAAAAGAAAAAGAAAAAGATGAAAACTGCTTTTGCTCAGCCACTGAATACAGGGTTAATCCAAACATGGTTTTCAAAATGTTTCCTTTCTTCAAAACCAGTGGGACAAAACCATCTTCCACATTGCGCTAAGAATGTTCAGGATTGTTTAGGGCAGAGGGGAGCATTATATAAAAAACAAAAAACAAAAAAACAACCCTACAAACCATAAAAATTAATATTACGAGCTAAGCATTTGCTCTCAGTGTCACAGCGAATGCCAATGTGTATGGGCACACACAATACGTCTACAGGAGAAAAAGTTGCATTAAATTGAGGTAGAACTAGGCCTAAAGTGTTTGGTTCACCCTTTTTATAAATCTGTGAAATTTCTCTTATATTCCCCCTTCAAAAGCACTGTCTCAAAGCTTTAGTTTAGAAAGCCAGTGGTGTATACATCTCAGCACTCCCTGTAATAATTAAACAATATAGAAAAACAGTGAAGCAAAAAATCCTCCTTAAGGAGTTGTTTTTTCATATTTCTTGGAAGTTCCAACAACAACCACCACAAAATCACTCGGCAAACTCACACCCCTCACCTTCTTCTGAGATTCCAAAATTAAAATTTCAGGTTTTGCACCATCCCTATGAAATAACAGGGAAACAGGTGAAATGACATAGTCACTCTTTATTTAGGAATTCAGCGAGGAAATGAGCAGTAGATTTCATCACTCTTGAATCTCCATCCTGAGCTGCAACTTCTAGGCTTCCTGTCTTCAAAACGCTTACACTCCTAATGATATTTACTACCAGCAGTTCTGCATAAATTGGATTAATTGTAGTGTGAGAAGAAGTTCAAAAACTTGAGGAAAAGTTAGAAGGAGCTGTATCAACACTTTGCCTCTTTTCTGTGGTACGAAACATGGAGAATTTTCAAAATAAAATAATAAAATATGATTGATAGAAAATAAATGCATACGTGCTAACATATATAGGCTTGTGTGTATATATATAAATATACATATATAAAAGAGTTAGCCTTGAAACCTCACAATAATCCTCACTGTATAACTTTACTACATTTGCCACATTCAAATACATGTCCTCGATGCCTTCTCTTTACATAAAGCAATAGAGACTGGACACAAAAAGCATAGCTAGTCAAAGCTGTCCTTTCAAAGGGCCCAATATTTTCAGCTAGCGAGCAGAAGAGGGGAGTGAGCTTGGAAAATGCAGTATGATCGTTATAGCACAGGCTATAGAGTGGGGTGGTCACACAGACGGCGTCAGTGTTCCTGAGCCGTGCAAAACAGCCTGTAACACAAGAATACTGTTTTATCCAGAGGGCTGGAGCAGGGGCCCCAGCAATCTGCCCAGCTCTGCGGCAGGCGGCGTGCACGTGTGCGACGTAGTCGTGACTCGCTGCCCTTGCACGCCCCGACAACTGCACCCCTTTCTGGGGAGGGTAGATGGATTTTACTCATGCAGAATGTAATGGCATAATTACAGATGGCGGTGCAGTGCTGTTGCTGAAACATTAGTGAAGGGGCAACATCATAAAGTAATTCATAAATTGAGGCAAGATTATAATACTAGTGGTGCTACTATTAATAAGTTGATAAAGGATACATATACATATAAAATATGTATAAATGATCAATAAAATAAATGCAAATAAAATATTTTGTATATTTATCAGTAACTTTGTATATTATAAATAATTATAATTGATAAGTAATACATACACACACACACACATATATATATGTCTTTTCATTATTTGTTTTCTAGGTCTCTGCAGAGAATGAAAGTGGTGTTATACTAACCACAAAATCTGATGCCTTTCAGGAGTTAGTGGCAGGATGCTCCCATCTCATGGTGCTTGCTTCACTTGGATGTTACGAAGTCACGCAGTTAATTAGTTTTTGTTTAGTTTAATTTCTGTTTAGTTTAATTTTTGTTTCCACATGACTTTGAGAATACAAAACCTTTGCAGAAGAACAAAACTTTATTGCAACTAGTTTGCCATCAGTTAGGATGAGCCCTCCTCCCCTCTCTGTGAAACCACTGGAGGCAAAAAATATCGCTGGACACGTTGCAAAGATGCCAAGGTGACACAAAGGTGAAAAGAGTGCAATTGGGATGGTAGAAATGCTTCCCCCCCCCCATATTATCTTTGCCTAATTATTAAAAGTAGATGAACTCCTATTTGTTCCCTTGTGCTGCCTCAAGGACGTGCCCGTGGACACCTCATGAGCCATTTATTAACCATCAGCAGGGTGGAGTCTGGTCACCAGCGCGGTGAGAGGAGTTTTGAGCAGTCACAGACACGTGCAGGTGGTCAGCCCTGGAAAATAATCTCATTGTCAAGCATTTTACTTCGTTTATAGATAGTACAGGAAAGCCATTACAGCAGTGAATCCCTCAGCCCTCCCAGCCACGTAGCAAGATGCGGGCAGCAGCAGGGCTGTGATGGGGAGGGGACCGCCGTGCAGGAAATTAACTGTGTGCTGGCAGGCGATTCGTTACAAGTAGGGCTGGTTCCCCCCCCCTACCCCTTCCCCAGCTCCTTTTATGTATATATATTTATATATATTTTTAATAGGAAGGATTCAAATGAAGGTGTTAGTGTAAACTGATTTGTAACAGCAGCACGGAGCTTTCTGCAAATGCGTCTGGGCGCTTTGGTGTTACCTTCAGCTATTTCACGCTCACTCTTCTCCAGGTGGTGCAAACCCTGTGCGTGAAGTACAGTTGTGCTCTTAATAATCCCATATTCCTCATAACAACTTCAGCGGTGACTGTGGAGGGCTTTAAGCTGGGCTGTCCTACAGAAATGGGCCAGTCTTGGCTCACGGTCAAAAGAAACAGTAAGCTGAATTTGCCATGGGTTTTTTTTTTTGGGTTTTTTTTGGTTTTTTTTTTTTTTGCTTGCATTGCCCTGTGTGATATAGTACACAATTTAGGACGCTGGCATCTAAAAATAGACCTGGGCTTTTTCCAAGAGAGTCAGAAAGTAGTACCCCTGTTAAAATGCCTTTCTAGAGTATAAAGCAAAGGTAAACATTCAAGTAGAGCTCTTTGTACATAAATATTTTCTAGTGGAGTCTAAGGGATTTGGTTCTCAGAATGATAAAAAAGCCCACCAAAAAAAAAAAAAATGAACCAAAACAAAAAGCCCGAAGAAAGGAACAGCATCATTATTTTTTTGCTTCTGATTTTAGTTTTGGAGAATTTTATCAGCAAGCTTCTTTACTAAATTCAAAGTTTATTTAAAAGCTTTTTAAAAAAAACCCACCCCAGAAACCACCCCAAGTTTTAAAAGATACCACGCTGCAATAAAAAAATAAACAATTTCCATGTAGACGTTCAATTGTTAAATTATTTTATGTCAAAAGCTAGGAAATGAAATACTTCTAAATATAGTGCATTGGAATTTTCTTATCAGTTAATTTTTTAGAAGCTCTACACTTAAGAGCACCATAGTAACAGCTCTGCAAGCTGATTCTTCATTACAGTTATCCACCGAGAGCTTCACTGAAGACATTTCCTCTGGGATCAGAGAGACTAAAAATCAATTCTGATAATATTAGAACAAATTTAAAGAGCAAAAAGCCCTAGAAAGTACGCGATGAATAAACAGGGAGATCTTTATTCCCTGCGTAATCTTTTTTGCCTCTTTTCTTCCTTGTTGCGCTGTAAACAAATACTTTCGGCTTGGAAACGTTAACACTTTTTCATTCCTTCAAAAGGCTTTGCAAAACCGAAATAATACACCCTGAATTATGCAAGTATGCAAGGTACACAAGCGTTTCAAGTTGCCGAGCTGCTAGGCCACGAGAAGGTCAAAGTAATGAAGATATTGATGACGTTTTTGCCAGTCATTTATGGTTTGAACATGTCTGTCTGGTGTACATTTTCATTGTAGCCTCCAAACTGTGTTTAGGGGTGAAGCGGAGAATCATTTACCTTACCCCCAAAAGCCTGGGAGTTATGTGGATGAAGCAGCACTCCACGCAGACGTCCAGACACAGCTCCAGCCCCACTGAGGAGGGATGCCATTCTGCACGGCACCACCCCGCAGCTTCCTGCTCCGACACCCACAAAGTCTACCCAAGCATTTTAGTTTGTTAAACAAGGCTTAGGTTGTCCTAATTATTCGCTACCAAACAATTAAGAAAGGTATTGTGTGCTGCAGACCATCTCGGTGTTCCTGGAGGGGGGCCAGCAGAGGTGTCAGGCTCTGTGCTACCTTGTCATCGGCGACAGCTCTCCTTGCACAGTTTCAGAAGCAGGAGCTGTGCTAGGCAAAATTATCTGAATTCTCACATGCACCTTTCCTTTGGGGGACAGCTCACACTGAACAGCATTTCTGGTACCTGGTGCTGCTAAACCCCAGTGTGGTTGTGCCCAAAAAAACCCCCCAAATTAAGTATTTTATGAAAATAAAACGTTGATGTACTGTCTGTAATGACTTTAAGATGCCATCTTCCATCCTGCTGCGTACCTTCAGTCCGGAATGACAGCCAGAAAAGGTCTGACATTCTCAAAGTTGTCTGGGACATGCTTAGTAAGGCGTCTCAACTGATGTGCACAACCCACCAGTGGTGGTGTCAGCACTTCTGATGGCAGACCTGCAGAAACAGGGAAAGGGGTGGTTGTCATCTCTCTTTCTCCAAATTTTTCTTTGCTTAGCTTTTTAACACTGTTTTAGCTGAAGTGAAAATGAGATATGGTCTTCTAGATGAACTCTTATTCAGTGAAGAGCTTGAAGAAGCTGTGAGTGGAGCTGGGATAAGCTCTGTGGAGATGGGGCATCACTGGCTTGACATCTTATACGGAGACTTCCCAGTTCTGGGCAGCCAGCTTGCTGAAATCCTAGTGCATTTGTTTCTGGAGGTACAATTGGCTTCAGGGGGAGAACAACAGAGTCCTTTGTATCCCTATGTGTGAAGTCCACGTGCCCACTTTGGCCCTGGGCCACTGCTCGGCGGGATGGCTGCGAGGTCTGGCTCTGAGGCACCACCGACCAGCAACCCACCTCACGTGTGTGCAAAAACTGGTTGCAAGTGAAGTTTGCAAGCCCAAGTATCACCTGCCAAAGCAGATATTATCTTTCCTGAAGCTTACCTAAGTCTGGCATAAGGAAATAGGATTTCCTGTGTATGGCGTGGATTAAAGAACAGGTATCAGCACGTCCCAGGAAAGCAAAGAGCCGTTAAAATAACTGTGGTGGTTTAAAGTGGGCATACTTTTTATATGGGGAGCTTTTACAAGGGCATGCAGTGATAGGAAAAGGGGTAATGGCTTTAAGATGAAGGAGGGGAGATTTAGTTTAGGTATTAGGCAGAAATCCTTCCAAGGGAGTGGGGGGAGGCCCTGGCAATAGGGTGCCCAGAGAAGCTGGGGCTGTCCCTGGATCCCTGTCAGGGTTTGGACCAGGTTGAATGGACTTTGGGCACCCTGGGATGGTGGGGGTTGTCCCTGCCCATGGTGGGATGGTGGGACTAGATGGGCTTTGAGATTCCTTCCAGCCCAAATCAGTCTGGGATTCTCCGATTTGACATTTAGGATCTGGGAAACGACCTTAAAGGGAAGTTACACATCCCACGCACAATTTTATTTTAACTTTATTTTATGTTAGTTGCATCAGTGAAGATTTGAATTTCAAACCTTGTTGCAATTTACTCTCCATATAACCTCCTATAAAGAAAGAGCTGTTAGTATTTAACATGTCTGTATTGCACTTGAAGATACATGCTACTCCTCACTGCCAGAAGGACATTGAGGTCCCCGAGTGACTCCAGAGAAGGGCAACCAGGCTGGGGAAGGGGCTGGAGGGCAAATCCTATGAGGAATGGCTGAGGAGGCTGGGGAGGTTCAGCCGGGAGAAGAGGAGGCTGAGGGGAGACCTTATCACTTCCCACCACCTGACAGGAGGGTGCAGAGAGGTGGGCGATGGTCTCTTCAGCCAGGTGACAGGCGATGGGAAAAGGGGCAATGGGCTCAAGCTGCCCCAGGGCAGGGTCAGCTCAGCTGGGAGGGAAATGTTCTTCCCTGGCAGAGTTGTCAGGGCCTGGCACAGGCTGTCCAGGGAGGGGGCTGAGTACCCACCCCTGGGTGTGTTTAACAGATGAGGTGCTCAGGGATCTGGTTTAGCACAGGACAGGAACAGTTGGACTCAATGATCTTAAAGGGCTTTTCCAACCTTGTGATTCTGTGAGATACTGTTGTAATTAAGCAGAAATCCTGATGCATAACAAGTTACACCAGCAGTATTCAAGACTAGAATGGCTGCTAAATGACACGACAGTGATACTTTCCAACTATTAAATATTATTTTGGATGACATAATTTTACAGTCATTCTCATCTGGAGATCTCAAAACACTCAAGTTGTTTTAATAAGGAACAAATGAAGGCTTGGGACTTACCTTGATATAGAGCAGTAAGCACTTCAAAATAAAACCCCCCAAAAAACAACATTAAAATGAGGATGAAGAAATAATTGATACATGTGGTGCTGCCCAAAGACACTGTTCTTTGCTCTTAATTCCATATTTAGCCATTCACACAAATAAAGGTGTTGTAATGCCTCATGTGAGCTCAGAGAGATGGTTAAGTAATGTTATTTTGAAACCCATCCTCAGAACATACAACTAAGTACCCTGTGCAATTTTCCAGAATTGTACACAGGGAATTAGTAATTTCTGGGCAGCAAAAGCTTACCAGGGGCAGGACAATGTCAGCACTTTCACCACAAAATCATCATTGTTCAGCAGACAGAGAAAATGTTTGAATCATTTGGGTCTGAGGGAGTGGCAGCCATACAAGATGGAAAAGAAGGAAATTTTCCAGCCATTCCTTGGTTAGAAACATGAATAACATTGGTGCCAAGGAAAAGGGAAATTTGCCACTTTGACAACTCATTCCACACTTTTAAAAGCCTTGAAAAGAAAAGCCAGCGTTGGCTAGCATCATGCTCCAAGCCTATAAAACAGAAAACTGAGTGCAGCTCCGTCTGTCATTACATGAACATGAGACAATAGCAGGTTATGACCCATCACAAAAAAGCTTCTGGAGCAGTGACCCTGTGCAGAAGTACAGGCAGGGCAGGATCAGGGTAGCTTGGCATGTTTCAGCTGGGGCTGAAGCATCTCTAGCCTGTCTTATCATCCACACTTATATGATTCTTCTGCAGCTGGACGCTGCTGGCTGGAGCTGTTCGATGCTGGGCAGGGGTTTTTGGGGGGCTCTATGCACCATGATGAATCGGTTACATTCTTATCCACAGGCAGGTGTGTTCAGGTGAGATGTCCACTTTGAAGCCTTGTGTGAGCTAGATCTCATGTTCCTGAGTGGTGGAGAATGTGCTATTTGCTTCCTCTTGAAGATCGCTGTGGGCTTGGCATAAGGCATATTGCTGGTTACGTGGAAGGGCACAACACAACCAACATGTATGCTGGTGTGAGGTCAGTTATGTCCAGTTGGAAGAAGCAGCTCTGTGTAACTGAGCAGCACATGCCTGCTCACAGGATGATAAATGTCTAGAGGATAAAATCTACCAAATCCCACCTAAATGAAGGAGCTGAGCTGTATCAGTACTAAACATTGCATGGAAAAATAACTCTTTTTGAAACACACATATCCAGATGACAAACATGGAGCCTGGTGTGGGCTGAAAATGAGGCTTCAGACACCATATTTCTCTTTTTTTAAACTTGGGTTCCCCCATGAACTGCGTGATACGGTGTCACAATGATTAGCTTACCGTCCCCATTTAGCTCTCCAATGAGGTGTGAATACTTTAGCACTGATGCACAGTCCGTTTTCACTGGTGTTTCATCTGCATTTCATCACGCTGGGAGAAATGAGTCTTTGGGCATTTCAGAGGACTGCTGTGAAGAGGGTAGGCATGTTTCCTCGTCCTTTTGTCATGAGGTGTTGATGGGGTTCCTCTTCCATGCAGTGCCAACGGAATTTATGGGGAATCTTGGAGTTAATTTTGAAGACACATGCTGTAGAATGGGTGCACAGAAGGAGTCAACTCATTTCAGGAAGGAAAACAACTCTTACATTTTTCCTTTTTGCACATTTAAAAGAGAAGGGGCCGGGTTTGTCTCTCAATGCTTCTTTTGAATTGCTCACAAGGTGACTGATCCCAGTACAGTGAGCCCCAGGGAGGAATACCAGGGGGAACTGTCATTAGCAGATATCATCATCTTGACAGGAAAAACACAACCCACGGGCCTTCCTGTGTTTAAGAACCACTCCTGTCCCTGGATGTGTGGCATTAGGTGTCCAGGGGAAGAAATTTACAGGTCTCCCACGCTGCGATGAGGGTTCAGGTGCCTTGCCTAAGCATTTCTTCTGTACCACATGAGCTGCCCTTTTGCCTTTGGTCCTTTGAGAAAGAGTTACTGATGCTGCCACATTACAGTTAGCCTGTATCTTATCAGCAAGTATTTTAAATTTAGTTTTATCTTAAAATTGACTATAGCTTAATTTAGAGGAAAAATAAAAGAATCAGCTTGAGGTCTTCCCATAATTCCTTGTGCTCCTGGAGTGCTGCTTTCTCTGTTCTCCTTCCAGTGCATGTCCTAGTCTCTGCTTTTCTCCCAGGGTAGGGCTCATTAAACCCTGTCTTTTCTGAGACCAATGGGTTTTGATGATGTCTCAACACAAAAGCTTTGCTTTCTTCTCAGACCATAGTTGGGTGGAAAGTGTTGATCTGCTGGAGGTTAGGAAAACTCTCCAGAGGGACCTGTACAGGTTGAATTTGATGGGCAGAGGCCAATGAGATGAAGTTCAGCACGGTGAAGAGTCGGGTCCTGCACTTTGGTCATAACAACCTCAGGCAACACTACAGACTTGAGGCAGGGTGTCTGGAAGGCTGCACAAAGGAAAAGGACCTGTGGGGTGTTGGTTGGTTGACACTCACCTGAACATGAGCCAGTAGTGTGCCCAGGTGGCCAAGAAGGCCAATGGCATCCTGGCCTGTATCAGGAATAGTGTGGCCATAAGGACCAGGCAGGTGATCATCCCCCTGTGCTCAGCTCTGGTGAGACCACACCTCAAATACTGGGTACAGGGCCCCTCACTAAAAGAAAGACATTGAGGCCCTGGAGCATGCCCAGAGAAGGGCAGCCAGACTGGTGAAGGGTCTGGGGCACAAGTCTGATGAGGAGCAGCTGAGGGAAATGGGACTATTCAGTCTGGAGAAGAAGAGTCTTGGGGGGAGACCTTCTTGCTCTCTCCAACTCCCTGAAAGTAGGTTGTGAGCTGGGGGTCAGCCTCTTCTCACAGGCAATTAGTGACAGGACAAGAGGGAATGGCTGCAAGTTGCACCAGGGGAGGTTCAGATTAGAAATGAAGATAAATTTCTTCTCAGTGAGAGTGGTTGGGCATTGGAAGTGGTTGTCCAGGGAGGTGGTGGAGTCACCGTCCCTTGGGGTGTTCAAGGGAAGGTTGAATGAGGTACTTAGGGACGTGGTTCAGTTAGTAACATAGGTGGGACATAGGGGGACTGTTGGACTAGGTGATCTTGGAGGTCTTTTCCAACCTTAATGATTCTGTGATTCTTCCATGATACACATAAAATTGGGTTAAACTACCCCATATGATACAACCCTGGTTCTGGAAAGCTGTTCTGGAATAACATGATCCCTAAAGTAATTTAACCCTGCCCCAAGCAGGGCAGGAAGAGTCAGGTGTTCATTTACCATACCTGAGGTACCTCTTCTTCCAGTACATTGGTGGATGCTGGATGTGGCTGCCACTGTGCTCCTGCAGGTTTGGGGCTTAAGCCTCACTCTTGTGCTCAGAGGTTGGTAGCCTGAGCTTGACTTGCTCAGGCTGGACAGGACAATGTGAGAATTGTCCTTGCTATGGCAGAGGTGTCCAGTCCTCATGGCTTTCAGTCATAGGCCATATGCCAAAGTTGACCATTGCCTTCCTCCAGATACCCTGTCCCTCCTCAGCAGATAAGCTCCCAAAACTGCCTTTGGCAGGTGAAGCATTCCCTCTCCATGACAGGACAAGAGGCAATGGGCACAGGCAGGAAGTTCCACCAGGGCATGAGGAGGAACTTCTTTCCTGGGAGGGTGACAGAGCCCTGGGCCAGTCTGCCCAGAGAGGCTTGGGAGTCTCCCTCCATCTCTGGAGACATTCAAACCCCATGAATCTCAGAGCTGTCCTGTGCAGCCTGCTCAAGGGGATACTGCTCTGGCAGAGGTGGGACCAGGTGATCTTCAGAGGTCCCTGCCTGCCCCCATCAGTCTGAGATTCTGTGATTCTGTATTAAATGAGGGTATTTCAAGCCTTCAGTACATTGCAAGCCCTTAATGTACCGTGAGTCCCCACAGCAAGTCTACTGTAATAGGCTGATACGCATCACTTCACTGATTACCATTGCTTTCTAAATGAAAGATTTTGTATGTTGCATGGGATGCAAACACACGTTAACCAAAATTCTTGTAGTACTTAGAGTGGCTTGGGTGCTGCATGTGTCTGCTGGCCCCCAGCAAACCTCCCAGCAGGTGATGTGGCTCTGTTTTCCCATAAGAATTCCGCAGGGGCACGTGCTGTGTAACGTAATACCGTGCTGCTCCCTTCCTGAGTCTATAATTTGCTCTTGTGAGGGGAAAAAAAAAAACCCTAGTTGCTTTTATATAGCTTAATACTACTTAATGTATTAGTTAGTAGCTATTTAATTCATTAACTGGGTTAAAAAGGGAGATGTACTACGCCAGCAGAAATCAGTGCTGCTCAGAAAAGCAAAGGAAATCCATTCTCACCTCATGTGGATAACCTCATATATGTCTCCCTTTAAATAACGGGGGTTTTAGGAGCACTGGGTGTATCCAGAGCCATCGACACAGTGAAGGCTTAGCCTTAGGGTGAGACTTGAATCCAGCAGGAATGGAAATCTTTAACCATTGCTTAGGTCATGGAAAAAGATTTGGCTCGCAGCTCTCAGATATCTGTCCCTGTGCACACAACAACTGCATACCTCCTAAGCCTCTGTCCCCTCCCCCTGCCCCAAAGCAACGGCAGCGCAGGCAGTTCCCAGCCCTTGATTCCTGATATGCCAACATATGTTGGCAGAGCTTCACTTTGCACAAATTTAAATTTCTCTTGGGAGCAAGTTTCACTGGTCTGAGAAAGTAACAGACTGTTCTCTACTTTTCCTCTTCTACATTGGAGTGTATACCCCTTCTGTATCCTGTGCATCGGCTCTGACATATATATCATATCCACGGCCATGAGATGCAACCAAATTCGGAGCTGCCCTTTGTCCAAATGCCTGCACAATTACAGTTGTCATGTTTGACTTTGAGTTCTGGAGTAGGAATGATAAAAAGACCCCTTCGAGTAGCAAAGGTTTTAATGTGGGTATTTGCCTCTGGGACTTTGGGAGATCCAGTAGCATGGCAGCATTTTGCATTTCCAGGCCCATAAAACTGTGCTGCACTTACAGGAAGCAACAGGCAGTATATACGTAGGACATACAACAGGCAGCTACAAGCACAGTTTGAGATATGGTGGTACCTTGTGCTGCTCCTGGTCAGACTTCACTCCCAGCTGATCCTGTCCTTATCCTAAGACCAACTCTTGCACTATACAAGGAAGAGTATGCAAAGGTTAAGGACCAGCTTTTAAAGAGGAATGCCCTCCTCCTTTCAGCTGTCGGTGTTCTGTTGTGGTCAATCTCCTTAGGCCTTCCATCTCTTTAAAGTATATTAAGTAAGTATTTCATTAAAATGCCACAATTTCTTTGTGTCAGTTTTCTTGCGAAAGCAGTTTGAGGATACGTGGATTTGCTTTTACCTCTTCCAGAGACTCTGCCTGAAGATACTCCATCCTTTGCTTGTATTTCCAGATACTTCAGCATCCCTTTATTCAAGACCAGTCAGTAACACAGTCATGATACAGTTTAATAAGAGGCTGGAAAAGGATAAATGGATTAGAGCATGGTTCTACGTAGAAAGCGCCTCTGTCCACTGTGTCGATGCTGTGTGGCATGATGCAGAGCTAAAATCCGCACCCATGTTGTGCAGTTATGGGAGAAGAGAGAGGATGTTAAAGAGGAGGCTGCAATGAGGAAAAAAATGCAGTACCACTTGATCTTGGAAAATTTGCAGTTACCTCGTATTAAGGGTTTAGTCATGCCAGTCAGGCTGGTGCCTGATAAAGGTAGATTAAGTGGGTTCACAGATTGGGGTAGCCAAAATAAGGCACAAGCAAAAGCCTCACCCCAATTTCAAAAGGCCTGAGACCAGTTAAAGATTGGTTGATGCTTAAAAACTGAATGGAGAGGGTAGAAGGCAAAGAGTAAAAAACAGCTTCAGCAAATTCACAGATTCAAAGAATCACAGAACTGTGGGGGTTGGAAGGGACCTCCAGAGACCATCGAGTGCAACTCCATGCCAAAGCAGGTTCCCTAAAACAGGTCGCACATGTTGATGTCCAGACAGGTCTGGAATATCTCCAGAGAAGAAGATTCCACACCCCCCTGGGCAGCCTGTCCCAGGGCTCTGTCACCCTCACTGTGTAAAAGTTCTTTTGCATATTGATGTGAAACTTCCTGTGCTCCAACTTGAGGCCATCGCCCCCTTGTCCTGTCCCTACAGACCAATGAGAAGAGACTGGCCATTTCCCTCTGTCTCCCACACTTAAGATATTGATAACCATTGATCAGATCCCCTCTCAGTGTTCTTTTCTCTAGGCTGAACAGCCTCAGGTCACTCAGCCTTGTAGGGGAGATGCTCCAGGCCTTTAGTCACCTTTGTAGCCCTCCTCTGGACCGTCTCCAGGAGATCCCTGTCTTTTTTATAGCAGGGAGCCCAGAACTGGACACAATACTCCAGGTGGGGCCTGACCAGGGCAGAGCAGAGGGGGAGGATCACCTCCTTTGACCAGCTGGCCACACTCTTCCGGATGCACCCCAGGGTTCCATTGGCCTTCTTGGCCCTTGGGGCACACTGCTGGCTCATGACCAACCTGTTGCCCACCAGGACCCCCAGGTCCTTCTCCGCAGAGCTCATCTCCATCCAATAGGCCATCTCCCAGGCTGTACTGATACATGTGGTTATTCCTTCCCAGATCTCCTGGTCCCAATGAGCTTCTCCCATGGCCTGCCAGTGTTTTGCCCGGGCTGCGTGAGACTTGGTGCCATGTCTCCTGCTTCCTTTCATGCTTTGATGACAGGAAGGAAGGTTCAGGCAAGGGAAAGCGCTGTCAATTAAATCTCACAGAAGAGTTGGAGCTGAGCGAGGAGCTGCGCTCTGTGTATCGCTGTTTGGCCTAAATTCTGCACAGCCATCAGCTGAACTTGCCAACCTCTGTGTACACCCGAAGCTCAGGTTGCATACAGACAGTGTCTGTATGGGAGCAGTGTGCAGATCACAGGGGTGGGATTTCTTTTATTTCATTTTATTTTTTCTTTCTTTTAATTAGAGCTGTAAATTAATTTCTCCAGTATTTCATTAAATGTAGCAGATCTGCAAACAGATGCTCACTTAGATCCTGACAAGCAACCAGCAAACAAATGTTTTCTTCCCCCTGAACCCCTTTTTCTTGATTTACCTTTTTTGTGAGGGTCCATAAAAGGTCTACATTTGCAAAGCCAGGGCAGATATTGAAAAGCATGAGTTATATTGTCAATCTCACAGCCCTTCCTGGAGAGGTCTTCTTGGTTTCCTGTTTCAAATTGCTTATTGTGAATAGTTTCATTCATTTCAGCAGGACCAAGCCTGGCCCAGCCCGTTCAGGCTTCACAACCAGATCTGATTCTGGCCAGTGACAATTCCAACCCTTTCTCCATAGATCAGCCTTGTAGAGAGACCTTGCAGAATTTTAGCTTTACCAAACACTTCCAGCATCCCTGGATATACTGTGAAAAACTGTTCAGGCATTTTTTTACAGCATCCTTTTTTCCCCAAGAGAAATTGGCTGTATTGCAATACAATTTTTTTCCCCCTAAGTAAATAGATATAGTTTATATCTTCTGGCAGGAATAAGAAAGCAAAAATAAAACAAGCCCTCACAATTCTTGGCGAGATGAATCTTTCAGGGTTTGATCCCTTGGCAGAGCTCTGTGGTTTGGCTTTCTCTCTTCTCTTAGTATTGTGTGTGTATGCCTCATTTTCTTTGATTTCATAGCACTATTTATGTTTATCTGCTAGCTTTTGTCTCAGTTGCCAGTTCCTTTTCCCTTTCAAGATATTTCATCTACTTGACTATTAAACACCCTCTTTTCTGGCTACCTTATTTCTTCAGTGTCCATTCCTCAGGACAAAATTCTATATAACCCACCTTTGCCGCTTTCTCCATCTCTCTTTTCCAATTTCATTTTTCCCCTGTAACTCTGTCACTCCTTGTTGCTGGAAGTCTAACCTCCTCCAAGTGAAACTCTCCCTCCCCTCCCCCCCCCCCCCCCCTTTTTATTTTGCTTTATCTTCTCTTCTGAATATTTTACCTTTTGCTGTTGTTAATAAGCCTGTTCTTGATACAACTATCATTGTTTACATTTGTGTTTCCCTAATAAATCCCAACCTTTGATTTCATTAGGCATTTTGGAATCCACGTCAAAATCAAAACTGACTTCTCATCTTGCTACTGGTGCAGAAGACAGTTCCCGAATTCTTAAGTAAGCCGGAAGTGGAACCGATATCTTTTGGTCTGTTTCCTCCAGCAAAATGAGACGCGTATTTTCAGTTAAAGCTTTTTGTAACTTAAAAAGGAATTTTGGAGAATTTGCTGTTCTGACAGTCGAGAAGTTATGGCACAACTTCTTACACTGAAGACCTCTGTGGAAATAGTCCTTTGGTTTCCTCTGAATTCAGCTATTGATCTCTTGTTTATTGAATGGCAGCAGCGTTGGGTCCATGGTGTAGGATCTGGAAGAGAGTTTTCAATACCAGGACCTTATAAACCTTTTATAAACAGCCAGAGTTCATAGCTGTGAGAACCTGTGCTGCTGCTGCCCTGAGAATTGAGGCTGCTTTGTGAAGTTTGGAGCTGTTTGATTCCCAGCCCAGCGAATTGTGGAGTCGGTGATAGGACAGATAGCTGGGGATGCCAATCTTATTCGCCTTCACGGTCTAAGTTATTCTTGCTCACCATTACTTAGCTCCTAGGGGAAAAAATAAAAAAGAAACCAACCCAAAATCTCATTTAGTAGCAACAACCCATGGAAGTACACGTAATTTATCAGTGAGCTGCTTTTGCAGAATTGAACCTGGATTTTTAGGACTAATTCTTTTTGTTAGCTCCAAAGCACGTTACAAATAATATTCAGCCTGGTAGGCATTGTTCTAAAGGATATTTTGTCAAACACACCGGATTTAATAGAGTCTAATGGAAATGGTTAAACTATATTTATTTTAATTACTGAAAATTAAAAGGAACATCTTAACTTAAACTCTAATTTGGTGTTCTGCCAATACAAGCAAAGATGAATGAGGCATATTAAAAATGAACACGGTTCTTATTTTTATTGGTTATGTGGCCACCTTTCTCACTACATACATCAGTTAGCAAAGTCTGCTTTCAGCAGTGGAAATTTCATTATCACTTCTAATTCTGGTTTTGTAGCACATTTAAGTTTCCAACAGTTAATGACTCTGGTTTCTTTCTGTGCAGGTTTACCTTTCATGGAAGAACATGGAAGAGGAAAGAAATGACAGTAAGACTGAATTATGAACTCTTAGAAGTTGAGAACAAGAACTGATTGTATTGTGGAAGCTGAATTCACTGCTCTTGATTAATGCCAGGCAACGATGATTGCATGCATGAGATTGCTGAAGCAGATGTGGCTCGTGTATTACTCATGCAGGTTAGAAGAGACAAAAAGAAAACATTTATTCCAGTTTTCAATTCAATATTTTTCGAGTACCAAAAACACCACTTTAGAAGTTTGTCACTTGCTTGAAAACTGATGAGTTCCTCACCTTAACTCAAGCTCCTTCCCATCCTTGGACAAAGATCATTGTCTTCTGGAATGCTTTGCCAACACTGAGCTTTCTTCTTCCTAGCTCTGACTTAAGCACCCACAACCCAGACACAGGGTCTCAGGCCCTCTCCATCAGCTGTGCTGTCTCCATGCCCCTATGCTGTCCATGCCATCCTCACCTTAACATCTGGTGGCTATGGAGACCAGAACAGCTTGCTTACTTCTGAGGCATTCAGCGGAGTGATTTAGCATCTCTTGGAGGGTCACCCCATGGTGGGACGGCTGAGATCGAATCTCACAACGGTGCCACAGTTCTTAATTACATCTTCTGCAAAGTGCTTGGAGGTTCCCTGACAGAAGTGATTTCAGCATGCAAAATGCTGCAGCAAAATAAACTAATCTAGATAGCAGAGGTCAGCCCTGTCTGTCTACGTTAACCTAACAGCCTGTGCTTTTCCTCTTCCCTTCACCATTTGCCAAAACAGATACAGTTTGTTTTTCCTTTGATCCCACGGAGTTGACAGTGACAGATTACTTTCAGTTTGTCATCCTGAACCTTCCCACTTTCCTGGTGATGTGACCCATGACACGAGGGGGATCTGTAATCGCGGGCAGCTGCCTCACTGAGCACTGTCCAGATACCTCAGGAAAGGTGAGATGGGACCACACAGAAGTCACCTTCTTCCCAACGCAGCCGCTGGGTCCTGGAGATGAGCGGTGAGAAGTAGCTGTGTGAGGAGCAAGGGATTTTTCCAAAGCTGCATGAATATTAAGGTTCTTCACAAGGCAGCTCACGGCTCTAAAAGGGTGTCATTCTGACAATGGAGTAAGGATTTCAGGCCATTATGAATGTAGAAATAAGAGGATGCCTCCAGTGGTGGGGTCCCTGTGTAATGTGAACGCTTTGTGGTATTTTCACACCAGTGTGTGCTACTGGGAATCGAAATATTTTTGTGTTTGATCTTCAAAAACTAGAAAATTGCTGAAAACGCGTTTTGTCAGTGAAGAGCCAGACTCACTCGGGATCCAGTGATGTGCTAAATGTACATTGGAGGCACCAAGCACATTGCTGTGACTAAGGGCAACAACAGGCCCAGCAACTGTCACGATCAGTCAGCCCTGTTATTCTCCACGTCCCAAAGCTCTAAGTGTACTTCAGCAGTAAAATGAAACCAAATTAGATCCCATAAAGCCGTACAAAATACAACATCAAAGCAAATTATTTGTCAGTATTGTCCGGGAGTTTTAAAATGCTGAGCATACAGCCACAGTCTAATTCATGCTGGAAAGACCCCAGGGGTCCTAGCTCTTCCTTAAGTCAGGGCCAGCTTGATGATTAGAGGGGGGTGTTCAGGGCCTTTTCCAGCCCCCCTGTTGAAAACCAGCCAGCCTCCCTGAGCTACTTACCTTACAGACTGGTGCCTTCTGAAGTCTGTACCTATATCTCTCCTGAACCTCTCCTAATATCTCTTGTCCTCCCACCATGTATTACTGTGAAGGACCCATCTCCAACTCCTTGATGGGCCCCTGGGCTCAATGGTCAGCTCCATTCAGTGTCATCTGTAAGCTTGGTGGTCAGCTCCTCCAGGACACCAACAAAGATGACAAACAGGAGAGATCCCACTAATATTGGGACAAGCAGTGACTGCTGATACCAGCCTACCCTCTCAGTACACCATGTAATTTGTTTTAAGGAACAAAAGCAGACTAAGGCATAGGAGGGACTGGAAGACTGGGCATGTCACAGAGAAAACCGTAGTGATACATATGAAATGGGAAGTCATTCTGCACCGGAGACAACTCATCAAGTGAGATTCATGATCTAACTTAATGACTCCTTAACTTTTGCAGCTCTTGAGGTCTCTTGATCTCAACAAGACCTTGAACAGTCTGTAACATATCTGCTTAAAAGCAAAGTGGCTGGATTGTGTCTTTTTCAGCAGTTTCATGGAAGAAATAATAACTAATTAATGGTATTACATTTCTTAGAGAGTTCTCCCCGACTACTTTAGCAAATGTCTACTAGAGATGTTGGGGTCTCTAGAAGCTAATCATTGAACCTGTTGTAAAGGCTACTTTGACATGATATGCACAGGTGTCAGCAGGAGAGTTCTGTGAGACAGCCTTCCTCAGAAACAGTCACCCGTAAATAGCATAAAACTCCTGCGTTGGAGCTCATGGATGCTTGTGTTTGAGGGCCTTCAGGTCAAGGCACAAGGAAGACTTTTTAAGTTTGTTTTGATGGTGTTTTCACTTGCTTTGCTTTGGTAAGCTCAACTCCCATAACCAAGCTGTTTACATAGCCTCAGCACCCGCAGTTGTCAGCGTAGGTACTACGTTGGTTGTCTGAGCAAGGGTAGTTTTTTGTTGTTCATCAAACTTTGTAAATCTTCTAAAGGTTGGGGGTGTTATATAAATCACAACATGGTGCCAGCAAGTTCTAGGTTTATGCTTTGCTTAGCATATTCTGTTATCCAATACTTTCATGTGCACAGCAACTACCAAGATCATGCAATGTACAGGAAATTGTTTAGATGTAGGAGCTGACTGTTCTGCAATGGAAAGTTTGCTAATCTGCAACAAAAATTTACTCTCCTAAAGAAATATCCCCTCATTACAAAATACATCAAGTAACCTATATTTTGACCAGCGTGTACTGGACGTACATGCATAATAATTTCTGTTCAAAGATTTTTACATTGCTGCACTTATTTTGGAAGAACATTTTGGGAACTTTCCTATAAAACTCTTAAAGGTCACTCCTAAAACAAGCTACCCGTTACATGCCCATAGGAATAGCACCGTCTGTGTCATCCTGCAATTGTGTAGCACCAATTTAATTCTGTCATTTCTCTGTGCAGGTCTGCTAATCCAATCCCATGAGGATTTCATTCTCTCCACAGGTACAGCATAGATTCTGTGCCTCTTTGGCCATTTGCTTACCATTTCGGCACGTCCATGTCTAGTAATCCTGCTGGAGCTGCTGCTACAGATCTGCTCCAACTCGTCTGTAAGACATCCAGAAATCCCAGCATCCAGTAATTCTTAAAAAACATACATATTTCTCGGCTTTTGGGATAGTGAATGAAATTAGAGGCAAGGAAACTTGGACAGCATAATACAGCAACCATAGATCGACTCTTTCTGCTGTTGGCAGACCTCAAACCTACACGTCCACCTTGAGACACATCTGAGGTAACTCAGTAACTTCTAACAGCTGGAGTTATTTTCAGAAACAGAGCCTTCAGATTTGGTCTTTGGGCTTTTTCAGTATTGTTAGAAAATAAAGCAGTAGATGGACTTGCAAAGGGAATAATAACAAAACCAGAAATATGTGCCTAAATATTTCCATCACATAACAACTACTTCTTGTCCTCTATCAATATTATGGAGATGAAATTAACTGCATAGTCCATATTGTTAAAATTACAGATTAAATAAGTGACTGTCTCTACTTAGAGAATGCGGCTTTGAGATGATCCCACAGAATAAAGCAACTAAAGCTTCTTCTGTGGAGGCTGCAAACACCCATCCCGCCTACAGTAAAATACACCACCAGTCTCTGTGTGGAAGAAACACTTGAGTGACTTTTGCAAAAACAAACACTTAAATGCAACTCCTTAGAAGGCCAAATATCACTGAGTGTGACGCCTACCTTGGAGCTTTTGTGTTTTCTCTGTCTTAGGGAGGCTTCTCTGTATAATTCCTTTTATTCTTGTAGGCCAGTTACACTGACATCTCAAAGACTAAACCCCTTTCCCTTCCCTCCCACTACTTGATTTGCTTTTCTATCACTGCACGCTGCACATGTGAGGTGGAGCTGCCTTTTAACTTCAGAGATCAGCACGATAGGAGGGCGGTGGAAATCAAACAAACCTTCAAAAACACAAGGGCAGTAAGGCACCCACAAAACTAGCACTTGGATCTGAAACTAGATGGGTGGCCAGCTTTATTCCCAGACAGCCCATCAACAGCCTAACCACAGGTTAGATCAACTCCAACGTTGCTCATGCTGTCCTCTGACATTTCACCAAGAAGCCAGACATTTCTGCCCAAGGAATTTCCTCTGCAGGGATTGCCTTTAAAAGGAGAGGTAGAAGTCAGTCTCCTAGAGAAAATGCACATGTATCCAGTCTAATTAAAGACTGTATAAAAAAAAAAGGCAAATTAAACCTATATTGCTGATTGCATAATTGTGGTGAAATGCGAATTGGGCTTCATCCTCATGTCACACTAGCCTGAGTTTGCCTAGAGTTGAGAATAATAATAATAATAATAATAATAAAATATTCTCATAACAGTTTGTTTTCTTATGTAAATAAACTCAGGTGGGTTCTACTAATTCAGCTCCTGCCCATTTCGTTGCCAGTGTAAGAGTCCAAAGCATTACTTTTTGAGTATGTTCTCCCACAGTTGACCAACTGTTTGATCTTCATTTCCTACTACTGGTGCAAGACAGAGGATCCAGGTACTTTTGGCAGGTGGTGAGCCATATTGTATTTGTTATGAATACACATACTCACAGGCTGGAGATTCTCATGAACCGAAATGATGGATAAAGAGAACAGCCCCAGCCCCCAAGAGTCTGCAGGTTGAGGTGATAGACAATGTGCTCGTGTGTATTTAGTGCAAGCTTTAGCATCTGTTGTTTGACTCACTTGATTTAGGCTGTGAAGTCTGTCTTAGGCAGGCAACCAAAGGACACCCAGTGAGAATCTCAGTGGGCAGGTAAATCCATCCACAGGTAAGCACGTGTGGAGAAACTTGAAAGTCTTCATGGTATTGCGTGGGTTCAACCTGTGTTTTAGCTTTTCAGTTATTGCCCAACTTTGGCCTGTGCTTTAAAGTGAATTCCAGTAAAAAACCCAAAAGCCCAAGCTAAACGTACCTGGTCTCCTTCTTTTCACTTTCAGCCTTCCTACTTACTTATGATTCTGTCTGCTACACAGAAATGATTGAGTTTGTAATAAGAAAACGTGTGATTTCCAGCTCTCGATCCAATTTCTTGTTAACAGAATTTTGACTATAAGGCACACGTAGGAACTTGGTCAAGGTGTGGTTTTAAGCAGCCAGCACAGAAAATGTGCTAATAACCAAGATATTAATTTGCCTGTGACTGAGACAGGCAGGTTTCTAAGCAGGAGCTATCTGGAGGGACACTGAGTAGAAGGAAGTCGGTAAAATTACAGGGAACCATGGTGGGTAGTTCTGCCCTAAATTCTGCAGAGCAGATGAGGGGCAGGAGTACCTCACACTTTTCTGCAATTAGCTTTTGCTAAACTGCACAGGAAAACCTTTGATTTGCATATGCCTGCCGTTCCCAATCAGCTAAGCTGTGCGTTCTGCTGTTGTGAAGTATCTTTTCTACTTACCGGCTAGAACAAGGCAGGCATTAACTTTTTGCCACGGAACAAAGTTAAATTCCGTATAATCCCCATGTTATGGCTCCTGTTCTCTCTAGTTTAATCTACAACACTGGGAATTTGTTATACAACAAGAAACACATTTTAAGAATTGTCACATTTTGTAATTCCTTTTTGTGTTTGGAGCGTCACAAGCATTGTGGCTCCGGTTCAAGCCAACTGCAGCCTGGAAAATGAAATATAATCTAAAAATACCATAAAAATGGAAATTTTTAGCGTTAATCTCGTGTAAGGCTTTTACATTCTGTAGTGAAGCTATCTGAACCTGAAAGAGACTCTGACTGAAAAATCAAGGATCTTTGCAGTTATTTGTAGCTCCTCTCATCCACCCAGGCTGTACCCGTGGGTCCCGTTCATGAAAGGGTTTTTGCGAGGAGACCTTGCTCCATTCAAAGACCTATCAGAAAGCCTGCAGAAGCTTTCATGGCAGGGTGGCTCTATATCGAAGGAAAGGACAGAGGGTTAGGGGCACCAAGGAGGATGAGGGCAAGAATGGCTCAGTAGACAAAGGCAATGGTTTAAAATTGGAGCAATCTGGGTTGTAGTTCCTCTCCTGCTGATGGTTGTTGGTGAAGCACTGGGCGTATCTCATACTCTGTGTAGTGGGTTGTTGGCCATCTTATAGAGGGGAACAGAACCACAGAATCACAGAACTATAGGGGTTGGAAGGGACCTCAAGTGATCGTCGAGGATCGGGCGGTCGGAAGAGAATATCAGCAAGGGCATTTGCCAAGGAAGGAAGGAAGGAGGTGTGGGATAAGTCTGTCCCACACCAGATAACAGGGTACTAGGGAGGGTAGGTATGATCAACCTTCTAGTCCCATGTAGATCCACCAGAAAAAAATAGACAGCTCCTGGGTATGCCTCTTCAGGTCCTCCAGCAACTTCTGAGGACCCATGACCTGGCTGGATACGCTTTGGTGTTGGCAACTGGAGCCTGGGTGCCATTGTCATGTATGTAAAGTGGAAGAACCAGTCGGACCTTCCCTCCCCCACATCTTTCAATGATGCCAGATTTTGTAATTTACACAGGTTGCGTGTCGGAACCGAATAGGGGCATATAAAGTTTGCAAATACGCATTAGCAAATTACCATGCTGCCAAAATCATTTGTATTTGTAACACATCTAATGCTCTTAAGCAGTGCTGTGGGTGAACCTGAAAAGCAGAAGTAGTATTTTTATGCTAATATGCTGTAAAATGTCTTAGCAAAATAAGCAAGTCCCTCTGCAGTGGGTGTTTATTTTCCTTGATATGATTTAGAAGATTCTCATGTGACAATCCTTTGTGTTGTATTTGTAAAATGATGTCTATGAGAATAGCGCACTATTATAATGCATTACAATCCAAAGTTGCTTGAGCAGCAGAAAGCCCCTAATACAGCGCTTTCACAACGGAGCACTTAAACAGTTTAGTGCAGCTTTCACGCACGGTATTTTAGAGAACTGCCACAAGCCATGTTTGCAGTGCTTTCGGGAAAGCGGGGTAATATCGAGGAGAAAGCTCCTTACCAGTGAGCTTCCTGTCACTGAACGATCATGTTGCTGTTCCAGCAAATCCAGGTGGGAACATTTTCAAGGAAATGTCGAATACTTCTCCTTTTGCCCAGAAACAGCATAGCTATTTTTAGGGATATTTTCCATTGGCCTGCAGCACATTTCAGTTGCTGTAGCATAATGGAGAGTGGCATATTGTATGTTACGTTGAATTGAGAAAATGACTATGTTGCATCATGTCTGTATTTGGCACCGAAGGATGCTGAGATATTCATATTTCCTCATACTTGTGCCAATTTGTATGCAACACAGATATATCATAAATAGAATGTAGGATATGGGATCCATCCTGCACTCGTTTAACCCTGCGACACCTCGATAGCATATGGCTTTTTCAGGGGAGGCTGGAGTCAGTCCCAGCGTGTCCTGGCCATAGTCTGTTTATGATACCTAAATGTAAGGCACTGTTCTGTGGAGGGACCAAAGTTTATGGGCTCTACCTGTACAGACCTGTGAGGCTCAAAATTATAAATATCCTAAATGTATTCAGTCTTCTAGGGGCATTTTCTAATTAATAAGATGCATGCTCTTGAGTGTAGATGGGCAGGTGAACTCTGTGGACAGGAGGAAATGGGGGCCACATAATCTGCTGCAAAATCTCTTGATGCTGATTTGTTTCACATTTAGGGAGAAAAAAAAAAGGGAAAGGAAAAAAAACCTTGAGCACTCGGCTTTAGCTTATATAACTCTTACTCATGAAACTAGTGTAGTATTAAGTTGCCTTTGTATCACTGACTGAAATGTGGACAATTAAACAACTGTCTTTGGATTTTCTGTATAAAAAATGCAGTCATTTTCCATATCTGCTTTGTAAGCAAGAGGACTCCGCACTTGCTAGTAACCTGTCTCACCCCACTTGGTGCAAGTCACCAGCCTGAGTTCACGTGGGCATTGCATTGCTGTTAACCCTCAAGGCTGATGCTGATGAAGGTATGAGGAGGCATCACGAAGTAATATTGTAACTCTGTCGTTAGAAACAGGAGATTTTAGGTTTCAAGTCCACTGTTATTTCAACCTTTGGGTACATGCATCTCTATTCCCTCAGAAAACAGCACATCTTTTATGTGCAGATCTCAGCAATAACCAAGAAAAGACTCTGATTTAAATTGGAAGGATCAGCTACACTCTGTTTGGCAAGCTGAACTGCATATTAAAGTCACTTTTGATTTAGTCATTTTAAGAGATCTCTCCCTATCACAGTTGTTTCCTTTAGTCCTTGAAAGTGAGTTGAGAATGCACTTTGTTTTTTGCATCTTATTTGGCTAAAATAGCAAATAAAAGTATTTCCAGAAGTTCTTCTAAAGTATTTTTCAAGCATTTGGGGAATATGAAGTGAACAAGTTCATTTACACAGTCCGACATGCTGCATGGAAAGATGGTGTTTTAAATGGCTCAAAGAAACTGCTGGTTTGGGGCAAAACTTGGGGAAGAGGCTCCTTATCCACAGCAAGCTCCCAGAACGAATGCCAGTGAGGTCCTGTCCACTGATTCCGGGTTAGTAGCTGGGTGAGGGCAGGATACTGATACACTGATATTTAGCCTTGTAAGTCTCAGCTGGTGGTGAGTTAAGTTGCAGCTCGTTAGGAGGCATCATTTATCCCGTGGAGCGTAGCCATGATTGGGATTTTGTGTCCTCGCACGGTTCCCATTGCTGCCTGGTGTGTAATCTGATGTTGTACATATCTTTAAAAAATGAAGACACGAGCCACATTTTTCTTTTTATTTCCTATCTGTTCAAATGCAGGCTGTAACATGCAGTGCTATCACTGCTCATAACTATCACACTTAATTACGCTTCATACGCCGAATTTGGGATCTGAATGTCACTCAAGTGGTTCTTGCACACTTTATGATGGATATTTAATCCAAAAAACCTGAAGAAAACAGATCATTTAATTTTCTAATCAGTTTACCAGATACAGGCTGTGAGGCATGGAAATATTTTGAGCATTTTCTATGTTTTTTAATGAAGTGTTACTACAATGAGAGGCGGATGTTACAGCCCAGCTGTTGCTGTACGCAGCAGCGGCTGCTGTGCTCTGTGCAGAGCATCACGCGCCGGCTCATGGAGAAGTTCCAGGCCTCCAGCCAAGGATGGCCGACAGTGAGCTGGAGAATGTGCTGGTTTTCCTTTTTTTCTGTGTGGGTTTTTTAAGATTATTTTTTTTTTTATTTCCCTCCCCAGTGGATAAACACCCCAAAAAAAAATTTCAGAATTAAAGATTTAATATTGCTAGCGGAGGGAAAAGGAAGGATGGCTGCTTTTTCCTTCTGCATTTCCAGAGGTGTGGGCTGTGCCTTTGTGTCTCACAGCAGCTCCATGAATCCAGAGGACCTGCTGGACTCTTCCTCTATCCCACTATATTTGCTTCTCCACCATACTACCCCTTTATCTGTTTCCTCCTCCCTTCCAGTTAATCTTCTCAACTGATGGTGTTCTGCAGACATGTGTGATTTATGTGTTCCCTGAAAGATGTGGAACAAGTTTTTCCTTTCAGTGCAGAGTGTCTAAAATAATTAGCAGCATCAAAACAAATGTGCGTCAGACCCCCAGGGAACTTGGATCCCATGTGGGCAATTTTTCCTCCAAACATCTGAGAGCCAACATCACGGTTCATCCACAGTGTTCCCGAAGCAAAGGAAACAATGGGATGTGCCCATAAATCCTTGCACACGAAGCTAAAGGAGGGAAGGTTTAGATTAGATATTAGGGGAAAATTCTTTACAGAGAGAGTGGTGAGGGGCTGGAACGGGCTGCCCAGAGAGGAGGTGGATGCCCCATCCCTGGGGGTGTTCAAGGCCAAATTGGATGGGGCCCTGGGCAACCTTGCGTAGATGCAGGCCTGGAGATTGGTCACCCTGTCTGTGGCAGGGGGGTTGGAACTCTGTGATCCTTGGGGTCCCTTCCAACCCACACCATTCTATGATTCTGTGAGTGTGTGAAGACATAGGACTTAGACCTGAATGGTACCTGACATATGTAGATGCAATTGTGTCTTCACTTCCCAGGTATTCCTTGTAAATGGATAAAACCCACCCATTTTTCCAACTGAAAGAAATGTGGATGTGTTTGTTTTTGTGTGGGGTTTTTTGTTTGTTTTGGTTTTTTTTTCTTTTTTTAAGTAATCAAATTACTATTAGAATAACTCTGTATGATTGCAGAAAGTTAGAAGTAAAATAAATGTTCTACTCAATAGGGTCACAAACTTATTTTTCTAGGAGCAGGTTACATATTACTTCTAAAGAGCTGGTACTATCTGAACAGCAGGGAATTGTCTGTAGGATGTCACTATGCCAAGGCCTCTTAGACCTGGAGCCAGCTAGTAGAGATTAGGAATTGATTTTGTTTGAAAGGGATTATTCCAAAGCGGTCAGATAAAACAGACAGGTGTGTTATAAAATAGCTGAGGTAAATATTTCTTGCCAAGGGAGAGAAGATATACCTTTGGTTTGAGTGACCATGGCTCAATACTTCATCCTTTGCCTGTGTTACCATTATATGCATTTAAAGTCAGATAATAGATGTACAGCAGTAAAAAAAAAAACAACCAAAAAAAACCAAACAACAAAACACAACTTAAGTGGAAAGAAGGAAGTCTGCATTCCCCAGGACATTGATTCATTTACATGATTAGGAGTCAGAGCTCATAGATATTTATACTTTAAATCAATGCACAGTGAAACAACCTACAACTGCCTTGAAAAGATGGAATCTGTGGTGTTAAGCTTCCCTGGGAGGTGCTGAGCACTTTTGGCTTTTAGCAACGTCTCCAGAAGCTGTGTGTGCCTTGTGGATCATCAACACCGAGCCCTACATAGGGAAATAGGGAAATTTCCCATCCTTTCTGAACTTCAATCTTGCTTCCCTCGTGGTCTCACACCCACATCACAGACCCCGAGCAAGGGGCAACTGGACCATGTTCAGTTATCCCAGGAGGTTGCTGCTGAACATCATGAAGTCCTTTCTGACTTCCAGTTCCTCAGCAGACGTTGCCACTCCTTTTGAGACCCTTACAAGACCAGAATAAAGGTGTAAAGAAGGAAAAATTAACTTCACCAGCACTTGGAATTAAACTTAGAGCTTTGAACCTACCCACGTTCCCTCCTCTTTGTTTTTCACCTTTCAGTACCTCTTGAAATTGCTGTCATTTGGACCCTGCTTTTAAAAACTGCTCAGTCTGAGGGTAGTGATCAGCTTCCTAAAGAATGAGGTAGCATCTAAAGGAAATTATCACGGTTAATTGTTGAGAGCTCTTATTGACTTTTAGTAGAATACTTCTTTAATTTATTTTTAATAGAATGGATATTGGGAATCCTTATAATTATTCTGAAGATTAAACTCTGCTCTTGGAAGCTCGTAGCTCAGTCAGTATTTGGCCTTTTGAAACTGTGTCAAATAGATTAATTAATAATTACTTAATTTATTTATTAAAACTGACATTTTATCAGACTCTACCTTCCCTATGCAGTCTAGATACTGATACAAAAGTCCTTCTAGAGAGCACAGGTATTATCTGCCCATGCCGAAAAGTGCTATTACTTTATTAGTACGGCAAACCTAAAAATAAGTACTTCAATACTTTTATACTGTGCTCAAATTGAGTCCAGTCACACACAATGTCAAGTGTTTTCTAACTTAATATTTGGGAATTCAGCCAAGAAACTGTGTTTTTCTGCCAGAAGTAGAATAACACACCAAGAATATCTCAGTACTCAACAGCATTTATTAAAAGAACAGAGCCCTTAACAAGTTTTGTGTTATTTTCTCTCTCTCTAGGTAATTCAGGTGTTATCTTGAGATTTGCATACATTTTGCATGCATTTCATGCAAACAGAGACTAATTGCATAACCAATTATTTTTAATCATTAGCCAGCTAACGTCGTAGCAGGGTCATTTGTTTTAAAGGTACCACGGATACTCTGTTCATGAAATCCAGCCGGGTACAGTCAGGTTGTTGCAAAGTGGTGGCAGCAAGTTGGAGTTACCATGAATATGGATGTGAAATACCTCAGATATGGCCAAAGTACAGTAGAGTCTGCTGGCAAATGTCTCCTTGCAGCGGGATTCCACGCGATGCCGCAAACTGTAATAAGCGATCCTTCTGCGAGATGGCTGCACAATTGCAGGGTTATTATTTTCTCCTTATAAGGATTTCAATTAGTTTCTATTTTTCAAAGCTGAATACTCAAAAATCCTCGGCAATATGTTCACGTTGGAATCAGTCGTCGGCTTTACTGGAAGCAGAGTGAGGCTCAAAACTTTACGTGTTTGTGGTCTAGTACTTGTAGAAAGCCCCTTTACAGATAAATAATATATTTTTTTCTCAGCTGAAATAGTAGGAAATTTTTTTTTGTTCCTTTTTCTTTCTAATTTAAAAATTTTCAAGGATGTCTACTAATGTTTCCAGAGGAAAATCTGTTTACTCTTGCCTATATAATACCTAAATAGTCTTAAATTAGGCTTTCAAAGTGCTATATACAAAACGCAGTATCTACACAACATTATTGCAAATTGGGTAAAAATTAATAACTTCATTTTACACAGGAAGGTAAAAATTCTGAAGTGTCTCTCTGTGGTGACCGGACAAGGGGCAATGGCTTCAAGCTGGAGCACAGGAAGTTCCACACCAGTATGTGGAAGAAGTTTGTCACAGTAAGTGTGACAGAGCACTGGAATAGGCTGCTCAGGGGGGTTGTGGAGTCTCCTTCTCTGGAGATATTCAAGACCCATCTGGATGCTGACCTGTGTGATACGTCCTAGGGAGCTGCTTTGGCAGGGGAGTTGGACCTGATGACCTCCGGAGGTCCCTTCCAACCCCTACAACTCTGTGACTGTGATTCTGTGACTTGAACGAGCATTGCAAATAGAAAATTTCAGTTTTGCTCATCCTGGGAATTTTATGGCATAGGTTCTATCTCTAAAACCAATTTCCTAGCATTTGGCTATCACAAAAATAAATTTCCGAGTCCTTATGATATGGTATTTGCTTTACAGTTTTGGCACATGGTTAGATAATTTATTGGTTACGTTATATGGTACCCTAAGAGCATCCAAAACAGGTGACAGCAGCTTATGCATGTTATTTAATACACTTCAATTCATGACCTCTTGATGTTATAAGAGAGCAGTTCATGGTTGTATACAGAGCCCTGCAAAAGTTCCCGATAAAAACTGTAAAACAAGTAACTCAAAGCAAGGGGATCAATAGAAGCAGGCTGTTCTCTGGAGGCACCTGGATTCATGAGCAACAGATAAAAGCATAGCCACAGATGTGCTTCGGATGCTACAGAAACTGGTTATGTCCACATCTGCTTACTGGGGGGAAGACCGTAAAAGACACATTCTCACTGTTTATATTGCATGGGGAAATGATAAACAATCCTCCTGAAAGGGTGGGAGCATTTTTTTTAATGAACCTAATGTTACACAGGGGTCTGTGTAACATTAGGTTCATTAAAAAAAAGCAACGTGGTTATGGTGACATGAGCATATATTAGTGGCAAAAAAAACTCGTGGAGCAGAGTCAGCAGAGGGGTGTTCCTCAAAAGCCCAAATGAAGAAGTGAGCTTGTGCTTCTGTGCCAATTTTCTAGATAAACAGTCAAAACAAGACTGAATTATCTTAAATTGGTGATTTATTAGTCTCAAAAAATTCTGCAGCATTTCTGCACTGCAAATGGATGTTCGGGTCAGGGCTACTAACTTCAAGGATGCTCTACCGCCTCTGAACCTTCACCACCAGTTGCAGGAGTACTTGGGGGAGCCTTGGCCGTGTGCTCATCCCTACCATCTGTCCACAGAGCTATTTCCCATCACCGGTGGAGAGCAGGTAACAGGCTGGGCGTACCTCTGTTCCAGTGTGGACTCTCCTGTAACCTGAAGTTCTTAGGCTGGTATAAAATATATCAAACTCAAGTTACTCTATTTCATTCTTCTCTATGACTTCAGCTTCTTCCCCGAGCACTGACACACAGGGCCAATTTGCAATACCCTTCGGGCACACAGCTATTCCTTTTACGTGCATGAGAACTTCTTCCTTGCCTGGTGTCCCCGGTCTCCAGTTTTCAATCTAACAATTCAACGTATGGTGCGATCTCAGCACGACTGTCATGCTGCCCTGTCTCACTGCTTAAGTACACCCCTGCTAAAATTACCACACCACGACTGGGGGTGAATGAATACAAGATAAGAACTGCAGTTTGACAGTTTCAAAGGAAATGGCATAGGGATTTAATTAGACCCTCTGTGTGCGCCTCATTGATTCCTAGAGAGGTTTTCATTCTAGTGGAAGCAGATGTGGATGGTCGTGTCAGATTTAGGATTATTTTGCATGTTTTTATAGATAACTTCAGAAACAGTAAAAAAGCCAGGCACTAGTGGCCCTAAGAGAAAACCAAGAGATTGGCTAGTTCAGGAATTAGCGGCATAATTCCCCCTCCCTGCCTTCCCCCCTCCCCATTTTTCTGATCCACAGTGTGTATTAAAACTGAGAAGCAGAATGCAGCTGCAAGGCTATCAGGCTGTGATAAAGTCATGGCTATGTTTGGTCTCTGTTGGATGGCTTACTGAGTTATACTGAAGAAGCTGTATAATCTCATCCAGCCGTGACCTGAACATCTTGAGCATCCACTGGACCCAAAAGCAAGACGGCGTATCTTTGATATTTACAATTTTGAATGAACATAATGTGAAACAACCCCAAGTGCTACAGAAAACTGGTGAAAGTTTCTGGCAGAGTCAGAAACCCAAGGTCAGCATTTGGAAAGGATGAAAAGCTATTTTTTGCAGCCGTTGGTGGAGAGCTGAATGAAGTTGAAACACAGTTCAGCGATACTCTCAAGAAGGCACACAGTTATGAAAGGAGGTCCCTTATGTATCAGTTTCCTCCAGCTGGAGCAACAGATAGACAAGTAGGCAATAGGCAAAACTAATATAATTAATTATGCTGTTTTCACTATGTTTTTGATATACATAGAGAATGACAGTCTGGAGCTGCACCTCCGTGGTAGCCAAGACATTTCTGCTAGTGATGGGTATGAGCTTCACAGACTGAGCTTTATCCAGTGTGTCCTGTGGACCCCCTGTACCTTTATTGGAGTCAGAAATCACAGTCTCCTGGTTTCATGTATGGGGCAAACCCTGTCAGTGACTTTCAATGCCTCCTTCTGACATTAAAATATTGTGTCAGGATATTATGGCTTCTGTAAGGAGAGTGATTGCTAGTAGCCTGCACAAGAAATGATTTCATGAAGCTGCCAGGTGCCACTTATTTTGAGCTGCTCTTTCAAAAGGAGACTGAGGAAGTTCTGACAGATGTCCTTTGCAATATTCACGTTCATTTTCTGCATAGGCTAGAGCAAGGGACCGGGCTTGTTCTGCTGACTTATCATCTCTTTTTGGCTGTGGAGTAAGACATAATGATTCTTTTACTTTCAGCCTTTCATGCCACTGACGATGAGCTGCTGCTGAAAAGTCTGAAATAAAACTTGGTGGCACGACGCATCATCCTTGGTAAATGGCCCAATTACTGTGGGATAACCACAGTTGCTCACTTTTCCCTTTATCCTGACCCTACACAGGCACAGATAGCTGTTTCATCCCTGCCTGTTTGCTGTGCAAGACACTGTCCAAAAGGCATTAGCTGAAAGCAGTAATTGACAGTTAACAGAGAATGCAGAGCTCTCTACAGATCTGCTCACCAAAAATTTGGGTGAATTCAGCAATAGGTGCTTGCCAAGCCTGAGCTTTGCAGATCCTCGATGCACGTGCACAAACGAATATAATTCTTTTTTTTTATTTCTTTTTTCTTCTTTTTCAGCAGATGGCCACTGTGTACAAGTCTCAGAGAAATGATTCACATCAAAAGCTTTCCCTGGAACCTGTGCTGTGCAGCAGGCCAGTTCATGACAGCAAAGTACAGTGAAAGTTTACATAGCGAGACTTCATCTGTGTGATACGTGTCTTGTATTTCCATCCTGTTCCTAACAGGTCACCCTTTGATCCGCTCATTATTCTCCTTCATGCTGAAAGGTTTCAGCTTTCCTATACAGAAGCTGATAGAATGAGAAGTTTTATTGTCTCAGCATGTTTGATTTCCAGACTCTCACAAAGAGGACGGAGGAAGCAGACCAGATGCTCATTCGGATATGACGGCTTCGCTATCTCCCTGCTTCCAATATAGCCAGCTCCCTTCTGGGGGTGAATGTTCAAACCCCAAGCACAGCTATCCACTTCAGAGCTTTCCCCACCTTGAAGTCTGGTTTTCTCTGTGATCATGGAGTGTTGCAAAATATATATCTTCTCCTTGGTCAACGTGTAATATGAGTGTCACACGTCTAACGATGGTGCTAGAGAAGAAACTGGCTAGCCATTCAGAGTGGCCAGATCCCAGCTTCAGCTGCTCTTCTCTTCTCTGTGGCAAAGAATATTGTTTCTATTACAGCTTATTTTTTAAAATACACTGAATATATGGCCTCCAAACTATTTCACTATCTTACAAGAGTCCTTACAATGACGATACTACAGCAGTTAAAGCTGGTCAGAAGGTTACTTCTTCTTCTTTGGAAAATGGGAGAAGATAGAAAATTGTAAAAATCTGGCAAATCTATTTTCTTTTTCATTCTATAGTTGCAAAACTTATGAGGAGCAGCTGAGGGAACTGGAGTTGTTAGGCCTGAAAAAGAGGAGGCTGAGGAGAGACCTTATCGGTGCCTACAGTGACCTGACAGGAGGGTGTAGAGAGGTGGGTGATGGTCTCTTCACCCAAGTGACAGGTGACAGGACAGGGGGAAACAGACTCAAGCTGCTCCAGGGCAGGTTCAGATCAGATGTTAGGATAAAGTTCTTCCCAGAAAGGGTTACTGGGCACTGGAACAGGCTGCCCAGGGAGGAGGTTGAGTCACCATCCATGGATATGTTTAAAAGACGATAGAGAAGGTCCTCAGGGATATGGTAGTAGAGGACAGGTATAGTTGGACTCGATAATCTCAAAGGTCTTTTTCAAACTAGTGATTCAGTGATTCTATGATTCTGTGATAGTTTGCCAGTGATTCTGCTATAAATACAATCCCTTACTCTGTTCTCTCTTTGACTTCACTTGTGTTTAGATAATAGATGATTTTTTGACCAAAGCTTTGAAAACTGAAGGAAGCTGATATGTTCAATGGAAATTTTTCTGCTAGCTCTTTTTATATACCTGGGCTTGGTATTTAGATTTATAGTTAGCTAATTGTTAATTTTATATATGTATTTTTAATAATACCATTATTTTCTCCTTTCCCAAGGAGATAGGACTTCTTTTATGTAAGAATTACCTAATAATAATGACAGTTTTTTTGCAATCATATCGTCAAACCGTTCATCAAAAGCAGATATATTTGCTTACTTTGATAGAGTAAGACTGGAAGTTTGTATCACATCTTCATTCCGTCAACCTCCTGAACCGAGACCATCAACAAAGCAGTTTTGTGAATGTTTCTTTTTTTGGCATTCACTAACCTAATATATAGAGAGTTGGAAATCAGTTAGGGCAAGACACTGATCTTATGAAGAATTGATCTGCCAAATCTCTGTGGACCAGAAGAAATATCAGGAAAATTTGGACTGTTGAAAGCAATTTACTTGACTAAAACGATTTGAAAATTGTGAATGAAAAGGATCAATAGTAATATGCAGGAAAAGAAAACAAAAAAACTTTTGTTTATATGAGCACCATCTATCCAATGGTAGATTTTCTTAAGTGAAATGAAATGGCTTGAGTCCAAGCAAACTGTGACAGGATTAAAGTGTTTCTCAATATGTGAGTGTACTACTTTTCAAGGCAGACTGCTTTTTCCTGAACAGCTCAGCCTCTGATTTTCTCTCTAACATGTGGGGCCTGACTCAAAACACCTCCCTGCCAGTGGAAAATCGTTATTAGCTTCAGACTCACAGGATACACCAAAGGAGAGACCACTATTGTTTAAAAGAGTTGCTTTATTATGAGATTCGTTCCATGCGTTCACACTGGATAGATCTTATCTCTTGCTTACCTATAATTTCCTTAAAAGCACTTAAAAGCAACCAAAGTGGAAGCTGCATGCAAATTATACCCCTCCTTGGTGTAAAATATGAGTAAAAGCCCTGGGCTGTTGTAAGTACCAGCTAGTCTCTCACTTGGTAGAGTCATACGTTGCCCTAAGCTGCACGTAGGTTTTGGTCATGTAGGGTTTCAGCATGGCACCATTCTCTTTGTGCTGGGGAACTTAGTGGGATTAAAGCCTCTTTGTTGCTCGAATAACTATAAGATGGGTTAAATAATAATTTCTGGCTGGTAACAGACCTAGAGAAAAAAATCAAGAACTGAGAGAAAATAAAATCTTTGCCTTTTCAGTGAAAATTTTGAAAAAAATATATATTTACAGGCTCCCCTCATGAGTTGTTTGCTATAACGTTAAATAGTTCAGTGTCAGTAATTCTCCTCAGCATTTTTTGAAGTTATAGTAGAACATATTCCACTTTAAGAATGTCAGAACAGAACATGCTAGACTTTTCCAAAACAACTCTGAGTTGGGAAAATATTGAAAGGAGGTTAAAAAAAAAATAAAATCTAATCTCTCACTTTTGAGAGGGAATCCTGAATTTTAGGGCACTAAAAAAAAAAAAAAATCAATTATTATAATTATTAATAATGTCATTTTTTTCTTCCCATTGCCATGGAAGGCAATGTTGAGCTGGATCAAAGGAAAGAATTAACACAGACTTGCAATGTGTTTACAAGTCATATTTCCTCCCTCCCTTCCTATAAATGGCTGAAACCCACAATTAAATGTAAAGCTTTTGTGAAGTAAAAGCTTATTTTAGTTGCTGATGAGGCAAAAAGTTCATCAGAATGGCAGGACGAACATGATGTCAGCAGCAGTTCTTGACAGAGTTGCAGAACAGCATTGCTATTTCTGGGTTTTCATTCAGAAGTATGAATGATTGATTGCATTCTACATTGATTTCCATTTTCATAAATTATTGTAAAATTATATATTAAAAGAGTGAGATCTTTAAATGCAGAGGAAAAGGGAAAATGCAGTCTGTTTGAAAATTTAGATTCAAATAGTCCTTTGAGTTCTGAATTTTCATGGGCCGCTGCTGCTGGTGGCTGGTTTTGTGGCTGACCCGTGTTCACCTCATTTGTTGCATCAGTCATCTCTGCACAGATTGATGCAGCTGTTTGTCTCATTGTTACCTTGATGAGATTAATTATCTCTGATTATGTTAGACCTCTAAAATATGTATTCTGCCAGTATTGTATAACAAAGGAAGTTAGAATTGTTACCCTTTGAAAACAACTTGCAGCCTGTTGACAGATAATAATTTTTCAAAGATAGGACTTAAATGAAGAAAAATGGTACTTTTTAATTTGAAGAACAATTGTTTTGCCCTCAATTAAGTATTGCAATGGAAAATATGTTTAATATATAATTTAATCTTTCAAGCCTCCTTATGGA
This sequence comes from Gallinula chloropus, assembly GCF_964237585.1. Classification (NCBI taxonomy): domain Eukaryota; kingdom Metazoa; phylum Chordata; class Aves; order Gruiformes; family Rallidae; genus Gallinula; species Gallinula chloropus. Next base: position 4,463,182 of record NC_140089.1, on the reverse strand, counting down.
TGCCAAACAGCTGATAGAAAGGTGACATGTTGGATGCTTAGAAGTCTGAGCACCTAAGCTCTCCTCCCAGAAGTCTATTTTTTGTGCTGCAGCTGAGACAGGGGTTATGAGCCAGAAAAGCTCTGGAGCTGGACCACAAAGGCAGCCTGAAGGACCCTATTTTGTACTGTACATTAGGCTCATGTCAACCATGCTGTACCACATTAGCCAGCAAACAGTAAACCAAGTGAATCTGTGATTGTGTTTGGAAGGGGATTTTGTAAAAGTCACAGCAGTGGTTCACATCTCTTACCACACCCTGTCATCACAGGACTGTAGGTCAGATGGATGTCCCTTCAGAGAGGTTGTGTCACTTTCATCTTTGAAAGCTGAACAGCTGGGTTAAGGAGACGCTAACCTGAGATCTTACAAATTGTGAAGAGTCTGCCACTTGGTGAGGTGCCCCCTTGTGCTCAGGTGGCCCAAGGAGCTTCTGCTCTTCTTCTGCTTAGTTTATGCGCCTTAAAATAAAGGTGGCAGTGAGGGTGTTGTGAACCTGGAGATTTGCAAGAAGGACCTCATTGTTTCTATAACCCTCCATTTGTATTAGGGACCAAAGCCCATCACTGTGCAGGTGTGTTTCACTCTTTCTATCAGATGGGATTACAAAACTCTCTTAGCTGACTGTTTCTCTCTGCACAGGAATTTCTACCCACCTTATGTCAGCCTTCTTGATGCAGTCCTGCAAAGTTTCCCACTGTCCTTTCTTGGCACCAGGTTACTTTTGCTGAAGTTGCCAGATTCCAGTGTTCTCTAGACAAACAAGAACTCAGGTAGCCACAGGAGAGCTTTCAGATGATCTTAAGAACTTGTTCTTTTGGTTTTGGAACTCTCAAAAATAGCTCAAGTCACTCACTGCTTTGGGATGTTATCTCTCCTGCCACCAGCTCATAGTGCTGAATGCACATTGGCACTTTCAGATGTCAAAGATTTGCTTGAAAGAAAGCAGAAGGAGAAAGAGAAGCAGAGGAGCAGTTTAAGAACAGGTGTTGCATGTCCTCTGGCTGAAAGGCTTTCAATCTGCCTCAAATCTCCTTCAAGAAATACTGGAGCAATGTTCAAGGGGAGGCAATGTGTGTTTATCAGTAAATGCAGTTTTCTCCAACATAGGCCATCATCTCCCGTTCTCTGTGTGTGGAGGAAGAAGCGTCTACCCATCAAGTTCAGGGGTTATGCTGCTGTCCTCAGTGTTGCCTCCCAAAGTCCAAATAAGACAAAGCTGCTGCTTTCAATACTGCTTTGTGTAGGTTACCTTGTTGCAGAGTGAAATTGTCTTCTTCCTCAGACAGAGAGGAACAATGCTTGGAGAAACCATGATGGGGCTGGAAGTTTCTGTAAAGAGATACATCCTTGTCTCAACAAATACCAAAAGGTTTGTTGATTTTCAAGCTAGGAAAACTGGAAATTATTCCAGTTTTCTTATGCTTATTTGAGGAAGGGACAAGAGACATTCTCTTCATCTTTTCTGTCCCCAGAGAAACCACCCTGTTTATCATAGAATCATAAAATGTGTTGGGTTGGAGAGGACCTTTAAAGACCATCTAGTCCAACCTGCCTGCAGTGAGCAGGGACATCTTCACTAGGTCAGGTTGCTCAGAGCCCCATCAAGCCTGACCTTGAACACCTGCAGCGGTGGGGTCTCCACCACCTCTCTGGGCAGCCTGTTCCAGTGATCTACCACCGTCATATCAAAGAACTTTTTCCTAGCATCCAACTTAAATCTCCCCTTTTCTAGTTCAAAACCATCACCCCTTGTCCTACTGCTACATGCCCTCATGACAGTTTATGTTTTCAATTTCCATTCATGAGGATAGTAGATGGTTTAGTGAGCTAATGCTTTGACTTTCCAGTTTCAACAGTTTTTACCTTATGGAAATAAATCCATAAGCGATCGCCAGTGGATCCAGTAAAGTGTCAGTTTTGCAGGAGTGGAGCAGATATTTCAATAGGAACTCTCCCATGCCCTTACGTATGTGTTTCCTCTGATACTGAAAGATCCAAAGGTGTTTTGTGAAGCTCATCCAAAGCTTTTGACAACTGAGACCTGGCCACTTCTGTGATGGAAGAAAAGTGCAGGGAAAGCTAGGCTACAGACATATGAAAATGAATGCAATTATTCAAACTGGAATTCAACACAGTGCTGGGTCATTAGCTGAGTACAACTCACTGGGAAAAGGGCCATCTGATGAATCACCAAAAAGTCTTTGTGATTCTGTCATCTGCAGTGGTTGGAAATCTTGTTCCCAGCGCCCACTTGCCAAAAAGAAAGGCTCAGGTCTGGCTCCTCACAGTTGCCTCGCAGGTTTAGACTGGGTGATGTTGACACCTCTTCATTCAAACATCTCAGTAACTAATGCGTAGAGCACAAGCTTCTCCACTTCTGACTCACAAAGGCCAAAAAAGGAGGACAAATTAATTCTGGTTATATCCCACCCTGATTCCCACGAGCACAGGTCCCTTTTGCTCGCCGGAGGTTGCCACTTCGATATCACAAGCAGCAGTTTGCCTCTTGTGCAAGCCCAGGATGCTGAAACATCTCTGAGACTTACTTGGGTGTTCACAGAGTGTTTCCTACCATGCACTTTATTAACTGCATCAACCAGAAGCATTTTAAGGAGCTTTCCAGACAGATAAAGAAGTCACTGGAGGCTGAACTACGAAGCCTTTAGAATCAAGGTCATGGTTGCATGGAAGCGTTGACTGAAGACGAGTACATAAACTGTTCGACAAAGAACTTGAATCCTGCATATTTAAATATTCACAGCACCTACAAGTTTTGCTGCTACTCTATGAAATACAGCTTCATTTGCCAGTGAATCAGGCTTATAAAAATGGTAATTGTGAAGTGCAGTTGCTAACTGTATCAAGAGAAAAGGGATTTTACGTGTAATGGAGATTCTTTTTAATGATAAATTATCTAGCTCCTGGCTACCATGTATGAGCTCTATTAACTGCCAATAAATTGTTCATCGTTAAATCTAGTTCACTCTTCTTAATTAGGCCAAGGGTTTTTTTTTTCCCCTTTAAATCTTTTCCTTACTTTAATATGGAAAGATATTTGAAATCCCAATGATCCTAACAGCTGCAGCAGACAGTACTGTAGAGTCACTTAAGGACTGATGTTACACAATTGAAATCTGGAAAGATCTGAAAAGCTATGTATTATACAAATCACGGTTTGAAACACAGAGTTAATAGAAGTGCCTGGTTTATAGCTGCAGCAAAATTCTGGGCACATCCCTATTAATTCGGTTTAAAAAAACCCCAACAACGTGCCATAAGCTTGTGAGTTCTAGAAAAGATGCATATGGTTACCTGGTTACTTTGAAAGGATTAAAAGATGTGCCGTACAAAAAAATAAGTGAAGAAAATATTAATCTCATGAACTGCTGATTAGGGAGGTCTGAGTGGCTATTTCATTGGAACAAAATGCAGAGTATTTCAGAGAAATAGAAAGAAATAAATAGAAAGGCAGAGATAGCCTTTCTGAAAGTTATTGCACAGACCATTCCTAGGGCTGAAATGGATTTCACTCAAATTATGATGCTAACTTCTCTTTTACTTTCCATTGTTAACTTCCATTTGTGAATGTGCCACTGCACAATTAGCAACAAACTTTAGTCTTAATCTGACAGATCTCCGTGGCGTGCAACTGTTTAATTAGTGATTCTAATCAAGGACCTAAATAAATTGTTGCCCAGAAAAGGTAACTAAGATTCGGAGGTGCTGGTTTTCCTTTGTCAGAAACCCGTGTTTCCATTCTACCTTTAGTGGCCCATCTGAAATAATAGGGTAAATGCACGTCTATTTGATGTATGCATTACCACTCGCTTTGCATTGCTAACCGGTTCTCTGGGTACCATTTAAGGTTCGGACTTAATCAGTCAGCAATTTTCATACTCCTCCTGCAAGATGTGAATCTTTTCTTCGGGGCAGACAGAACGCTGGACTTGAGCGACAGCAATTGCGACTGCAGGGAATCCCAGTTGTCAGAGCTGGAGTTGAGTCAAACTCATGTGACTTTTCCCGTGGGATATAGTTAGCAAATCTCCCTGACAGAGGCTAGAGGCAAGAAGAGATCAGATGTGCTGGAGCTAAAATGTGTTTGTGTGCACTGAAAGATAGCTCCACTCTATCTGCTGAGCAATTAGGAGCAGTTTAGACAATCGTGCACCTTGTTATGCCCCTCCTGTGAGTGTCCTTTTCTGCAATTTAGCCTGCTCTGGCACACTCCACATCAGTGGGAATTTCAGGGCATTGAACATGTACAGTCCAGAGTGAGCAGTGAAAAGGAAAGAAGGGGAAAATAAAAAAAAGAAAAAGAAAAAGACTGTAGATTTTAAATATTATTAAAAACATCAGCTCCATGGTAACAAACTTCTAGGGCAGAACAAATGCTTATTTTGATCTGAATAGGTTTTGAATATTTCCAAAAGCTGCACCAAAATACTCAATTTTAACTATTTGCTTTAGTATCCGTGTTTTATGTCAATTTATACAAACACACATCTTTCCAGAACACAATGTACCACACATAAAGAAAGAAAGATTTCTACTCTTTCCCAGTTTTAGGAGGCATAAAGAAGGATGTATGAATTTGAGTTGATTAAAAAAGAAAAAGACATTTTCCCCAATAAGCTTCTTATCATTAAGTTTTATTTGGAGTGTAATATTTTAGTATAGTTTTATCTGGTCAAGTAGGTATTTATAGAAGCTCATCCTTCAGATATAATGAAATTATTTTGAACTATTTATATTTACTACACTGGTTACAACACATTCACCCTCATTGAGCGTTGGAGACATTTGTTCTCGCTTTCCACCTCTCCTAATCTCCCCAGAGCTCTTTCACACTTCCTTCCAAAAAAGCACGTCCAAATCATTGCTTTTAAGTGGTCAATTTAAATCAGATATTCACAGAAAAGCGTGCCTCTCCCCCTTTCCCTGCCCAAGCTAGGTGCCCTCCAGCTCTTATTGTTTCCCAGCAATGTTTTGTCTCGGTGGGTTACAACATTACAGCAGACGATAATCAATACCCAGCCTTCTCCCTTCAAAAATATTCTCAGCTATATTAGATTGGATATGTTTGATGGAATATTAGGCTTATTGGAAAAGTGCCTGCAAATCAGAGAGCAACTAGCGTGGAGGACAAATGTAGATTCATTCCTTTCTCTTACCTCCTTTATATGGTATTTACGTTCCTGGTTTCTTACTACTCACAATGCGCTTCGGTTTAATAATCGAAACATCACTAGTGGATTGTCAGTGATTGTTTAATTGACATTTAAGCTCTGAATTAAATATCAGCACTTAAACCACATGTGAATCAATACTAGTCACTAAACAGGCCGAAGCTATCTGTGAATCAGAAGGCATGCACTCATCCGAAATCTTATCAATGGATTTATTGCTTCTCTCACCTCCCTCCAAGGCTTTGGTAAGGCATAATTATTTGCATGTTGCAAATTGAGACCACAATAAAGGGTCTGGTTTTTGTTTTTTTTTTTTTTCCTCCACACTTTTAATAGCCAAGAACTCTGTAAGGAATGGACTTAAAATGAGAATTTTTGAGTTACCCTTGAACTCCCCCTTTCAAGGAATCATACATGCAGCTGAGAACATGATTAAAATGAAAGTATCGGGGTTCAATGTAAAACTTTTCCCAACTCAATTTTGTTTTGGTTTGGTTTGGTTTTTTTTAAAAAAGATTTAGTATATTTTTGGAGTCTGATCTTTCACTGTGGTAAACAACTTCAAGTCCTGTCCAATAAGTCCTTAGGACATTCAGTTTTACTCAGAATTCACTCAGCATCTGTCAGATTAGTTCCTTGAATTGTAACATAATTGTGTTTATTTTGCTTCTGTTTCCTTTCTTACCGCAGCAATGGTTTGCTCTTCCAAAATATTTGTTATAGAGCTTATAAATAATTGAATCTCTATTTTTCAAGGATAAAATCACAAGAGAAGGATAAAGTTTCAGTTTTCCTGTTCATAAAATATGTTCTTAGCCTTTCATCTTTTAATTTAAATGTATATCTAACTGATGTCTCAGGTCCTTTATGAATAATTAGTGCACAATGTTAACTGACAAAAAAATCATACCCAAACTACGCCTTGCTGTAATTAAATGCTGCTGCATTTAAATAGGTTCTAACCACTTTTTTCCCCTGTTTTTTTCCCCCACCACACAAAGCAATTTTAAACAGAAACAAAAAACAAGAATGAGATTGAGGAATAGTCTAGCCTTTCTTCCTCTCTGCTCCATGGTCTGGAGAGGGGACCACATGCAGTTTAACAACATCTCCAGCCCAACAAGTCATCTGCCATTTAATTTTGCTCATTCCCTGCCTCTGCCTAGCCTCTTCCTCTGAACAGCAAAGCTGTTTCAGCTCCTTGAAATGGGGGAAATAGTAATAATAAAAGGGAGCACTGAGCCTAAACACTGGCCGGTGTCTAGCAGTGTCCATGTGAAAGTGGGGACAGGGATGTGAGATGTCCTCACCTCCGCATCTGCTCTGCGCAGGATGGCAGCGGCGTTTGGCTCCTGCCTTTGCAGCACTGCCTGGAAGCCTGCATCTTGCTGTCTTAACCAGAGTGTTTCTCTGGAAGGGTTTTTTTCCTTCGCTGACATTTCTTATCTAATTGCAGTGACAGGATTCAGTGTTCCTGAAGCTCCAAATTCACCCAGGATTGATGAATATCAGCACTGGAGGAGAGAAGGATGAAAAAGCAGCTGAATATTTACATGGACATCTTGCAAGTCTACTCCATCATCTCTGCCTGAGGGGTAATACTTAATATTAAAACAGAGGTCTACCATACAAAACCCATTCTCGTGCAACAAGGCAGGAGAAAACCGACTGTCATTTGGCAGAGCCTGGGTCTGAAAGGAAGGTGCCGAAAAAATGCAGTTAGTCCTCTGTGGAGTCAAGCTGTCGGAAAAAGCAGGCTTAAAAATGTAAAAACCCGAAGATTTTTGTTCCAGGTCTTATGAAAATATAAGGCACATATTCATGGGTGTGTGTGTGTGGAAACAAAGGCACGTAAAAGTTATTTTTCATACTGGCTCTGTGTAGTTCTGTATAATGTCTTAGCCTTAAAACAATCTCAGCAAGCGTGGAAACTATTGACAGGTCTGCATTGTAGAGCCACAAACGCAGGAGAACAGCTGCCTGTCACCTTCTGTCAATCTGGAGGGAAAGAGAAGATGGGAAACACAAAAGAAATATAAAAATATGTAGAGCACCCAGGGCCACCGCCTCCCCTCACTCAACTCTTCCTCTCCTCTCCTAAATGAACTGTGAAAAGACCTGGAGCTATTATAGAGCTACAAAGAAATAAGGAACTGGTACCAGATGGGACCTCTTGTCTCCATCTCTCTCCAGCCCAAACAATCTGCTGCAGAATTTAGAAGAGAAGGGTGGAGAATCTAATAGTGTCTCAGAGTCGGAAAGATGGCTCTGGCTCGAGCACTGCCAGCCTGTTCTGGAGGAGGATTATTATTATTCTGTGTGCCAAAGGATATGGCTATTTTTCTCTCTCACTCGCTCTTTGCAACAAACATTTGGCTACTATTAGCCAGCTGGCAAATATAAATGAAACATCATGTACCACTTTAGTACGGAGAGTGCCATCCGCGTTTTGCCAGTCATGCAGCGGTCTGACTGCCAGTGCACATCGCGGCATGTGCCGCACGTCTACTCCCTTCTTTATCTGAGAGCACGTATGAGAGCGGCGGGGAAATCTGTTAGGGAGAGAGAAAGTCCGTGGCACGGTTACAAGACATCTTACGGGAGAATCAGGCCAAGATCTGTCTAGTAAAAGATGGTGGACTGGCGATACGCTCCTAAAAAAATTCATTCCACATTGCTTGTTTGTAGCAAGCTCCCTCCTCTACGGAAGAAAACGCAGAAATACCGAAATTGCGTGTGGAGAGAGCGATGTTTATACCTGATGTGAAAATAGATCCTTGGGAGTTGGTATAAACAAGCAGCAGACCGGGAAGCACATTCTGCTCTCAGCAACACCCATGCAGTTTCATCCTGCGATGTTGCCTGGGTGTAACTGACAGCAGGATCTGGCCTCGTGCCATTGTTCTCCTCCTGCTCTCCAGCTTGTTATTCCCAATGCCTCTCTTTTCTTCTCCTATTTTTTTTCTTTTTACCTTTTATTTTTTTTTTACCCTTCGATTTTTATAAACGCTTATCTTTTTCACCGGTCATGTCAAAGACCAATCAATTATTATTTTTCTTTCACATCTAACCTTTCCTTCTTTCTTCCCAAATAATTTTCAGGCACAAAGTATGGGACACGTTTATTTCATTGGTAGGCAATATCCCAATGACCTTTATTTAGTTGTACGGTAGCCTGGCAAGCCGAGTATTTCAATACTTCTAATTGTCTCCTATCAGAGTTAACATTCAATTCTTGAATATTTGCTCTTGGAACAAACAATGCCGTGTGGTGTCATAAAATTGTTCCCAAAGATTTTACAGCAAAACTAAGTAGCTATTTACTTTAAATATGCCAATTAAGCGTTACTAATGTACAGTACATTTCTAGGCTAAGGATGATTGATAGTAGCATGCAGTGAAATGTTCTAAAACTGCAGTTGGAAAATGTAAATGTACAAAATGAAAAAAAAAATCCTCACCGACTGACAGCACTATTTACATGTTTCAAAACAACGCTTACAAATTGTTCTTTTATTGTTCTTTAAAGCTTTTTCTGCTCTGTTTTCAACAGGGTGGTAGCCAATGCAGTCTTATCGAAAGTTCTTTAAGGCTAGAATATTGTTGACTATGTAGTTCTAATAGACTTTATTCCAGTCTTCTTTTACTTAATGGCAATATCACTGATTCGGGAATACAGTGATGGAGAACAGGGTCTTGACAGAAAACAAGAATTACTTTGTGCAAAAATGTCAAGGTTTCCAGGTGAGTGTGGTTTTATTTTTATTTTATTTTATTTGAAGGTAAAGGAAGTCCTTTCAATGAGAGAGAAAGAGACTGAACGAAGACTCTTCATGGCTCCAGAATATCCAACACACCCAATAAGGCACTTCAAGGACATTTTTGCCAGAGTCCATATGTTTTTTTGAGTTTCAAAATTGCCAGATTTGAGATGTCATGATTTAATTCTCTGACCCCATCAGGCAAGTGTTGCGGTTCTGCATGGCGGGGTTCTGGAGGAGGAGGGGGCTGCAGGGGCAGCTTTTGCAAGCAGCAGTTGGAGCTTCCCCCAGGCCCCACAGAGCAAACACCAGCCGGCTCAGCGCAGGGTGTGAGGAACGCCCTCCTCTTCCCCAGCTAAGAAGGAAAACAACCTATGAGGAACTGACAGAAACCCCCATTCACCCAGTCACAGCCCCCACCCTGTGCCACGATGGGGCGAAGAAGGGAGTGAAATCCTGACTCAAGTAAAGTCTGCTAAGGGAGGGGTTAGGAGAGGTGCTTTAAGGTCTGGTCTCACTTCTTATTATCTGACTCCGGTGTCACTGGGTGTGTAATGTCATAAATTAGATCGTTTTCTTTTTTATGTGTTCAGTGTTGAGTCTGTTCTGCCTGTGATGCTGATTGTGGGATGATCTCCACTCCCAAGACTCTCAATATCTATTTTCTCCCCTGCCCAGCTGAAAAGGGGAGTGATAAAATGGCTTTGGTGGTCATCTGGCCTCCACCATGGGAAGATGTTCTACTTTGGTTTATTCTCTGAAACAAGAAAAAACCCCCACCAAAACCATATTCTGCAACCTGGTTATGTTAGCATCGTATCATTTTAGATACAGAAGAAGCTTTTAGGCTACCTGCCTTAGAGATGGAGTTTAAGCTTTCATCCAAATCCTTGTCCCTTGTTTTGCTCCCTGAAATCTAGGAGAAATCCAGCACATCCATTATTTGCAAAGAAGCTTATTCCAAGCTGGAACATTGTGCAAGTTCCCAGATTTTTGACTAATAGCAGTTCTATCAAGGTGTGTGTGTGTGTGTGTGTGTGTGTGTATTTTATATATATATATATACACATATATATATTTATATATTCGTCAGAAAAGGATTAATAAAAAGATGCTGACCACTTACACTGGAGATTTTTCTTAAAAACAAACAGTAATCAATCACCTGCCTCTTGTGAGATTAAGTAGGTTATCGAAAAGATTCATTAGTATAATTTAATTTACTGCTGTCAAGACCTGGTCCTATATTCGCTCCTGATGTCCTCCATCTTCATTGGCTTTTGAGTTTGGTTGGAAATCGAGGGGTGCATTTCTGCTGATTTTAATGAGCATTGGATCATGTCGCAAATAATACAGAAATAACAGTCAGTGAAACTCCTATCAGCAAAGAATTCACTTAGCTGGGTGCCCATTTTACCTGATGCATTTATACTGAGTAATTTGACAGCAGTGGAGTATGTGCAGTTGAACCATGCACTGTCATTTCTCACTAACAACACTCGCTGGCTTTGTGAGACAGTGTTAATAAGCACATTTCAGTTTCAAAGGCATCACCTGCAATATTCTTTTGGATTCCAACAGGTACAACAAATAGACACTTGTTTGTGACAGAAAGGTCTCGACTCAGTAAATCGTTAATGCAAAAGAAACTTATTTGTAGAAAGACCCTTTGGGACTTCTGTTGAGTTTAAAAGTCCAACAACCACGTATCTAGAAGAAAGGTAAAGTTTTGAACTCAGCAGATAGCTTTCAAGACACGTATTTGTCATTTTCACACTTAAGGGTGGTTTTTTTTGGTTATTTTTAAAGAGCATATTTAAACTTTTTCCTATGTTCTCTTATACTGGAATCTTGCACTTGCCAACTTCCATGGCCGCTAACAAAGCATATATGCCCCAGTGTCTTCTCTCAGGATTTTATTTTCCAGTAGTATTTAAAGTCCTGGGCAGGGAAGAGATTTTTCTAGCCCAAAGCATCATGGTCAAGAAATCTGACATTTATGAAAAGTGTTCTTCCCACCAGCAAGATCCATTACAGTTGCCTGTAGCAGCAGTAGACAAAAATTGTCAGGACATCTACCAGCCAGGATTATTTCCAGTGACAAAGAGTAACCAGCAACACTGTTTCAAAAAAACATTGGGTCCTTTGTTTGTTAATAGCTTGTAACTTCAGGAATAGCACCTTAGCCATTGAAGTAGAAAGTGCAAATGTCTGTGCAAGAGACCTGAGCCTTCTGGTCTGAAATGCTTGTGGCCAGTTTCTGCTGCTCCTTCTCTCCTTCATTTCCTCTCCTGATCAGGCCAGTTTTTATGTTACTTTATTAAAAAAGACATTGCTGTTATAAACTTTGGAGTTAAAAATCCTTCCTGACCGTAGAGCAGCTTGGATTGTTAAGTTGATGCTGAGGTGGATATGTGCTGGAGGATGAGGAGTCTCTCATGAGCTCATCACTACCCATGTAAGAGATCTCCACCCTAATTTTGCTCCAAAATTAGGTCTGTGGGATGATATGATTGAAAAAAAAGAACCCCACACCAAAACCAAAAAACCCACACCTTTTTTTTTTCAGGTGACCTCAGAGAACCCCTTAGAACATGGCAAGACCAAAAGCTGAATCATCTCTACTGAGGTACACTAGAATCATGTTTTTCTAGAGTGTAACCCTGGCATGAAAAAGGGAATGGAAGAAATACCCAGTCCCTGATAGTAGACTGGCTGACAAAAGGGATGACATTGTAGAAAAAAAAGGCCTGGGTTTTTTTGGTGGGATTTTTTTGTTTGTTTGGGGTTTTTTTAACTGTTCCACCATTTCACCTAATCACAGAGTGGTAGGTGTTGGAAGGGACCAAGGTTTCATGTCTCCTTGAAGTAAGTATTTGGCTTAAGACAATTTTTTGCTTTCTTTGATGGTTTTATACTTCAAAAAACCCTTTTGTTGTTCTTTCCCTGTACTACACTTTTCATTGTTAAAGGACAGCTGCAAAGATCGTTAAATAACAACCTGAAAAGGATTGGCACAAACATTACATTTTTTTCAGGTTTTAAATGCACATCTAATTGCCAAAGTAATTTTTTACTTTAGATATCTGAAACATAACTAAAATATACTCTGCATACCCTGTCTTCTGTGACACTTTGGTGTACGTTTGTGGGGAGTGGGAGACACTCCAAGGCTTGACAGAGGGTAGGAGGTAGGTAAGACAGAGAAGAACGCCATTCAGGAGGCTATTGAAGAACCTCACCTCTCATCATAGCCTGGGCATTAAGGGAAGATCCCTTGGCACCCTGTAGTACATGGAGGGACACATGGCTTGTAGAAACATTTCCTCAGCATGTTGAAGGAACAAAGAGGCAGGGTAGTGACATCAAAGAGAATAGACCCATCTTCAACCTTTTATCATCTTGAAAAAAGAGATATTATTTCCTTCTTTGTCACCTTTTTCTCTGTAGAAGTCCCAAAATTTCCACACCTAGTACAACCAAGACACGGAACTAAAATGAAATTAGAAGTCTCATTTTTTTGGGGACCTGAGCTCAAGATACTTGCTTTTTTAGAGAAGGAATTGATCACCTTTAATTGCCTCAAGTTGGGCATTTGGAAACTGGAGCCCTTGAGATGATTAGTAAGTGTAGAAAAATTTGGCTCTGGTTCATACATATGCTTGCAGAGAGCAAACATCAGGCAGAGGTACTGCACCAAAGAGCATGTGTTTTCAGACATTCATCCATATGGGCTATCTTTCAGCCTATCTGAAAGGGTTTTAATTGCTCTGTCAATGACTTAGTTGAATACTGGAGTGTGTATGGAGGGTAACTTAAAAGAGAATAAGAATGAGTTAGGGATTCAACATCACATGCCAAGATTGCATTCCTCATTAATGTTGCTACAGGAGAGGAATTTGTCTTGCTGGCCAAAAGGTGGTGGGTACTAGACAAAATAACTCTATATTTGGAAATTTCTGGTGAACAGGATGATTGACAATTAGGAGAGAAGGGAAAAAAAGGTTGTCTTGGCTCTGTATGTCAGAACTTTAGCTTGGGTCATAGAGTTCAGAGTTCAAAAAGTTGGCTTTTGGGAACTTTGTGTTCAATTTTTAGCCTTGGAAAATTAAAAAGTGCATTTCATGGATACAGTCAATGCACAGTAGTAGTGGGGATCCTGGAAATATTATTTAGTGGTATGAAGGCCTAAATCTTAGTCTACTGTTATTTTTGCAATGGGAAGTCTTTAATAGTCCAAATGCCAAAATTCTTGAACAACTATTTCATTGTTATTCAAACATTTATAAAAATATGTCATTGTTGTAAGACCTATACAAGCATGGGTGGTGAAGTCTGTGGCTTCAAAGTGATATCCAAGTTTTTAATGCTACTTCCACAGTCTCAGTGATGCATTCACAGACTCTGGTCTGACAGTACTGTATATTTGGTGCACTGGGTTATCTTCCCTTGGGAAAAAGCAGCAGGTAAACAAAGGTGGCCCTGTTAACTTTATCCCTATTTGAAACACAAGGAGAAAAAGGAATAAAACCCCACCAAACCAGAAAAACAACCCAAACCAGTGTTTTTAAGGTTAAAATGAACTGACTGGTAATAGTAATGAAATGTAGTGACCACAGCAGGGGCCCGAAATCCTAAATGACCCTGTGAGCAAAAGATCACTAGGAATGCACTGCCTGTGTGACTACCTTTACAACTGAGGGATATAAGTTTAATGGAAAGGCAAGAGTTAGCTCCAAAAACTTTGTCCATTGCTATTCACCTCCAGCCTCCTTGGAGAGACGGGGCCTGTTTTGAACTGTGGCACCCAAAACCTTTGCTGACAAAATCCCTGCAGCTAAAGTTTTCTGTAGAGAGAATTGTATTAGCTCTGCAAAAGCTGAAAGAGGGAAATCGTCACCAAAATTCTTAGTGCATTTACTACAAACAAAGGAAAAATAATTACAGTTTCAATCATCACCTATTAGTGGCCTCTCATCTGTACCTCACTCTAAGTATTCACTCTGTTTCCCAGAGCCATATTTGCCATCTGCAATCCTTCCATCCTAAAACAACTGAGACTTTCTGTGAATTGCAGCAAGCCATAGAATCATAGAATCATAGAATCATAGAATCATAGAATCATAGAATGGTCTGGGTTGGAAGGGTCCCCAAGGATCACAGAGCTCCAACCCCCCTGCCACAGGCAGGGACACCAACCTCCAGGCCTGGAGCTACACAAGGCTGCCCAGGGCCCCATCCAACCTGGCCTTGAACACCTCCAGGGACGGGGAATCCACTACCTCTCTGGGTAGCCTGTTCCAGCACCTCACCACTCTTTCTGTAAAAAACTTCCCCCTAATATCTAATCTAAACCTTCCCTCCTTTAGCCATCCTCAGGATATGCTATGAAGACTCCTTCCTCCATCATTTTGGAGAAGCCAACCTGGTGTCTGGTAGCTGAAGAACTGTCCCACCCAACATATCCCGTGGGTAGCACGTTCAGAGGTACAAACTCACCATGTTATGGAGGTGACAAGGCTTTTTGCTTCTGGAATTGTTTAAATCTTCCTGGGTTGAGACATGATGTGCCATGACAGAAAGGACCCCCTTAACATCTGAATGCAAGACCCATCATCTCAACAAGTGCCGCAGATGTGGAAGTATACATCTAGTATTTGAAACACCATAAACTCCTTTCATGGAAGTTAAGGCAAGGAGAATGTAATTCACCCTCTCTGCTGCACCAGAGTGATGAAATTCATGAATGAAATGCTGCAGCTACGGATCTGAAGGGAACACAGCCTTGAAACAAGAGGAATAAATCCAGAGAGGCCAGGGATGATTTAGCACAAAGCCAGCTGTTTGTCATACAGCAGAGCTTCGTCTTGCTATAGGTGAATGATGTCATCATTTGTTTTAGCAAAACAAATGTGCAAACATATGTGCAGAATGTGAGTGAACCTTTCCCACGTGATGAAGTAGTCCAGTGTCACACACATTTTCTGGAGTGAACTTTGTGAACTCTTGCTTAGAAACAAAGTTTTTCTTTATCTGCCCCAAGTATCAATTATTGCAGACATTCTAGTCATAATATTTGTTACCTTCACCATCAGCCTGATGGTCATTTAAGCATGTGTGGTCATGGCTTAGGCACTCAAAGAAGAGCTCAGATGGTCACGGTGGATGACTTTTACTTCAAAAAGTATGGTTGTGGCCCCAGTTATGAAGAGAAGATGTCCTGGTAATTTACTAGGGGAAAACAGTAATTTCACAGTGGTTTTTTTGTTAATTTCCTTATTCCCCATACTCCCTTCTTCCTATGTACCAGTGAATTAAGGGTAAAGATGTTACCGCTGTGACTCGATGTGATTGCCATAGTGCCCAAAATCAGAGGATTTATTCAGAACTCCTCCAAATACTGCCACTTGGAGTAAAATACCATTTAAAAAAATTGGAAATAACTAGTTTACCAGGGGTCAGATACACACCAATTTATGAAAAGCGATTCTCAGGTTTACGTGGTGGAGCTGGGCACGCTGCAAGCTGAGTGGATGCTGTAAGCACTAATGGAGGAGTTGCTAATGGTGGCTGTTTCCAGCAATGAGATCACCAGATCAGATGCTCTGGTGGAGCTGCAGCATCTCATATCCAATTGGATATGCTGATGACTGCAGGTAACTTTCTGGGGATTGGTTCTGCCTGGTTAGGACTGAGGGATGAGACACCTAATAAACAGCTGTAACAATAATACTACTGGGCACCAGTTCCCATGTTCAGTCACTCCTTAAAATGCTTTTTATTCTTGAGTGCTTAGATAGAAAGCTGCAGGTAAAAAGAAATACGCTATGTTCTTCAAGGAAGGAGAGTGTGCAGTTTGAGCCAAAACATTAAAAAGGCAAAAGTGTTTTACTGAATTTTGAGTTCTTATTTCCTTTGAATACAAGATATGTTGACCATATGTGCTTTAGGTCCTACCTGAATCTCCTCTCATCCATATATCATCAGTTTTAACACAGGATATAGCATGACTGGCAGACAATCTGGAATCAATCTGTTTATCTTTAAAATGCTGCTGAAAAGTTTTAGAAGTTGCAAGGTTCTGAACTGGAAAGAAAATCTTGGAAGTAACAACAAAGAAGTATTGGAAAGACAGACAATAACTTCAGAGTCTTCTATTTGGATCCTGTTGTGCAAGAGCATATATGCCATCTCTCAGAAAACTATTTCAGTGGAATAAAGTCTTCCTCATTTATTAATACAACCAGGAATCAACCAGGCAGTTTTTAATTAGCATTGTAATTTTCAAGAAGTGAAAGATGGTTGCTTTATAGACTTCATATGCAGCTCAGAAGGGGCTCCAAACACAGCTGCATTTGTTTGTAATATACTGCTATTTTTTAAGAGGATGCATCTGAGATACTGTATGTACTTGAAGACCTTGTGCTGCATAGCTAGAAAAATTTTATCAAAAGCCATGAATTCAATGTATTGCAATTTTGCTCTCTGATGCTTTTCTAAGCATTAGAAATCATGGGCTGTAGATGGTTTGCAAATAACCACTCTAGAAGAAAGCTTCCACATGTATATTAATAAGAATAATATAAATATTCCACAAATAGATGACTGCTTATTGAGGGGCAAGTATAGGGCAAATCTTCTGTGTTTTGTTTGTTCTGCATTTCAGCCGTATCTGACATTTAACTGCAATATTTTGCATTCCTTTAACTCTGATACTCAAGGATCACACAAAATGCTTTACAAACATCAGTGGGCTAAATCTCAAAACATTTCTGTAAATAGGGCTCGTACGTGCCTGATGTTTATTTCTACAGTTCATAACTTTCTTACTACTCACATCATCCTACTGTTTTCTGAATTAAATATAATAATCCTATCAAGATTTCTAGTAGACCTCTGTAATCTCATGTGGTAGGTTCTGCTTGGAACAATATGTGGGTTTCATAATTTGTATATTTCATTGTCAACTAAAAGCAAGAATCTTGCTGAATTTCCTCAACAACAGCAAGACTATGGATTAGCATCATAATAATTATAATAATAATAATTATTCATAAAGGAAATGATCTGATCTCAGGAGCTTCAGTGTTCCTATTGGTTTCTACAGGAGAGACAGCGTAACTGAGGGATGAGTTTGGCCACAGGTTCTCGAATGCATGAACTGCTCCTTTGCTACTCACAGGTACTGCACCTTGCAGGTGGTGAGTGCCAAAAATGGAATGCAGTTTTCAGTGCCTACTTCGAGGCCTCTAGAAATAATGTCTTGCAAAATTTTGGTTTCTTTTCCCCCTACCATCAGTTTTTTAGGGACATTTAATCCTTTTCTGTTACAACTTGCAAAGGTTGATAGGCCCAAGCTTATTAAAAAATCCATTGCCAAGGGGTACTAACAAACAAGGCTGTTGTAAGATGCAGATTCCCCCCTGTTGTTTTCCATCTGAGCCACGCTCAGCATTTTATTGATGAAAGGAATAAGCAAAGGTTTCAGATTTGGCTCATATCCCTTAATTGTCCATAATTATTCAAAGTATCTTAAAGGACTTGCATAATCTAAGTTGGTAGGGCTTGAAGGTGAACTCGGGGAAGGTTTCCAGGCTGATTTCCATAAATACTGTAACTTCCCCACTCTCACAATAAGCTCAGCACTCAGGGTCTAATAGCCAAGCTCTCGCTGCAGTTAACAAGATGCAGCCAGCATTTCTGGCTGGAGCTCCTGGCTGGCTCTCGCGGACTCACTCCGAACATGTGGCTCGGTCCTGTGAAGTACCGACTGTGTTCTTCTCCCCTAGAAGTCAATGGAAATTGTTTAAAGCACCCAGGCAGTACTGAGGACCAAGCCCACAAAAAATTGCTATTGTTTGGAGACCGAATTGCGGCAAGCCCCGCTTTTCTACCCTGACTTCATTACTATAGATGTTCACATTTCCCTGCAGTTCCTGCCTAAACATCTTTTGAACAGCCAGCCCCCATGTTTTATTTGCTCAATCTGCTGCTAGTTTAGCAACATTTTGTTTTCCTTAGGCTTTATTCTTCCCCATGGGGTATGGCCTTACTTTCACTAGGCATGGAAGTAAGGATGTTTCCAGGATGCTGTGTGCCAAAAATCAACCAAGTCAGCTAAGGCTCTGTTATCTAAAGCATTCACCTCTAAACAAGTGGATCAAAACCTTCAGTAAAGGCACCCTTTATGCATTTTCCAGCAACTTCCCTGATTTTTAATATTCTTCCATTGATATTAACACAATGCTCTTAAGTTATTTGCTGTCCATGAGCAAAAGAGATCACTGCAACTCCTGCTTCAGGAAGGAAGTTAAGTACAAGCCTTCCTCTGAGCACATGGTAATTCCCCAAGCAGTCAGCGGGGCCAGTTTTTTAAAGTTTGAATCCTTTGCTGAATCCTGGTCCAAAAACAGGAATACTTTTTCATTTATTTATCCAGTTTCCCTTGAAGGACAAGAAGGAAAATTTTATATACTAAAAAAAAAAAAGGAAATTAACAGAGTAAGAAGCCAAAGTGATCTTTTTCTTTAAAAAGCAAATTTACAAAAACTTCCATGGAAGGTTATAAAACCTACAGTGTTTGCCCGAGAGACTTTTCTAATCACTTAGGTAAACATGGGAGGTAGACTGGGTAAATACATATCCAGGATAGGCTAAATATTGAGGTATTTTAGAGGAATATTTATTGAGTTAAATATATTTATGTATACACACACATACATATTGGTACCTGAAGAATATATATTTTGGTATACTACCTTAGAGCCATAGCAACTCCTAGGTGTAGAAATATGGCAGTTAGGGGAATCCAATTTAAAAATCAATATAGAGCAAATCATAACAACAAAAAAGTAAATCTATAAAATTACAGAGTTTCAGCACATGAATGATAATCTTTTCCCAGTTCAGCGATATAAGAGCTCATACATTTGATGTAATCTCAGAATAACCTTAGTGAATGCTGCTCATCTGAGTGATGCCTATAGAAATAAACTGGCATTATTTAAACTGCTATTTCCTTTGTAATAAGCGTATTATACAGTCATTGCCTCAAAATCCAGAGGACAGCTGAACGCCTGGCAAAATTTTACTTGCCATACACTTGCTTGGATGATAAAGTTTAAGAAAGGAAAATTGAAAAAAAAAATCACTTGTAAGTGAAATTTTTCCACCTACAAAGTAGCTTGAAAAGTGAAATTAATCCTGCAGATGATTTTTAATATTCTTTGTTATGGATACTGGAAACTTACTATATGATATTCATCCTGTTTAAAATGTCCTTCTTGGCAGTCAAACCTCTGGGAACTTTGCATCAAGATGTTTTAACTTACAGACTGTGAAACAGGATGATTAAAGAAATACATACTAAATAAATGTTCTGACAAGTGCCACTGATGGGGAAACTTCTAGAGGAGCATCAAAAATCAAACTCAAATAAATGTCTAGGAAAAATAAAAAGGTACCTATAGGAGAGGAAGATAGATACTTCACCATTGCTGGACACAGGCAAAATACTTTTAAGTTGTGAGTTTGCACACTCTCTCTCTGGTCAGCAGTCCTTTCAAATGACGTTGCTGCTAAGACCAGTTTACACTTGAGGCGAGTGAATTAAAAAGCAGAGAAAACGAACCAGTTGCCACTCCACGTGGCTGCATCCACCATGAGCACAAGTGGTGAGGCAGGCAGGGAAGCAGATACGAACTCCTCCTTGCACTTTGGAAGCAGACAGCTGCTAATACTTTTTAATTACAATTTGTTGTTGCCTTAATCCCAGCCATATTTTACTTTGTGGCTTGGCTCCCTGTTTCCACGTAAGCTTCCTCTGGGAGCACAAACTGCTGACTGCGCATCTGCAGCCAGAAATGCCACAACATAAATTAAGTTTTGTTGGGTTTTTGGTTTGGTGTTTTTTTTTTTTTTTTTTTAAATAAATTAAAATGGTTGCGTTTTGGTTGGGGGTTGCCATGACAGATAAAAAGCCACTGTGCAGCTGCCTCATGGAAAACCCTCCAGCTGAGCACTGATAAAATTTATCACAGGGGCACACATCGAAACGAGCAGCTTAGGAAAGCAGCCTGCGGTAAAACGTGCAACAGCTAAATGTCTAAAGGGATGCTATAGCCTGACAACAAAAGGATGGCAAAAAAGTCCTAGTAGCACATGCTTGTAGGGTAGGTAACCTTCTCTTGTGGGCTGTTAGGTTGTTTTACTGAGCTCTGTTTTGTCCCCAGACCTGGAGTAGAGGGCAGGGTGCTCAGTACTTGAGCCCTCCCAAATAGCTCTTCTTCCTGCTGTGCCTGTGGCACACCATTGGCAGGAGTGGGCAAGGCAAGAGCAGGGCTGGTACCAGGACTTGAGGCAGCCTGATGTTGGTTTTTCATCACTTTACAGTTCACCATTTGCTTCCTGCAATTATTCTCCCTCTGGTTTTTTTTTTTTTTTTTAATGATTTTTGAACTTTACCTAAAAAAAAAAAGAAAGAGTGAGGTTTCTCAGAGTACATCTGAACCAAAAATAGTAAAAATTTCACCAAAACCCCTGATCCCATGAGGTCAGTGAATTCAGAAAAGGCCTACAATAAGGAAAATGTGGTGTAGCTTCTGTCATTAAGTGAAAATATATAAATATATATGCAGAGTTTATTTTCCACCTTGCATTGCTTGCTGTTCGCGAGGGTAAACATGACACGTGGATACCTGACTCCATGCATGTATTTTTAGTTCAGTTCTCCCAGGGTCTGGAAGCTGTAAAAAAAAATTAAAAAAAAAATAAGAAAAGAAAAACAATTCCCCCAAATCAAAGTGAAACATCCTCTCATTTAAAGAAAAATCTGGATTAAAGAAGCTGTTGGGAACAATGAAGATCTGGAGGGTTAAGCAACAGCATGAGAGGGTTTGTGAGAGATCAGACATGGATTAGGAGTGATTGGTGACTTGAACAGATTTTGTTCATATGTATCCGACACTCCTGAAAGTCTGCTGATTCACTCTGGGAAGGACAGGTTCTCCTTTCTCTTCTCCTGACACTTACAAGCAGCATAAATGGAAATGGTAGTATTTTACACCTGTGTCGCACATGTGTAAACGACTGTAGGAAAAGCACAGCAGCTGCAAATCAGGTCCAGAGAGCTGAAACGAGGAGAAGCAGAAGGTTCATAAAAGAGAGTAAGCTGAGGACTATTGCCAACGTGGACAAAGAAGAGAGAGAGAGAGAAACAGGGAGGAAAAGGTCAAAGGAAGTGTGAGAGAGAGATAGGCAGAAACTGGAACCAGGTTCACAACAAAGGAAAGGACAGGAAAAAAGTCTTTTTGTTGGTTTGGGGTGGTTTTTTTTTTTTTTTTTTTCTGTTGTTTTTAAATGAAACCATCCACAACCAAGCAGGGACTGTTAACCTGGGAAAGGGACAAGAACATGGAAGAGGCACAAGAATATTCTTCCCTTCCCAGGCAAGCAAAACCTAAAGTCCCCACCAAGCACGCTACAAGGGATTATTTAAAAAAAAAAAAATCAATTTAAAGTGCACTTTTCAGGTGTTTTTTCTCAGGGAAGTTGTATGAAGGGATTAGACAGCAGGAAAAATAAAATCACACTGGGACCTGCTTTCAGATCTTGCTCAGCGGGCTTGCTGCTGGCACCAAGTGTATTTTTGGGGTGGTTTCCCCTTTGGTGCCTTTTCCTGCTGGCACGATCTCCCTTGTGTGATTCAGGGTACTCATTTAGCATTGCCTGTGCTGAGGATGGGGATCCCGAACAATCAGGGAGCCACAAGAGTGGAAGTGCTGATTAATGCCCCAGGACCAGCGCATCACGATGAGCAGCGGAGGGGACAGTGGCTCACACACCAGCTCTGCACAGCACAATGTCCTTTCACTCCAGGGAGGTTCTCATCTCACTTTTAACGTGCGAATGGCGAGGTTATTCACCAGGGTGGCAGACACATCTCTGTTCTCAAGAATACCATGATATCATTAATCTTCCAGCAAGTCGGCAAGGTTGGGTTACGTGGATGCAAGTATTTTGCAAGGCTATAAATAAAATTTAAAGAGAGAAAGAGTCAGAAGGAGGAGATGCTTTCCTGAAGTTCCTGTTGCTACAATGCAGACGATGTTAACACGGCAACAGCTTACTGGTAATAACATTTTAAAAAGATAATAAATAAAAAAATCCCCTTTTTATGTTTTTTTCAACATTTGTCCAGAAAAGGGGAATATTATATGTGATCCTGAGACTGTAATATAAATTTTCTAATCCTGTCTATAAAACAGGTAGACGATCAAAGAAAGTGCAAAACATAACTCTCCTATCTGTGATCGTTGCTCTGTGCTGTTCACCTGGCTAACACCACAGGCATAAATATCGGGAAGGAAGGGTAAGTAAATGATAGTGGGTACAATATGAAGGTTTGCCAGGAAAGAGGCATGACAGATAGCCACTTTAGTCCCATGTAGCAAAGATGTAATTGACTTAGTCAGAGTATCCTTACACCTTTTCACAGGCCTCCGATGGTTTATGTCCTTTCTCCTCCCTCTGCTGAGAGTCTGGGACACAGAAGAAAACAGGAATGTTCCTCTTTGACAGGGACGTCTGCCCTGGAAACAGCACCTTAACATCTTCACTGCTCTGAGAAGAGGCAAAAAAATGTTTCAAATAGAAAGGAAAATATAATTCCCTCAAATTAGTTGCTCAAAAAAATATAAGTCAAGACTGATTTATGTGAGGTCATCATGTTTCCCTTTCCCAATGATGTAAGATACCTTTTTAAACTATGTGAAGTTGAGATTAATCAGATTTTAAAGCATGTATTTTTCCAGTATGGGTTAACAATTATTTCCAGCTTTGAGGAAGGAAATGGACATTCGAAAGAGGGGAAAAACTGTTCACGACTTCTGCTCACAATGAAGAAGTGCTGTTTGCCTGAAGTTGTTCCGTGATCAGGAATGGTAATATTAATTCTAGCAAGTTCTTGTGGCCAAATTGGCATGATAAGACCCAAAATTATGTGATGCTTTTAAAAAATCACCTGATTCTGCCATTTATCAGGAAGAGGTAATCACAGCTTATATGAAAAATTAATTTCAGAGGTAAAGCATAGCTACTGGTTTCATTTGTCCCAACAAGGCTTGGCTGCTTTTACACAATCTGCTTATGTTATCACATTACGCAGACAAGGTAGAGGTTTGCATGGTGCCAAGAGGGCACACAGAAAAGTGATGACTTTATCTCAACGTTGTAGATTTTCATTAAATTAATTCAACGAGGCAGTTTTTCCTCACCCGTTTTGTTAGCGCCACTTTTTTGTCCTGCCTTGAGCAGTTGTAGAAAAGAAGACAAGGGCTTGAATATTATTGTCAGTTTTGAATGGGAAAAAAAAGAAGATCTTAAATGAAGCACCCTTAAGTGAATTGAGACAGTGGTGTAAGTGGGACTCAGGAAAAGAAAAAGGTAAATTTACCATCTTCCAGTAGGTTTTGTTTGTTTGTGTGTTTGTTTTTGTTTTGTTTGTTTGGAGTTTGTTTTGGGTTTTTTTGGTTTTTTTTTTTTTTGTGGTTTTGGGATTTTTTTAATAATTTGATTAAAGTTGAGTTGAGTTTGAACCTTAGCTGTAACTCTGGGCTCCTGGGAAGTTCAATATATTTAGAATAGGGGGAATATGGGCGGAAAATGGGAAGGAGTTTTCTCGAGAAAGGCAACCAATACATTGTCTTTACTTCACTTACTAGCTCAACTTTAAAGCTTCTTGAAGGGCAGCCTAAGCCTTGGCTACCAGGTGAAACAGCTGGATGCAGCTTGCTTTACATCCATAACCCTCCCAAAGTGCTTCACGCTTTTGCTTGACAAAGGGATGAACCTCAGGATAGGGATCACAGAAGGGGTGAGGGTTCAGTCCTCCCATTCACTGTGTCACTGGATTTAACCTGGAAAAGTCCTTTCTGGATCATTAGGTCTAGGGCAGCAGATCTGAGGTCTAATTATATATTGAGGTCATGCAGCCACTTCAGGAAATGGGTGAAAATGTCTGTCTGTAAAGCAGTTCAGTCTGCAGACTGCTCCTGCTGAAAGTGTTTGCAGAAGCCTCTCATGGCTGGGAATACTCCTCTGATGACAAGCATACACGTACTCACTGCAGTGTATTCACATTTGCTCCTGAGTCAACGCTGTCCTTCACTAGCACTTGTTCTTCACCACTGATGTATTTATAGGCTGCAGTCATACCCCTCCTCAGCCCTCCTTTTGCAAACTAAAAGAAACCCAGACCCTTCTCATTCCTGCTCACTAGCCAGGCTCTTGGTTTCCCTTCTGTCTTAGCAGCCTGTCCCTGAGGACGTGCCAGCCCCGGTGAGCCTTTTACCTGCCATCTCATAGCTGTGCACAATAGTCCAAGTGTAATTTCACGGGTGCTTTGCACAACGCAGCGAATACTTTTGCATTTCGACAGGAATACCTCACCCCAGCACTTTTTATGGCTGCAGTATTACTAACTCATAATCACACAGTAGGTAATTAGTATACTGAAGTCTTTCTCCTGCTCTATTATTTCCAACTGATGAACTCCAGCTGATAGCAGGAATTCCTGCTATTAGCCCCCAAGTTCATGCTGCTGCACTTTGTACTATTAGATTTCATCACATTTCTCTATCTTCACTCTTCAAGGTCATCCAGTTCTTTCCCTGCAATGATGCATTGCAAGAGTTCTGGCTCTCTGCACTACTTACTGTTAAAATAGGCAGGGCTGTGGTTTGGGTTTGTTTTGTTCTGTTCTGTTTTGTTCTGTTTTGTTTTTCTCACAACAGGTTACAAGCTGAGCCTCCTGCCCAAATCATCTGCTTGCTTATCTCATAGCTCTCTGCAGCCTGGTAATATCCTGCCTCAGTCCATGCTCCATGCGCAGAATACTTCTGGGAACTGCACTACATTGTTTTCCCCGAGGAAACCCTTTTCATTTGCAGTTTTTGGTAGTTGGAGAACAAAAGGCATCGGAGTGAGAGAGAGTGACTAGTAAATGGAGGACAATCATTTTCAGGTGTGAAGCCATCCCGGGGATTTTTTCTAAAGCCTCCTACCTTCCTACATGGATGTCGGTATCATGCAATCCAGATGTTGCTGGCTTCTGTTCAGCCTGGTCCTTGCCTGAAATGGAAGGTGTTAAATTGAAGTCAGGCTGAAAAGAGAGGTGAACAGAGCTCTGGCAACGGAGGAGGAGAGGATCAGAGGCATATCTAGCAGCTGCAGCTCCTAGTTCCCATATTAACAGGGGGGTCATGCTTTCTTCCTCGAAGTTAACCCCTTCCCTCTTCCCTCACAGAGGTGCCGAGGGACACATCCTCGCATGAGCAAAGTCATGGGTGTGCAAGCTGAGGCTGTTTCCAATACCTGAAAACCAGGACAATTGCTCCAGCTCCTTCTCCAGATCCAGGAGTGAACTTGAATTTAATAAAAAAAAAAAAAGCCATATGTGAAGGTGGACTGGGTTTTAGGGTTTTTCTCAGGGTCTTACTTCTGTGGCGAGTTAAGGACTACCCAGGGGAGTCCTTATCATAACTTAATGAACTAGGCTCTCTTTGTCAGGGTAACCACACGGCAGAATGTGCTGCATCTGTAACTTCTGGCTTGTGGATAACTATTGTAGCAGCTGTTTTCCTTTTAAGTCGCTGATGTGCACTTCACCTCACAATCCATTTTAATGCAGTTCCTCTGGCTGTTCCTGGAACACCGTTCCCCATTATGAGTACAGATTTGTAGGCATAGATTTTTAGCAGAGGGAGTTTTCGGGAAAGAGGGGGGCTCAAACAAGTTTCAACAAGTTATGGTTGTAAAAACGTGCATTCTAACCTTAAATTAAATGGGCTTTGATGAAACCTTGTCAGCTCAGAGGTGTATTAGTTCTAAGCCTCTAGCTCTGTTATCCATATATTTGATTTCATATTTTTCATGTTACAAACTCAACGTATCTAAATGTCATGCCATGGAATCTGTTTGGAAGATGCCATGTGATCCCAGACAGGTGTTTTGTAGTCTTTAATGCTCTATCTCATTGTGCTTGCCTCCACTGTAATATTATTTGCTGTGTGGGAGCTGTGCCTTGGCTTCTGCAACAGTTTGCCATTAACGGGGTAAGGCATGTCATAAATAACCCTCCAATATGTGCGATAATTAACTTTTAAGACTACCATTAAATCCTTTTAAAGCGGATTGATTAGGTTTCAATTTTGTACGTTGCTTCAGATTTTCATCTGAGCTGAAGCGTTTCTTTAGGCTATTCTGCAGCTGTGCTTGCACTGACAGTCATTCAAATCCATCTTGTGCTATTGTAACCTGCTGTTAGCCCATTAGTTGCAATCTGTGGGAGGAGAAGGAGACAAATTGTGTCACTATTCCTTATCAAGGGACCACACAGTTGTTTGCCACTTTGACTCCGTGATGGATAGTTATCTTGAGATGTGACAGGTGTGAGACTGGAAATTTAGAAGGAAACAATGCAGGAGCCCAGTAGCATTTTGTTATTGACACTTGCTAGATAACAACACAGGGTTAATCAATCTCTCGTGTTGTTCTTAACCCCCTATTCTTTTTGTCTTTAAGATGCAGTTTTTCTCATCAGACTGACACGGCAGGAAAAAGGCTCAAGTAGATAGCAGACATTTTTCCTTTGCCATGTACTGAACACACAATGTCAAATTCCATGGAAAACACATCTTTGTTTCCTTCGGCAACTTTTTGAAAACTCTTTAAAAGGTGATCAAGGGCTGGAAAAATTGCAGTTTATAGAGTATCTGGAAGTAGACATCCCTTCTTTGGAAAAGAAACTTTCTTTTTCCAACTTGATTTTTATTGTTGGCAGGTTTCTTTATCTTTATGCTTCCACAAACTTAGTTGCTGTAGCCCATCTCTTATTATTTACTTCCCAGATAGGAGATGAAGTACCTGAGATGAGAAAACCGAATACCCTGAATGTTAAATGTTCACGTGTTCACTTGCCTGTGCTCAAAACATGCAGTTCAGGGAAATGCTGACCCAGGACATTTTATGCTCATCTTTTAGACCAAGATTGGTTTTTTTTTTTTATGGCCTTCAGAAAATTAAATACTAATACAAACTACACAGACTGTTAAAACAACATTAAATGTGACATTCAATATGTTTAGGAAACACTGAAAGAATGACAGGAGGTTATGCACGAGCCAAGGTTCACACTGAATGAGGATCTATGGTAACGGCTAAAAAATGATGAAGGTATAGAAGTGCAAGGTAACATCAATGAACATTGGAGTCGTATTGTACTAGCATGATATAAGAGTCACTGGGTCCAAAAGGTTCACAGTTGAAATAGCCAAGATAATAAGAGGAGAAGGATGTCGTTATTTCACCAAAAGGGATAAAACTATATAAACAATAAAGACCTTCTTGACGTGTCCAGGAAGTACAGCTTGCAGGAACTCAAGACCAACCTCCAAGACCATAGCCTCATGTCTAATGTACAAGGCATTAGTAAGGCATCTTAGTTTTAGATATATTTGTTTGTCCTCTTTCCTCTTCCTGTGTTTTTATCTTGTATAAACCAAGTTTTTTAGACAAAAGTTTCTGCTCATGATAGAGGTAAAATTTCTAGGGCAATAGCAAAGGTCTCAAGATGTTAAACACTAAAGGACCATATTCTACATCTTAACAATGTTAACATGTTGTCATATGTTTGGTTAGAGAATCAAATAATGTATTTTGCACCACTAAAAAAAAATATGAACAGAAAAGAAGAAATAATTTCTTTATTGAGTCTGAGGGATGTGTGCCCAGCTCACAGGTTGTTTGAAAACCAGCAGTAGGCAGAGCTGCAGTACATGTGGATTCCCACCAGCCATCCTGAAATGTTTTTGGACGGGGCCAAGGGAGCTGTACAGGACCTGGATGCTTTATGGTGCTCTTGATCTCCCCTTGCACTGTGACACAACAGGTTGGTGAGTTGGTGTAATGGCACGTTAGTTCCCTGATTCACATTTCCAAGGTCTAGCTGGAAGGAACGGACACATCTTACTCCTGTCAGCTCATTCCCCTTCAAAGATCTGCAAATGTTTGGTCACATACCTTCTACATGGCCTTGTTCTGCAGGGCAGAGTTATGATGTGCACTGTACCAACAATTTCTGTCTGACAGACGTTCGCGCAAGCTCCTTTCATCCCCACCGTGGGAAACGTTAAGGATGGAGCGTGATATGCCACTATGGTTCTGAAATGCCTCTATCAAGTTTCCACATTAGCCTGCTTTCACCACTTCTTTTCCCTTGCCTTCTGAGTTTAAGTAGCTGCCAATGAAATCTCAGAAAGGTCTCATTAGATTTGAAGCTCCTGTCAGACAGAGCTGGGGGAAAATTTATCATGTGAGCTTCATATATGAGATTTGAGAAACTTGTTTCTGTCCATCCAAATCACATTCAGGTCTGCAAAGTGAACAGTAATTAATCAAAGGCAGTGCGATAGGAAATAGGAATTTCTGATGCATGAGTGTAACGAGCAACCCCTCATGCAGCACTTGCCCTTCAGCAACAGCAGTTGACCACCCAGTTCAGTGCTACACACGTAAGCGACATCTGTTCCTGTGTCACTGTGACTTTCCTGGGCAGAAAGGTACTTTGTGTGCTTTATAGTTGCCACATGGCTGACATTGTTATTCCATAACCTTACGTCCCTGTTCTTGCACTCTGTGCCCCCAAGCCTTGGCTCTTGCATGCTTCTCCGTCTTCCACCCCAGCTCCCTGACAGCTGAACAGCACAAATGCCCAGCAGCAACTGGGATTCCTAAGCAAAAGCAGAAACAAGATAACATACCTCCGAGATGAAGGAGAAATGCAGTTTTCTGGATGCTTGACCGACAGGTTTAAGTCCCCCACGATGGACAGCATGTGATCTGCTTTAAAGAATTACCCTGAGCCAGTTAAACAGAGGAGGTTTCTTGGGAGCATATTTGAGAAGATGCTCCTGTCACCAGGACTGACAATCCTGGGTCATGTCTGTTCTAGCTTCAGACTTCCCGTGAAATGCTGAGATACTGCAGCCCAGCTTCTTGAAACTACAGATACCCAGCTGCTCCATGGACAGGATAGGGAAAGAAGCTTTTCACTGAGGGTGCCATTGCTCAAAACAGAGCAAAGCATTGCATTAAATGAGAAATTACCAGGCTGCAGTATACATATTAATCATTGTATCTGAAATACTTCCAAGTAGTACCCAGCAACTGCTCTCGGTTGTCTCTCTGCCATGCATTCACAACTTGTGGCATACAAATGAAAGCCTGTGGACCCCAGCATTAAATAGAGCCTTCGTGTGCAAAGAAAATTAAATACCTAAATATCATTAAATACCTACATTTTACTATCCTACTTTTAAAATAGGGTTTATTTTATAATTTTTTACTTTATATGATTTTATTACTGCTGGTTACTGTAATATAAACTTGCAGAAAAAAGGAGTGTTTGATGTTGTGCTGCGTTTGGTGCATATTATGGTGGGTCTTGATTTTGTCTGGGGCTTGACGGCTACTGTAATACAAACAAATAATAATAATAGCTTAAGGATATCAAACAGAGAAGGAGGACAGAATGCCTTTCATACTCACAAAAAGATTATATCAATTGATCTAGATTTCAGAAGGCAGTAGAAGGGAAGACAAGTGTAACTTGTTATTGTTAAAAGGTAGAAATCTGTTAGCCTTTGATTTATTCATAACACTGTTTAGCACACTGTTAAGTACAAAAGGAGTCAGAAGAACATAATATACCAGTGTAGTTGCTAATATTCTTTAGAAAGAGCTAGTAAGGAACAAAAAGAAAAGGCATGAGAGGATTTTATCTAACACAATTCTTCGCTCAGGCTCAAGCAACGTTCTATCTAATGCAATGCTTTTCTCCCTGGTTAATCAGAACAGGGTTCAGATGAAATCAAATAATTTGCAGATGAATTGCTACTATGTCCTGTCATGCATGCCCTTCTAACAGCATGTCTTTCTAGCCCGTTGAAATACTTACATCATATGGAGAGACCTGAAAAGTTTGAACATTTTGGTTCACTGCCAAGAAAAATTATTTATCAATGGCACATACTGTGCTGATATATACCACCAGAACAGATTTTTAACTAAGAACGAACATTAGGACAAGACCCTTTCCCTTCCTCTAGTGCATTAAGACAGACTGGGATGCTGTGCTCTCTTCTCCAGATCCTCCAGGAAGAAGACTCCTATCTATCTTAGATACTAATGCAGCTCTCCTCGGCGTGCTTGTGAGGTTCAAAGTTGATCTCACAACCCTCCTCAGAAGGAGCACCATGATGTTCCCACATTTTATGGATGGAGAGTTGAGGTATGGAAAGGTTATGTGGGTGGTGTATAGGTGGCTGTGTGTGGTAAAGGATGAGCTTGTGTGCCTGGAAGGGCAGGTGTAAAATGAGTGGCTGTACTACATCATAACTTTTAACAATAAAATGTAGTCTCAGGTATTTAACAAAAAAAAATCAGTTTTGCTACAGGATAGCCACTGACAGCCAACCAACCCTTAACTCTCTCCACACATTCACAGTAGTCATCTATTCCTCAAAATAATTCTGGAGTAAATACTTGCTCATCAAATTAGGCTCGAGTTTCAAGAATGATCTTTTTCTCCCTTGCTCCTGCAGGGAATAGTGTGTCATGAAAAAGGCTCTGTTCCCTTTGGCAGTTGAGCTAACACCATCAAAGAAGCTCAGGGAGAGGGAGCTCAAAGTTGTCATTAGAATTTCAGGCAGATCTAGCTCGGGCTGCAGAGGGTTGCTATCATTACGTCTTGGTATGCTCAAAAGGTCAGCCAGATCAAAAGCTTTGCTCAGCAGCTGCCAATTAATATATTGTTTAATAGCGATAGAAATTGAGAAAGAAAGAAAGAAAAAAAGAAATACAATTAAAATTTCAATAAAGAAAAAGCAAGTGGCTGCAACATAGCCTATGAGTGCCACCCAGGAGGGCTGGGATAATTTGCTATGATAGGATTAATTTACAGTTCTCTTGCTTTTGGGGGGTTTAAGTCTTCAACTTTAATATTTCTTTAGTGCATTATCTGCATTTGCATTTATCATTGGCTTGTACAATGGAATTTTCACAGGACTTGACATTTTGAAGCCCTAACTTAGGGCTTGGTCCAACTGCCTTTGAAGTCAACAAGAAGATTGCCACTAAGTTCAATGAGAAGTTGGATCAGGCTCTATAATCACTATGGACTCATTATAATCTCACAGCTGGTAACAACCATTTAGAAGTGTAGCATAAAAACCGCGGTACTGGCAGATGAGTTCAGCGCGAGGCGGAATCCCTTCAAGTTTAACATAAGTTTAACAATTCAAACAGATTTCAGAATTAGCCGCCCTCCTTTGCACACTAACATCTGACAACTCTTTCCAAAACTCTCTGAAAAGGAACGAGCCTCTGCATGTGCACTGCGAGCTGCCCGAATCCTTTAATATGCTTTTGTTTCTTTAGCTCCAAATCAAAGCAAGAAGGAAATTTTCCTCCACCTCTTGGTTGCCACAGAGAACGTTCCTCTGCAAAATGGTTCCTTTAGGGCTCTGCTAAAATGGCTGCTAGGTCTGGGAACGTGGAAATTGCAAAAGCTGACTGTTTTCCCATTACATTTCACAGTTTGTGTACAGGCAGCAAGGCTGTGCTCTCGCGGCGGGAGTGCTCAGATTGCTACGGACAGCAAATTGAGGGCAGGTCCCTCCGAAATGAATTGAGGTTTTGCAGTGGTTTTGCAAGTGAGGCTCCCTGAGCCACGGCGTGATTATAAACCACAGAGGGAATGTTTCTGCTTGGGTTGAGAGGTCCCCGGGACTCAGGTGAGGCTGGTGCTCCAGCAGTCCTGCCGACATGGGTTTAGTTTAACGTGAATGGGATGTACGCTGCTCTGGAGTAATCGCTTTCCCCTCGTGCCCTTCAAATATACTTGCAAGCGTCAGCGCTTGAAGCTGAATGGGGAAAAAAGCATCAGGTAGGAGAAGGTGGGCTCAGAAGCGTCCAGGTGAGTCACAGGCTGTGCCCTCACCCACTGAATCTGCACAGGAGACAATGACCCGTGCTTGAAATTATGTTAGTTTTTGTGTGTGGTGTTTAGGATTTGTCCTTTCAAAGGGTATTCTAAAATCCTTACAAAACCCCAAACTGCTCCCAGAACTGCTATTTCTTTGTAATGCAGGACATCTCCAATACTCCGTCTTTGTACCAGATGCAAATTAATCTACTTTCAGTCATCATTGTGACTACTTTTCATGGGTGAGGAAAAAGGCTGCACTTTCCCACAAAATGTGCCTGGAAAAGTCTATGTGAGACCTTGGGTATCCAAAAAAGACCTGCTGGTGCTGTAATGACAAAACTCTTTACATTGCCATTATCATTTGCCAGTTCCACTTGCACAGATGTCCCAATGTGACAGAACCCCAGTGAGTAACTGGGGCCCAGGCAGCTGCTCACTCACCTGTCCTCCCAAGAGGATGGGGAGAAGAACTGGGAAAAAAGCCCAGAACTCATGGGTTGAGGTACAGACAGCTTACTAGGATAAGGAAGGAAGATGATGATGATGGTGGTGTTGGTGGTGAGAATGATGATGATATTAATAATATAAATAAATACCCCAATCAACAAATGATGCACTAATGCGATTGCTCACCACATGCAGGAAAAAAAACCGCAATACCCAGTCTGTTTCCAAGCAGCAGTCCCACTCCAAGCCCACTTTCCCGGGGATTCATGGAGCATGATATTTCATGATACGGAATATCCCTCTGGCCAGCTTGGGTCAGATGTCCTGGCTGTGTTCTCCCAGTGTCTCATACACCTGGAGGGGTGGGAGAAGCTGGAAAATCCTTGACTTAGTGTAAGCACTACAACTGCCCAACAACAACTAAAATGTTGGGGTTTTACCGACATTATTCTCATCCTCAATCCAAAACACTGCACTAGCCCAGCTGCTAGAAAGACAGCTCTGTCTCAGCTGAAACCAGGACAAGCCCTCTAATGCTGTTGGTCTCAGAGCTGCTAGAAAAATTTCTAAGGATGCTCTTCACTGGTTTTTGGAGCTTCTTTGTAGAACAGCAGGGGTTCAAGGCACATCCTGAAAGTGCCCATCTATTTCCCTCACAGTATTGTAATGATCCTTTAATGACCTTTATCCTATTATTGGTAGCCTTTTTTCTCCTTCTTCTTCCCCCCACCCCCCCCCCACCCCCCGCTGTCCCATGTACCGGAATATACCATGCCAAGAATAAATAACACCTGTATGGGGTAGGCCTTTGCTTCCTATATGGGCTTCTCTTCAAGGCTGAAATATGTAAAGCTTCAGAACCCATACACACTTACACACAAATCCACATCCAGAAAGATAGAATAATCCTCCATATCATGCTACAGTAGTAATCTAGCTTAATGCAATCTTGGAGGCTAGGCTAAGCCAGTGAACCATTTCTGCTTTACTGATGTGGTTTATGTGAGGCACAGAGCCCCAGGAGAGAATGATTGCCTTGTAATGTAGCAGTCCATCCATTACACTGTATATTGAACCAATCAATTTACTTGTTTATGACATGCTTAATGTTTGGGGAATCTGAACTTCTGATTCACTTCAAGACCTTTTAATTACAGTATATTCCTTGAAAACAGATGCTTTTAATATTCAGCTTGAGTGTTTTATAAGTTATGCAAATATTTTATTTGTGGTATTTCTCTGGTGCTCACAGCCAAAACATGCTTGTCGATTTTTCAGAAGACTACTTTATCTCACAGAAATTTAGGGAAATTCACCTTCTTAAAAGTTTTTCCTTTGCAGACCTTACACTGTACTTCACATTCAATTTCATTCTGCATCATATCTTCTTGAGTTTTCTCTACTAAACAAATGAGGAAATAGTAATCTCTGATATTCAAAAATGGATAAAAAAAAGAATTTTTGTCCCTTTGGACTAAATGAAGGAAGGGTGTCATTTTGCCGTATTTTACATTGAAGACAGATTTTTTTAAATTTCCTTTTTGTCATTGTACCTCTAGATTAGTGTGTAAAGGCTGGAAATCCAAGCGTAAAGCTCCTCTATGCATGTACTGCCTTTGGAAGAAGTGAACACACTGCAGTTTGCGGGGAGATGCCAGCTTAAGGAAACCAGTTAAAGAAATAAAACTGAGCAATGCTGAATTGCAGTTCTGAATTTTGACTATGAATCATCTTTTCTCTGTTACATTCCCATAGATAAGCTCAAACAAATGAGCTAAGCATAACAATAATAGCCATGCCAGAGTAACAGGGGTTGGCAAGAGGGGGGTCATTCAGAGGTTGGTAGAGGAAAGAGTATTTCTAAGCATCATTCCCCCACAAAAAAAGTTAATTCCCAAACAAACTTTCAGGCCCATAGATGTTGTAGTGCAGTAATAATGCAACAGGAGAAGAAATGCAGCATTAATGTAACAGGGAAAAAAAGAAAGACTGATCATGGAAGTTTTTTGAAAACAATAGGATGAAAATACTGTCAAGTATAAATTCTGTAACGTGGACATCCTGACAAGCTTTGAGGCCTTTTGTTGGAGCACTCTTTTCCTGACTCCTGGCTGTGTCTTCCTGATTCTCAGGGCCAGGCTGACCTTCGTTATGCTTATCCATGCAAAAATACCTTGGCTATAACCAGCAGTCTGCAGTAGCCCTTGCTTTCTTGTTTGCCCCATATGACCCCATCGCTCTTCCTCCTGGCTCCCCCAGCCACACAACAGATCTCAAACTTGTTTTTTCCATTTCTTAGTTTGCAAAACAACTGTGGCTTATTACCTACTCCTGCTGCCTAATTATTTTTCTGACCTTGTAGGTATCCACATCTCTCGAGCTGTGCATGGCCAGGGCTTCAGTGGGCCCTTGTGAAGGTGCCAGCTTTGGTGAAGGCTGGGGGAAGAGTTGTGCTAAACCTGACTGCCCTGCTGTAATATTCAGTCGATCTCAATGTTCTTTGTGCCCCCCCTTCAGTTAAACACTTGCCCTAAAGTCATGGGCAATTTTTCCATTCTCTGAACATTACTGAATTCACCAAATTCTTCTGGTGATGGGTTCCATAGCACCCAATGCTTTTCTTCTTTCCACAGAGATGACTGGGTCAAACACAGCAAAATCACTGTCTTTTTCTTTAGTATCTCACATTCAGTCAAAAATTATTAAAAATTATTAGTGAGTAAAAATATACCGCCAAAAAACCCCCCATAATTTGGCATCTTCTTCATCTCCTGGTCTTTCAAGAGTGACTAATTTCTCCATTTTACTTTCTTGGTGAGTAACAAACACACGTGCATGTGCACACACACAGACACAGACACTGACTGGTGTTTGCAAGTTGTATCTCCTCTTCCTGGATGGCCTGATTCTTCCAGTTCAGGCATTAGCACTTAGGTACGTGCTGAAATGCTTTCCCGAATCAGAGCCCGAGTGTTTAACAACGTGAAGTAAAATGGATGGACATTTTAATGTTTCCTCTTGCATGTGAAATACCCTTTCATCTCTGTATATTAGGAACATATTTTTGGGATCTCTCTGAAATAATGCTCTCTTGTTTAAGCCCAAAGCAGAAACACACATCTTGAATCACCCAGTGTGCTTTTCATTTGGAGATGGAGGAGCGGGCACTGACTACGCTTTTGAAGCGGTTTTGTATGGTTGTGGGTGCTTGATATGCATGATTGCACCCACAGCTCGGCGTGCACACAGTCAGCGGCGAGGACACGTTTCAGAAGAGTGAGGTTTCTCTCCCTCCTCCTGAGTGCCTTCGCTCCTGCTTGGTGGAGAAGAATGTCATTTCTCAGGAGGAACTCCGAAGAAAGTTGTCGAGCACAAATTTGTCTGACTGATGATTTTTCTTCTCCTTTTTCTTTACAGCTCTGCAGGAACAACCTCACACACTGTTGCTGGAAAGTTGCCAGTGGAGGTGGGTTATTTTTTTTTTAAAGTTTGTTTTTATGGTTTGGCTAAATTTCCGCCAAAAAATAAAGTAAAAAAAAAAAAAAAAAGAAAAAAAGAACCTGCTAAGTCATTGCTTAGCACTCCATGAGTCTACAACAAAATTGTAAGCAATAAAAGTAGATTGCACCCATTCCTACTGTTAAATGCCATGAAAGAAACAGGAACATTTACAGTACACTGAAAGGAAAATGCCTTCTCCCACCCATAATAAAACGTGTGAGTTCAGGGTCACTTCCTAATAGGTGTTATTTCCTCTATTTTAATAAAGGTATTTTAACACCTGTATTTCATGACAGTCAGTATTGTCATTTTTTCCACTGATTGGCTTAACCGAATGCTGGAGGTGAAGGGGGGGTGGTGGGCCATGAGTGCTCTTCAAACATCGCTGCTTCACGCCAAACACAACTAACGTGCAGAAGGAGGAAGCCAGAGAAAGCAGCAACGGCCCCTAATTACAGCCAGACGACTTCCAGTCCGGCAAGGAACGGGGAGGCTTTCAGGATGGAAAAAGGTCAGGAAGCCCATCTAGGTCAGCCAGTCTCTGGCTTTGAATTGGCACTTGTACTACCCTCACCCACCCCCACGGCCTCACACACAGACTATTTTTGTTCTCCAAATAGTTGCCCAATGTGTGCTGAAAACTATTTATACTCATTGGGACCGCCCCTGTCCTTAGCGCTTTTCTCCATACGGAGTGGTGACCTTTGCTAAGTTAAAGACCAAACCTCCTGTGTATGGGGAGGTCGGTGATTCCTATGGAAGACAGCGAGAGGCTTTGGGGGAAAAAAAAAAAAGAAAGAATGAAAAAAAAAAAAGAGTGGCTCCTGTTGCAGGAGATTTTATATTTCCATGGATCAATGTTTCTGTTTACTCAAGTATTTTCTTCATAAAATGTCATTGCGCCCTCCTTTCTCTCTGGATGAGGAGCATAGCAGGAAAGTTTATGTAAAGCAGAGACACTACACTCATCTCACCCAATTTCTTGGGCAGATCTCACAAGCTGGAGTGTCCAGGGTTGTGTGTGAGTGATTTCCTCAGCACCAGCCCATTTTGCATCCGTACTGATTTCCACACTGAATTTTGGATCCAGCTTGGCTGGGAATGCAAAGCCAACCAAAGAGAGGCATGAATTTCTTATGGATATGTCAAAAGACAACCAGCAGGCCTGTGGTCACACAAAGAAGAGCACAGGCTTGCTTGAATAGTTTATAAAGCCTTAGTGGTTCTTGCAGCTTCACTCTTCGTTGCTGTAACAGAAGATGAAACTACATATGTTTCCTGTGATTTGGGGTTTGGCAGCAAATGCGTTACACAGGACGATGAATGTATGTAGCCTTTGTATACATTTCTAAGCATTTGCTTGGAAATGGAAGGTAATTTTGCTAAGGCAAATTACAAATCCTTTAGAAGAAAGAGAAGAAAGAGAAGAGAGAAAGGGAGAGAGAGAGAAAAGAGAGAACGAGAGAAAAGAGAGAAAGAGAAAGAAGAAGAAAGAGAGAGAAAGAAAGAAAGAAAGAAAGAAAGAAAGAAAGAAAGAAAGAAAGAAAGAAAGAAAGAAAGAAAGAAAAAGAAAGAAAGAAAGAAAGAAAGAAAGAAAGAAAGAAAGAAAGAAAGAAAGAAAGAAAGAAAGAAAGAAAGAAAGAAAGAAAGAAAGAGAAAGAAAGAAAGAAAGAAAAAAAGAAAGAAAAAAAGGGAGAGAAAAAGAAAGAAAGAAAGAAAGAAAGAAAGAAAGAAAGAAAGAAAGAAAGAAAGAAAGAAAGAAAGAAAGAAAGAAAGAAAGAAAGAAAGAAAGAAAGAAAGAAAGAAAGAAAGAAAGAAAGAAAGAAAGAAAGAAAGAAAGAAAGAAAGAAAGAAAGAAAGAAAGGAAGGGAGAGAAAAAGAAAGAAAGAAAGAAAGAAGGAAAGGGGAGGAAGGAAGGAAGGAAGGAAGGAAGGAAGGAAGGAAGGAAGGAAGGAAGGAAGGAAGGAAGGAAGGAAGGAAGGAAGGAAGGAAGGAAGGAAGGAAGGAAGGAAGGAAGGAAGGAAGGAAGGAAGGAAGGAAGGAAGGAAGGAAGGAAGGAAGGAAGGAAGGAAGGAAGGAAGGAAGGAAGGAAGGATACTTGCAAACTCTGTCAGATTTCTTATCAAGCTGAACTGTAAATTCGGGGGGGGGGGGGGTTGCATACTTGTTGCGTTTGACAAACAGAATGCGAAACTCCACCGTGTCTGTGTGACTGAAGGCCAGAAGATCAAGCAACAATTACCCATAATGCTGAAAAAGCATGAAAAATGCTCTCTGACCTTTGCCATAGGCCACGCTGCATGGGTGAATTTGCTAAAGTTACTTAGGCACTCAACTCCAGTATTCTTCTGCGCAGATGTAATTCACATGAGCTTTTGTTCTGCATGGGCACGGGTTAGAGGATGATGGCCAAAAAGAGTCATTAGTACAACCACAGTTTATTAGTCATATGTGACTGGGCTCATTGCAGGAATTACTGGGGAGATCTCCACAACCTGCATCATACCAAAGTTCAGACCAGTTGACCGTAATGGTCTTTCCTGGTTTTAAAATATATTAATCAATGTCCTCGCAGTACTTAGGCAGTAAGGGTAAGAATAGCTGTATTGCTCAAGGAGAGCATTACGTTCACGGCGGCACCAGAACTAGTTTTACCACAAAATAATGCACAAATCAGATACACATTTTAAAATAAATAAATAAATAAAAATACAGGAACAAGAGGGGCCAAAAGGGTTGTGGTGAGTTTGATACGAGCACTTCTCCCTCCCATTATAAAAAGCTCTGGAAGGAAGGCAAAAATATTTTAAGCATCAAAGAGACTGATGAATAGGGATGCCAGGATATTCAAATACACTTAGAGACAGTATTGTCAGGAGTTGTTTTCCGAGCTATGATACTAAAGATAGTAGGAACCAGCAAAGAAAAGAACACTGTAAAAATGCAAATCTGCTAAATGTTGAATCTATTAATCCATAGCACACTTTCTTCTGAATCATACTTACTCAGATGTACAGGCAACAAAAAGTATTTATAATATTTGCATAATTTCAAACACCCAGTTCATAAATTATTTATTGGTTGTGGTCAAATGAATGTTAGCGCTTTCATAATTATCTTTTGTGTGAAAGGTTGCACAGTTTACAGAGACATTTCAATGGCAACTGAAGATCTGTGAGTTCCTTTAGTATTACAGAGAAGAAATGGCAGCTAATTGTAGAGTTGCTACACATTTGCTCTTGAAAAGTGGCAAAGCTAAAAGGATTACATTTAATTTGAATTTATTTTTAAAAGGATACTTACTTAATTGTAAAGTCCTAGTAACTCATATAGGGCGTCTGTGCTGGGCGTTCAGGAATAGTCAGAAAAGGAGGATAAGCTTGAAAAAGTAATTTTTTAAATATTACAAACCTGCTGGAAGTTTTTGAGTGAAAAGAGGTCATATGTTGGTGATGTTCTGTGAAGTTATAAATTATTTAGGCTGAATTCTAGGTGAAATATTTTCTCCAGGAGGACTATGAGTGCGTAGTCTTTTAGCATCCTCAGGAATAGCAGAATCCTTTTTCCCAGTGTAGGAGAAGGGATGAAGTCAGAGTGTATTTGAGCAGTGATACAGGTAACTGCTAGTTGGCAGTGAGCAGAGGCATGGAGCAGTGGGGTACCCCAAAGCTGCTTTTGGAATCTACGGTGTAACAGACATACATGCTGGATTGGTTGCACTTCTCTATTATTGCTAATTGTTGATTTAGTTGAGTGTCTGTATAATAAACCAACTGATGCTTTTAAACACTTATTTCTAATTATGAACACACTATAGAAGTGTAAATTTTAGAGATTTACTCTCAGGTTTTCCTTCAAGTGAATGTGGAGACTATGGTTTAAGCTAGTGTGACAAATGTTGAAGTCTTTTTCTCATACCTTAATATCCCTTTTACTCTGGAAGGAGGATAGATTAAAAGAAAAGGAGAGAGTTACCTGAAATTTGCTAGCAACATACAATTACAGTTGTTAATTCAATATTATAAAGTATAACAATCATACTAAGAAAGGATATTTCTATTATATAATGGGAGAAAATCTCACATAATGTAAGGAAGTTGTAAGTGTGGAGGAGGTATAAAGGGACCTCTAAAATGCAAGACTAAAATCACCACACATGGCTAACGAACAGGAGACAGCAAATTTTAAGCACAATGCTCTCATTAAAAACACAGCCCAAACCATCCATAACCCATCACATCACCCCAAGCCAAATTGGAAGGACAGAGCCTGACGACCACTTGGGGAACTTTCCAGCCTGAAATGCAGCCCAACTCTGTTTTTGGCTAGTTCACAGAAGTCAATGGGAATGAGACTCCAGTTCTGCTGCCTTTTGGAATAATACATCCAGGTGCCAG
Organism: Gallinula chloropus; assembly: GCF_964237585.1. Classification (NCBI taxonomy): domain Eukaryota; kingdom Metazoa; phylum Chordata; class Aves; order Gruiformes; family Rallidae; genus Gallinula; species Gallinula chloropus. The sequence continues at coordinate 4,422,801 of NC_140089.1, read as the reverse complement.
CAAGCCTTAACAGAAAATGTCCTGGGAGCCAATACACAAGCATGAAGTAAACAGAAATCTGAATTAAGTATGTGAATTCCTGTATGTAAACAGGGAATGTGCTTTTCCACTGCAGTTTTTATGGAGAATTTCCTAACTACATCAGATTTGTAGAGCTGACTCATAACGTCATGTGGCATGGTAAGTCAGACATGGTTAACTCATGCAAGAAGAGAGCTCACTTACTGCCAGCACATAATGTGTTGAGTTTATTCTAAGAGGCAAACACTGCTTGTAGTTAGATGGTATAATTTTTTTTTTTTAAATTGTTTAACAAGATTATATAAAGTTCTTGGTTAAAGAGCATGGCTTCTTTGAAAAAGTTCAAAATCCACATATAATTTCTTGGAAACAATTCAAAATACTTTTAAAACACATTTAGTATCAGAAAACACATGCCATGCGTCCTTTTTATATGCAATGGATTTTATGTACTTTACACCAAATTGTGCAATTAATTTGGACACATTTGGCGGGAAAGAAGTTTTTGTTTGTATGGGAATTGATTAAGTAATGCAGTGAAAGCAGCAGTTGAGTCAGACCTTTGTAAATGAATTAGGAAGGTCCCCTCCACTTTCCTGCAGGAGAAAGCAAAGTTGTTTAATATTTTATGAGTGTGAGTGTTTTAAACAGTTTGGAATGGTAAAACCACTCATCAGGGGCTGTGAGAACGTTGTGGTGCATCACAGCAATGGATTTGCTGTCAAAAGGGAATTGAACAGAAGTTTTTCTCTGCTACCACTTGCTCTTAAGAGTGCAATGACTCATGCAACTGGCTTAATCAGATTTGTAAATCTTCATGGATGGAGAGGTTCTGGAACATTTATTTCAACTCGTAACGTCAATACGCGCATCTCTCATATCTGGGAAGACTCGTCAGCTCGGAGATCCTAAAAGATTTGGAGAAAGGTCTTTGTCTTCTCTTTTCCCCAGCTGAAAATGTCAGGGATGGAGGGAATAGAAGTCAAAGGTTTCCCACTCCTGAAAGCCTCTCTCCGAAGGGAAATCCACAGGCATCTGAGAGACAAGCATCTTGGTGAGGACATGGAGAGCGACTACAGCTGCAAAAATGCTATGGTATCAGCTGAATTCTACTTAAGATTTCGTTTTCACCAGTGATTGAACAGGATGTTCTGATTAATGGAGCAAAATAAAATGAATCACCTAGGACCAAGAGATGGAGAATAATTTCCTATGAAAAAAAAAAAAGATATTCTATTATTTAAAATTTCCTTTTATTAGGTCATTTTCCTCAGTAGGTGGAAATAAAATTCCCTAATAAGGAGGAACAATGGGAGATATTAAGTACAACAGAATTGGTGTGGACGGGGTTCGGATATGGAGAAGGCAAGGAAGGAAATACTGCAGTCCTAAATAGCTGCTGAATACCCTCTTTGGATTGTTTGAGAAAACAATCAGGGTGACCATCTGCATATTTCCCTGTTGACATATATTTAAAGATACTGGAATTAAAAGCATTAAACCAGAAAAATTGTTATTTCAGAGTTTTCCAGGTTTCTTTTGTTTGTTAGTTTGTTTTTTGGTTGGTTAGTTGGGGGTTTTTTTTGGGGGGGAGGGGTGGATTCGTGGTTTTAGGGTTTTTTGGTGGTTTTTATTTTTTTTTTAGGAAAGAAGTGGCCCATCTTCTAGAATGGAATAAAAATTTCCTAAGAATGAGCAAAACTTTTAACATGGAAAGAAAAAAATAAAACAAAATTAAAAAAAAAAATCTCTGCCCATAAGTACTTTCAAAATGTTTTTCGTGTTTGTCCAAATATCTTGGAATGAAACCTAGAAATGTTGCTCAGCTTCATTCTCCACTGCCGTGCAAATGCTACCACCCGTCTTTACTTGGCATTTTCCCAACAAAAGACACATACTCCTCTGAACACATTTGACTGAAAATGAAGAGGAAGCTGTAGTTCAAAGCTAATTACATCTCGCTAGATCTTCTTTTCTCAGTCATTCATTTCTGCTCACACATGCTACTGCTTAGCAGTCCGCACTGTTCTCGGCCTTCAGCAGAACCATCCTCATCTCTTCCTGCCGTTAGCTCACACCATAAAAATACACACATGCAGAAAACAGCAATTAACAACTTTAAGCTTTCTTTACTGCACAAATCAATCAATAATGGCTGGCATGACTGGCAGCATAAAGTATGTTCTTCATCCCAGCCTTTGAAAGGAAAACTATTTTCTTCAGAAACTTCCAGCTCTAGTGGGGTAGATTAGAGAGACCAAAGAGATTAGAGTGCAAAAGCCTAGTTCAGAGGCAATGTGTGGCACCGTGTTATGCTTCCTCCAGACTGGTCCAGATTGGTTTAGGTGGTTGATCTGGCAGTCAGAAATACTGCAGCCCTGGAAGAAAAGCCATGTGTTTGTGGGTGATTGCATTTTTCTGTTGTCCTTTGAAATCTGTATTGACTTACGTTTCCAGCAGACCACACCATCTTCTAAGTCTTGAATAACACGGTACCGTTATATGTCATTCAACAACTGCCCACATCACAGTCTCTATGTGGGGGAATTATTCTTGGTCAGTAACCCCTCAAGTTCCCGTCAGTGGTTTGAAGATGCCAGTTGTATTCCAAAGCTGCCCACAACAGGGCATTACAATATAGGCACGTGTAAGTACGTGTGCACATTTCACATGTGCTTCCAGCTTGCTTTGGCACACCTGGCTGCTGGTTACAGAGCAGGCACCACCATACTTCTCATGTCAGTTTAATCTCTCATTCTGAATATGTATTTCTAAGGTGTCCATTTCCTCTGTAATTAATTGAGTTGCAGACTCAATTAGCTCCAAAACCTTCTGTAACACTGCCTGCTGTATTACCATGGCTTTCAGCCTCAGGTAATTAGGGATAACATTGCCATGCCAGTGTGGATGCTGTGCTTATAAATTCGCAGAGGTTTTTCACTTTTTTTTTTTTTTTTAAATTTTAATAGTTTCTCCCTTTGTTTGTAAGACCTAAATCCTTGTGGAGTTCCAGGTTGAATAGCATACTCCTGAAACATGATGTGGTACTACAAGTGGGACAAGAGCATCCGATACTTGAACACCACTTCAGAGGTGAGCACTTTTGGGCATTGCTGTTATTCACCAAAAAAAGTATTTGATGAAGATGGGAAGATCAGGAAAGCTGAATGGGGAATTAGCAGGTTGTGAATTATTATGGATATACCTACGCTTGTCTTTCCCCTATTTTAATGGGTTTGGGGTCAAGCCCTCTGTTATGTAAGAGAGGAGAGAGATGGATTTGAGTAAAGGTGCACTCATCTGCATATCAGATCAATTGCAGGAAAATTGTTTCCATTCTAACAATGAATTTTTTTCCATAAATCTCCATTTTCTTCTAATTCCTTAAGTCCACTGAGATACTGCTTTAATTATTCTGCCCTTGGCCATTACTGATCCATTAAACAGTGCCTAACCAGCTTTAAAGATGATATAAGCTTGTGGCTTCTTAAGTAGAATATACTACAGCCTGATCCGAAATTCAACGAGGCTGAAGAGAAAGGCTCCCATTACCTTCAGTGGAGACTGAATGGGGCACTTGACACGAAATAAAAGCTGAACTGGAAACACTAAGCATGATCCCCACGCTGCACTATGGTTTCTAGCCTCTAACTAAGCAATTAAATTACAGACTCTAAGAATGCCACTGTGAGATTGGGGAACTAGGTAGGGTAGACAGACCTTAACCTTCACCTTCTGCTTTGGTAGAGAAAGGTGCATTATGAGACCCCCTGAGCACACTGAGGGCAGATGTGAGCAGCGAAAAAGGGCTTAGAGAAGCAATGCCTTGCAGCCAGCTCCCTTGCAACATCCCTTGCTCGTGCCAGACCTTTGCCACATTCCTCACTGGACTTGTTTTATAAGGACTTACATTTTTTACACCAGAATATTTTGAGCCAACAGTTTCATGCACTGAAATGCAATCCACCTGTTGACCATGAACATATATTCTTGGTGGACCAGACCCATTTTCCTGTCACACCCTGTTATACCACCTCTTCTGCATCTATCAAAATGAAAATAGTGTGGCCTAAAATACTGATGCTCCATCAGCATCAGAAGACTGTGTAGTAGTAAACAGCTTATTTTAATAAGCAATATAAAGTAAGCATTTCCTGATATTTGCTCAATTTCCACCTTAGTTTGGACTCCGAGTGCAGCTTTCTTGTTCTGAATCTTTGCTGGTACCCCTAATGCCCTGTGATTCCAGAAAAAATTCCTCAGTGTTTGAAATGAGAATGTAGATTTTTTTGTAGGCTACTTCTAACTTTTGTATGGGTTACATTTCTTCCTTATTTTTGGAGTCCCATTAATGGCTTTTGGGGGGGTCTGGCAAAACCATACTGACTGCTGAGCATCCAGGCTGCCATTATCTTAAATGAAAAAAATGCAACTGTTACTGGTTTAGATGACTCTTTTTCTGTGTCCTAAGGCAGACGGACTCCCAACTTGCTGGGTGCTAGGTAGGAATTGTATTTCTGACTCAGGTAAGAAGAGAGAGAACTGTAAGCAATCAATGCAGGGGAAATGAATATGTTGTTTCTTTTTGTGAGCCATGTAGCTCAAGTCTTTTAACTGAACTGATCTCCAAAAAGAAAAGGATGAAAAGCTGCTTTTATCAAAGCTGAGTAACTCAGTCCTTCATAAGCCAGTGTCCAGATCATCCCTGGTGTAATTTATAGCACAGCTGTACTAGTATGTGGATGTAGGACATGAGTGCCCACCTGTGTAGGCTTTCGCTATTTGCTTCTCCATCAGCATCTACCCAGCTCCAGCATGAGTCCTCTTCTGTCTGAAGATGCTCTGATACCCTCTGGCATGGAGAGGGGTACAAGAGTACATTCACAAGAAGAAAGAATTTCACCTCAGATCATGCCGACATCCCCCAGCTCGCCTGCTTGAGTTAACAGCAGTGTAGCCATGGCAACATGGATCTCTCTTTAAATTTGCCATCTGAGGATTTACCCAGCATCTCAGGCAAGCTTTGAAGCTGACCTTCACATGCCACCCAGTACACCACGGCCAGTATCTGAGAAGCTACCTGGGAGGCAGTTTGACATGTCTGCACAATCTGCCAGTGTGGTTCTGAGCTCGATGTCAAGATACTTCACTTCTTAGAATGTACAAAGAGAGGAGGCAGAATTAATCTTGTGAGAATTGTATATCTGGAATCCATTTAGTATTGCATAGAAATTTTTTCAATGACAAGTTGAAAGCCCAGGTTTCTGTAACCCACTACCCATGCTTTCCCCACAAACAGTTGGAGCTGACAGTTTGAAAATGCTGGGATTCATATTTCCCCATCAAAGAGACCCGAGCCTTGTGAGTGATGACATAACCTGGAGGTCTGGTCTGCAAACTGTCAACTCCAACTCAAGCAAGAATCTCCCAGGCCCTATCAGCGTATGGAAGAAGACACCACAAACCATGATAGCAAATGGTATTCCTTTGCTATGCCAGCTGCTCTCCATCTCATGTTTCTCAGAACTGAAGTCCCTCTTGAAGTGACACCCTTGGAAGATCTCAGGGTGTTAGACCATCACCTAATCATTGACAATCTCAAACCACGCTTGAATTGGTTTGGGATGTTATTTCAGAAGACTGAATTGCATTGCCATTGAACCTAGGGACACCTGGAGTTTCAGACCATGTTCTTGTTTCAGAGAATTTCCAATGGTTATAATTCCTCTGGTTTTTTGCACAGATTCCACAGAGGCAAGCTCTGTGAGAATAGAAACAGGAAATTTCTTGGCACTAAAAATTCTGCCTTGTGGAAATCTAAATCCTAATGCCAGAGGCTTACTTTACTGTAAGTAGCTGATGAATAAGCCTAAAATATAGAGGGTTTTCAGTTACTTATTTGGGATTTATGCAGGAATTACTGCATAAAAATTCTTCACTATGAGGGTGGTGAGGCACTGGCGCAGGCTGCCCAGGGAAGTGGTGGTTGTCCCCTCCCTGGAGGTGTTCAAGGCCAGGTTGGATGGGGCCTTGACCAGCCTGATCTGGTGAGAGGTGTCCCTGCATCTGACAGGAGGTTGGAACTTGATGGTCTTTAATATCCATTCCAGCCCAAACCATTCTGTGATTCATAAGGTTCTCTCACGTGTGTTTCAGTCAAAGAAGATAATCACAATAGTCCATTCCTGACTTTAAAATTAAAGACCTCAAAGATATTAATGAGCCGGCATCAGAGTATTGTTATTGTCCAGCTCAAGGCCGTATTGCACTGTGGGGTCATAGGTCCTCAGACCCACTCTTCCTCATCCGGTATCTAGTGATGAAGACTGTCTCAAGAGATGCAAGGTCAAGAAAGAGGATGACCCTCCAACTGAGTGATGTTTTTACACTTCCTGTAGAACCTATGCAGTTAGAATAACATTGTAGGAAAAAAAAGTCTTGTTCCTGTTTTAGCAGATTTACCAAGTCTCCAGAACATTCAAATGGTGTGTCTTAGACTTCATCAGTCTGAAACTGGTGTGCTGCTTCTGAAGCACAATGAAGAGATCTGCAGTCCAACAGTGATGTTATCCATGATGCCTGAATGCTTTGTTATGAGAGCAGAATTTGGTCCCTTATTTCTGAGGTGTTTCGTATTCAGACACAGGCCGGGCTGAACATTGTTTCTAAGAGTTGTGAAATTATTTGGAATTTTTCTTTTTTTAGCTCTAAAATGAATTTATGGGAAGTATGACACTCTTGAATGTGCATGTCTTGATTAAACACCATCAAGGACATATATTTCTCTTGCAACTGATTTCATACTCCAGTCCTTCCTTATGCAAACTATCAGAGAAATCTAATCTTTGTTTTTCACCGTTCTATCATCTTTTATGAAGCTGCTTTTTGTCCCTGGAAGTCCCCTGTCACCATGAAAAGTTTGGAGCATCACCTGCTGAAGTGAAACACCATGCATAAAAAAAACCCCCACAACAAAGGACTGCATGCAGTAACTGGTAAGGAGGTGTCCGCAGCAAATAGGAGGTTCAAGGGCCTGGATTTGGTGTTCAGCTTTGGTCTCATCTCTGCACAGAAGCAAATAATTCAGTATCATTTGAGATATAATTAATTACTTAATGATTTCACCAGGAATTTTCTGAGGCTTTTTTTTCTTTTTTCTCCTGCAGTCTCTTGCTACAAGCAGCAGTAGCAGCTTTAACAGTGGTACAATATATTATGTTTTGATTTGAAAACCCTAAAATCACTCTCAGACACCAACTAGGCAGGTTTCAACAAAATCATACAAATGGTTGTAGGTCTTGAAGTTCACTTCTTTGATTGCCTTCTGCACATTGCATAACATGAATTAGGCTGTGTGTACAGAGGGCTGAAGGCGAAACGGAATGTATTCTTAAAAGGCATGAATCTGACTAAAACATTTGACATTCACAGATTACTAGTGAACCACTGAAATTAAGAAGCTAAATGTTTTTTCATTATTGTATTTCACCTTGTAGCCGCTTCTGAGGAAGGTGAGAGTGGCACGAAGTAGGAGGCTATGCAAAGGTGCTTATGATCCTTTTATCTCTAAGTACCTTGGAATACAAAGATTCAGCCAAGGAACACATAATTTAAAACCAACGATGTCTTTCTTTTTTTTTTTTTTACTGAGACAGAAAAATAATGTCAGAAAAGAGATGTCCTAGAATAAGAACAAATATCAGAGTAAATTTATAGAAAATTAACAAATTTGCAGGAATTACAGGGCTGCGCTGACTGAGGTAACCAGGGTTAGTCCCCCTGACTTGGGAAGCTGAAGCACAGTACCAATCTCCTTCTGCCATGGCCCACCAGGAAGGAGCCTGCGGTCAATGGGAGCTGCAGGTTGCGTTGCTGCTCTCCCAGCATGCTCCAAATTAGCATCATTTCTTCAATCCCAGATTTCACACGGTGATTACTCTTGATAACAAAATGGGTATCATGGATTGACACCCTCATTTTTGCTCTCCCTATTAACTGTGATAAACAGCAGGGAGATTTTAAAAATTAAGCACTCTTTAGTAACTAGAATATTAAATGATTCTAATCATACTCTTTATATGTGATTATTTTCCCTAATTCCTCTTTTTTTCCCCTAAGACTACTAATTTACAGATTTAAAATGATTCTGGACAAGACCCAAATTATTTAAAGTGCTACAGCATTCATCTTTCATTTTGTTTTGTTTTGTTTTGTTTGTTTGTTAAAAGTTATAATTGAAGCTTTTTCCATGTATTGCTATTTAAAAAAAACATGCTACCTTTAAAATGTCTTGTGTTTCTGGGCAACATTTTAATGCTTGGTAGTGGTAATGCAGTCACTGCCTCAAAGAGTGAGGTCAACCTCAGATTAACAGAAATACTGTGGCTGAAGTTGGCCTCAAACAAGCTCTATGGCTTCTGCTCCTAACTCTGTTCTAGAAGAAGTGCAAGTTGAAAAAATTCTCCATCCTGACTTCCTCCTTGACCACTTCACAGTATTACAGGATCACAGAACATTAGGAGCTGGAAGGGACCTCAAAGGATCATCTAGTTCAACCCCCCTGCCAGAGCAGGATCACCCAGACTACATCACATAGGAATACATCCAGGCAGGTTTGAATTTCCCAGTTAAGGAGACTCCACAAACTCTCTTGCCAGCTTGCTCCAGGGCTCTGTCACCCTCACAGGAATGAGTTTCTCCATACATTCACATGGAACTTCCTCTGCTCCATTTTGCACCATTGCCCCTTGTCCTAAGACTGGCCATCACTGAGAAGGGCCTGGCTCTATCCTCCTGATTCTTGCCATTTATATATCGTATACATTCATAAGGTTACCCCTTAGTGTCCTCTTCTCCAAGCTAAAGAGGCCCAGCTCCCTCAGCCTGTCCTTCATTGAAGCTGACAAAGATAACACCAACTCTATAGTACTATGAAGCAATATATTGCTCTAAAACAATAACCCCAACCCCCTGAGCAATAAAAATACCTCCTTTCTTGCTTTTTTTTTTTTTTTTTTGGTGACATTTATGTTGGAATCATAAAATATACTCAGAAGGGATCCATAAGGATCATCAAGTCCAATCTTGCTCTTACGGGCTTTCATTGAATTCCTTTGTGTACCCCAAACCTCCCAATCCCTTTAGCAGGAGGCATGGATGTTATTTTGTAGTGGTCAGGAATGGTACATGACACAATGCTGTAGTATTTGTGATGATGCAGATGTACTCCAGAGCTACGTGGAGAGACGGATTTCTGGATTACCAGATGTATTTCAGCTCGTCAGCCAGTACTTCCTAGGACGTGACATAGGAAGTTTGCAAAGTTTTTGTAGCTGCAAAACCAACCAACCACCTAACCAACTAACCAACAAACCAACTCATGTGCAAGCACATAAACAGCAAATCTTAATAGCAGATGGCAAGACTGAAAATGCCTGTTTCCCTCTTCAGTGGTTAACACTTGCAACAGCCTGAGTAAGGGGCTTCATTGCTGCTTGCTGCCTGCGTAGTGGTGGCATTTGGAGAACTGCAATAAACTTAGTCTGTCTCTTTTCTATTTTTATCAATAATAATTGTGATATTTCCCCAAGAATTTCCATTTCTTCATGGTACAGAGTATGTCCCGCAGACACCAAAATTTCGTGTGTAAACTTTGGGGTTTATTAAAGAATTTACAAGAAATACCCCATGAACACCAACCCTCTTTCTGCTAATGGTTTAATGTGACATCCTTCACTAATTATCTCTTTAATGTGACAGACGAACGGCAAATGATTCTTTATGCGTATTCAGAGCTCCTGGAATTACATTGGTTAGTTGTAATTGTCAGATAAGTCTCGTGGCATGGTGTCTATCCCTTACTGGATGAAGACATCTGATCTTAAGTATTTTTACAAACACCTTTGATAGATTCAACAGTGACATCCACTTTGAACAACTCTTTTTTTTTGCAGTAAGTTTGACTGTCACCTAGCAAATATTCAAAGGAGGAGAACCCCGTGTTAAAAGGACATTCATTATCATTTACTTGGACTTATAGAACGCAAAGCACACTTTCGGATGGTCTTATCCAAAGCTCATCAAAAATTATTAAAATTAATCTCAATAAACACAGCTTCACTGATTGAAGCATCATTACTCCATACTAGCAGTAAGATTGAGATACAGTCATACTTAATCCGGATATTTTTTTTTTAATATAACATCTACCACACCAATGGCGAGTTTATTTAGGCTCTGTTTAGAGAAGAAGGGTAAAGTTGCCCTTCATTTAGAAGGCATATTATATTTTAGCTGAGGGCAACATGATGATTCCATCCCAATCTTGTATGGCCATGCACAGCTGTTTGTTTTATTAGTGCAGTTAATTTACGATTCATTCGTAAACAGTCAAGTTGCCTGTTGCACAGATAACAATAATGTTTACCAAAGTCTCCTTCATCGCTTTCCAGCTGAATTAAAATTCTTATTTTAAAGTTTCATGCTACTTGATCCGTAGTAACTGATTTAGAGTAAGGTTTCTATTAGAGAGAAATTTAAACATGATGTTTAGTTTAATGTAAAGTTAAATTATGTTTTTACTGCATTACTATATATGGAAAAAGCATACATTGCATCTGGCTTTAACAACTTCTGCCAGGTTTGTTGTTTTTTTTTTTTCCTTTACATTTCCTGTCAGTACTGTGTCTAATATAAATATGAAAAAGATAGATACATAGAACAACAGAGAGATCAACAGGGGGATTTTGGTGAATGATACTTGGACTCCAAGTGTCTGGAGGAAAAGACAATTTCTGCAAATTTTAAATTTTTATTCCCTCTGTATATCAAGGACTAAAGTCTTAGTAGGATATTTTGGTGAGAGGGTGGTCTATGCATTTTTATGTTATATAAATAAAGGACACTCTATACAATGCAACAGATGCAGAAAAGCCCATGAAATACCAATGTGCTAGATAAAAGAAACAGAAAAGAAAAAAAAAAGAACAAAGAAAAAAAGAGAGAGGGATTTTGCAAGACTTAAAGGATTCCTTAAGAATTTAAGAAACTGTTCAGAGGTTTAGATAAGAAGGTGTTGCAGAGGTGTGGCCAACTGGGAGTAGGATAGATTGAAGTTACTTTTGACCATGATAAAGTAGGAGTGAGATGACTGTGGTGGGAATTGCCCAGACAGCTACTCAGTTACTAAACTGGAAATGATTTTACATTATTCATTCTGGTCCATACACTCCTTTGAAAATACTGAATAAGTTATTTTCTATGGAAGTGATTAAAATTTTGGATGCAAAAGGAGTTATATCTGAAAACTGAAGATGCCTTTGGGAATAATTTTCAGCAGCCCCACTTTCTGTGTCTTTTTTTAAAAAAAAAACCCAAACAACAAGCTGTTTTTGAACAAATCATGAAGTAATCATTGCTAAGAATTTAAGGTGTGTCCAAATTCCCCAAAGTAAAATGTTTATTAAGTCTTCCTGATGATTAGTGGCTTCATTGTCCCCCATCAGCAAGCATTTGGGATAGCAAATAATAGGCTTTCTTCAGCACCCCCAGCAAAACAGCAGGACAAAAAGGCAACTAAATACCTGGTTCCATCTTTTGTTTAAGCTACTAGATCAAATCTGAACTTCTTAGTGTGTGATAAAAAGAATTAGTCTTCCTTGGGTGTACAGGCAAAGAGCTAAGAAAGGTCCCTATTAATACAAACTGTTACTAAATTCTCACATGTCATTTGACCACAAAACAACATGAGCAAAATGGAAAACACAGTGCAGCTACTAAAGCACACAAGGGGAGGAAAAAAACCCCACAACCTAAATTCTACTGTACCGTATGTTAGATATTCACCAAAATATATCAATGTATTTGGGAAAAAAATCTTTTTTTTATTTTCTTTTTAATTGGTGTTGGAGTAGAAGGCTAGATTCAAAAGGACAGTTTGCTTTTAAGGGAAACAAAATCACGGCTTTTCCTTTAAAAGGGCTGGATGTGCCCTTTGGAAAGCAGGGGAGAAAGTCTTCTTGTAGCTGTTTAAACTCAAGGGTCAGATGACTGATAGAGTGCATTGTCTGGAGACTTTCACAGTTCAGGTTAATGCTATCAAACCCTTTAATTACACCAATATACAGCTGATAAGAGGCCCTAATGGCCCTTTCATATCTGTATGGTAACTAGGACGTACACCATATATGGGTGTAAGATTGATACCTATACCGCTTCGTTCTGATAACTTGACTTCCTGTCAAATGATGCATTGCAGAAGCTTCTTCCATCTTCTCATCTCTTTTCCTTCTGTTTCACACTGCTGAGAAAAGCTACAGATATTTAGGAGAGCCTACAAGCATGAAAATACACCGAAGATCTATGGGGAATTAAGGGGAAAAATGTGGCTTATTGAAACATGCTTTTCAGGAACATATTAATCTGTAATCCTTCACTCACATACCTACCAGACTGCCTGGCCTTTTGCTTCATTTTTTCCAGTTTAGTTACAAAGCATAGTACAGAAACTAGTATTTCTAAGAATTTTAGCAGAAACAAATGGTGGCTGCAATATCATTTACTGTTTACCATGCAACTCCTTTGTGCAGGACACTAACCCTATCTATCTATCTACCTATCTAAAAAAAATTATAAAATATCTATAATAAATATATATGTATATATATTTATGCCAGTTACCTTCTTTTAGTTTGAGAGAAACTTGCAGAAGTATATTGTGTTATTTAGATTAATTTTCCTACCTTGAATAAGCAATGGATAGAACTAAAATATACCCTATGTACATAAAGATAACAGCATCATCTCCTGCCCACCCAGTGGGTCGCTGCACCCCACTGGGTATATTCACATTGAGCTGGAGGATCTGTGCCCTCCATCAGAGCAGGGGATTTCATTCACAGAAAAAGAGAGGGGTACTCTGAAAAATGGAGGTGCCTCTCTGCCTATCAGGGATGCCACTGGTAGGTACATGTTAGTGTACAGGAAACACTGGTGACCCTTTCCATCACATCTCACTCACAAAACCGCTGTGGAAACGGCTTTTCGTACACCTTCAGACTTCAGTCCATCAAAGCACAGTCAGCCTCTGCCTTCACCACTGCTCCTTTTGTTCCTTTAATGAGTAACACTGTTTCCCTTAAAGGTAAATGTCTGCTGAAGTTCTCCTCTGGACGGGGCCTTGCAGAAGTGTAAAAGCAGACCTGGCACATTGAGCTGCTGCCGTCGTGCGAACGCAGCAATTCAGAGGAAATATCCCTGTAAGGATATGTGAAATGGAAGATCTCATCCCCCGCTGAATGATTGTAAGGCTCCTTGCTGGTTGGGGAAGTAACATGCAAAGCTGCTGGCATGCACATGTAAAGTGAATTATTATTGTATTAAAAACTACTTTCCCCAAAACATTTGTTTCTCATCTGGCATCAAATAGAGTTTAATTGCAAGTTGTTTTATGTCATTTTCAAAAAGATGCGCAGGAGGTTCCTAAACTTCCCATGTATACACATCTCATTATATCTCAGTAGGGTTCGTGTTTGTACCACCTGCTCACAATTGGGAACACTTACCCTAATGTCTCTGTAACAAATTTTAGCACTGGGCTCCTTTTGACAATGCAGTTGTAATCTTCATTACATGGTTATGTAAGGCATTTCCAGGGAGTTATGTTAAGGGGAGAAATATGTGAATTTCAATATTTTCTTTGATTTAAGAAAAATACAGCCCAACAATTCTGCTATTTTTATCTAATGAGCAGGAGAAGTGAAGTTATCAGGTTCAAATCTGAATTACAGTTGGTTACCAGCTGTTTACAAAGCTGAGCAGCAGAAGCACACAAACCCAGATCAGATGTATGGATAAAATATCAGTTTTCAGAGGCTGGCTGCCTCTTTCATTAATATTTTCTAGTGCTAATATGAGAAGGGTATAGGCTTTGTATTTTTAGGACAGTTTTGGATACTACGCATGTTAATAATTCCAGGATTTATGTCTGTTTAGCCCATTTGCAGTGTATTGCCAGGATTACTTGCTTGCCTGTGGGCCAGAATAGTGAGTTAAATCCCACATCAGGATTTGGGCTCAGAGCCAAGGTTAATATTGCAGTGTAATACTAGGAGAGCTGTGCTGTTAGAAGAGCTGTGCTTTGGCTGAGCTGTTGAACGAAGATGTCTCCTGCATGGTTCTGATGGCCAACCAAGTGGCAGCTAAGGACTTCTGGGCCCTTCACAGGATGGTGAGATATCTCTCTGGGTCCGCGGACACTCAGCAGCATCAGATCAAAGGGACCTCTGTGACAGTAATTCTGTTTCACATACAGGGGAATGGAGAAGCTGTCTGGTGGAGAAATGTGGCATTATTCTGAGACCAAAGCCTGTATTAAAACACATGAGCACGGGTTGGTGGTGAGTATAACACTTCCCTCTCTCTGTCCTCCAGACTCTCATCACTGAGAACCTGCCTGTGGGTGTTTCCCTCCTTTCCCCTTCCCGAAGTAAGATGTGTAGCAGCAGCGCAGAGAGGTGAGCGCTGAATCCAGACCGATATCTGGGATGTATCTATACCAAGCACTCAATCTCTGCCTACTCTCATACCTGGTGCTCCAGTACAGCATCCTCTAAAAGATATTTATCTGTCCAGAACACCATCTAAGCAGCTCTAGACCTGTTTGCTTTTTGTTTTCCCGCCCCAGCTAAAGCATCCAGGCCACATTGATGCGTTTCCATTGCAGCATGTAGTGCTGCTGCTACTGCTCTGGCGGCAGTAGAGGTCTGGACTTTGATGAACATATTCATGTGCAGTTATTCTTTTGACAGGCTGCCCAAACTTGCTTGAGGAAGACAAACCACAGCAGATATTTATATCTCAGATATTTATATCTGGGACAAAGGCTGTTTTCCAACCCAGAGGTTTTCTTCTTGCCAAACTCCAAATGCTTGTTTCCAAAAGAGGTGTTAAAACTTCTCGAACTTCTCAGGAAAGCTCACAAGTATCTTTCATAATGGGAAGCATTAAGCGACCAAAGCGCAGGAAGTGGGACTGGCTGCCCCAATAGCAAGCCCATTAGTCACCAGCTTGTCCCAGACAGAGCATTCCTCCATCCGCAAACAAAAGGCTCCTATGGAAAGTCTCAAAAATTCATGCGGAAGGCAAATACATTACCCACGTTCATACAGCTTGGAGAAGTGGAAATGAAAATCTAGGGTAACACTCCATTTTATTTATTTTGTAGGTGGTGCGATATTTTTTTGGAGTTGCTTTGTAGATATCTCAAATATTTTGCCAGTAAGAGGTGTGTTTTTTGAGACAGGGTTGCATCCTGGAGCAGTTGCCTTGCAGACCACTCCTACGGCTGCTGCAGCCCACTGGTATTGCTGTGGCAGCTATGACTCAGGAATATTTGGGCAGTTTTGATGGCTTTTCAGCATAATATAGCAATGCAAACTGAAAGCTTTCTCTACGCCGCCACCAGCGGCTTCATGAGCTGATCCACAAACCGGTGCCATGTCTGGAAATCACCACACAACCCTCTCTAGCAAGGCTTTGCACTGGTCAAAACAATTCAGCTTCTATCTTTAATATAAAACTGCTGTCACTCTAAGAGGAAATGCACTGGGTGATCACTATTAGAGAAAAAAAAATAATCACCAAGTCTCCCCGAAATTAAGCTATACTGCTCTGCGTCACGTTATCAGCCCTCCTTATTACTGTCACCAGAGTTATCTGAACTGCCCAAGCTTTTGTTTCTTTTCCTCTGCCCCCCACTCACTTGATAGCAGAGCTGTTACCTATCACCCTTCCTCAAGTGAGGAGTAAGTGGCGTCTGCGCTGTGACCAGCTGGCAGGGATCAGAAGAGAAACGCAATAGTCCTGTGGGTAGGAAACTATTCGGGTCATCCCACCTCAGAGGTGCTGTTTGAATTAAATTTTTGTGTTCGCTGCCATGTAAAAATTCTTGGTGACATAAGAGAAACATATTGTTAATTAATTGCAGCCTGAAACACATGTCAATCAAATGCATTTGTGGCTAGTAATCTTCGTACTAATCACTTTCTCAGGCAACACCCTGGTCCATCTGAATTATGTCTAAATTAGTCTAAGCAAATCTGTATATCTTCTTCTTTTAACCTAAAGTACTAGTAGCCCGTGTTCACCTATACACAGGCCAATAAGCTGTCTTAGACAACTAAAGAATCATTTGAGATTTTTGATTAATGTTTTCTGCTCTGAAAAAAAGTCAGAATTACTTCTTTACCAGAGTTGATTTTTAAAACTTCACTTAAACTTCATACATATCTGGATGA
The DNA here is from genome assembly GCF_964237585.1 of Gallinula chloropus. NCBI lineage: Eukaryota > Metazoa > Chordata > Aves > Gruiformes > Rallidae > Gallinula > Gallinula chloropus. The sequence goes on along the minus strand of NC_140089.1, from coordinate 4,406,485 downwards.
CATAAATTGCAAAATTAGCATCAACGTGGAGTGACATTTGCAGTACCCCTCACCTGAAAAGACAGAGGAAGTTTTTAAAATTACAAGAAAAAAAATTGTGTTTGTGGTTGCAGAAATGGGTACTGGAGAACTTTTAAAACAATTACATCCTTTTCATTGAAAGTGTCCCATATACTGCACAGTTCTTACAGAACTATTGAAAAGTGACCTCTGCACCTATGAGAAGTAAAACTCAACAAATTGGACCTCCTTAAAAAAAAAAAAAAACTCAGCACAGGCAAAGGGAATGGAGCATTTTGAGTAGAGATTTCTTCAGCTTTTCAATTTTAACTATGGATGAAACCTGGTCTACCTAGGATGCGATCTCTTTCTCGCAGTCTAGACGGACTCATGGGCTCACAAATTGCTCTCTGAAGACACCAGGCTCTGCATTCATCTGAAGTTAAATATTCTTCACTTGAGGATCTAGTTTATCCAAACTAGAAAAACAAATTGTATTTGACTTCAGGACCAATATGGCAGAAATCCCAGAGCTCTCCACCCATATGGTAGGAACATATGTGTTCACTCCAGCTACACTCCCTTATTCTGACTCCACTCGGAAACAACTCCCTTTTGCCTGTTTGCTCTCCCCAGGACTGAGCCAAAGCCTATTAAATTCTTTAGGAATGTTTTCACTGATTTCAACAAGCTCTGGATGGTGCCTTCCAGCTTCCAGTTGTTTCTGTCATCGTTCCTATAATGACCATCAGCAGCTTGATATTCCTCCTGTTGACATCTTCAGGAGATGGCTATTCCAGCTTGTTGAGACCTCATAAATGGATTTTTAGACCACTTTTTGACTCACAAGCCTTGGTCATTACATCAAGTGCTGGCAATGGGTTCATTTGTTTGGGAATCTGCATGAAATTTTGGCTTAGCTCCTTTACTGTGCTCACTGAGTGATTCAAACTGGACAAGACTCTCCACTGTTACGGATAAATGGCGTGCTTTGACTGGGATACCAGTGTCTGTGTATTCCACAGCAATTGTCCCCTAATTTCTGGTTCCCTTTTTGTCTGGATGTGGCAGGATCATTGTTACAGGGCAGGTCCTGCAAAGCCATAGCTCAAAAAACTCTCACTCACTCAAATCTGATAATAATGTCTGAAATTGGCTAAATTACAGGTCTTGTACACCGTGTGCAGGAAAGAGTTTCTGCAGCTGGAGAAGGACTGCTAAGAAACAACCCCTCCTGGTCCTAAAAACCTCAGCTATGGGTTTAATATCAAGATCTTCTTCAAGATCTCAGCAAACTTGCTGGGCTGTACAGGACTGTGTTGTGCCTTTTGGTAGTTTTCCCTCATCCATACAGAGAAGAGGTCTTCATCTGCACTTCTCATCAGTGTGTAGCACTGGGCACACCAGGTCAAGAAGGACAGGAAAGGTACAAATAAGGACTATGGAGAAGATTGAGGGGGGGATCTTATCAATGCTGATAAATCTTTGAGGGGTGGGGTCAGGAGGATGGGTCAGTCTTTGTTCAGTGGTGCCTAGGGACAGGACAAGAGGTGATGGGCACAGACTGGAATAGAGGAAGTTCCACCTGGGCATGAGGAGGAACTTCTTTCCTGGGTGGGTGGCAGAGCCCTGGGCCAGGCTGCTCAGAGCGGTTGGGGAATCTCCATCTCTGGAGACATTCAAACCCCATGATCCTGACTGCTGTCCTGTGCAGCCTGCTCAAGGGGATCCTGCTCTGGCAGAGATTGGACTGGATGATCTCCAGAGGTCCCTGCCAACCCTCATCATCTGGTGATTCTGTGATTCTCATCTAGACTCTGGAGCTGTATTTCAATACACTCTGACAAATTAGTATCCGGAACATTTCACTGAGCACTAAAATCAAAGGTGATGAACTCTCTTTTTTCTGTGCTTAAAGAGGTGATCCCAATGACTCTTCCTCCATCATCCTTTTCAGCAATGTTGCACTTGGTCCTAATACAAAAATGAAACAAGGAATTTCATCCTTCTCTGTAGCTGTGTCATCTTGTTTCTCTAACAGAGCAACAACTTTTGCAAAGGCAGTTGCCTTTTGTCCTGACATAAAACATCCAAATTGCCCAGCTCCCCTTTGCAGAGGTGCCTGACCAGCAGGAACCTGAGTGGCAGATGCACAGCAAACAAGGGTCAGCAATGTGGAGATGCTGAGGTAGCTCACAGAACCACACTACAACAAGAGAAAACTTCCTTACAGCATGTATAGCAATGTTACAAGAGGGATTTCTGTTTCCAGGGGAAAAGGGACAAAATCTGAGAATGTGATTAAAAATATTATTTTCCGTGCCACATATTTCAAAGATTTGGTACCTGGGCTTTGGATTTCTCTCTCTCTTTCTCTCTCTCTCTCTTTTTTTTTTTTTTTAATAAGAAGCATAATATTTCCATAACTCATATTTGGAATCTTTCCTGGCTTTTGGAAGCAAATTATTAAAATTGAGCATATGGAGGTCTTAAAGTAGAACCTTATGGGAGGGGGGAAAAAAAGAGTTGATCAAGACTATTTTGCAGCATCTTAAACTAAAATAAAATGCTGCAAAATCCTGGTGAAGTAAGATTTGTTCTCTGTGGAGCTCTTTCCTGTTCTCCATTTTCATGTTTGTTTCACGAAACAAGCTGATTTCATTGGAACAAAATTCTCCCACCTTCATAAAAGCATTTTCATGCCATTTTCAATTTTTTAAAAAATGTTTTTTGCTCTATTATTTTGGAATATGGGAGATTTAGGTATTCCTGTGCGGTATTTAGAGAAGCCTACAATGGTAGCAATATAAATTATTTTTATATTTTTCACCTCCACTGTAAGGTGGAGGATATGGTGTTAAACATTAATAACCAAACAACTGGCTGCACGCGTCTTATCTCAGCCCATAAGCAACAGCTATTAAATTTTAGTGCTGCAAGCTTGGACTGTTATAAAGGATTATATGCTATGTATCAGGTCCAGTTCCTCAAGCTGTCGAGGCATGCTCAGGTCCCAGTGTGCTCTGAGGATAGCTGCATTACAAACGTTTCCTCTAAACATATGTTCTAGGTTGGTTTTTTTGGGTGGGTTGTGGGTTTTTTTTCCCCTTGCAAGCTGTGAACATGCACTGATCAAATGCTTGTGTGGTAGTATCAATACTGCTAAGCACTGGGGAAAAAAACAATAGCCTCCAAGGTCTGAATAGACACTCCCCTCTTCCCCAAGCCCGGTATCTGTTCAGTCTGAGTCTCCTATGTGAATGTTAATTGCCTTTAAGTCAGTCTAGCCTAATCAGCAACTTCAAATCCACCACGATGTTTTCAGTGTGGCTCGTTCTGTCTGCACTGCAGTTAGGATCATGTATGATTCACTAAACATAAATGGTGCTTGCAATGAATAAAGTTTCTGAGGGGAAGAATAAAAGGAGAGGGTATGTAAGGCATAGTAAGCTTGCAAACTTTGGCCTTTGAAGTCCTGTTTTCCCTCTACATGCAGGTTCTTAAATGATGCGGCACGTATCACACCGAAATCCTCGGAGTTAACACCCGCTTTATCAGCGATTCCAATGCAGGATGGAAAACTTTGTGCTCCACTGCTGTAACCAGGCTAATGTGGCAAGATGTTTCTGTGAGAGACTGAGGGCTGTGGTGTGTGTGTTGCTTCTGATGAGCCTGACCCCTTTGACTTCACTGGATCTAGAGAAGCTTGCATGTACGGAAAACCTAGATGATGCTTCAAAAAACCCACCACCTGTGTTAGAGAGGGGGGGGATACTGAATCCTTTGTCCAGCCTGGTTTACATTTGAAGTCCATCTCGATTAAAAGAGTATAGGGATAGGTCTCTAACAAGTGCTTTAAGTGAGCATTTATTTTATTTTATTGCTGACAATTGTGATGTTCGATCTAATCACCCATTTCCCGTTTCTTTGACAAAAAGGCTCATATGAAAGAAAAAAAGGAATTGGCAGATCAGCATGTCAGTATTTGATTATTCACCTATGCTCATTTATGTAACTGAGTCAAATCTTCGCAGCATTTTTAAGAGTTGGGTTGTCAGTTACACAACTGTCAGTATGTAAGCCTTGGTTAATTTAAGTTATGAATTTGTAATCCTGTGAATAATCAGATGTGCACATACATTTGTGTTGTAGGACATAAATGCAATTCCCTCCCCTCCCCAACAGTTCTTTGTGACATCTTTCCAATTTTAATTGATATCACAGCAATCAAAGAAAGACCACAGTGAATCAGCAGTGTTGACAACGTGCCAGGGTGTTTAGAAAATAGGCATAGCTAGGGAAGAAGAACATGTCAAAATACATTTTGAACATATTGGAATATGTTATGAAATAAAATGTGTTTACCTTTTTGAATGACGGTGTTGGGTAGTGCTGGCGACGCTGAGGAGGAGGAGGGGGTGGGTGATGGAGCCCTAGAACTGGACCACGTTCCCGTTTTGTTATGCAAGGTACAAATACGCAGAGAAGGAATATGACACTATATGACAAATCGCTTCTCTAATTCATTGGACTTGTCAAACAAATTAACTTCAAGTATATCTGCTCTGGTGGTAGTGGTGGTGGGAACATTAGTATGATCAAAATGCTGGTGGCTGCTGAAGTTCTGCTATCATGTAGTTTAACCAGGCTCAGACAAGTTTAGACATCCGAGTACTAAAAATACAGGAAGATAGTAATATCCGCTGTAAAGCAAAACACGTGATGATGTCACCACTGGTAGCAATGAACTAAGACATTTGGCGCGGTGAGAGAAAAGGCATCCGAGGGAGGCCCACGTTTAAAAGTCTGAATGCAGGAGCAAAGAATATCCCCAAACAGAGGAAATAGCCCAGAAACTGACGAAGGGAATGATGTCCTGAAATATCCCTTTCCAAAGAATCGCTGTTGCAGCTTTGTTTCTCCACCTGTAAGGTGTTTTTAAAAGCACTCGAGCTACCACCGGGGTTGAGAATCTCTCTTGATTATAGAGATTCTCCTTTGACCTGAATCGCTCGTCGTATTTTCTACCCCATCTACACCAGGGCTTGGTATTTACCACCAGATACAAACAGAAGGAAAAACTTCATAAAATTACCATGCTCTGGGCTCTCCTTAAATAGCTATCAATGCCAGCCATTTTATAGCCCAGATAGTGTTTTCCTACGCTGAGTAAAACACTTCTTAAACCTTCTGATACTTTCTGCAATTTTCCTGAAGCTTCACCGTGCATTCTTCGGCATAATTTGTCTAGACCGAGTCTGGTTTTAAGAGCTCTTAACCTTTTAATAAACTTTCGTCTTGTTATTGTCCCATCTCCCTAATTCATCATCTGTCATATTCTGTAATCTGATGCCCGATTTGGAGACATGAAGACATTGGAATACACACACTGTCTAACCGGTTGAAAATAGATATGCTAAATAAAACCCATTATTTCTGTAAACAGTGATATATGCTATTACTCTCACTGTCTCTTTGTCACAGCTATGTTACAGCCATTGTAATTTTTTTCTTGCTGTTCTATTTATATAGCTAATGGAAATTATTATATTTTAAAATATTTTGACATTTACATCAGTCGCAGGTATTTTTCACGCGATTTTCCTCCTGCATCTTGATCCATCCTTCCCTGATAGGGTGACGTGGGGTTTGGCAAGACTTGCAGATCATTCGTAGCCGTCTGCACGTCAAAACTGCACTGGCGAGCTGCTTAGAGAGGCGGGCAGCATCTGCTGAAGGGAGGACGAGGTCTGGAGCGACAAGGGCAGTGTGGAGGGTGAGCTGTCACTGGGGTTCCACGCATTTGGGGTCTGGCTCAGAAGCTTGCCTCTCACTTCCATGTGCATCCAAATAGTTGCTTGCCTGGCATTACAAATGCTTTAAAGTACCGCATAAAATGTGGGTGCGCTATCATAAACAGTGTGTGTGCTGTATAATTTTGGTCAATTATACCTAATGCTTACTGCTGCACACCTCTGTGACCCCAAATATCATACTTGGATGCCACCAACTTCTTTCATCCCAGCTGGGAACACAGAAGGTGAATCTTGCTCTTGCAGTATCAGACATATCGTATACCAACTGTTGTTTTCCTGGGAACAAAAATTGAGCATGTACCTTCTCACAGACTTAAATACAAATCTCTTTGTGAACAATGAAAGGAAAAAAAAAAAATCCAAAACCCCGAACCCCAAAACCCTGTCTTTGAGGAACAGACCGAGGCAGGGATGAAAAGGTGTCTCCCAGTCAGGCAATGGAGGGAGGGATGAGTGAGCCTGTTTTCAGCATCAGAAGAGGTTGCCAGGGGGAAAAAAATAAAAAGAATGCCGGAAAATGCGCTACTATGCCTGTGAAAAATCCATCTATTTCACTGAACTTAAATTTGGGCAAAAATGACTGAAATCTGGGACTGAGCAGGGCGGTTGGAGGGAATTATTGGTACTGACCTCCACGGCCAACCCTCTCCACCTCCAACAAACCACTCAGGGCGTTTGAATACTGGAGTACAAACAGCCAAAATAAGTAATGGTATAATTATTTTAGACAAATTAAAAATGTTGCTTTCCCCCTCAGAGCAGCCTGAAAATAGGACGATTCATTGGTTAAATTTTAATGGAACAATCAAAGAGCAGTTAATTCCCCAGCATGGGGTACCCTCGGTGGGCAATTATAGGGTTAGGAATGCTCCATCTCTGCATTGACCTGATTGGTGTAAAGTCCCTCGATGGTTCGCAATGTTTGTTAAATTGGCGATAGTCTGTACTCGGATATACCCTATTAGCCAAAAATAATAGACAGTTTGGTTGCCAGTTTTAACATTCATATGTTGCAATCAGCAGGGGTTTTTTTGGGGGCTTTTTTTTTTTTTTTCCTTTTTATATCAGTGTTTCGGAGGTTAATCTCTGTTATCATCGTTTTAAACTCACTCTTATTCTTATCAGTTATATTTAGTGGCAGATTGCAAGCTTTCCTTATTATCTTGTTAAATCAGTAGGTGAAAGCCTTTCAAGGCATTTCTTTTTAAACATCTTTTATTAATGTTAATATGCCAGATGGGACAAATTAAAATGGTTCTGTTCTTCATGCTGCCACTACCCACAATTTTACCACATCATTTGCTGGTTAAGGAAGCATATGAAAACGATAGGTACAGAACTCCTGAAATAAAAGTTCAGAAAATGGTAGTATAACCTCTCAGAAAAAATGTTTTGTTGTGTTGCTTTTTGGTTTATTTTTTTAACTCTTCTTAGTTAGATAATTTTTTTTCCTCTTAGTTAGATTCATACATAAAAAGGATATAATTTCTGTGCTTGCAGCAGCTTTGATTTTATCAAAGCTGAGAAGTTCAAGACTCTCTGGATCAGAACGCTGTAGCAGCACACTTTTTCTGTGCTCCTGTTGGGGTCCGAAGAAAACTCCAATACCTTTATCACTGCAACAGCAACCTGCTATTATTGCTGTTGATCTGTTGAGGTCTGTGAGCTCTGTGGCCTCTCCTGTGCCATCATGTGCTGGTGTTGGTCTTCCCACGGACCACACTGAAAATGAACCTGCCCATGGTCTCCTAGGCTGGGTCCCTAAGAAGGAAAAAAGTGAAAAACACTTTTAGAAGTCATCAGTGTATGATCAAATGTTCCTCACAAGGCAGCCTTGATCTAATTTTTCTGGGGACAAAACTCTTTGTGATGTGCATTTTTAGTATCCAGCCACTGATGAAAAGCTAGAGTCTCCCCAGAAATAATATTAGCATTTATAGAAGCTAATAGTGATAGTGAAACTACTTATACAAACAAACCGAACACTTTGATAGGAGGATGTTGCCTCTTATTTTTTTCTCCTGTGGGAATGTCCCTATGGGGAAAACAGGTTCCTTCTCTGATTTATAATGAGGTGAGACTTTTACCACCCAGGATCCCAAGAGCAGAATGGCAGAGCCCTTACATTTGTACTTGTCACCACGGTGACTCCATCCAACTCTTTTCACAATGCAATGTCCAAAACAGTGGGGCTTCGTGAGGCTGTGTGGAGAGCTCAGGAGTTGCTTTACATAGTCCAGTGTTAACATTTAATAAAAGACTACAAAATTGGGCCTGGATATAGTAACATCTGTGCAATACAGATGTTTGGGTATTCCCTGTCAGTAGTCAGTTCATGGTATTTCCTGCACTTGTTCAAATTCTGCTTAGACAGAGACTGATAAGTTGAGGAGACAACATTTTAAATGAACATACGCAAAGACTGTAGAGAAAGGAGCTCCTTCTATGAAGGGAGTGTGGATACTGTCTAGGGATTAGCCCGTCATCTAATTTTACCATAAATCTACTTCTAATATTAAAAACAACTCAGTTTCTTTATCTCTCAGTACCAGCTAGAAGGATTTTAGTTTTCTCTATCCACCGCTGCTTCAGGCGGCATTCTGAATCTGATGTGCATGAAAATCACTTAGCTGAATATAATAGAAAATTAAAGTAGTGCTGAATTATACTTAGCTGCTAGAATTCAAGTAGGCAACGTTAGGATTTGCCCATTTAAAGCATATCTGCATATTATAAATCGCTGTAAACAATTTGTATTTTTATAACAAAACATAGTGTTGTGTAACTTATGTTCTGGCAATTTCAGGGCTGTTTTTCCCCGTAGTCTTCTTTGTGAGCAACAGGAGGAAAAAATAAAAACTGCTATACTTGTTATCACTGCAGATAAATGATATATATATACAAATGTGTATATATATGTGTATGTGTGTGTGTATATATATATAAACGCACATAATTATATATATTGTATCTAGCTGCGTGCATCATCTTCCTTTTGGATGGGAAGGACTGTGACTAAACATAAGGTGCAAATCAAGGTTGAAGGAAACCGCAGATGTAACAGGATGACTGGAGTTTTAAATAGGGGAGATAAGCAACTGAGCAAGATTCCGTGGAGGCTTCGCGTTTGCCACATGCTTCAGGGCTGTGGATGAAAGCATGGAAAGCAGACCAGGAAAGCAAAAGGCCCGGTCCTGGTAATGTGTCCCATGCTTTCTAAGATGCCATTAGCCACAGGACATTATGGCCTTATCCATCTTGCAAGATGGAGGAAGGAGAACTAAAGAGGAAATGCTCATTTATGCTGTTTGGCCCACTGAATTTTTCAGCACAGACTACGTGCCATTAGGCATCTCCAGGAGGAGAAGAGAATAATAGAACCACTCTGAGTGAAATAAAAACCTTACTTTAGTATTTCACAATAAATACTTCTCCTCATAATGTTTCTTTTGATATTCGGGGAAAGTTTACTTTCTTCATCTCTTTCTACTGTTTTCTTTCCATATTTATGGAAATACACCCTAGCAAAGTATCTCAAATCAAATTTTTTACAGCAATGCGATCTGCACGGGTTCATAGATGCTGACAGTTACATGGGAATTTCTGTCAACTTCCACCAGTTCTGATTGATCCCAAAGCATTTTTAGGAGGAAATGAGATTTCTAGAAGTTGTGAAATTTGCTTGCCAGAGCCAGGTAAACCATTTTAAATATAACACCAGTTTATGCTCTGCTACAAACGTCTATGGAGACATTGCCATAAACTTCTTTCTGTAATATGCATTCATATAAATTTGGAAAAAAAACACCAATAATAGGTAAAATGTAAAAATCTTGCTAGGCTGCTGCTATTATGTTGCCATGGATGGGCAATATAAGGGTATACAAAATTTAATTTGCCTCTTTCATCATTAGAGACCCCCAAATGATTTTGAATGATAAACTATCAAATTTGTTTCTCCATATTTTATTATTCAGATTATATCTAAAATATCAGAATATTTCAGGTAGACATCTTCTTTAGGTATGAGAACATATGTTTGTGAGAGACACAATGCTTGACACTGCAAATACACATGGCTGCATAGAGATTTCAGCTAGAGAGGACCACTATGACCACTTGAATCACAAGAATCACAAGAATCACAAGGTTGGAAGAGACCTTTGAAGATCATTGAGTCCAACCATTCCCATCCTATGCTAAACCATATCCCTAAGTATCTCATCTACCCTTTTTTTGAACACATCCAGGGATGGTGACTCAACCACCTCCCTGGGCAGCCTGTTCCAGCCCTGACAACTCTTTCAGTAAAAAATTTTTTTCTAATGTCCAATCTAAACCTGCCCTGGCACAGCTTTGTGCCATTGCCCCTTGTCCTACCCTCTGTCACCTGGCTGAAGAGACCATCGCCCACCTCTCTACAACCTCCCTTCAGGTAGTTGTAGATGGTGATAAGGTCTCCCCTCAGCCTCCTCTTGGTCTGTTTAGAGTTGATGGAGCTTCACCACAGAACCAAGTCCCAAAGGTCACAAGAGACCTGGTGGATATTTTTCAAAATATATTCATTTGGACTCAGAAGCACCATGTGAAAGTGAACATTTCAATTTGTGGTACTTGGTGAAGATACTGGGAAAAAAAACCCAACTTCTGTCCTCAAGGGCTTTTGGTGACAGGGGGCTTGTCATGTATTAGTGAGACTGAGCTTTTTTCTTTTCTTTCCTTTTTTTTTTTTTAATGAACTTTGCCCTTTAATCTTCTCTTTGTTAAGCTGGGAAGACTGACCCTTTCATTGTGAGGCAGGTTTACGTAGCCTCGTTCCTAAACGACAGTGGCAAGGAAATGAATGTTACTTCTAGGAACCCTCCCACTGAGGCAGACACATCTCAAAATTCAATGCCTCGGCGGCTTGACTGCTATGACAGTACAGATGACTTAGCTTGTTGCTGGCTGAGAAGATCTATCTTAATTAAGATAAAAATAGTAAATTGCCTAAATATTGAGCACATGTAGAAGAATATATAAGTCAATGACTAATACGTGCTTTTCAAAGCCTGGATAAATGTTTAAAACGTTTCTTCAATTAAAATCAGCACAAAGTATTGAACCTATAAATAACATGATTAGGATGGGTCTTTGTTTCTTTTTTCTTTATTTCTCTTTTGCTTCTTCCTTCCTCTCTTTTTCCCCCTCTTTCCTTCTTTTTCTTTCCATTGGTAGATCTGCTTTATTCGGCACGCTGTTGTCTGGCAAGTGCAGTGGTCGGATGCTCAGCAACTGGGCTCAAGTGCCGACAAACATTTGTGAGGGCAGAGGAAGATGCTGCACATGGCTGACTTACTGAAGACATGTTGGCCCTGCAAAGGCCTGGGGAAGCATACTGTGTCTAGGAAGTGTCACTTCTATAGGATTATGCAGAAGGTATATAGACCTGCGTGTCATAATATGAGGAACTCTGGCTTTAACTGCCTTGGACAGTGCTTTTCCCTGTTGTTTAGCCCACCCTTCATCGTGTGCCTCACCGGTACTAAAGGCAGACAGGTTTTCGATCGGTGTGTGGTTTAGCCAGACACAACCTCTCATGGGTTTCTTAGTGCTATAATACAAATCATAATAAAACAGGAAATCAGTGGGAGGAGTAAGAATAGCTAGTGCCTTAACCAGTGAGAGAAACTAAGGAGGTGGATGGATTGGTGAGAGGAATTATTATTACAAACATTCATCCTCTCCCGTCATTTTCACATGTCCACTAAAAATATATCAGACAAATAGCTTCTAAATGTACTTGGAAGTGTGTGTGAGGAAAACAGGCTTGCACTTTTAAGTAGCATATCACTTCCAAGCTTGTGAAACTGTTAGCTTCACAGCATGGCAAAGTTGTTTCCCTTCTGCATAAATCCCACGGATGAATTTACGAGATGTCCAGAGCTTGCACCTAGGAGGTGAATAGAATCCTACCTAAATTTTTGTGCGGGAGCTCCCCCCCACCCAAATAAAAAAAGGGGATCAGAATATTTTTGCCCTCTTCTTTGCTGTGTGCAACGCAAAGAAAAACGAAGTGTTGCCCTTAGTGTTTGTGATGACACAGTCGTTCTGTGCAAGCAGCATGCTGTCTAAAGCTGTGTGCATTTTTTTCCAGTTTCGGTTCACACAATCATGAGTTTCATTTTGAGTTTCATATGAACTAAGAAACTCAAAGCAAAACTCAGCTGGAGCACTCTTTTCTTGGTTTATGGTGGAAGGTATGCAAAAACTGAGACAGACATCTTTTCCACTCAAAACTTGTTCCAGATTTGAAATAAATTTAGGTTAGATCAGAACTTATCATGCAGGCTTGATATAGCTTTTCAGTGAACCTAATTTGATTTTCCTAATTTTTTATTTTTTTTTTTAGCTGAGGGCATTTAATTGATGACCTGGTGACATCCATATAAGGCTAAAATTCACTTGTGTAGCTTCAGAGTGTTTTTCTAATATGGTTGTTAAGCAAAACAATAGATAAGTGAGAGAGGGTTGGTGGGTTTTTTTTGTGCACATGGAGGAAAAAACACTTCTATTTTAAATATATTGGCTCTAACCTGTTTTGTTCGCTTTGAGGAACAGGGCTCTTTCCTTTGTTCTGACCTCTGCTCCACAAGGTATTTAATCTCCATATGCAGAAAACCCAGAAGGAACACCAAATTTCATCAGCTCATTGTGCAAAACGGGATTTTTAGCCATGATTGTGGCGCAAATCACTGTTGTGCTGCCAAACTTCGGGATCCACACAGTAAAAAAGGAACAAAAGGTTTCTCTTCTACTGCTACCTGGATAAACATGAAAAGCTGCCTAATTTTTTTTTCTTGCTTACTGCACTGAATATAAGAGAAAGAAATTATATTAGGTGGACATAATACATATCCTAAACACCAGTGTGCTCCAACTTGCACTGCTACAAACACTAATTAAGGGGCTTTGAGCATTTATATATTAAAATGCTATTTACAGGAGCATATAATGCAACATTCAAACTTTGCTCTTTGCTGAAACTGGTATTCAAGGTCTCAGCTAGGAAGCAATTCTCTTCAATACTTCTTTATTTTTTCCCCCCGCAATATCTTTTCCTTTACCGGTACTTTACAGAAACTGTAAAGCTTTTTAATATATAGAATTACCACTCTGGATTCTGATCTAAATCTCAGTCCTCTCGGTGGAATTACTCTCGTTTTACACCAAAGCAAAATTCAGTGAGAAACAAAACCCAGGCCACCGTGTAGGGGCCAAAGAGGTTAACTGGGGAATAAAAACAACTGATAGCATAGCTTTAATTATGATGTAGGCACAGGGAAAAAAACCTAAAACCATAGACTGATGCATTTATGGCTTCCTGATTGCCATCAATTTTTCTAGCTCTTCTCATGCCTCCAATTAGGTAGATTCTTATGTAGAAAAACGTTTAAGGAGCACTTTTCCTAGCGGTATCTCAGCTTGCTTTTAAGTACAAAAATAAGTAAAAATTATGGAATAACCACAATTCAAGAGTCAGATTGAAAGGCAAAAAAAAAAAAAAGAAAAAAAGAAAGAAAATTTTCTTCCTTTACTGTTTTCTTGGGACAAGATCATAGTTGATTTGTTTCTGTGTACACTTTCCCATTTTTATTAATGTCCTTTCTCTTGCCTAAATACTTTTAGCAGCTCTGAAGTATGTGGGTAATATTAGGCACAGATGCCAACTCATGGAGCAATGCTGGATTTCCAGAGAAAAGGGTATTTTGTCAAGGTCAGATGAAGAATCACATACTAAAGGCTAATCCTGAGAAGGTTTGGTCCTGACAACACAATGCTGAAACAAATTTGGAGCTGTATGGAAACTAAGAACATCTCATCATAATGCCTTACAAGGAAAGCTTGAAGCTGTGGTGGTGACATCCTCAAGATGAGTCTGCTAACAACCTGATGCAGTAGATTCTGAGAGAGGTTGATTGTCCAGTGTCTTCTCCAATGTTCAGAGCCTCAAAACCATGCAATGTCTCAGCAATGACTGAGAACATTCACCTTTCCAAGATGGCAACAATATTTTGCTTTTACACTCTATCAATTAAGGAATAAAACAAAACACAAACAATAAAAATCAACAACATACACCTCCCCCCAATTAGAAAAAAAAAAAAAAAGCCAAAAACCCACTCCAAAATCCCCACCATGAACAAAAATCAAGAGAGAAAAAAGAGTTTCTGCTCATAGAGGTTGTGACAAGTCTGCCAGTCAGGAGAACTGAATTCAGGGACCCGACTCCTAAGCTGGCAAAAGCTTGAAGTCTGTGGGAGCAGTGTGTTGAGCATCTGACAGAAAGTGCACTATCCTAGCATGATTTCATCAACAATTGGAGCAGATTGGTGGAACAAGCCAAGCACAATCAGGCAGATCCTCTGGGTGCACAGGAACATGTGTACGAGAATGGCAGGCTTCAATAAACCCTAAATAATCAATATCCATTAATCTTTAATTATCTCATCCTGCTGATATAGTAAGGGAGATATATCAAGAAACTGCCTTCCACATGCGTTCATTAGGAATTCAAAGATTTAGTAGCTGGTGGTGATGTTAGGATAATTAGCTGCAAAAAAATGGAAGAAATGTAGGTTGCTATAGCAACACGTTCATCATGATCTACAGCATAAACACCCAGATTAATTTACAAGATGCCAGGTAGATATCTGCTTGGCTGACTGGGGTACACACAGACACCACCTTATTTGCTTTTATTAAGGCTTAATCATCAACATTAGAGCTTTCAAAGTACGTGTGCTATCACTGTCAATCACAGAGGAGTTAGATGCTTTTAGGGGCAAATCCACCAGCACAGGCTGTTTGCTCCTCTATCTGCTCTGCAGGGAAAGGGGAGGAAGAATGATCTTCCTCCAGAGACACTCTGAACCCACTGCTGTGGTCCCGGAGCTGTGGTTTCCCCTGTGAGCCACCCACATGGTACAGGTCATATTCTTCTGTAGCAAGAAAAGGCAAGGCCATGAATCTTGATGGTATTACTCCCTGAAATCTGTTGGGAAAAGAGCCCTCTCCATGAGGCAGCCTTTGGTGGAGTTCAGCGGTAGGTGATGAACGAGGGAGGATCCCTGTTTTACTACATCAGTGGGCATATACAATTTGCATAATCCCAGACCGAGCCTCTAAGGCCTCTGCCCCATTGATAAACTGCCTTGTCTTTGGAAAAAATGTGAAATAGACCTTTGAATCACCAGTCTTGGTGAGATGAGCACCCATCGTGCCATGATGAGGTGCACAATAAATCCAATGGAAAAGTGAAGGGAGGAGAGTTGGTTCATTCTGAATAACCACAGCAGAGCTGTGCCTCCAAAAAATTAGTTCAATAAAAGTAAAGTCTATAGACATACTGTGAACAACACAGGCAAAAATGAAAGGTGTCTCTCTGTCACTGCTTTTCTTCTGCTAGCAAGACCAAACTTCACAGCCCAACCTCTTGTCACCACTTGACAGAAAAAACCTTCTGTTTCCATGCTGCCTTTCCAACCTTTTCCTATCCTCTTCTCCAAGAAAGTGTACAATGTAGAAGATAGTTTGGTCAGTGGTAACAGTGCTTGAGAGGTAACACTGAAGGTGACAAGACTTTTTAGGAAGAAGCTAGTAAGACCCAAAAACTTAATTAGGATGAAGCATACAGCCTCAGCGAAGTTATGTGTAAAATTCCCAAGAGCTGGCATTTGTTGACAAACTGTGTCTGCGACTGGGATGTTAGTATCTTGCTGATCCCTTGTTTCACGCTGTTTTTTCCTACACCATCAGTTGCACCTTACATCAAGCACCCTGCCACCCAAACGAGGATGTATGTTTCTGCTGGCTGCCCCAGCCACATCCCACGCTGACCTGCGCCGCTGCCTCCCTCGTGGCTGTGCAGCTGTTTGTGCAGCTGTGTAAAGACCTGTATTGAGGAACTGGTTCAGCTGCGTGACTGCGCGGCTGCACAGGGTCATATGGCAGGGGAGCAGCGGGGACTGCGTGGGCACACGTGGAGCCTTGGAGGGTGAGGGTAGGATGGATTGAACTGTGTTGAGTGGCGTAATATAAAAAGCTTCACTGGGAACAGCAGGAGATGGAGTCAAAGCTCTCCTTGGTGACACCATAGTACTCATCGCCACCTGTCTGTCCACAGGTGTAATGTATACTCCTCTCTTTTCTGGTTCATTTTCCAACACACTCCCCCAAAATCCCCAATTCCAGTCCAAAAAAGTCATCAGAGAATACTTTCAACTGGCCAGGAAAGGCAGGGAAACTAAAAATCAAGGATGCCCACTGAACAAATGAAGACTAAAAATAGAGACTAGTAGAATATTAGCTGGGTAAACATCATTAAAAACTGTAAAAAGAGCAGAAAAAACCCCAAACCCTTTATTTCTCAGTCATCATTATTTCATAGAGCACATAGCTCACTCTGCAGTGATCCCAAAGGTTGTGGCGCCAACATGGCAATTTGACCATGTTGAAATGAAGAAAACATTTGCCTGTTACTTCAATGGCTTTGTGGTTTGAAGAGAAGAGGCAGAAAGTGACGAGGCAAAAAACCCAACAAACAGCAGCCACACAAAGCAGAGGACTCGACCTGCCACTAGCATCACTCCTCACCGGGAACCATCGTTGTGATGTAAGAGCTGTAAGCAACATATGGCATATCCCCACCTGAGTTGCTCAAAAATTTCCATATACACACACAAGCTTCCTTTGTAGAAATATGTAAACATCTCTATCTCTCTAGCACGAGCAGCTAGCTACATTATACCGGCCACAGTTTACTTTATCTGTCAATATATTGTGTAGTACCTACTGGGTCCCCTTTTTTCTGGCTACTCTGCATTAAATAAACCAAGAATCAACACATGTCTTAAAACCGCTATAGTTTATTTATAAGGAGAAAGACAGGCCATCAAACTTTCCACAGGAATTAAAAAAATTCATCAGGGAGTCAAAGTCTTTACTTTCTTTCCATTCATATAATTTTGGTTTTGGCTTAACACTTAACACAATATTCAGTTCAAAAGAATATCCTTTGCATTTAAAGTAAACAATGGTTGTTATACAAAGACTTTTAATTTTTCTGCTCCTGCCCTTTGCCATTTTATTTCCTTATTCCAAAGCTCTGCTCAAATAACATTATGCCCACTCCATGCCAGAAACAGAATCTGGTTTTCTAATTCAGAGTTCTTTCAAACAGCCAGTTCAAGCTATTCCATTTCAACTCTTTGCCTCTAAGGTTTCCCAAACATTTTACTTTTTATTTTGATTTTTTTAATGGAGTTTTAAATTAGATTAAAGAAATGGGAAATTAGAAAGGAAAATAATTAATAAGTGATATGTTCTGGTTTGGAAAATGAAAATAAACTGGGTGCAGCTCACAGAAAATCAGGGAATGCTTCTCAAGCCCTGGATCTAATCTGAGTCAGGTTCATAATGTAGAAGTGAGTTTGAAATTTTCTGTCTAATTAATAGTAGAACTTAGCCCACAAGACACCCCCCACTACCTAATTAGGAAACATTTTACTTAGCTCTTATTTAGCATTTCATAAACATTGGGCCAATTTCATCTTTGGGGTAAGTTTATTGAAGCCAATGAATAAAGCCAAATATCTAATTAACTGTAAAACTTTGGCAAGTATACAAGTATTTGGCAAGAAAATATATATTCATCAAACAGTGCTGTGCATATGATGAATTACAGAATTATGTGATAAACTGCCTTTATTATGCCAATAAAACTTTTAGAAATAACTTTTCTCTAAAACAAATTACACTTTTGGAGAATAGATGACACAGCTGCCTGGTGAAAAGGTACTTCAGACACCGGTCAAAGGCACCTGCCTTATTATGGCTTTGTCATCTGTAGGAGCACAGCGATTTCAAACTCTTCTGAAGGAATATTTCTGTCCTAGGAGAGCAATTTAGCTGCTTCTGTGGCACCAATTTGAATTCAACCCCTATAAAAGCCAGTAAAAGGATTTACGGTTTCTCTCTTCGTGCTGTAGATGACTCCTGACAATTTTTAGAATTGCTACTACTTAAAGCTGGAAGACTAGGTAGTGTAGTGTCTGTGTGTATTTCCTGATTGAACAGACATAACTTATAACCAAAGTGTATGATGAAGTCAGTTTGGCCAGACTATGTTACAGTCATCATATGGTGATATGGTTTAGCATAGGACAGGAATGGTTGGACTTGATGAGCTTAAAGGTCTTTTCTAACCTTGTGATTCTGTGATTCTGAACTACTGTAGTTCCTATTAGGAAAAATCTTCTTTACAATGTCTTCCACTATCCTCCAATATCTTGAAGCAGACTTCACAGGCAGACCAAAAAAAAAAAAAAAAGCTGCTCTGAACTATGGAGCTGTGCGTGGGAAACTACCTATTGATCTGTGGGGAAGGTCTTGTGAAGTTGCTATTCCCCCACGCTACAAAAAACTCTTGAAAACAGAGAAACTGTGGGCAAAGATATTTGCCTTTCCTGAAATCCAACCTGCAGAATAGCCGACTTAAAAAACTAAATGCAATAGTGAATACAGTAATAGAAACCTCTTCACATTTATAAGTACTAATAAATTTTTTGCATCTAGGCAGACTACAAAATCTGTGGTTACTATTTTTAAAGGACTAGTGAAAAGAAAACATATAAATTAAAAAGTATTAGAAGAGGTTTTCCTTCTTTAAACATTTGACATAAATATTTGACAATATTTATTCCATATCTCATGCTTTTAAATAGAATACAGTAATGTTCTTTTGGTGAGTATGTAGGGACAAACTAATATTTTATTGCCTCAGTTTAATTTTATATCATAATTCGGGATTTATTACGGACTACATTTACTTATTCTAAACACTGTTTCTGTGTCTGAGCATTATCTTGTAGTGCTGAAAGTTTTGACTCACAACCTGATGAGATGGTGGACATCCATGTGCTGGATCCAAGTTAGGCCCTGAAGGCTCTTTCCATTGGCTTCTCAAGTCTACTGATGAGAACCTTCCCTTATAACAGACAAATATTTTATTTCCAGCCACCATGAAGAAATATTCTAGGGTACAGAAAAGCTCCATGCCTAATAATATAAGAGGTTTACATCTGTTCTGCCATACAGTAACGAGGCGTTCCAAGGGATTAATGTTGCCAAACACCCGATGTTGCATCCCACTGGGTTTTGTGCAGCTTTTTATTAGGGAAAAGACTGAAAATGTCTGCCTGTATTGGACAGTAGACTGCCCATGCTTGTGTAGAGGATCCTAAGTGGTGAGGTATGGTTTGTTAAGGATGATGATCTGTTCCCAGCCAGTGCCACGCATCTGCTGTGAAACTGAGATGGGAATTGTCTCTAGCAGGGATTGCAGAGCTGTGCATCTCTTCAGCTTTTAGGATGCAATTTGTGCTGCTTAAGTCTGCTTCAAGTAAAATCAACAGGTCTAGCATTACAAAGGCACTCCTCACTACCTAGTCATAAGTCAGATCTTCCTGGGAGCTGTGGTTTGAGGTGAGCTCATTATACCAAAGATGCTAAGATCCAATGCTCTTACCCCCTGTAAGAGATGAAACTGGGTTGAAGCTCTGAAAACTCTCATGATAGTCTTAGATGAGAAAATAAGTTACTGTGGTGTCACTTTGATACAGCTTTTGTCTTCCCAGACATCATCTGCCATAAAACAGTTGATTTCTTTTTGTTTCCCAAGATGGTATTGGTTTAGGCTTGCTATAGATTTTTTCCTAGCACAATTTAAATTCCAACTTAGCATAATAGGTAATAGCAACATTTTTACAATAGTAATGTTCTTTGCATATAGATTCTAAAATCAAGTGTATGTATCTAAGAGTTATATGTAGGTAAGAAGTAAAATGGTGGTAATTTAAACTGTCAGCCAGAAAACTGCATTTGAGATTCAGAAGATAAGGGCTTGGTGGGTTTTTTGTGTGTTTAAGGCAGTCCCATTCTGGTGGCAGTAAGAAGGGAAAAGTAATACTAGCATTGTGATGTGACTATGGTATCTTTTAAGTAAGTTGCACAAGAATAACTGATTAGGACTTAGGTGTCACAGACTGTGTTGATGATGCAAAGGAAACCAAAACAAAATAGAAGAAACACCCCGAATCTCTAACAGAGGAAAAGAAAAAAAGAAAAATCATTGGAACCACAAAGTTAGATCCTATAAATCCCCCAAAATGTTGGTCCTAACAGCAAGTCCGGTGTGTGTGCACATACCTGTGCTTCTACATGTTCTCAAGGAGGTAAAAACCATTGGATGGGTTGAGTTTCTCCCTGTCCCTTGGGCTGAACCATGTCTGTCCTATGTGTCTCAGACATGGGGCTCAACCCGGTCCTGTTGCTAAAGGACGCAGCAGGAGCTAGCCTGCAACCAGCAAGGTGTAATTCAGATGGCAGATGCTATTTGGGACGGGTGGGACGAGAACTGCAGCGGTTCAAAAACCACACGCAGCCTGCAACAAACATATGGTTTCTTAGAGGCACTTTAGGCAGCAGAACCAATGCTTAGATCTTGTCTCACCTCCCTTTGCCAATTCATTTATTCGCTTTTTTTTGTGCTCCTGGGTTGAGCAAGTATCCACCCAAACCATCAGCACTTTTTAAAACTCAGCTTAGACAACGTGTTTTATATACAAAACACGTGACTAAACATGAGATTCTAGTTCTAAGCTCTTTGTTCTTTCTTCTAAATGCTAATTATTAAGGTGTTTATCTGCAAAGAGACATTCAGTGTCTTGTGCAGCCATACCTCATCCCTTTCTATTTCCTGACTGAATTCTTAATTCTATGTTTCTGATTTTTGAAATTTTAGCTTATGGCATACAGTAACTACAGACTCTGACTTGTGGAATAATTTCCAAAATAATAACAGAGAAGAGAAATAACATGCTATCTAGGGCAGATAATGTGAATTTCACTCACACATAAAGTACCTAGCAAGCCGCCGAGCTACACAAATAAGTAAATGATAATAATAAGACTGATAATAATAATATCAATAATGAGATAAAAGTTTAAGCACAGATATCTGTATTTTGAACTGAGAGAGGGAGCAAGAGACATTCTTCTGCAGTTTGTAATTGTGATATTTCACACAGACACACAGTCCCTCTTTTCAACAATCCTGGGCTTTGACAGCAGTGGTTCTGCAGCCCTCTTTTCAATAGGTGACTCACTGGGTTACATTTTCTTAATGAAAGACAAATACAAATGTTCTAACACTGAGCGTATCTTTTCAAAATGGTACATGGGAGGCATACACAAATCTTATTCACAAACAGGAATTTATACAGTACCACCCATGCATCACTTTGAAAAGAAGCTAACTTCTTAAGCCATAAGTACCTTATTTTGCCTTCTTTATTTTCTTTGACATTTTCCTACTGCTTACTTTAAAGTTAATGTATGAAAAATGAAAGAGCACTAAGGTTTCCTCATGTATAAGATTCATCTGTATCAGATCAACCACAATTGAGCATTCAAGTCCCACGCTGCTTTTGTAATACGTATTTGATGAATCCATGTTAAAGCCTCGTAGGCAAACTCACTCAGAAAGGCAATGGAGAATTTAACAAATTCATTCATCCATACCATCATCAGCTATTAGAGTGCTGCAGGCTAAGCCAGACTACTGAGTAAGGTGAACTTTGGCAAACAGGCAGAGAAAATACCTTGTACATACTTACAGTCTCAAAGTACTGGTACCCAAAACTTGTCAGTGAGGGTGACAACTTGTGTTTGCTTAGCTTGTATTTGTGGACCCCATCTTTGTTACAGTAAGCACTTTGTTCAATAAGTAAAACATTCATCTGCAGAATGATGCTTTTGAAGATTGTCCCCTTCTGATGTGGACTATACTTCAACTTAAACCCAATGATGTGGACTATACATTCACTTACAGGATCGCAGAATCACAGAGCGTTAGGAGTTGGAAGGGACCTCAGAAGATCATCTAGTCCAACCCCCTTTCCAAAGCAAGATCACATAGATTGGATCACACAGGAATGCATCCAGGTAGGTTTGACTGTCTCCAGAGAAACAGACTCCACAACCTCTCTGGGCAGTCTGTCCCAGTGCTCCATCACCCTCACAGTGGAAAAGTTCCTCCTTACATTCCCATGGAACTTCCTCTGCTCTAGCTTGCACCCATTTCCCCTGACATCACTGAGAAAAGCCTGGCTCCGTCCTCCTGACTCTCACCCTTTACATATTTATAGACATTAATAAGGTCACCCCTCAGTCTCCTTTTCTCCAAGCTAAAGAGGCCCAGTTCCCTCAGCCTGTCCTCGTCAGGAAGGTGTTCCACTCCCTCAATCTTCTTGGTGGCCCTGCACTGGGCTCTTTCAAGGAGTTCTGTTTCTCTCTTGAGCTGAGGGTCCCAGAACTGGACACAATATTCCAGGTGTGGTCTCACTAGGGCAGAGGAGAGGGGGAGAAGGACCTCTCTTGACCTACTAACTACCCCTCTTCTAATACCCGCCAGGATGCCTTTGGCATTCTTAGCCATGAGGGTACATTGCTGGCTCGTGGTTATCCTGCTGTCCCCCAGGACCCTCTTGGTCCCTCTCACCTAAACTTACTCACCCTCTCACCTCTCACTTAAACTGAACGTTAACCTGCCTGTAGTGTACACCTGTTTTTAGGTGCTGACCTTTGTACCCCTTGCACAAAATTCTGGATAGGCACATCTCAGGCATCAAAGCCTGTTAAAAACACACAGAGAAATTAAGCATTTAATATCTGGTGGTAATGATTTTTTAAAGTATTAATAAAACCCCCCAAAATTAACTGCTGTAACTAAGGATATTCAATGTCCTCTCTCTCACATTTCATACTGACATAAAGTACAAAAAACCCCCCAAAACACCACAGAAGCCAAATGTCTGTATGTGAGGTATTCAGAAACAAGGATTGGGGAAGACTAAAGGTCCTTGTTTGTTTTAATGGGGCAGAGAGGGTTTTTTCCCTACTGAAAATTTCTCTGCCCGCCGTAGAAATGCAGGACGTATTTTGTGGTGGCCAGAAGTTTTTGTAACGCCATGTGTGATTCGTTATAGCCAATGGGCTGTAATGAAACATACTCTTTCTCTCTAAATTGTCTCTCTCAGCCAAACTGAAAATGTAAATAATCCAACTGTCTTGAGCAGATCTGTGCCAGTTTATATCAAAAGACCGGTTTGTCCGTTGTCTGCTAAAAACCACCCTCCAGTCTTGTCAGGAACTAGACAGGGACCCACTCACTGCTGTCGCTGGGAATAAAATGATGGGAAAATGGGCTTACATCTGGCTTTTGTGTATCCGAAGTCAGAGTCTTGTATTTTCCTGTGGAGGCACTGAAAACAGTTGTAGATAGATACAGCAGAGCCCTTAATCGAGCCCTTTCTGCAAGTAGTAAATACACAAAAAATGCAGAAAGAAAGGGAAAAAAAAAAAAAACCAACCCCAAAACCCAAACCCAATAAAGTCAGCAGTAATGAGGGGAAGCCTTCAGAGAGTAAAAGGCTTGTTGAAATTTTTATCTGAGTGTTGCAGTGCTTCTCCCTCTAATGTCCGTAACAAGCAAGAATAAAGGGCAATTACACCAGCCCGTGAAAAATTATATTTATTAACATACTATATGATGGGTGTCAGTTTGGAAAAAACAACAATAAAGATTATGTCCAATACCTTTGACAAATACAAAACATAATTTATGTTATTGCATATTGTTTCCAAAACCACATCAAAATATTAAGAAAAAACATGGAGAAAGCAAAAAGGGAAAAGAAAAACTAAAAAAAAAAGGGGAAGCTGTTCTTAAAGACTGCAAAAGCAAACTGAACATAACTGAAAGCACTGTTGACATGCACAAAGGAAGCATTTCTTAACAGGAAACAGTGTAAAACTCAGTGAGTCAGAAACTTTGTCATGGGATTTAGGTTTTGCATATATATCATTATTTTGTATGTAAAATAGTCTTGTAAAGCACCATGAAATACCCATGGTTTCACCTAAAAAGTGATATGCTCATTCAGTTCTTACTTTATCGCTCTGGTCATCTTTTGGTGCCTTAGGTCTCACCCAGTGTCTCTGTACCAAACAATGACAGAAGTTCTAAAGCCAAACGCTTTTTTTTCTTTCTCTGCTGTACTTTTTCCAGGCTGGGCTTGGTTTTGCATTGTGCAATTGCTCAACATTTGGCCCCGAAACACTGGTAGCCTTCAAAAAACTCAAGGATTAAATGTATGAAGACTGAATTGCTCATAAAATGATTTAAAAATTTTTTTAAAGAATACTGGAAATATATTTCCAGAATAAAATAAAATCATTGCCTGCCCTCAGTATAAGCTTCAGTCTGACACAGAGCAAGGGGCTTATTAACCGAAATGGAAAATATCTGGCAACTGCTTCATTTTCCATCTGATATTGTCACCCTTGTTGGCTGCACACAATAAAAAATGTGAACTGCCCTGAGGAGCATAACCTAAGAAAAAGAAATCATCAAATTTTTCCTCCTCCACAATTCCCATTAATTTATGAAAATTTGTAATGGATATTTTTGAGACCATAATCAGTGTTGGGTTAAGCACTGGGTTAAATTCAAACATCCATGGGGAGAAAAAAAAAGCCAAAACCAAACCAAACCACAAAACAACACTGAGCTAGAATTTGTCAAAAAGCTGCTTTTGACCAAAAAAATAATGCTTAAGAAACTGAAATGGAGTGGAGATGAAAATTGGAGGAAATGGTGTTTTTATGTAATATTTTAGTGCTTGCCCTCAAAGGTCCCACAGTGGCCACAGGTAGCAGCAAGACGTAGCAAAGGAAGGGGTTAGAGATGTGCTGAACCTGAAACACGTGTTGAGTGGCATAGAAATCAAGAAAATAAGGGTTCTGGCAGATGGGCATCACCACTTGTCATACTCACAGACATGATCAGAGAACTGTACCTCAGTTGGAAAACGGTGGGCATAGAAACAGACAGGAAGGTGTTGAAAGAAAAGAGCCTGGATCTTTTTTTTTTGGTGCTCCTAGATTTTTTTAACTTTTCAGTAAGGAGACTGGTAGGACCACTGTGAGAAACTTTAGACGGTTTCTTGAATGGCGAAAAAATCCAGAATCAGAGAATTGTAGAATCACAAGGTTGGAAAAGATCTTTGAGATCATCAAGTCCAACTGTTCCCGTCCTCTGCTAAACCATATCCCTGAGCACTTCATCTACCCATCTTTTAAACACATCCAGGGATGGTGATTCAACTCCCTCCCTGAGCAGCCTGTTCCAGTGCCCAATAACCCTTTTGGTGAAGAACTTCTTCCTAATGTCTAAAAGACAAAGGAGAATTTGACCTTTACAGAAATTTAGCAGCGATATATCAAAGCAAACCCAGGTGAGGTCTGTTCCATAGCAGAGATCCACCTGTACAGCCAACATTACAAATACTGTGAAATGAAGGCAAATCCTATGCTGGAGTGTGAATTTCAGATGCTAACATCTTTCCAGCCATGGTAACAGCATAAAATTAATGTAATGACTGGATCAACAATCACAGTGTTAAATGATTTCTGTAATGAGCCTATACATCAGTTACTTCAGCTACAGGTCCAGTTAGTATTTATTTAATGGATGATTGACTTTAGGAAAACGCTGAGGTGCTTTCCTAAAACTGTGTTGATATAAGCACAGTCAAAAATCCAGGCAGGCAGGGACAGGGAAAAAGCAGATGTTCTTGATGCTGGTACAGTGTCTTGGTAACAGAAGTTTAAGCTAATCTATTTAAGGGAATCAGTTGGATAAATAACGCTGAATCTCTTCTCCACTCTTCCCTTACAAATCATCTGGTTTCCCTTTTAAAGTTAATTATCCCTGTTAATTACTTCTGAATCCATAGATTGTGTCAAACTCGTTGAACTTATTACTTTTTAATTCATTCACGTGGGTATTGCCACTTAGGAGTGAAGTGGCAGGAGCAGCCCCCTTGCTCCTCAGGAAGATCTGCTTGGCTGGCTTCCAGCCTTGCAGTGTCCAGGGCAGTGGGGGAAATCAAGAAATCCTCTTTCTTTGCAAATCCAAACCAAATATCTGCCCCAAGCTTCACGCCTTGGGTGTTCAGAGACTCCTGAGATGTTCCTGAAGCAAAAGGTGCTCCCAGCTGGTACAACTCACCCTGCTTTACTCAGTGCTTCCCTGTCATGTGCCCTTTTGCCTCCAGAAACAAGCTGGGCAGAAAACAAGCCAGGATCTGTCATCGGGTTTGTGAACAGGAGATATGCCCCTCGGATGAGCACCACTGCGACCGATGTCAGAGTATCCCTGGGGGTGAGTGCTTAGTGCCAGTTTTCCTACTTATCTACTTCAGATGCTCTTGCAAATGGGGACAATGGAAGAAGTCACATGAAAGCAGCCGGGACGGATGCAATCCCACCGCTCAGCAATGGCATGCAGATAGCATAACCAGCCTGGAGCTAAATATAGAAGGGCCGAACTCTGCCTCTTTGCCTCCCTGTCTGGACAGATTAACGGCATGGGGCCCGCAACCTTCGCTTTCGTTCTCTTTACCCAGGGCCCAATTCTGCCAGCCTGGCTCATGTTTAATTGCACCTTACTCAACAAGCCACCACAGCTTTGCAGGAACAGGACAGCAACGGGACTGTGTTGCACAGTGAGAAGAGAAATATGTGTTTTATGGAAATCCCTGTGCATGAAGGTGAGGCCTTTGAAAGTGCACAGGAGGATCGGAGCTCTGAAGGGTAGCAGAGTGGTTGTTCATTCACCAAAGGCAACTGGATAGCCTCTCGTTGCCTGATTCTTTATGGCTGGTACTTTAAGTCATGCCTCTCTGATTCTCACTCAAAAATTTAAAAAGAAAATTAGTAAATATATGTACTAGATTTTTTTACTAAATATTTATATATTTTTTTTAAAAAATATTACCAAATCTGAAAAAGAACTGCCTGCCTGTAATAGATTTGGGTTTGATTTCCTGAGAATACCACATAGCACACAGCTGGAAATTTGGAATTGAAAAGATAAAGGAGCTGGTGATAAGTATTGAGGCTCATCTCCATCTGAGTGCAGGTGAGGAAGAGGAGGATGGCTGTGTTCTGGTATAGTGGGTACACCTTCCTTTGGGGTGCCAGATGCTGAGGAGCATGTTGGGGAGCGGAGGCTTAGCTTCGTTTTCTCTTGACTCCTGCTTGGCCATCCCATCTCTTCATGGGCATGATACCTGGGCTAAAGAAATAAAAGCATTGAGTGAATATTCTTCCCCACTCCTAAATGTCCCCCAGAACACTTTCTTCTAAGATGATTTATTTGATGAGCAGAGAAGAAACCTGACTATATGTAATTTTCTTCTTTGTGTTTGGTTGCTCTCTGAAGGATTGTGACCCTACATTGCCTAATACAGTGCTGACAACATCCTAAGCCATCCCTTAAACCCATTTCCCATCAAATACTTTTAAAAAGTTGAAGTGAAGCTTATCAGTTGGTAAACAGCCTTTTCATTTGAGATAAGGACCTGATCTGAAAAATCTTGCAAGTACTTTTATTTGATTTCAGTGGGATTTAGAGTAATAATGGAGTGTAGACTCCTAAATATCTGGCTCTGGGACTAAAAGACTTCAGAAATACACAATGGGATGACACAGCAGGAAAACCCAGTGAAGCCTTTGTAAACATTGCTAGCCTTTACAGGAAGAATGAGGAACAATAATGATGCCATGATCCATACAGCTAGGCTTAACAGGGTGGATAGGAATCTGGAAGGGTTTCAAGAAAAGAGAAATGCAGGAGCAGGAAGGCAAATGGACACAAATGATGGCTTGTCTTCTCCCACCACCCAGCATATGGATTCATGCCGCCAAACCCTTAAAGAAGGGGGGAAAAAACAAAAACGTTCTGACATTAAAAGATTGATTTGAAACCAATTCTGCCACCCTCAGAAATGAGATACTTTCCTCTGTTGGTGCCTTCCTTTTGGTAGGGTTACTTGTGTGCAGATGCTATTTTATAGAAGAGGAACAGGGTCTTAAATGTGTGTCAGAGACAGAATAGTTGCCATATTTATCCCACTGCCATTAAATCCAGTAAGAGTTTTGCCATTGATTCCAGTGGGAGCAAGGTCTTCAAGCACAGGAGGACATCCCTTGGAAACTGAAAAGAAAGATACAATAGTTTTTGAATGCCAAGGTCAACTACTAAGCTGGAAGATCTTTCTAGCCAAGGAGTGTGAGAGTTTTCATTTTATAAGACCTCTGAACTGCAGTCAGCAGTTCTGGTTAGGTGGGGCCAGCCTGTTGCAGTTCTTGGGCTTGTTCAGACCTAGCCCCAAGGTGGATCTTTCATTCTTGAGACTCCTCAGTTGTAGAAATTCATCCTGGAGGAGATCCACTGGCATGTCTCAGTGACTGCCATAAGTGCCTGCTGCTAGTTCCATTTATTTCAGCTGGACTATTTTATCCCTTTCTTACTATTTGCTGACATAACGTTCCGCCTAGTCCATATTTCTTACAGATAAGGCAATCTGGGTAGCAGCTATTTACTTTGTCCTGTTTCTCTACCATTTGCCTAGCTTTTTTGTAGATTGGGCTGGGGGAGATTTATTCTGTCCTTCCTTCTGATTCAACTGGATACAAACATACTGCACTAAGTGACTTATGGTAGCCTCAATGCATGAATAGTCTTAATTTTTATAGGACGGATCAGCAAAAGGCAAATTATGTAAACCTTTTTACATAAACTCAGTTTCATCTTTCAAGTTCAAAATATGCTATGCACCTTTCTTTCCCTTGTGCCTTCATTTCCTTGTCTCAGAAGAACTCCAAATCATTATTAGGAGATGGCAGAGAATGATTTCACTACATTGATTATACTGCAGGAAAGTTATTCACATGAAATTTTCAGCCCATCTTTGGAAAAAACCCCCAAGATTTCTCAGGGAAGTTACTGCTCTCTTGGATTCTAATGGAATATCCAAATAGAGTTTGCATGCCAAAATTCGCATTCCAAAACTGAAAGAGGGCGAATTACAGTGAAACAAAATACACACATTCCCTTCACACACCCTTCCTTACATCTTGCTGATAAATTAACAAAGAAAAAACTTTACAGGGAGATGTAAACACCATCTTGGTGGTTTAGAATACAGTGTAATATTTTTACTGATATTTGTTTACCACTTCCAGCACAAAATGGCAGCCATGCCATAGTGTGAAGGGACAAGCGTGGCAGCTATTTTGCAGTTAAGCTTGACTGTCACCATGCCAGTACAAGTGTCTCTAGAAATCTCCCACAACATACATTTTTTATGAATTGAACTGTTATGATATAATTTTGCATAATCGTTTGTTTTAAGCAGAACTTAGAAATTAATTTCTTCTTTTAAGAAGGTACATTATGTATAGGTCAACAGAA
Organism: Gallinula chloropus; assembly: GCF_964237585.1. Taxonomy (NCBI): domain Eukaryota; kingdom Metazoa; phylum Chordata; class Aves; order Gruiformes; family Rallidae; genus Gallinula; species Gallinula chloropus. The sequence continues at coordinate 4,377,247 of NC_140089.1, read as the reverse complement.
AAGCTGCTGTCAAACTTTGTGAAAGCCTAATTCTTTGTCAGTTAGACTCCATTCATCCTAAGAATAGAACACTAATCATTTCTGCCTGCAGAGACACTTGAGGATTTGGTTCTTAATGAAAATGAACTGAAAAAAATCTGAATATCTGGCGTTTTCTGCTGTTGAGTTCACTCAGGATTGGGTTTCCATGTTTAGGTTTTGGCTTGGCTTTTCGCAAAGCAAAGCAAAGCTATGGGGAAAAAACCCCAAACAAGTAGCTTTTTTCTGTCGTTGAAAATGAAAAAGGGATGAAAATAATGTTAAAAATCAAGAGAAAAAGATTTACATGCCTGTTACCTGAAAAAAAATCTGAAAGATACAAAGATCAGGTTTGACAGTCATAATCTGTTTCCACAGTTATCCTCCCTATTTGATAATTTCTCATTTGTAATGTTGAGTTATTTCTGATCTCATCCATCTGCAGCACAATAGGGAAGGATGAAAGAGTCAGGGCCTTCTCTTAAGAGCAGCGAAGTTAAGTGCTCTCATCATTATGATCGACAAAAAAAAGCACTGCTTCAAGAGTTGTAGGCAAACAGCATTAACACCCTGCTTAGAGGAGGGTCTGTCTTTCCACAACTAGCTACTTGTCTTAGAAGAACAAGGCAAATGAGGGGCATAGATGATTGTTCAGACCATCTAAATGGTAGCTGTTGAAAGGCTTAAAATTGTGTAAAATACAGTCCCCTTGAGTTACTAGATCTTTGACCCCTGTGTGGAGATAATCACACCTGAGACGGAAGAAAATTTCTTTCCTCTTTTGACTGCAAAGACTCCATTTGTGAGGACTCAACATGTATCAAACCAGGACAAGTTCTCCTTTCCTTCTCCCACATCCCTTGACACAAGCGAGTATGAAATGAGATCCAAATTCATGAAGCAGGGCGCTGTCGTATGTCTTGTGTCAAAGCAACCTGCAAGACCTGGAATCGGTGTCCATTCTTCCCTCCAAACTCCTAAAGCTCTTTTTGGAACAAGGGATATGTCGTCCCTTTGCTGATGAACCCTAAGAGGTCCACGTTTCAAAAATTGTCCCTATTCTAATGCTATTGATACCGTTCATTTCAGGGCAGGTTTTATTTACTTATTTATACTCAATTGCACTATATTTTGCATGAATATTTTGCATGAATACTGCAATTTATGTATAATAGTACTAAGGCTGACTTTTCAGGATCCAGTTCACTATTCATCTTCTGTTCTCCTCACCGAAACTTTAGGGAAAACAGAGCACAGAATACCTTCATGTTTTTAGCTTACAAGTGAGCCAATCCAACCTTTTGAAATAATAATAAGTATTGCTAATAAGTTTGAACATATAAAATGCTTCCCCATCAAGACATGGTGGGTTGCTGTACAGTAAAAATATTATATATATATATATGTAAAAAATAACAACCCCCCAAAAATATTTTAATAGAAACCACCAGCTTAAAACAAAAAGAATAAAATCCATATGTCAGCCACATTTAAGTCCTAAACCCATCAAAGAGATAAATGTACAGAAGCTGGGAGATGAGGACTGAACATAAGTATTACTGAAGTAATTGGAAATATTTTCACAGAGGAAAACACTGGCTGGTGCCCTCCTGGGTGATGGCTCTGTCTCTACTGTGGAAAGATCCTATCAGGTGTAGGATCAAGTCTCTCCGGTTCCTAGGGCTAAGAGGACTGTGTAGCAGCTATAGGCTCTCACAGCCACTGATGCAAGGCTCTGAGCATCCCCACAGGGCACAGAAGTCTTTAGTTTTGCAGACTTTTGATGAGTGAGCTGTCTCCTCTGTGAAATTAAGCTGGGATCGTAATGAGACGGAACTTTGTTAGATGTTGAGAGGAGTCACGAGACATCTGGGCAGCCACATAATACGATGAGGGAGCAGTAAGATAACTCACTCTTTCTGCCTAGCACCGGGCACAGCAAAACGGGGATTAAACGCAGTACAGACCAAACAAGAAGTTCACTCAACCTTAGACTTTGAGGGTAAAAGTTCATCAGATGGTTTAGCATCCCCAGTTTGAAGAGCTTGACATAGTTACCGCACTGCCCTTGCAGCCGCTGCCACCAGCTAACGTGTCCTTTTACATGGCTGGTTTCAGTACTCCTTTTTGCACCCAGAGCCACAAGCTGAAATTGCTGAACCACGGCTTAGGTTGCAGAGGAAAAAAGCTGTTTTCATTAGGAAAACAGCCTAACGTTTACACAAAGCTCCTGAAGTTGTTATTGGGCTCATAGATTTTAGTGGAGGGGCAGGGTGCAGAGAGGAGCCGTTCTTAAAATTGTGTGTGCAGTGAGGAGGTAGGGCTTGAAAGTGATTAGCTGGCAGAAGATTAATCACAACCATTATAAGGAAGGTTTAATAATTCATGCTGGAGCTTAAATGTAATATTTGCACAGAGGAAGGCACTGAAGCTGTAGCATGGTTGAGTTTCTTGATACACTTCAAAAGCTTTCTGGGGAACTGAGATGTCTCTACTACATACATAAGCCAGTGGGAAGCTCTGAGAGGTTTGAAACTTACCTTTCCACTAAATACTCACCTCATGAACATTACAATAAATCAGTAAATATGACTGTCATTCATGATGTCCAGACAACCAGACAGGATTGTTTATTTGTTGTTTGATTATTTATTTTTAACACTCATGTTACATAAGCAGGAAGATGTGACAGGAGGTGTTGACTGAAGTGCCTTCATCCTTTGTTTTTCCTCAGTAAGAGGTTTTCTAAGAGCCAGCAGAAATGGCAAGGAATTGCTTGGGTGTCTAAACACCTTTGGTGGGCACCACCCTGAGCTGACTGGAAACAGTGTCCCTTACACAGCCCTGTGCACCTGGAAAAGTTATCAGGAGGCATTTTTGGGGCACAGCATCTGGCAAACATGCATGTGCACATTTACAACATGTGGAGAGGAGTGAATGTGGTAGCTGGCATGGCTTTTGTGCATGTCTTACCCAATTTTCTTTACGCAATGTATTAATTCGTAGTCTGCTGAATAAAATAATACTCAAACCCAGAAAAATAGATGGTTTCTACCCTTCATGTTAGCATACAGAAGATCTCATTGGAGGTGGTTATTGTTGAGGTTTTTTAAATGGAGGCTGAAGTTGTGTGAACCAACTGCTGCTAAGTTTTTTACAGCTGATGTTGTAAACATAAGTATCCCCACATATTTATTGGGAAAGAGCAGGGAAGAATCTTACAAGTCTTAAAAAGCAAAGTTCTAATTAAATTGCCCTTGAAATAATCAGTGCAGAAGATTTGGATGGTGCTATTTCCTGGCATCTTTTTGTTAAACACAGGTAAAAGTAAACCAGCATCTACTCCAAGTTGTTTTGGGATGCTGGTTAGCAGCTGCAACAATCTGCAAGGCACGTAGCACTATGGCTTCTGTTATGGTTCTGAAATATCAAGGAAAAGGTGTCATTTAGAGGGTAGGTACTATAACATAACTGCAGCTTTTTGTCCAAAAGGCACGACCGCAATTTTTTCAATATCAGTGTCACTTTCCAACAGCCGTGCTTAGGAGCAGCTAATCTGTGGAGGACCTGGTTCTGCAGAGCGAGGAGCCTTCCTGCAGTCCTTGGCTCTCTCCAGGTGTCCCCGTGTTCTCTTCTGCGCTGAATCCATTTAACGTGGTGTAAACTCCCTTAGGGGACCACAGTTGGAGACCTGCCCTTTTCATACAGGGAATGTAGATACAGCAGGCAAAGCACATTGCAGTGGCATGGCAGGATGAGGAGGAGGCGAGGAAGGCTGTTTGCAGGACCCTGTGGCAGAAGGGGCAGAAATGGGTGCTGCCCTGTGACCAGACCCTGCCGTGGCTTGGAGCCAGATCTTTCCGTTCATCCTCCCATGCCAGGCAGCAGACGTAGCATCTCCCTTGGAAATATGGCTTTTTTAACTTTTCAGCTCTTCCTGGCTACGGACCTGCACAATTCTTGGGGTGGCTCACTCTGCTTTTGGCAGTGAGAATGTGTATTTCTAACTTTAAGGCAAATTGTTTACTAAGAGAAAGAGGTCAAAGCTGTTATTACAGTCAGGTCTCTCCCCAGAGAGGGAGCTGATCGAAAACAAGAGACTGAGAAACGCTGGGTTCATTGAGTTTCTTGTTTTGCTTTCCCTGTGCCTTCACTCAGACTCTTCAGTTACTTTATATTCTTTTCTTTGTTTCTCTTTCCGTTCCCATTTTCATCCCACAAATGTATCTCACACTTCCCTATTGTGAAAAGGAAAAGAGAAAAAAAAAATTAAAAAATTCTCAGACTGAGCACGGGATGAAACATAATCACTGATGAGCTAAGGTTTTATTCTAAAAAAAAAAAAAAATAAATGGAAAATGACTTGGGAGGAAAAAAAAAAAGTAAAGCGTGTTCTGAGCTAGCTGAGGTTTTGGGAAACAAAGGAAGAAAAATGCCAGGATTTCTAGTGCTTCGGAGAGGAGCTCAAGCAGCTGTGTCCTGAATTTCCTCCTGAGGCTGGAATCGCTCTTGTCAGGAAAAAGGGGTATGATCTTAAAAGACCTGACCCGAAATGGAGCAGAAACATGCAGCTTGAGGTGGGTGAGAGGAAGACCTCAGGACGGGCTTTATTTATTCGTGCCTCAGACCTGTCTCAAAACAGCTGTTCTCTCATTTTATTTTATTTTGGTGATTATTTTGCATCTCTCTCTCTAAAACCTTGCAGGCTTGGTTGCTTCTGAAGGGCAATGCTAAGAGAGGGATTGTGGCTCGAGGCGAGCGGGAAAAAGCATCAGCAGGTGCCTTGTTGCTAGTTTTTCTTTTTCTCAGGAAAGGTTGGGCTACATGTGCTCAGCTTCTGTTTCAAACCTGACAGAAGGAAATCAAAAGATTTTTCATCTTGTTAAAATGCAGCCAGCCAATAGTTTCCATTTCCAAAATATTACTAGATATTATTACCGAATGTTCAGACTTTACATTCCTGACAAACAGGAAATATATGCTGCACTAATAGGATGTCAATCAGAAAGATAACACCAATTTTGTGGTTTCTAAATCATCCCCACCACCTGCTGAGCCTTTGATCATCCCAAACAATTAATCTAAGAGATACATGATTAAGAAATAAATACTTCCCAGTGAACCTGTGAGCTACAGTACATATTACTGAGCTCTGATCCTGCTTTCAGTGATCACAAATCAATTGTATACAAAGGGGAATAAAAGAAAGGTGCAAATAGAGTCTGCTGATCAACAGATTTATCTCAACCACTGTGCATTAAAATATATATGTGCATTTCAACTGACACGATTGGCCACTGGGACATACTTCCCCCCCCCCCCCAGAAACTGGTAATAGAATGGTATTTTGCAGCTGTATTTATTAAAGTATATTTCTGCTGTGTGGAACATTTTGGAAACGTTGGCTTTAAAATTCTGGATTGAAATGAAAATCAGGAGTTTGGCATTTCCATAGAACAGGAAATCGCGACTGTTCTGTCAGAAAAAAACGTAAACGTTACTTCAGCATTGCCCAAACTCCTTCACATTGTCACCCACACCTCTTTGTAAAGGTGCTTCATGTAACATCAACTCAGAGTTTCCTTATCACCAGTCAGACTGAATTCGTGCCCACAACTACTGCAAACCATTTCCCAATTAACGATTAGTGGAAGAGACGTGGTTTTGCCCAAGACAAGAAGGGGAAAGGGGGAAGGGGAAAGGTGAAATAGAGAAGGAGAAAAGGGAAAGGGGAAAGAGGAAAGGGGAAAGAGGAAAGGGGAAAGGGGGAAGGTGAAAGGGGAAAGGGGAAAGGGAAGGGCAGGGAAGGGCAGAAAAATAAGTAAACCAAACCCCAAAACCAAAGAGTTTATACAAAAGGTTCTGGATGTTGCTGGCGGCAGGGAGGTTGCAAAGACCCCAATGGAGACTGAAGGCTCAGGGACAATCAAGCCCCAATTGCAGCACTGAGGGGAGAAAAAGAGCTGCCAAAAGCTCACAGGAGGAAGATTGTTTGGGACTCAATCATGCTGCAGGTACCAAGCATGCACTGGGTAGCACCGGCACCACTGGCTCCTGGCAAGGGTACATGCTGCCTGCACACTGTTCCCCCCTCCCCACTCTGCTCTGCAGGCTGTAGTGCTTGGTCGGAGCATCATGTCACTTTCAGACATTTTCCATTCAGGGGCTGCAGAGGTAGAGCTGAATTTTCCCTGAAACGGATCCATGCAGCAGCAGGGAGAAGGTCTGACTGTCGCTTTGGGTAACCACTCAAAAGCCTCGCTGCTTGCCAAAGCCCATCCAGACCTCTGGAGTGGGAGTGAATAGAGGCTTTCAGTCCTTTAGAAAGATCTCTGTTATTTTCTTTTTCCATCTCATTTGCAAATACTCTGACCAGAGAATGAATTAAAATGTCCTGAATGCCTTAATCTGCACCAGCCCAGACGGCAAGGACATGGACAAGAGGCACACCACTATCCCAAAAGAAGGAGATCTGGTATTTTATGAGTCTTCATCTTCTGACATTAGCTCTCAGAGCATCCTACCACACCATATAACTTAAGATTGCAGAAATTACTGCACTGCAAGTCCGTCTTTTATTCTAATCAATTAAACATCTACTTAAGGGCACATGAACATCTGAAATTTCCTTACCCTTGAGTAACACTTCAGCACAGATCCTGCATGAGTGCTGAACTCAGCCCTTAAGCCTAATGCTAGGAGCTAATGAGGAGCCTTTCAGCTTTTATTGAAATGATTGTGTACTTTAATGCTCAGCAGCTTGCAGAATTGGGCTCTGAGAAGGAAGGAACATATAGCTCACCGGATGGCTGTTTCTGCAATGCCAGATCACAGGAAATATTTCATGCAGGCTCTTTACAATTCATACTTAATCATAATAGCGTCCTTTTTCCTGGTTTTTATACTGTGCCGGACCAGTCTGCTTGTTAAAATATATGTAAGATTTGCAGAGAATCAGGGGTAGGTGGTACGAGGCCATTTACAACACTTGCTGGAAGACAGCGTAGTGTGTCTATAAACACACAGTGCTTTGAGTGCTGCTCCTTCAGGTACCTGCTCGCAAAGGGATGTGATCATGCAGCTGGAATTCTGGAAATATATGAAGGCAGAAGTACATTTCAGCCTGATGCAGAGCCCTAAGCAGTCAACTCAACAAATAGCTGAAGGCTTTGGGCTCGTTACAGACCGACCATCTAGAAGCAAACATGATTCGTGATTCTTTCCCAGTATGTTCTATGTTCTCACATTGCTGGGTGCTAAAAGTGCCTAACAAAATATGAGGGAAGGTTTTCCTGCCTTTGAATAACACTGATGGTATTTTTTTCCTGCATCATTTGAAGCCCATTAAAACAATGGGCGCGTGGGTCCCTTAACGCGGTTGCAGGAGCCAGGGTGTGGAAGCACAAAATTATTACTTCCTCTGATTCTGCGATCTTATCAGGACTCATTGCTTCTGGGAACCTTTCTTAACCCTGATATCCGTTTTACCTTCGCTACCTAGAGGAAAAAAAATAACATTTTCTCATGTCTAAACATCCATATGTTAACTCTTCTGCTTGCTGCTTACGTATTTCATGTAGTGGAAGTGCTACGAGATCAAAAGTGGTGGTGGACATAAGTTTGAGAAAACTGCTGAAAGGCTCGAGCGTGCTTTTGGCAGAGCATGATGCAGAGGACTTGGTACATGATATTTACTACTATACATCTAATGCTACAGTGTGCTTTAATCAAGGCTTAAACATATTGACTTTCTGTTGAAAGCCTTTTAACATAAATGACGAGTGATTAATGAAATACACGGCAAGTAGACTATTGCCAAAAATGTAAAGGTGGCTTTTAAATAGTATTTTTTCCCCTTGGTGTAAACTTTAGCTAGACGGTTTCAACCACCACTTACTTTTCTGTGCTTTTATTTGATAACTAGAGCCCAGTAGAGCAGCATATGGACATGCAGGAACTGAAATAGTTTGTCTTCATTATCTGGTAGACCTGTGCAAGCCTGGAGCCCTCAAGAAAAACCACAAGACTGTGCAAACTGGCAACTGTGGGTTTGTCTGTTCTCTATTGATTCTATTTCTGGAAAAAAAAAACACGAACCAATGTGTGAATCATGTGACTACTGAACTGAGCAAGTCCCCACCAGCAGATAAAGCTGCTCTGAGACCTTTTGTAGCCTGGTTTTGGTTACTACCTCAAAACCTTTTTCTGTTCGTTTCTGAGCCATTTGCTTTAATCTTTCTGCTTTGAGGCTAGGAGGTGGAAAACAGCCAATTAAGATTCCTAAAAAGGTTTTGGAAGCTGTAAATGCAGTTTCTAGAACTGATAACAAAACTTACCACCGCGCAATTTTATTTAAATTTCTGTAAGAATTTAATTTGTTGTCTCTGGTTGGAACAGAGTGCTCACATTTCTCTTTAAGCAGAGCTGTGTTGAACAGGTAACAGCAGAGCACTTTACAGTTCTAGACATGCTGACAAAGTGGCAGAATTATGAGGTTAATTTTCAAAGGACCTTTGACTAATTTTAAGGTAATTTCTGCACAAATTATTCAAATTACAGTTTTTTAGTTCCACGGTGCCACATTCATATTTGGAAATGTTTATTAGCAAGTGGTTATTTGCACTCAAAGTGAAATTCTGTTCATGTCATCTGCTCTGACACTATTTGACCATGGATCCAGAATGCCAATTTTCAGTTCAACAAAGTTCTTCCAACAAGCCAACATCAAAGAACTATTGCCAGCAAGAAATGCATAACAATAGATCCCTTGATACAAGATATCCACCTCTGGTTGAAGGCCTTTATGTGTGTGGCACAACTCCCTGCCTGGTTATTCAAAAGCCTTTCTTAAATCCACCATATACCTCCTGCCCTTATTATTCATAGTAACCCTTTTGGAAATGTGTTCGTACTCACAAAGCAGGAACCTGAGACTTAAGCACCCCATCCATTCTTTTCTTCTTATTTCTCCCTTTCCTTTAGCTTTAACAGGAATTATTCTCTTTAAAAAAAAAAAAAAAAAAAATTACTCTGATCTTTTTCAAGAAATCGATCCATCAATTCCATACTTAACGTCCCACTTCTCCTTTCATCTCATCATTCCAAGTACACAAATATTTAAATACATTCCAAGTACACAAATATTTAAATACATACATATTACTTTTCAACTCAATTTCCTTCCATCATTCATACAAAATCTAACATTTATCCTTCACAATGGCTGTCACAGAGGTTTCTGACAACTCCATCAGCTTAAGGTCTTCTTTCCTTCAAACCGCCTTTCACACCTTTTGGTCTCCTTTATATTTTGTGACCTTTTCTCCTCACAGCCAGAATCACCTTTGGCAGTCCAGTTTTCTCCATCTCATTGCCTGTCAGTATCACCACTGTGCTAGAGCACCCCTCCTTCCCCAACATGAGGTCCACTCACCAAAATCTGTGGCATGAGAGCAAATTACCTCCACTGTCTCCACTGAATTCCCTTGGTCAGACTTATACTTCCATTCCATTTACACTTCATGCAAGCAAACTGTTGGCTATTTCAGTGCCTTATTCAGTAGATTTATTAATTAGCATCACTATGATGAAAATCCAGATACATAAGCATACAATTCTCATCTATGTGATGATGCTGGTGGAAGGGATTGATGCTAAATGTGTGTACTGAGGACACCTGTAGAGGGGAAAATTAACAGGTATAAAATATCCTTGGATCTCTAGAAGATTCTTCCACACACATTTTGGTATTTATTACGATTTGTCAAAATCCTGTGCCTTATGCCTCTAATTCTGCTCCAGGGCTGATTCCGGGTCCTGAACAGACAATCAGACAAAGGGCAAAATCCGCCAATGCACAGGAGATAGAAAGGAGAAAAATAGCATGGAAAGACAAAGACTGTACTACCAATTTACATGCACTTCAAACAACCCTGATTCTCTGCTACTCAGTTAAAAGAAAAAATATTTTTACCTCTGAAACTTCTCTCTCACATGTACTGTCCTTAAGGCTGTCACTCAGCAGAAGGAAACACATATGTCTCAAGAGTACTTTTGTGCTTTTCACAATTTTATCAAGGGAAAATATGTTGCACGTTCTCCTGACTTTCCCAGATTTTCAAATGCAGTTTATTCTAGTTTCTTACAAACTTTCAAAGTTCCCTGTTTTCCCAGCTACAATATAATCACTTTCATAAATGAAGGGACGGGGATGGAGAAGGGAGGGGGGAAGCAGGAATGGTTGATTGATAGAATAACAGGATTATAGATGGATGGAAGAAATGTGCGACTTGTCAGGGTATATATCGGTGTGTGTTTCTGTACTCTAGAAATGTATAAAGATAGTAGAGCCACCTACAATTCCACCACTTTGCAATATCTTTGGCAAAAGCAAAAAGGGTAGAGCACTCCTGCTCATTTAAATAAACTCCTAGGTGCTTCTAGCTGATCACATCCATTATCACAGAAGTTAAAGCAAGTTCAAAATCAAACAGAAAAGCTGAAAACCTCTATTCTGGTGCCCAGATCATCTCCAAAATGGGTGCTCTTTCAAAAATACACATTCTTCCACAAAACCCCCCCGCAACTAACCCAACCCTAAGTCTGCATGTGCAAATATACAGTTGGGCATTCGGTTGTCACAGAACCCACACAAGGTTTCTCAGAAATTACATAGCACAGTTAATAACTTGGCACTTCCCAAGCAGTTTTCTTTCTGACATCAGCCCCGTTAATGGCCATTTTTGTTTCTGAGTACTCTGGGTGTAAAGAGACTATAAGGGAAAATCCAAACTAAAGAAATGAAATATAAAACCTGATTGTCAAAAAATACTAATTTTTCTTCCAGGATTAAGTTCTGTAATCCAGGTTCTCTCTATTCATGTGTGTTGCTGTGTTTGCCAGCGTTTCTCTCACTCCAGTTAACATCACAGTTGGTGCTGGGCAATCACAGGTTTAAAGTTCACCACAGCCTTTAATTTTTAATTATTTTTTTGTTTTACTATTAATGATAAGTGCTCAGAGAGCAGCCTTGGAACATGCAGCAGTTGTACACAACAGACCAGGGTAGTGTAGGGGAAACTAATGCTGAAAGAGCAAGCAGAAAATTGGTTCTGATGTTAGGATAAACTGAAAGTGTTAAAACTGATAAGACAGGGAATGTGGAAAGAGCTGGGTCTCAGTCAAGGCAGGCATGTGCTCTCTGGAAAGAAGAAAACCAAGATATTGCTTCCGCCAAGGGGGTCTCTTCCTTCCTTTCCTGCAGAAAACTAGATAATTCTGATTATCATTTAGGCTTGTCAGGAAATGAGTCGGAGGATGTTTGCTGGTCTTTCCCCTTTTTTCCATAATAAGAGTCATTGTGGAGTGAGAACAACGTCTCTACTTTGCAGGGTAATCATGTCTAGAACAATACAACTCCGCAGCTCATACCATGAAAACCCTTTAAATAAGTTTCTAAATATGAAAGGATCATGTGAAAATGAAAATAAAATAAAAAAAAAAAAAGAAAGGGGGTAAACAGCTGTATTTCTAGAAGATGGAAAGAATCGAGAACAAAAGATTTATTTCTGACCAAGCTATGAGCAGCCACAATGTGAGGTGTGTTTAAAAAAGCCAGTATGGGCTATCTGAAATCCAGCCTCATCTTTCAAGGGGTGTTTCATAAGTAAAATGTACTTCATAATGCACTTGCTTTGAAGATACTGAGTCTAACTAAGCCAAGGGTGATTTGGGTTTTGACTTGGTTTGCAGGACCCAATTCCATCCTGTGAACAGACAATCAACCAGCAGGTCTGTGTGACCTCCAGAGCTGTGCATGTGAACGGGGAGCACGTAAAGTCTGGCTGAAATTCAGCCACCTTAACTTTTATACACCGGGACTATGGAGAAAGATTTCAGCACATCTATAAACCGATTAGATCGTACTTGGATGTACTTTTTTAGATCTTGGGTGTTCAGTTCGGAAGTTGTGCTAATCAGGAAAGCATCACATCACCTATCTGTGCTAGCCCAGGAGCTGATCCAAGTGCTTTCCTCGTCAACTGGTTACGTCTGCCATGTAAATCAGGGAGAGAGCCCGGCATCCCGGCATGGCACACTGGGAGATCATTGCTTAGGCTGTAATCACATTTTGCAATGAAGAAAAAAAAAGCATAAAACAATGTAGAGATGGAAGCAGTTTTCAAGATGCTCTGGGAAAAAAGGGATCTCTAGCCCGCTTTGGTGCCTGTGTTACAACAGAGCTCTGTAGCAAGCCTCAGGCTTTTCTCCTGCTTCAGCTATCTGGCTGATGTGATTTGTAAACTTAGGCACAATCAGTAGGATGATGACTGCTGAGTCTTATTTTAGATGGACAGTTTTCATGTTCAACATGTTTTTAAATGAAAGCAATTTTTAATCAGTCCTTTAAAAATAGTACTGCAGAGTATTGGCATCTGTCGTGTATTATGAGAATATATTTGTCAAGCATGCAAAATAACAAATGCGTTCAAGAATTTGACTGTCCCCAGGCAATTATAAAAACTCCTACACCTTTGCAAAGGGGTGTCAGAGAGTTTGGTAGCAGGAGGTTTGCATCACCGTGCTGCAGTAGGGTTAAATAATTTGCACCGCACCGATACCCTGTCAAAACACTTTAAGGGGGAAGAAGGTGGGTGGGCTATTTCAGTTCATCACGAGAGAGTTTGAACTGCACTGAAACCCTGAATTACTTCACTATATTGTCTAAGCATCTGGAGTAACCTGGTGCTGAACTTGGCTCTCTGGCCACCGCTCTGTGAAGTGTTAAAAAAGCTTAGATCATTTTAATAACGGTATCTAAGAGCTCGATCACCATAATGTTGCATCAAAGTGGTTGGATTACCTCAGCGCTGTATCAAAGAGCTTATCAAAAGCTTGGGCTTGAGCACACCAGCAGTGACAGCAGCTGCTGTGTTTTAAACAAATTCTGACTACAAGTTCATTTCCAGCTTTCCTTTCCCTCGATATTTGTAGGAGTTTTGTTGTGATATACAAAAAAAATCCCCCACAACCAAACAAAAATACAAACCATAGTGAGGTGAGAATGGCAGCGATACAATGCTCTTGCAGTCATAGGAGTTAAGCAAAATGCTTTTCAGATGTGACACGTTTCAGAAAGTATAAAGTGAGGGATAAGAAACAGACTATGTGATTCTCTTTTAATTCCCCTTCACTCTCCACCTCCATGTCTCTGCCTTTCTGTTGCCAGCCTTTTGTGTCTGCAAAGACTCAAAGTATCAAGAACAGGGGAGTGAAGGAGAAATATTTATGTCAGGGATGTAATACTTGGAGAAATTCAACACCAAATAAGAGCACCTTTCATTTTTTATAATTTTTTTTTGGTGAGCTTGTGAACTGGGAGAAATAATGAGGGCAGTAGCACAACAGCGGCAGTCTGAGGTTAGAGAAGTCCAGACACGAGGATATTCAACCAGCACCACAGAGGGAAAACAACAGCTGGCATAAGCCATCATCATATGTCTTGATCTTCGCCAGGGACAGGTGGTCAAAGCAACTCCACACCCTTCTCTCCATACAATGCTTTGGAGTCGGACGCACAAGTATCTGGGCCTGGAATGCTGCTTTAATATGCAGTTTCTTAGATCTTTCCGTTTTATTTTTGGAAATGCGCAATTCCCACACTGCCGGAGCCTCTCAGGCTTGCAGCGAGATGCTAAGACATTACGGATGGGATGCTCTCCACTTCCAGTGGGAGGGTGTCTCCCAGCAGCCATCCATACAGCAACAGGGATGTCTTCATGCAGCCTGCTCGCTTTATCAACCTCAGAGGAGCGCAGGGACTGCAGCTGCTGCCAGAGGGGAGGGAGCAGGGGATTGTGCTGGGAGACAAATGTTGTCTGGGTGGATGGGGTGGGTGGGAGCCTTGGGATTCCTCCCCAGGACCATTCTATTTATGTCTGTCACTGCCCAGCCTTCCTATGGGTCACATTGACACCCACCTCCCCCGGTGAGTGAGTTGCATGTCGTAAGAAAAGTCACCAGCCTCACCTAACGAGCCCTTGTAAGGCACGTTGGCTCAGAAGCACAATGTGCAAGCACACCGCCCTTCCACTCTGCTACCCTGAAGTTTCGAAGTGCCCACATCAGGCAGGAGCACCAGGGGCGAGGGGGAGCAAAAGCCTGCTTGTATTTTTCACGAACCTGATGCCAAAAGTCACTACGAAAGGGTGTATCATAGGGGTAGTGATGCGTTCTGGTGAATTAGCATCAACAGTTCTCCAAAGTCCGCAAAAGACAGGCTGTCCTGGACGTACTGCCCAGAGGTAGTTTTCTGCTGGCTTATGCAGGCATGCATGGTTCCACTTAACGGGAATCACTGTGATTTACAAATGAGGAACAACAGATTTTGGAACCTACGATTGTGGTTATTGGGCAACATTGTCTAGCCCATAGCTCAAAACTTGACACTTACTGACTTTGATAACGTTGTGTAATCCACCAAGAGGAGAAGAAAAACCCCACTGCAGACCCGTGTGCGGTGCTTCACACGTGAGCAGCAAGGAGCAGCCGGCTGCCCAGAGGACTTTCAGACTTCATGCCAGCAACAAGCATTTTCCATCCTAATGCAGAGCAAAACACGAGGGTGCAAATCCTGGCTGTGCTGCTGCAGTAAGTAGACATTTTAACACTGACGACAGTGGGACCGGGTTGTGCTCGCAAATTGTTTAATAAAGGTCAAAGAAACAGGATATGAGTGCAGAAAATGTTACAGTCAGAGGGGGCAGCGAGCCAGTCTGCTTTCTCTGCTTGGCTTTGGTAGACGTGTCTACCCTGGTGTTTGACAAAGAAAAAAAGCATAATAATGTGAGAGGAATAATATGTTCAAACCCATAAAGTTTAATTCGTAGGTTTAAGAGGCATGTTTTGGATGAAAGCCTCAGCTGCTTTAACACAGATCTAGTAAATGGGAATTTGTTCTTGCTCCCAATGCTTCCAACTAAATATTGTTCTTATTAAAACGTATGTGTCTACTTATGGTTATGCTAAAGCATTTCATTTTTTAAGATGAAAATCCGGTGCTTGAAACCAACTGTGCTAATGTATGTCTAATTAAGATATACATAGATGGATAGATTATATAGAAAATTCTGTTTAGGCAGACACAGTAACTCTTTCAGAGATGTCAAGAGCTCATTACTGGTTTTCCGTTTTCAGAGACGAAGAAAGAGAGCCACAACAATTATGCACAGTTGAGATGAACAGTAAAATCACCAACAGAATTTAGGTATGCTAAATCATGGTGTCTACACTATTTGCCAGACCACCTAAGCTCTTAGCAGAAATCACTGCTGTCTATGTCGCTGTAGTGATCGACTACTAATCATTGTACTTCATTCTATAGTGAAATTACTAGAATGGCCATACTGGCATAATGTCCTGGATTTGGTGTCTGTTCAGGCCTTGTGACATCTTAAAGACTGTCCATTTCAGCACTTCTGAAGGGATCTCCTCCATGCCTGTTGTGGCTCTGTGCAATGGGGTTCTGGCAGGGGAGGGGGCTGCAGAGCAGCTTCTGCAAGCAGCAGCTGGAGCTTCCCCAGGCCCCACAGAGCCAACACCAGCCGGCTCAAGGCTGGACCCACCGCTGACCAAGGTCAAGCCCATCAGTGATGGTCACAGGCCTCTGGGAATCACTGTGAGGCGGAAAAATACCAACTTTGCGCCCCCAGAGAAAGGAGTGAGAAGGTGGGAGAGACTATGCAGGCACCAAGGGCAGGGGAGGGGGGGAGGTGGTGCCCCAGGTGCAGGAGAGAGAGATGCCCTTGCAGTCCCTGGCGAAACCCATTGTGCAGTGGGTGTCCTCTCGCAGCCCATGGATAACGACAGGGAGCAAAGACCCCACCTGCAGCCCCTGTAGAACCACACGTCAGAGTGGGTGGATACACTTGAAGGATGCTGTGACCCCAAGGGAAGCCCACATTGGAGCAAGCTCCTGGCAGTGAAACCTGCAGCCCATTGAGCGACCAACCCACACAGGAGCAAGTTTGCTGGGGGGCTTGTGACTCCATGGGGGACCAAGCTGGAGCAGGCTGAGCCTGAAAGTGCCCCATGGAAGTCAACCATGCTGAGGCAGTTGCTGAGAAGCTGAAGTCCCAACAGAAAGGACTCATGGAGAAGTTCGTGGAGGACTGTCTCCCATGGGTGGGACCCCACAGTGCAGCAGTGGAAGGGTGTGAGGAATGCCTCCCTCAGCTAAGAAGGAAAACAACTCATGAGGGCCTGATCAAAACCCCCATTCCCCCAGTCCCTGACCCTCCCCGTGCCACAATGAAGAAGGGAGCAAAATTATGACTAGAGTGAAGTCTGCTAGGAAAGGAGGGTTGGGGGAGGTGCTTTATGATCTGGTTGCACTTCTCATTACCCCGACTCTGGTATCACTGGGTGTGCAGGGCAGTAGCATCGATTAGTTTTCTTTCTTTTATTCTGTGCTGAGTTTGTTCTTCCCGTGACACTGATTGCAGAAAGATCTCTCCCTGTCGTTATCTTGACTCCTGAGCCCCTCAATACCTATTTTCTTCCCTGTCCAGCTGAAAAGGGATAGAGCAGCTTTGGTGGGCATTTGGTCTCCAGCCAGGGCCAAACTACCACAATGCCTCAGATCAAAGATGTCTGTGTAGGTGGGACCATGAAAGTAAATTCAATCAACTTTGGTCAGCAAAAATATCAGGGACAGATTTTTGAACGATGATAGAACATGAGTTGCACATGGAGAACATCTCATTGTGTGCTTGCTTGGTGTAGCTGGACATGACCTGGCTCATCCAGAAGATGTCCAGCTGGGTTAACTTCCCAGCTGCATTAACTTCCCAGCTGATGACTAAACTTCCATAGTGGGTCTGGATCCTGCATAGAGGAGCCTGTGAGACATTCTATAATCACACATGTAGACATACTAACTGTCAAGACGTGCAAATCAGGAAGTGATTTTTTTCTGAGATTTCCAAATGGCATGCGGTGATCAGATGTGTATGGAAGGTATGAATCTTCAAATATGGAGGAAAAAACCCTCAAGAAGTGGTCAAAACCATGTCCTGTTTAGATAAAATCAAATCTTTTTCACTTTGTGACAGATGTGAATGCTTGTTCTATAACATATAATAAGGGGTTTTTGGAAAAAAGTTGTATCACACCGCAAATACAATGGAGAAAATGTGAGAATTCCTATGGGCATGCTAAATGCTCAAAGTACACAATGCAAGTTATTATTTCAGCTCCAGGTGTGACTTATCATAAGGAAAGTGACTGTGCCTGCCATCTCCTCTTCTGCCCTTCTCAAGGACCCCAGCCACCTTCCATCCGCATCTCCACTGAACCCAAAACCTCTTCTGCACCCTGCAACAGACAAAACATTTAGCAAGGAGAAAGCCAAGACCCTCAAACTAATTGTACTTGAACCCAAACCTCAAGATGCACAGTGTTAATTTATGGTTAATTCCACTAAGCATTTTCCAATCCCTTGACATCTATACCAGTAGCCAAGACTAACCACTTCATTGGGAATGCCCACTGGAGACATCTGCAGAGATTAATTTCTCAAGATATTTAAAGCTAACTGGAGATAGAGTGCTTGTTGTGAAGTGTTCCTGGTTTAAAACAGAGATGATAGGCTTGGGTCGCTGCTAACAGCAGTTGGAGTGAGGGCTGTACTGAAGTGATTTTAGTCATGCCCAAGGGAACGGTGTAGTTTGAGTTAAGAGACTTGCTAAGGGTACGTTCAGATGGATGCAGTTTGGGGCAAGAATTCTTTAGCAGACAGAGTCTTGTGCTATTCAGTCCTCTGGAATATACATAAAAAAAAAGAGGAGACAGACCCATTTTTGTTGTTTCAGGTTTAATTGCCTTTACTTGCTCCAGGTTGAATTCTGTTTTCCTGAACACTGGGAAAATCTGAAGTGAGTCCATATAAAATGGAGGTGACTTTAGAAACAGGCCCAGTTTGTTACAAGGCAACAAGCCAAGAAGCACTAGTTTTTGAAATAAAAGCAGCAAGGTAGCAATCCATACTCCCAACCACTTCACAAGGAACTAAACCAAGTGTTTAATGATGTTTTGCACAACAGACATGTCAAAATACAGCTTTCAGAGAAGGATTTTTAAAATCCTTTGAAAGTGCTTTCAAAGCTAATGCTTCTAAAACATCCCTGTCCACCTTATGAAAAGGTTTTTTGATGGATTCTGCCATCATGGTGGAGAGTTGCTCATAGTTCTACTGCAGCAGCAAATCTGGGAGTATTGCCTTATAAATATCTTGCTGGACTAACTGCAGTATAACCAGGCTGAGTTGTGGGTCTGACGTTGCTACTTGTTCTGCAGTAACTTTAGGAAACCTTTACCATGCAAATTAAGAAGCAAATTATTTCACACAAAGTCATTCCTTTTTTAAGAGTCATACTAAGACCACAGGTATACATTATCTGATGGGAGGCTAAAGAAATATTCCCTGATTTTCTTGGGAACAATCTCCTTGCCTCAGCATATAGGGACCAAGTAGCTGGAAGCTCTTAGAGCCAGAACTTCAGAAGAATTGTGCAACTGTGGAAAAGCTGGGCCAGATAGCAGGTAGAGAGCCAAATGTCACCCAGTGTTGCTTCAAATGACTCAACAGCTCACACTTCGCACCAAGGACTCGATCTAAATGCATTATCTAGACATTAAAGTAAAGAAAGCACTTCAGACCAAATTAATCCTATGTTCTGCTGAGGAATAATAGCAATGATTGGGAGGTAGCATTCAGGGGACTTTGCAGAACTACACGTACTATCCCCACAGCAGAACAAAAGGTTTATCTGCTGCTTTTGGAGCAGCACAAAGAAACTCAAGTAACACTGTGTAACCAGGGCGTCCCCCAAAACAAAGAAAAGCACTAGACTAATAATTGAAAGTACTCTTTTTTGAAGACAATAAAATAAGTAAATTAAGCATAGTTACCATTTTTAATTGTCTCCTCCCGTTTTTAATGGAATCCTAATAAGTAAATGAGCTATAAAAATAGGTGAATTAACTGCCACAATTCCATAATTCATGACTTTAAAAAGAAAAGGAAGTAATTTTTCAATCTGTTAAAAATATATAGTATAGCCATCATGCAGCAGTGGAAGATCTTTAGATACAAGGGGGAAGGGGAGGAAGAATTAGCCAACAATAATATTATGATTAATGAAACAGTAACTGGGAAAATTAATTTTCTTGCCCTCCCACTCTCCATATTGAGTTTAGAGCCTGTGCCATTTTTCCACGCATTTACTTTCTTCCTAATAAAGTTGTTACCTGACTCACTTGTGAAATGAGTTGGTGAAGGAATGAAAAACTTAGGATACTCAAATATATCACACCTTGTCTTTTAAATATTACCTAAATATTATGTATTATTTTAAAATTATAATTTAATTTCTAATCTTTAAAAAAATCCATAGATCTTTCTGTATGTGGTGTTTGTTTAAGAATTAAAGTTAGGCTGCACTTGGAATGTTACTTAATATTTATAATTTTCCTTCATTTGACTGTTAACCAGTACATTAATGTATTAATTTTTATTTTTTTTTTACTTTTTTTCCCCTTCCCTTCCCTCAATGGTTTCCTAGAGCAGTTCACAATGCTCCACAGATTGTGCCTCCTACAATTTGATTATATCTCCTTCAGGAGACAAATTCAGAAAATAACCAAAAAAAGGAGGTTGGTGATTAAGATGTGCCTTATACACTCAGTTACCTGGATAAAGTAATGGCAAAGAAAATAAAAAATGCTACAGAAAGAGAGTAGTCATACTTTGAACTTAATTTTCACAAGTCTGACTAAACTTTCCCAAAATGAAAGTCACTGTGGAAACAGATTTTTAGGAATCCAGCACTAAAACTGTTGTGATACTATGATTCTGTATGGTCCAATCTCCTGCTCTGTACTCTTGTACAGAGTTTAGCAACATCTATACAATACCCACGTCTGTTAATTCATTGTGTACTAGTGTATTTCCACCAATTAATGGATTAAACATTTAAATTAATGAAAAAACTTAATGAAACAGCAAACATAGGATCTAAATAATTTATCACACACATCTTTTCCAACGCTGCTACTTTTGGTTGTATGTCATGCAACTAGGTGAGGAGCAGCTCCTGCAGAGCCCCGCTGTAGCTGCCTGCATGCAGATGAAGCTGAGGCAGATGGGGCCTGATCAAGACCTCCCTGAAGCCTCAGATACTCCAGGCACAAGAAAACCAGTTTTGTCTGAATATACCATGATTATTAACCCACAGAAACTGGATGAATTGAAAGCCACATCATCACCACTCATCGGGCAGATGTGCAATCGGAAACTAAACACACATTGGAAAAGTAATGTAAATAATCCCAGAACAGGGCAAGACTGGCATGTGCTCTGGGACAGAAAGCCCGGCTGCAGTGCTGGATAATCCTGACTCTTTTCGTTGTTTCTCCTAAGCCCACTGAGTCACCGTTCAATGGTCAGTGGAACAGCTCCAGCACAGCCTGATGAGTACATTGTTCCCTCCAACTGCAAATTGCCTATAATTTGACAGCGCGGCTACCCTCATGAGAGATACGGGTTGGAAACCTCGGAGGCTGAGAAATTAATTGAATCTGGGTCTCCCATATGTTGAGCGAGGGCTCTAATCACTCAGCTATTGTGTAATGGAGAGCCTACCATCTCCTCTTCCACTTGTACTTGTCAAGCAATTAGTGAGCTGCTCTTCTGTTGTGGGTTTTGTTTGCTGGTTTTTTTTTTTTTTTTAAATAAAGGGCATCATTATATCCCTTCAGAAAAAGTTTTTGGACTGTAACAGAGAGAACATCTAACAGGTAGCTCTGATAAAGGCTCCCAAGTCCCAGGATGGACCCTCTTCAAGGATACCCCTCTGTTCTTCCTCTCTTCACTATGCTTAAACATCTCCCCCCCCGGCCTGATTTTCAGTCTTTTCAACTGTCTGATGTACTGACCAGGGAGCTACTGACTTACGTAGAGTGAAAGATTCTGCTGCAGGCACTTAAAAATTAGACAAAAGAGTCTAAACAAAGTGCTTTTTTTTCCCCCCCTCTGTAGGGTATAGAGGTCAGCCAGCTGCTTTTGATGGTGATTTTGATCCCATGGCAGCACCGCAGGGGACAGTTTGCTCATCGTGGACTCATATGGGCTTGCAGTGAGCAAGCTGCACCATACAAACTTTTCAGAAACTCTGGGAATGGGTATTTCACATAGGGTTATGAATACCTGTGATGCTTCAGCTGCAGGTGACAGATTCCTGCTTGGTGCAGCTGAGGACAAGCCACCTATTCATGTATGGGTGGAAAGATTGTTAAATTACGAGGATCCCAGATTTTTGGGTGTTTGGGGAAAGACCAAGGGGCCACTTTTCTGTGTGAGTGCTAAGACATCCAGGGAAAAATCTGCATGCCATGATTTCACCATGGCAAATAAGATGCTGTTTCTGCAAGAGGTTATGTGGGAGCGCTGAAATGCAGACCTCTAGGTATCCCACCGAAATCTTAAACTGATATGTATCAGTCACCAACATAGTAGGAAATGACACAGAAAACAAGCAGCTTTCCTGATTTTGATTAAATGATATTTTTAACATTTGAAACAAGATGTAAAAGTTTTGTTGACCACCAGCATTAAGTGCTTGTTTTTCTACAAGAGTTCATAATACTCTGCCTGAAACCACAGTGAGAACTATTGCTTGCTTTTCTTTCAAACAGGTAAATTCTCAGCTTGAAGACTGAACCACATCTCCTGAAACATACCAGAGGAACTCTTCAGCAAGTTCCTGTCTATTTTCTTTTGTCATTGACAGCTGACCTGAGAGCGCCTGCAAAACTCCAAACTATGCAGCATGGGTAAATTCAAGAGGTCATACTTGTCTAGACTGATGATAAATATACAGAGCTAAATACTTATTGCCCTTTCTTAGTATTTTTGTTGGTTTAATTGTTATTCACTGCACTGGAAAAAAATG
Organism: Gallinula chloropus; assembly: GCF_964237585.1. NCBI lineage: Eukaryota > Metazoa > Chordata > Aves > Gruiformes > Rallidae > Gallinula > Gallinula chloropus. Next base: position 4,355,219 of record NC_140089.1, on the reverse strand, counting down.
AAGGGTTTTATTTTAATTTTATTTTTAATTGTGACTCCTAAATTAAGATTTTTTTTGCCAGTTTCAGAAAATATAACTAACCATATAACACTTGAATCAAAAAAGTCCAAGCACTTTTCCTGAATATGTAGTACCACATGCATATTATAGACTTCCAAAAGAAAGATTGAAGGAGCTTAGAAACTGAGAAAGACCCATGAGACACAAAGCCTTAAGTCTGCTTTTTGTCTGCTTTTTTGTCTGAGTGCACTTTTCATGAAATTCATACATTTAAGCAAATCTTTTAAATTATCGGAACACTTACTTGGTTTTTCTTACTATGTGTGTTTCCAGAGTGGGGTTTAATGATTTAACTAGAATTTTTAACCCTAATATTTTTGGGGCAGAAATCTTGGTCATCCATGTAGTGGTCAAAATTCCTCCCTCCCACTGGGACCACAAATATTTCAAGATATTTGGTTTAGAAAATCTCCAGTAAACCTGGAGGGAAATTCGAGGTCAGCCTGATTTTAGGAAAAAGCTATTTCACTGGAAACTGACAGACCTGATTTCTGTTCCTGGGATCTCTGTCAATCTTACGGGCACATCATTAAGTATTTCTTTGCTTATCCTTTGCATAGTGTTGGTTTTTCAGTGCTAATCTGGATAGCATAAATTTCATACTGTATATGTCCTAAAAATGGGATTAAGTTTTACTTGACCTTCCATCTAATGATTTAATACAAATAATATTAGTGACTGTTGATAATGATTAATTAGGCTTTTGAACAAAAGTGTATTCGTCAAAAACCTGCTAAGTAGAATGGTCAGGTTTTCCCATCCCTGCATGCCTATGAAGAGGAGATTATGACTGTTTATGGTCCTATCAGTATTCTGTGTGGAAATATCTGTGTCCACGGTTGAAAATCTGCCTTTGAGCACTCATTTTGGCTTCCTAAATATGTGATATGCTTACATGCAGTGATGTTTTTGTGCATTATAACATCTTGGTCATGAAATCTCAAAATGAAGCCATCTCTGAAGATCTGTTGTGAGAATTTTGAGTAGCTGTTACGTCCAGTGTTTCCATATTTTCTCTGGTCTCTACAAATAAATCTTAAATCAAGGGAGAAAGGCAAAAAGCTAAGCATTCCCACATATTTGTGTCTTATCCAAAGAACCTGTTTACAACAAAGCATTGTAAGGAGTAGATACAAAGCTTTCAGAATTATTTTTCAGATACAGAGGTAAAAATTTAATTTGTCCCAATGTGAAATTTGATTTATGAATGGGGTAATATTTCTTGCATTAGTGACAGTGGTTAAAAGCTCTGAAGCCAGACTAATTCAAGGGACAATTTATGATTTCCTAACACGAACCAGAATGAAGCACCACGTGAAAAAATGAGGAAAGTATAAGATACAGCAGCAGTATAAAACACATAAAGGTTTTCATAAGCATAAAGGGACTTCTGCAATAAAACACTATTGTTTTGTCAGCCGGATAAACTAAAAGCATGTCAGAGTATTTTCCTGCGTAAATCTCTTTCACTCCTGACACAGTTCCTCTACGATCTATAAAATAGCAGCACAGCAACTGCAGATAAATGACATCCCAATGTACCAGATACCTGCATGAGAAAAGTGTGGTGGTATCTTGAAAACAGTAATCTTAGCCTTGATCATATGCGAAAATGCACAACAAAGAAAGTGGCACTTGGAGCATTTTGCTGTTGACATCATGGATTTCTCACTTCCACCCATAAGATCAGTTCCTAAATATGGGAGTTTGAACAAGGGAGGTTTTTCCCTTGGTGGCTTGAAGGTTTCACTCTTCTCTAAGCTAGACAGTGAAAGAGAAAAATGTGTAAATAAGGAAGGAAAAAGAGGGAATTGGAGAGCTACTGCTATAAAACTCTAACATTCCACACAGGAACTGCATGTTGTGAGATGGTTTCTAGGCAATTGTGATGACGTTGGATAAAGAAAAGCAACCTCAAAGCTTACTAAAAAGTTTTCTCAAGTCACAGACAGAACCAGTTTTTGGATGACCACTGTAACCTGTAGTCAACTTCGGCTGTCAAATACAGGTTTAAAAGATGATGAACACAACATTTGACTTACTCCTCTGCCTGTACAGCCGACACACACTCCTCCATGAAGTACATGAAACCGGGCTTCTGGACTGTGCTCCAGCAATTGGGTGTACACTGTACCCACTCCTCATGCAGTTCTGCTCCCGTCTCTACTAAAAATACCAGTAGTCCACAGGGAGGTGGAGCAAAGAAAATTTCCTTTCCTTGTCATCCCTTTCCCCCTGTTTTCTCCTTGCCTCGATGATTTATTGTAGATTTTATTACATGTTAAAATATGACTTCAATGCAAACTTTAAAGCAAACCCTTTTACAGTTACAGAGCTTATAGCTGTTAATAACAGGCGTGGGAAGCTCAACTCTCAGCAGCCTTCTGCATTGCCCTTTACACAAGACAAACTGTAAAATGATATGATCCAATAACAAACGAAGAACTGATCCCAGCGGCCACAGTGCAGACATGGCTTTCCGTTCTGTAATGTGTGCATGAAAGGAGAATATGGTTAAAAACCTTGGCGGCGGCGAGTTACAGGAATAGCTTGTCGCTTCCAGGAATGAGACCATTCCTAATAAATCTGTGGACATTGTGTTTACCACAACAACAGCGGGTTTTCTAACGTTCGTGTTATAGACCATCAGAATACGCTTTTTATTGAACTTCCATAAACCCTGCCAGTGGAACAGGTCTGCCAGACAGCAAGAGAGCGCTCTGAAACATCACTTTGGAAGGGCCGCTGAAGGGATATCTGTGTGTTTAGGGGGACACTGCTTCCACTTGCCAGATGTAATTTTGTTAAAGGATTCAAGGAGTACAAAAATATAGTCTCTAATGACATGGCCAGGCACTTGCTACCTTCCAAAACTAACAGTAGCTGCAGAGAATCCTAATTTCCTCCTAGCTCTGTTTTACTTTTCTGATTGCAGTAAAAACATACAATCCAAATGGTAAGTTTTTGGTGTTTTCTTTTTTTTTTTTCTCTTTTTTTTTTCCTGCTCATTTACCAGTTTTTATAATCTTCTTGTGGATTAACACTAAGTCTAGCATGCAAAAGTATCTTTCCACAGGATGTAATCTGCTTAAAGACTGAATGGTTTTGGCCTATGGCAAGGGTTGAAAAGATAGTACAGCCTTCCTCAGGCTCTCACATCTGGCTTGTACTCATGGAAAAAAAATAAACAAGAAAAAAAATCATCCCAGTAGACCAGCTGCCTTATTTTGTTACTAAATATTGCACACTTAGAAGCCACCTCATCTTAGAACTTTACAAATATGTAAGACTGCTTTCGAGAGCTACATATTTAAGTCATTTATGCCAAGAATCAAACCCCGGGTTTCATGGTAACTATTTAAAATGCCACTTCTTTCTATAAATCATGGTTGTATCCTGATTCTGGGCAGTAAGGGATAAATGCTCACGAGGCAGCTGTATTCGATTTAATTTGGAGGAAAACCCAGTGAGAATCTGACCGTATGTTTCTGGCACAGAGATGCCATCACCTACAGTATAAGAATATTCGGTGCTATTGAAAGCCTTCATTGAAGTATATTGGTAGCTTAATTAGTAGATTCCAGTCCAGGATAGGGACACGTTTACCTTCTTCCCTAAATTTCTGCCGCAGAGGCAAGCACATGTTAACCCCAGAGCTGCTTGTCTGTAAGAACTGTAAATCCAGGTGAGAAATGTCAGTTCCTTCATCTTGGGCAGATCCCTCATAGCTGTCACCGTGACCCCCTTGCCTTCCCACCCCTCTTGTGCCCAGTGACACAATGGCGCCAGGATGGACCTGCAGTCACACATCCAGCCCCAAACAGCCACGCTGAGCATGTCCTTCAATAACCAAATTATACAACGGCGATGAATACACATTTATCACCGCAGTGCTCCAATGGTGCTACTGAGTCAGCTCAAGACCACAAACAGTAAAACCCTGTTTTAATGGCCAACACCAGACATAAAATTTATGCTCCTCTGGCTGCCTGTGGTTGCTGTTCTAGCTGCTGAATAAATGGCTCTATCTTCAAAAGATCTGGTTGACCTGCTGATTTGAAACCGCTTCCCAGCAGCAGTTAACAGTGGACCCCCAGCTGAGATCAAAGATGGCCCTGTCTGACTGCAAAAGAGGCCTTTTGAGGAGGCAGAAGCACAAGCATCTCTGCTGGGGAAGTGCAGCCTCAAAACATCCATGCTGCTCATCTCTGGCAGCAAATAATTAGGGCCTGATCCAGCACCGTGCAAGATCCCAGAAAGGGCAATTGCAGAAAGCACTGCCTTGGCCCCTCTGTGTTCCTGCAGTGTTTCCTTGGAAAAAGAGGCAGAAACCACCTGTCTTTCAGCCATACTAATTTACTACGCTTTCTTCAACACAGCTATTAGATAACCTGCTTCTGCTTTGTTTTACATGAATGCTACAAACACTCAGTCTACTCCATTGCCTCTATCCCCCAATCTTCTGTAGACCGAAACCTTCTCTCTGAACGTGGCTCTTGCAGAAAAATGTGTGGCTGTGGCAGAAATAAACCCAGGGTTGCAGTGGCGTGTACGTGATTAAACTCAGGGCTTCTTGCTCAGTGTTTTCAATTTTCAGTGTTTTGCAATTTTCCCTAGCATAGTCTGCATTGATATGACTCTCCTCTAATGGGGTGAACCTTTTGCCAGTTGGGTTAATTCAGATTTTTATTAATCTGGACATGTTGCTGTGGAGAACAGGAGGAACAGGAATTAAATGTCTTTTCTTTTTGGTGAACATTTTTGTGAAATACAATGGGTGAAATTTTGCACTTTTAAGAACTAGCTGACAAATACAGAAAATAATCTCAAAATAGTAGGAAATTAAAAAAGAAAAAAAAAATCTAGCCCTTGAGCTAGGCAAAAGTAACCTTCAGCAAAACCCAGAAAGACTGTTCTGCCTCTGCTTCAGTCAGAGGTCGCAGACAATAAGATGGGTGTCTGGGATGTGAACAGGAGTTTTCCATTTGGCTGAAAATACCCAGTACGGAACCTAACTGTGTTGGGGGAGGTGTGTGTGTGTGTGCGTGCACAAGCACAATATATACATGTATTTTTTTGGTGTCAATCACCTACATTCACTTTATGACATCTTGAATACTGGACTGAATTTGTAACGGAAACATTTAAAATTATGTAGATTCTAATCCCAATATTTACCACGACTGACTTTGGGACAGTTACCTCAGTAAACCTCATGTCTGAATATCTGATGAAACCAACCTCTGAAGAAATGATATATTTTAGAGCCTACCTCCGGGCTGAGGGTGTCAAACATAAATAAACATCAATGCATACAATATGCCCACTACCCACTTCTAAAGTTGCCACCAAACCACTGGCCTGATTTACTTTCAAGTGTTGTGTTTATTTTTATTTCATGGTCTTTTTATTTATGGAATGCTATAAATATGCTAGCTCAGACATTAATTTAAAAAAATAAAATTACTCAATGAAAGATTTTTTTTTTTAAATATTCCTGTATTATTTTATAAAGCTGCAGAAATAGAGGTACTGATGGCGTCTGCTCAACTGTAGCCCTAAAACGGAGCATGAATGAAAGTATTCTCTAATGAATGTTCATGCATGTCAGGAGGCCACTAATGGGCTGCTGTGATTGCTTCCCTCTGACCATGGGAAGTGTTGGACTAATGCTAGCAGAAAAACTGTGAAAAGGGGACACTGTCATTTCTCATCGGACCTTAGGGCACATGGACTGTACTTTGCAGGAACATAAAGCTGTGTTGTTTTTTTATTTTGCTGGGACTTGGGTAGATCCTCTACTAAAAGAAAGAGGACAGACTGGAAATAAAGATGAAGTGACTTTGAATGTTTATTCCCATCATCTTGCTGTACACAATCTTTCTAAACACAGTGTTTGTTTCTGAACCTCTAACTTCTTTGGAACATGAGTCCATTTTTGGTGATTTGAAGCTCTTTCAGTCCTGTGTAGCGGATAGGAGAGTGGACAAACAAACAGGTTGAAAAATAATACACGTTGAAAGTAGAGGCAATCAGAGGAGATGGCCATGCCACTCAGTTTCTTTTCCAGACAAGAGAATGGTTGGTTCTCATGCAGATGTAAGTGTATACAGGCTTAGCTTTTTAATAAGCATCTTGTACCATGAGGAACATACTCATAAATCACAAGCTGATGGACTTAGTTAAGTCTCTAGGCACCTTGGTTTCAAAAAGGCCTGATACACATCTCAAGAGGTATTACATTTGCCTACTTCCTGCTCTTGGGGTATCACTTTCAGCAATAAAGGCCTTAAAATGCACAAAATTAATGACAGAAAACCGCCCCAAAACCAGCAAGATTCTTGACCCATCAAAATGAACTGGCATGTTGCTATTGAAAGAGGGTGGGAGAGGAAAGGAAAAAACATGCACATGCATATAATAAAGAGTATAATAATCATGGACCAAGCAGTAATCTGAAAGCTTCTCAAAATAGGTGCCTGTAATGGAAAGTATTGGGCAATTTATAATGGAAAGTATTAGGCAACCTTATTATCAGTTCCTCCTAGAATAAGACCTTAACCTATCATATTTGCTCTTTTCTTAGGAAGGCTTTAGCTGGCAATGTGCCCTGAAAGCCAGGATGCTCGAACTCTGTTGAACTAGCAAATAAATTAATTCCATAGCAGAGGGTGCACCAGTGAAAATGCCCTCCCTTTGCTCCCATCAAACAGACAACAGTCACTAGACTTTCCTTTCCAAAACTGCCACTGTTGGGTGGATCGGTGAAGAGTTGAAAAGGGAGGTCATTTTAGAAGGGCAGCCAAAATCTCCACTCATCTAGTGGATAGACAAGTGGGTAAGGTGCCTCTCATGTTTTCCTCTGAGGAAATATTGCTGGTAGTTTTGCCATCAACCCTATTTTTATGAATGCACATGTTCAGGTGCTGTGTTTTGAGTACTGATAAGACATGCACTGCTTAGCGTTCATCTCGCTCCACAGAAACAAACAAACAAACAACATGACTCTTGCATTTCAGCTTGACATTATTCCCCCGGGAAAGTGAGATCCTGAAGCAAGGAGGTGAAGAGAGGGTCAGAGGAATTTTCCGTGGTGAGTATTTGCTCACAGAGCCAGGTAGAGGTGACAACACCCAGAGCTATTGGGAAATCTGCATCTTTTTGATCTTGGGTTGCTGCAGCATCAGACCGTTGTGAGCTTTGGTGGTCAAAATTCAACCTGACTAATGTGAAGTTAGTTTCAACAGCATAGCTGAGGTTTTTTTTAGACATACTTAATTCTGTTTCCTCTACAATCCCACAATGCACTTGCAGTGCAGATGCCTAAAAATAGTGAAATTTGGGCAGTCCTTGAAGAGGACTCCGATTGTCTGGTGGACAATGACGCTGATCACTGGCAGACCCATTTTGGCTAATCTCCATCTCAGCAATGGTTGGAATTACTTAATCAAGCTTTTACTTCAGTTTTTTCACTTTTCAAACTTTAATTTGCATTTCTCTAGGTCATAATGTGTGGGAGGGACCCACAACCTCTTGAACAGCAGTTAAAACCTTGCTCCTTTACTGCAATAGAGAAATCAAAGGAGACTCTTAAGCGACTGTGTTTAAGAGACATTACTTCTGCAGATTACCTTCTTATGAAACTTATTATGGGATTGTCAGACTTCTTACAGCCATCTTCTCTCCATCCTCACTTTTCATAATAAATACAGTTTTTGACAATGACAGCTTTTGTTAAAATGCTGACTGTGGCACCATGTATGAAGAGAGAGGAACCCCAAAATCATATTCCCAAGGCTTGGACTCGCATGATAACAATAAACACAATAAAGTTATTGAGCTGTGTGATGGATTGCATTTATTTATTAATTTACAAATGAGGCATCCCATTTGGCAGCTCTCTATGAATGGATGCTGCAAGCACTGGTACACTTAGGTCATTGGAGCTGCCTACATTAAGAGGGTTAATAATGAGTAAATGTATGCAAAGTTCTGTTCTAAATTTGAAACACATAGCTGAGTGTTTATGTTACTTTGTTACTGCTTGTTATTTTATGTCATTAGGTTATTGCCTAAACATAAGTTTAAGCAACGAGCCATTTTTCCCTGGTTGCAGTGTGTTTACTGGAGAAACACCACCAGCAGCTCAGCTGTCTGAGGCAGGATCATCTCTTCAGTGATGACTGAGTACTGGGAACCTCCAGTCTGTACATACTTCACCACAGCAGCTAAACATTTCTCACAGTTTAATGTGTTTGTTTTCATGTGTTGGTGAGATGGAGAACTGATATTGTCCTTGTTTTGTGTCTACACAGGCTAGATTTGGTGAAAAAGTTTAGACCAGAGCTACCTAAATTTGGAGACACCTAAACAATTAAGTGTTTTGCCTGTCTTTGTGGCTCACTGTTTAGTTGTTTGTAATAACTGGCCCTGAGCAAAGCCAGACTTAAGAGTTTCAACCCTTTTCTCCCAGTGCTCAAATGTGTGTCTTTTCATACATAGAGCCTTCATACTGAAGCACCTGACCCACCATCCCTGCAGTCTGTCATTAATCACATCATCTCAAATGTAGAATAAACTGCAGATGAAATACTTTGTGTAGACAAATTTAACCACAGTCAGACTGCAATCAAACATTGTAGATAGCATGCAGAAGTTTATTCGAGTAAGTGGAAGCAAGAGTGCCCCTTGCCAAGACAGTTTCATTCATCCGTCTAAACAATCTGAATCATTTCATGAGAGCAAAACAATCCCAACTTGCCTTTGTCTGCATGCTTGCAGTCTACTTAGATTTGTTAGCTTGTGGATATCTGTCAGCATACACTGCACAACTGTACTATAAAGTATAACATGATGGTAATGTGTCCTATTGAAAAAAAGCCCCAAAACCCCAAAATCTCACATTTTGGATGAGCAGCCAAGCATTTTCATGAATAATATTGGCAATAATGAATGCAATGGTTCCACTAAACTTGTCAGTTGCTCTAGATAATTAAACAACTCTACCTCCGTCTTCACACATTCTAATAGGCACAAATATTTCATTAATATTCTTCTGGGGAATACTGTGAATACTGAGGCAATGTGAACTTGGGGCAACTTGAACACGTTCCTGTCGCACTAGTATGTGGAGACCACCTGGTGCTAGGCAGACCTGCCTAGAAACCTGGGTTTCCAATTTACAAGAAAAGCTGTTTCTTTTTGAAATATCATTTGGTCCAAAGTACACTAAAACCATCTTTATTAATTTGAGCAGAGTAGCAAAGTGACTGAAATAAAATAGCTCTCCAGACCCCACAGCTGCTCAGTAAAATTCAATGTTCTGGTCTTTTTCATTAGTGTTAAAAGTGGATACATGCAACACAGGATCTGGGGCTACCAGACAGACTGACCAAGAGGAACAGCGACAAGATGGTGATCAAATGCTTTTTGGGTTAGCTGTGGGGACTTTCTGAGACCCCCAAACACATCTCAGGGGTGAAGAAATATAAAGTTCATGATGGAGGAATTTTCCACATTTATAAGCAACAGTTTCATGAAAATACTCCAAGGGTTAAGATAACCTTTATTTTAATATTTTTAATCATATAATACAGGCTGGATGAAGTGGCATTTTCTAATAAAATGTTGCTTTATCAGAAAAATAGCTGACTCTTTTAATCCTGCTTTGTAAATGGGGGGTGGATGGTGACTTTACAAGGTCAAAAAGATTATAAAATTTAAGACCTAGAATGGCATGACAGTTCTGTTCCCATCATTCTGAATTGCAGGGGTTCCTCTTTGATCTACATCTTTAGGCAAAAGGTTGGGCTGAAAGTGGCTACCTATGACTGCATTACAGTTGTAGCATCAGTTTCCATTTACCTAAAACAGCTGTTGTTAGTGGTGTTCTATTCTTCAGGTAAGCCTAGAGATTTATCTCATCCATGGTGAAGGTTGTGGGTACTCAGAGTAGTTTTTCCCTTTTCACATAGCTGTGAAGACTACCAAAAAAAATCCAGGTTTTGTTTATTTCTAAAGAGCTTTTTTTTTTTTTCCTGCACGTGATACTGGCAACAAAATGAAATTAACAAAGCATTTACTCTCTTATTACTATTTTAAACTGGTTTTGACTACTTGATGCTGTGACAAAGAAAAAAAAAGAACAAAATCCAACCAAACAATCGAATTCTGACAACCCCTAAAGCTTACTGTCTGTAAATCTTTTGTTCCAAATGAGAACAATTTAATACTGATCTACTCAAAAAAAGCATTCAGGACACCTATAACATAAAATTAAAAAAAAAAAGTTTCAGTGCTATGAGAATGGGGCAAACAAAAATAACAAGGTGAAGATGTTAAATGTACACGGTCAAAACGACTGTAATTTGTGAAGGGGAAGCCATCATCAGCCTTGCTCTTCTTATGGTTGCCAGTGACAGAATCACAGACTGCGAGAGGTTGGAAGGGACCTTTGGAGATCATCAAGTCCAACCCCCCTGCTAAAGTAGGATCAGCTAGATCAGGTTGCACAGGATAGTGTCCTGGAAGGAACGTGATTTCCCCAAGAAGGAGACTACACCATCTCTGAGCAGCCTGTTCCAGTGCTCTGCCACCCTCACAGTAAAAGAGCTTTTCCTTGTGTTGAGATGGAGCTTCTTGTGTCCCAGTTTGTGCTTGTTGTCCCCTGTTCTGTTGCTTAGCACCACTGGGAAAAGTCTGGCCCCTTCCTCTTGACACTTAGATATTGATAAGCACTGATCCCCTCTCAGTCTTCTCCTGGCTAAACAACTACAGGTCTCTCAGCCTTCCCTTACATGAGAGATGTTCTAGTCCCTTCATCATCCTTGTAGCCTTCCACTGGACTCTCTCCAGTAGTTCCCTATACTTCTTGAAGTGGGGAGCCCAGCACTCTGTGCAATATTCCAGCTGAGGCCTCATCAGGGCAGAACAGAGGAGGAGGACAACCTCCATTGACCTTCTGGCCACGCTCTCCTTAATGAACACCAGGATACCACTGGCCTTCTTGGCCATGAGGGCACACTGCTGGTCATGGTGAGCTTGTTGTCCAGCAGGACTCCCAGGTCCTTCTCTGCAGCACTGGTTCCCAGCAGGTCAACCCCTAACCTGTCCTAGTGCCAGGGGTTGCCAGGACCCTGTACTTGCCCTTATTGAATCTCATTTGGTTCCTCTCTGCCCAACTCAGCCTGTCCAGGTTTTGCTGAATGGCAGCACAGACTTCTGGTGTGTCAGCCACTCTTTCCAGTTTGGTATTGTCAGCAAATGTGCTGAGGCATACACTATCCCCTCATCCAGGTTACTGGTGAATATGCTGAATAAGACCAGAACAAGAACTGACACTTGAGGCACACCACTACACCTCCAAATAGACTATGTGCTGCTTAACACAGCCCTCTGGGTTCTGCCATTCAGACAGTTATCAACCCACCTCACAGTCCACTCACAATGCAACCCACACTTCCTGAGCTTGCTTATGAGGATGTTGTGGGAGATGGTGTAAAAGTCTTGCTGAAGTCAAGGTCAATGTCATCCACTGCTCTCCCTTCATCTATTCAGAGAGTCATGCCACCATAGAAGGCTATCAGGCATGATTTCCTTTCAGTCAATCTATGTTGACCACTCCCCAAACCCTTCTTTTCCTTCACATGCTTATTGATGACACTTAGAATAATCTCTTCCATACCCTTTCCAAAGATGGAGGTGAGGCTGACTGGCCTGTAGCTTCCTAAATCCTCCTTCCTACCCTTTCTGAAGACTAGAGTGACACAGGTTTTCCTTCAGTCCTCAGGCACCTCTCCTATTCTCCATGCCCAAGATGATTGAGAGCTTCTTAGCAATGACATCTGCCAGCTCCCTGAGCACTCATGGGTGTATCCCATCAAAGCCCATGGATCCGTGGATGTTGAGTTGCCCGAAATGTTTTCTAACCCAATTCTCCTTGACCAGGGGAAGGTCTTCCTTTCTCCAGGCTTTCTCTCCTACCTTGGGGGTATGGGACTTCTGATGGCCAGCCTTAGCTGTAAAGACCAGAATGAAGAAGGCATTCAGTGACTCCACCTTCTCTGTGTCTTCCATCACCAGAGCATGCACATCATTCAGCAACAGGCAGAATTCTCCCTTGTCTTCCTGATGCAAACACACTGCTGATGTGTTTGCAGAAGCTCTTCTTGCTGTCCTTAGCATCCCTTGCAAGCTTTTATTCCAAGTGGGCCTTAGCCTTCCTTGTTGAATCCTTACATCTCTATATATATGAGACTGCCTCATGAGACTGAATGTCTAAAAGTCTATGGGGCCGGATGACAGGTGAATCTAATGAGGTTCAACACTGCAAAGCTACTGAAGAACAGATGTATTTTTTGCTCCTGCACAGCTCATAAGTTGAGGTGTCCCCTCAGTTCCTCAAAAATCCATTTGGTGATTTGAGTAATGGCATGACTGCACTGAGTATTTTAGTAATGACATGCAAATATGGCATTCAGGTGCTTGCAGAGCATATGCTATGCTTTATTCTGGCTAACAAAGCTCATTCAAACAATCGCTGAGAATGATAAAATGCTTTATATGAAAAAAATTATAAAAATCTCCTGTTAAATAATGCAGAGTGACAGGAAGTTCATGAAAGCATTTGGAGGAGGATTAGAATGACATGAAAAGATTCGAGGCAGATCAGTATTGACATTTTCTAGTCAGCACTTGCTGTGTAATGAAGCACTCTTAGAACTTGCACAACTCAATAAGCATTTCTAATCAATAAGTAAAACAAATATGGGGATTACAAATATATATTGGAGCCGTGTGTTTCCTCCCAAATCCTTCATACCTTTGACATTATATCTTCGTTTCAAGTATAACTCAAATATATTTAAAGCGAAAAGTAGGATGAAAACTTTTTTATAGCTACACATTTCGCAGTGTGTTAGAAACAATGCTTCACAATATTGTTCTAAATTTGCTCCTTTTTTTTTTTTCTCTGACATTCATTATATCTTATGCTTTACATATTCTGCATAGATATATGGGCAGCAGTGTTAAAGTATTTTGCTGGGTACCACGCAGAAGCTCAAATTAGGCACCATTTAAGCAAAAAGTTCATGCTGGCCAAAAGTCCAGCAGAATAAGGTTTGTTCTGTCAAACCAAAATGCACCCAGTCTTTTCTTATACAGGTCTCAAACGTGTGAAGGTGCTTTAAGCATTGTAGCTGTGGTAAGTGTGGGAGCTCCACTGGTTGAGCACATAATGGCTGTGAACTCGAAGAAGGTAGACTTAGACTAGATATAAAGAAGAAACTTTTCAATCTGAGGGTGGTGAGGCCCTGGCACAGGGTGCCCAGAGAAGTTGTGGAAGCCCTGTCCCGGGCAGTGTTCAAGGTCAGGTTGGATGGGGCTTTGAGCAACCTGGTCTAATGGGAGGTGACACTGCCCATAGCAGAGGAGTTGGGGCAAGATGATCTCTAAGGTCCCTTCCAACCCAAACCATTCTGTGATTTTATGATTCATGTTCAAATGCCTCCTGATACTGTATTGCAGTGTGGATGTGTACTTTCCAAGGAGCTGTGATGGAAGAGGCGGGAGGTAAAAGGTGCAAGGGGGAATCAAAAAAAAAAAGAAAGAGAAGTTTAGGTTGGTAGAGAAGTTGTACGACACCTCAGATGTCCTCAAAAGTTCTTACACCAACAGAAAATTATAAAAGCCAATGATGGCAACAAAAGAAATATGACTTCAAGCTTGTCACAATAAAGCAAAAGGTAAAATGGAACAATTGCCCCACACTCAGTCTCTGTCACATAAAAAATAATTACTCTGAAGTACTAAAGTGAGATTGGAGCAGAGGTGGAGTTAAGAAAACAAAGATTGCTGTTTTCCCTTGCTGCGATGTTCTCCTGCTCCTGAAAACGCCTGTCACGACTGAGCAGGGCCCCAGACAACACACCCGGTTTTAGACAGTCATTTCCTCATCTCAAATGATTTTCTGATTTCATTACTCAAGAAAGATTAAAATGCTTCCCCTTTTTCTGTCTATTCAATGAATATTCATTGCGCAAAATTATTTATTTAGAAATTTATTCAGAAATCACAGACTTAATGGTCTATCTGTTTTAGGGCTGCTCTAATGAACCTAGCCAGGATTCTTTAGAAATCACCATAGGCCAGCTGCAGAAGGGTGAGCTAATGTAAGATTAAGGTCTGTGAACACCTAGGATTTGCACTGGCTGTATTTTGCAGTTGTGGCCATTGTTATGCCATACAGAACTTAAAAGAATGTAAAGAAAAAGGTAGGAGTGAAAAAAACCAGAACAGTACATGGTGAAATAGAGCGGCTCCAAATGAGTTGCTTTAGTAGTAAGGCTGTACTCATTAAACCCACTTATTAAAAATTGTTATTATTTTTTGAAAATCCAAGATCACTCTGTCACATTACAACCCCACCATCCCTAAATGTCTCATCTCATGATTCTATGATTTTTAAGCACAAGCCCGTTAAATGGTTGTGTTATACCATGGGAAAGGGTTGAAGGTCATGCAACAACCTGCCTTACACATAGGTCCAGATGTTTCACTGCCATATTTATGTGCCTCAGAAACACCAGTGTGTAGAAGTCTGCTCACTGAAGGGATCACAGAATCACATGTCCCATGTGCAGCACTCTACACTTGGCCGTGTTAAACTTCATCCCGTTGGTCTCAGCCCATGGGTCCAGTCTGTTCAGATCCCTCTGAAGAGCCTCCCTAACCTCAAGCAGCTCAACACACTTCCTCCTAGTTTAGTGTCATCTGCAAACTTACTGAGGGAGCATTCAATCCCTTCACCGAGGTCATTGATAAAGATGTTGAACAGGTCTGGACACAGGACTGAGCCCTGTGGGACGCCACTTGTGACCGGCCTCCAGCTGGACTTAGTTCCATTCACCACCACCCTTTGGGCCTCTCCATCCAGCCAGTTTTTAACCCAGCTGAGGGTCCACCGGTCAAGGCCAGTGGCAGCCAGTTTCTCAGTCAGAATGCTGTGAGAAACCATGTCAAAGGCTTTACTGAAGTCCAGGTAAACCACATCCACAGCCTTCCCCTGTCCATTAAGCGGGTCACCTTGTCATAGAATGTGGTCAGGTTAGTTTGACAGGATCTACCTTTTGTAAACCCATGTTGACTAGGCCTGATCCCCTGGCCGTCATGCATGTGCTGCATGATAGCTCCCAAAATGAGCCTCTCCATGTTCTTCCCTGGGACTGAGGTCAGACTGACAGGCCTGTAGTTCTCTGGATCCTCCTTCCGGCCCTTCTTATATATGGGTGTCACATCTGCCAGCCTCCAGTCCAGTGGAACTTCCCCAGTCTGCCAGGATTGCTGATAGATGATGGAAAGGGGTTTGGCTAGCACATCTGACAGTTAAACTGTACAGTAACTTCATAACTTTTATGGCCTGTATAGACGTGGACAGACACCATGAGAAACTTTGCTGTAGTTTGATAGTCAGGTGAGAGATCCTCAGTCAACTCATGTGTGATGCACAGTGTCAGGGTGACCCAGTTCATACACCTGCTGTGCCGCTTCACATTTAATGATGTACTTTCCGGAGAAATAGCTTTGGAAATCTTTTAGTGTGTTTAAATAATGTTGCTGGGAGCATATTTCCTAACCTTTCTCTGTAAAATTAATGCTCTTTCCTGAGAGTATAGCTTTAATAGCCTTATGTTCAAAACAGGAGAAGTATAAGTAATAAATGTCAAAAACATCTACAAATGGCCTAATTCAACCTCTCTCTACAAATAATGACACTACTTCAAGCTCCTTTGCTTCTTAGTAAGCTTCAGGAACAGACAGCTAAAGATAGACCCCCTTCAAGATCCCATTATGGATATGGACATTTTCCATAGGGGCCGACTGCATATAAACTGCTTGGTAACAAACTTGTACATTCCAACAAATCACATCCTTACTGGTGCCCATCCTCTACTCTACAAGAAACAGTTGTGTTACCTGTTTAAAGTGCTCTTAAACCTGAGGCAACATGGTTTAAAGTCATAAATTCACTATACAGTGTCCTCAAAGGCCACCTTAAAACTAGCCAGCTTTACCGAAGCATATCAATTACCACTGCTTACTACAATTTGCGGTAATTACAGTTTGTTTAGTGAGATGGTTCTTAATTGCAGACACCACTGAAAGAACAATCCAACAAAAAACACAGTTTCTGCTACGATTCTTTTTAAGCTAGAGGAAAGAAACTGGTGGGGAGGAAATTAGTTTAGATAACTTATTCTGGAGCGTTTTCAAAACAGCTGGCATAAGGGAGCCCTGATGCTCTGTCTTCTTGGTATAAATCAGGAGTAACACCCCACCCCCCATCAACAGAATTATGCTGATGTCAAACCCATGTACACGAGGGTAAAAGTAAGATTCATTGCTTTCAAATCAGGAGACCATTAATCAGCTTTGCTAGACAACGTGCTGTGCAGCTGTACTTACACTGAAGCAAGTGGGACTGTCATCAGCATTGGCCACAACAAACTTGGTCACAGGTTTTCAGAAACCCTTTTTTCAGCAAAGTAATCTTCCATGACCAAATTCAACAGAGGATGTTACCACTCAGGTAGGATTTCAGTCTTGGAAGTCCTCAACTACTAACAAATTTCAGCCATATCAAGCCCTTGCTGGGGTATATGCAGACTGGATGCGAATGTTCCCATCCCTCCTGGTGAAAATGACACAAAGAACACATCAGTACAGGACAGAAAATGCCACTTTGAGCTTAATCTGAAGAGGGTAAACCACACGCAGGTCTTAAAAAAAAATTTCTTCAGCCATTAGCCTGGAGGAGATGTTGAGAGCAGCAGGACTTTGGGCAAGTGGAGGCTGCAGGAAAGTAACTGAAGGTTAAGAGCACAAGTAAAGAGGTCTGAGTGCTCAGGTGATGTGTAAAATTGGTGCACTACATGAAGTGACAGGACAGCATGTACTAGAAGTCACGCTTCACCCAGAGAGATATTCTCTTCTGCACCTTATGGCTGAAAAGCCATGCTATGTACCTTATCCTGTTGCATAGACCAGGCAGGAAAGACAGCCTTCTCTAAGTTTTTATCCCACCTGCTACCTTTTAGAACACTCGAAGAACTTTATCACATGGTGTCTGATATCAGTGTGATATACTTTGCTCAGACTTCAACAGCTTCTTGTGGAATTTTAGACATAACTTGCTGCTAATTAAATTACTCCACAAAGAAAAAATTGATTAAAGCTGATATAACAATAGCAGTGGAAAGACGTTTCTGAAGCAGTTGCAAAATGTGCATGTGACAGCAGAGGAACACCTTAAGCCACTGCATAAATGTTCAGGTCTGCCCTGGTTACAGCTGAAATAAAAGTTAATTTTCTCCCTAGCAGCTGGTGTGGGGCTACGTTTTGTATTTGTGCTGGAAGCAGCGCTGACAACACAGAGATGTGTTTGTTATAGAGAGATGTTTTAGTTCCTGCCAGGCAGTGCTCACACAGAACCAAGGGCATTGCTGCTCCTCACCCCAGCAGCAAGTGTGCTCAGGGTGCATGAGGATTTGGAGGGGACACAGCCAGAACAGCTGACCCAAACCACAGAATAACAGAATGACTAAGAGTTGGAAAAGAGCTTTAAGATCATCAAGCCCAACTGGTCCTGTCCTGTACTAAACCATATCCCTGAGCACCTCATCTACCCGTCTGTTAAACACACCCAGGGATGGTGACTCAACCCCCTCCCTGGGCAGCCTGTTCCAGGCCCTGACAACTCTTTCAGTGATTTTTTTTTTCCTAATATCTAATCTGTACCTGAAATGACCCAAGGGATATCCCATACTATATAATATGATGCTCAGCAGATAAAGCTGGGGAAGAGAAAGGAAGGGGAGGATGTTGGGAGTGATAGCATTTGCCTCCCCATCCTGTTAGGCATGACAGAGCCCTACTGCCCCAGGGGTGGCTGAGCTCCTGCCTGCCATGGGCACTGGGTAAGGGATTCCTTGTCTTGCTTTGGGCTTTACCTCTTAAACTGCCTTTATCTCAACCCAGGACTTCCCTCACTTTCACTCTCTGAATTCTTTCCCCCTCCCACTGGGAAGGGGGACAGTGAGAGACTGGCTGCACGAGGCAGAGCTGGTGTTAAACTGTGACACGGTCTCTGTCAGAAACAGTGCTGGAGCACAGGAACATGTGTGCACGGGCTATGGGCCTTGTTAGTTTAAATTCTTTTATCCCTACCTACTGAATTACTTGTGTGCAATTTTCAGCAATCCTAAAAGAAAAACTAAGGCTGGAGTGAGGGGGGGGGGGAAAAAAGCAAAAAAAAAAAAAAAAAAGCAAGTATTGTTGCGTAGGTGGTTTTGATTAGAGTTGGCAGCAATTTAAAACGAGATGCATCTTCCAGAAGAAAAGACAATTTTACTCAGGGAAAATACACGTGATACATGAATAAGACCTTTGACTAGTGACGGGCAAATCTACTGAAAAATGTAAGTGCTTATTACATGCATTTTCAAACCTTTGGAGATCTCCCTCAATTTCCCTCCTCCTCCTCAGAGGCATATGGGGATTTTCAGGTAGATTTTTTTTTTCCTTTTTTTTTTTCTTTTTTTTTTTATCCTCCTGCTCTTCGTACACCCACAGAATCTCTGATTACAGGTGATTATTTATGCCGGAGTGCATAGAACATTCAAAAGTCTGTTTAGATGATTCAGGAGCCACAAAAGATTACCCCAGATATGCAAAATGTGCATGGAGCATTTCTAGATTTTTTTTTCCCCTGGCCTCCTGCACTGAGGGGTTCCTGAAACCTGGACCAAAGTCTGTGCTGCACTGAAAAGAAATAAAAATCAAAAGGTCTTTGAAAAGAAGCGTGTCGGGGACCCACTGGATTCTTAGACAAAAGAGCCAATTTATTCAGGTGAATTCTATACCTTTCAGACAATTAATCTTTTCCCCATAGTGACATCACCATTGCATAATTTTAAGGTTATTTTAAAGCACTGATTATGTGCTTCAGACTACATGTATGAAGGATGGCATGCGTGAAACAAAGGATGAGGCTTGTCTCTGGCACAGGTGGTGTCAGTCCTGGTCTCCAGCAGCTGAGGAGACATCACTTTGCCTGCAGTCCTGGCAGCCACGAGCATGCGCTGCCTGTACCCGGAGCTGTGTAGCTGCAGTAGCGCAGTGCTGAGCCTGAGCAAATGCATCCTGCCTTCTCAGCAAGGCTTATTAGCTTGGGCTGCGTGCCTGCTAACTGCAGCTACACGGCTCCTGGTCTAAGGCCAGTTTGCATCTGGACACTTTGGAGCACTGAAAGAGCAAGCTTGTGCCTGCTGGCAAAATGTCTTGTGGATGTTTTGTCAGTTCCTCAGGGGAAAAGCAAAGTATAACATCAGGGGCCTCATACCACCACCACCCCCCCACCCCCAGCCTTGAAGTCAGCAGAAGGTCTGGCCCTGTGAACGTGGAAAGAAAAGGAAAGCAGGGACATGTGCAACTGTCCAGGAGAAATTTGTCTTTCAGTGGATGCTGCAAACTTCTTTAACCCTTCCATGATCTGATTGCTTTGCTGCAACCCCCCGTTCCTTCTTCCATATCTGTGAGCGTAAGTTACACTCATATTGCACTCCCACTAAATGCCAAGTTGCTGCAAGTCGAACAGCTCTGGCACTTACACCCACATACACCTGTTTCCTGACCGGCAGATACACGACGTGTAACTTACACCATTGCTAACTCATGATTGAATTCAGCAGTGTTTTCAACTTATTTATTAATTTTTTTTTAAGTTGTAGCTGGAGTTGCTTAGTCTGGAGAAGAGGAGGCTGAGGGGAGGCCTTATCACTGCCTACAATTACCCGAAGGGAGGGTGTAGACAGGTAGGTGATGCTCTCTTCAGCCAGGTAGACAGGAGATAGGACAAGGGGAAATGGCCTCAACCTGTGCCAGGGCAGGGTCAGATTAGATGTTAGGAAAAAGTTCTTCGCTGAAAGAGTTGTAGGGATGTGGAACAGGCTGCTCAGGGAGCGGGTTGAGTGACCATCCCTGAATGTGTTTAAAAGACAGGTAGATGAGGTACTTCGGGATATGGTTTAGCTTAGGATGGGAATGGTTGGACTCGATGATCTTAGAGGTCTTTTCAAACCTTGTGATTCAGTGATTCTGTGATTTTAGAGTCAGTATAAACACATGTGCTCTCCTGGTCTGGCTTCACTCCATTCAAAATCCCTTCACTGTTCCTGAGAGATGAAACATTGGGATTTGCAGAATCTCACAGCAATGACAAGAGAGACGCTGTTGCTGTGGTTCAGCAGTGGGAAACATAGCATTTGGGGTTCAATACATACAAAAGGAGACTGGAAAGCAATGCTGGTGTTTCCATACACCTATTTGCAAATGGGGAAGTAGACAGCTCATTCTGGTGTCTCCAAACAAAAGCTGGGAGGATTAAAGAAAAAAGGGATGGGTTGTTGTGAGTGTGAAGAAATGCAGCCCAAGAAACATCTCCTGGGTTGGGCCTCAAGCAGGGCAGCTTATGGGGCAAGCATGGAAAAGACAGAAGTTATGATGAAGAGATGGGAAAAGAAGAATTGTGAAATACCAAATCGGAGAGTTTGTTTTTTGTAGTGTATGCATAGCAAGCAGCCTTACTGTTTTGTTTCTTCTGTGTGTTATCATGCTTACAATTTTCCATTCATATGAGCATAATGTTTCTGGAACGGATTGGTGCAATCTATTTAAAATAATTTTCCAATCAAGCTATATCCTAGAGATGGAAGTTAAGTCTATATTTAAAGAAAAGGATTTGATATTCATCAGTGCATAAAATATAGTAGTTCCTGAAATATAATTTAAACTGAATTGATAAACTTCACCTTTCAGCCGCTGTTGAACAACCATGAAAATGGATATTTAACTTTATGTTTTTTCATTAATAGTTCCATGTGAACTCTGTGTATAGCAATATACATGTGTTGATACACAAATATGCAAGCATGTTTACTTGTGGGTGCATAAGCCTAGTATAAGTCATCACAGATTGTACACAAGAATGGGCCTTAAAGTTTCATCTGTCTTGTTTTTGAAGGACATTTAGTTGTTTCCTACATTTCTTACACAGAAAAGCATTATGCGGTCATCAGCGTGACTGAGGTTT
Source organism: Gallinula chloropus (assembly GCF_964237585.1). NCBI lineage: Eukaryota > Metazoa > Chordata > Aves > Gruiformes > Rallidae > Gallinula > Gallinula chloropus. The sequence goes on along the minus strand of NC_140089.1, from coordinate 4,334,011 downwards.
GCCTAATGCCAAAGGAATATTTTTAATTTTTTTTTCTTTTTTTTTTTGGCAGAGAGAGACAGAGATTCTGCCTCAGCACAAAGAAGTCCTGATAATTAGAAGGGTCAGTCCTTTAGATGTGCTTCAGCCAGCCACAGAGCATCAGGAGGAAATACAAGAAGTTCTTTGGTCCCTTCATAAATCTGTTTGCAGCTGTAGGGGCGAGACTGACCTTCAGGGTAGACCAACCTCAGAATTTCCCTGGTTCACAGTAGCTGAGTGACCACCTAAATGTTGCTCTCAGCTTGAATTGTATGATCATGTCATGTTGTGGCCATGACTTCTTTCCTACAGATGTGTTTACCACATCTCATTCGTGGTGTACTGAAAAAGTAGGAGGGGTGGATCAGCCAATACCAGCTTCATGCCTGAATGGCTCTCCACACAGCTGTAATTCCCCCACCTCAGGCTGATCTTATCTACTTCTTGTCCCTTCACTGCTTGACCTAGACGTCAAAATTGTGTCTGTAAGCTAAACACATGCACAAAACATGACCTCATCCCAAAAAGATCCTCTAGGTTTCTCTCTACAGCCACTGTCTTTTTTTCTGAGCACCCAACACAATCACCCTTGGGGGCAGGCCTCCTCTCCCTTCACTACCTGGAGAGAAATGGGCCTCCTCCAGGCTAAAATTATCCTTTGTGGGTGTCCTTTGTAACTGTTGATATCAGACAAATGCAAGGGGCATCTTGAACAGTTATGTGTGCTAGCCCTTCCAGAAAAACAGGTTCAAAACCGGAAAGGTCTATTTTACTCTATTTTATGCAAGGATCTCTCAAGAAAACAGTAATTCAGCATCTTAGCCCTTGGAAAGAGAATACTGGTGGACTAAAATTAAACACAAAAATAAATACACAGATTGGATAGGAAAAAAAGAAGATTCTTTTCTAAAATCCACGAAAATAATAGCATGGTTCATAAAAAAAGATTTAAGGCCGTAGCGACTGCATAAGCCCACGTGATGAACAATGTCTGTTCGTACTAGAATGACAAACTCTATTCTTACTGTATCATGCACTGAGTTGACCAAAAAGAGGCATGGAAGTGTCATATGGTCCAGAGCTAGGAGGGCTTGCCTAGGCACAGACCAAGTTTTGCGGTGTATAAGGACCATGTGAGTGGGGTAGCCCAGCTCTTGGCCCATGTGAAGCCTGAGCAGGCCCAACCAGACCTTATGTGCAGCTGCCTGGATTGTGCAGCACAAGGAAAACCTGTACCAGGTCAGCAGTGTTTCTCATCATGGGCAACCCTCAAACATCATGGTTTCTTTCTTCCTGCAAAGAGCTGTCACTGAAGATGGATTTTTGAAGGGAAGTTAAAGAGTTTCCTTGGTTTTCCTTGATTCTGGGTGATGGGAATAAAAGCAGTACCAGTGGAAATGATTTACAGACCCATGAGTGTGATGAAATACGTTTATGACCAGGTACTTATGTTGGGATTGTCTGCTTGAGCTTCATGGTAAGGACTTTGAACATCTTCTTGCCCAAGATGTAGGATGATGACAACAAACAACACGTGGCAGAAACCCTAGTGCATGAAGCAGACCCAGAATCACTTCGTATTATATATTTAGAGGTTGTTTAATAAATTATAAATTGCAAGTGTTTTAAAGAAATTACAAATTACCTCTCCTGCTGCTGGTTTTGCTGTTACAATTTCAGTTGGGTTCGGTTCAATTATACTTGGCATGACAAACTTTACAAGTGTTTCCAATGTGTAAAAACACATGGACCCTTTGGATATCTTTCAGGAATAGGTTTCCATTGAGGACAGGACTATGCAATTAGCTTGGAGTCTGGTTCCTACAGAACATTAATATTGCCCTGCTCCAGGTCAAATACATTCGCCAGGACTTCCATACTTATAATAAACCTATCCCTGACATTCCCCTTTAACCCTCCTCTATTCTGCAATCTGATCCATGTAATCCAAGTCCTATGCCATTGTGAAGAAAGGAAAAAAAAACCCAGACATAATTTTATCAAATTCTTGGCTATTCCTGGTCGATCTGGCTACAACTTCGTTGTCTGTCAGAGATCAGACAACCTAATTGGCAGCACCAATGTGCCAGGCAAGTTTGCCAGGAGAGAAATACAGCAAAACTCACTATTATAAGAATGTTAATGGTCTTGTTTCAAAATTTTTCAAATCGGTCTTTTTACCCAACATTGTCTCATTACCATATGCTCTGATATTTCTGTTTCATGAAAGGCTATTTTCTCCTGTACCGTTGTTTAAATACTCAGCAATCTATCCTTCTTTACAGTTAGATATAGTGTGATTATTCATGTGTGTGTGTGTCCCCAATTATTGCAATACTTTGATTCTGTCAGAACAGATACAAAGAGCTTCTTTGCCAAAGCTTTTCCTGATCTGAAGCCCTTTCCATGCAGGAGTAGATGAGACATCCAAACACAGTCCTGCTGCGGTGCACTGGAGTTACAGGAGTTTGCACAGGAATTGGGGAGAGAAAGCTTCCTTCCCCAAAGCAGGAAAAAAATGGCTTATGATTGCAAACATGCCTTCAGTCTCCAGCGATGACAGAGTCTATGCTATGCTGCAATGAACTGGGAGGAAACAGCAGCTAAGATACATACATAATAAATTCGGGGTGGTATGTGTGTATGTGGGGGGGTATGTATGTCTAAGGTAAAAAAGAAAAAAAACCTTTAAAAAATATTTCTAAGATGGTTTCAAGCCAAATTAGAATTATCACACCTATGCAAATATCTGTAGATAATTCTGTGCTAGGATGTAGCACACAATACTATTGTGCAAACTTGGTTTGTTTTATTTTTTATTCATGTGTTAGTTTGGGGCAACAAGAGGGGAATGACTAAGAATTATTCGGGGAAAACCGGGACTTTTGTTTATCCTGAAGTATAGAAAGAAGACAATAATATTCTCTGAACTAATATACAGTGTTAAATCAGAGCTTATCAGACCATCTTCTAGAATTTAAGTCTCAGTGAAATAATTATATCATCCTTTTTCCCAAGCAGGCAACCTAGACAGAAGAAGTTGATTAGACTGCTCTCTAGTCAGACAATGAATCAGTGGCACAGCAGGAATATAGCTCTGTAGTCTTGAGATCCATGTACATACTCTGGTAATTGGATCAAACTCCAGGAAAAACATCCAGAAAATGAAACAGAAGTAAGTTAGGTCTTAACTCCTTGCATGTCTGTCAGCTGTATAAATCTCAAGTGCTCTCCTTAAAATTAGCTTTTTAATTTTGTTGTTAGTAGCAGAATTTTACTTCTTTCCTCCTCGTGCTCTCTGAACATCTCTGCTTTGCTCACAACACGCTCGCCAAATGGATCTTTAGGCAAGACGAAACGAGAACAATCCTACAAGCCATTTAATCCCGCCAAAACATGGAGTGAACATCGGAAAGCATTCCAAGATCCATTTGTACTAGACCCTTCTTGTTTCACATCTGGGATCACGCTTAGCCCAGGCAGCTTTGCAGCAGTTCTACTTCACTTTCACTGCACCTTAAAAATGCCACCAAGGGCTCCTCTTTCCCCCAACATATCCATGGGTGTCTCCAGGAGTTTACAGAAAGGAAATCTGCCCAAATTTAAAAAATACACAAAATAGATTCTCCTTGGGGTGCTTTCTCTGCTTTTGTTCTTTCTTTATCCTTCTTTCTTTTCTTTTTTCTTTTTTTCTTCTTTTTTTTTCTTTTTTTTCTTCCTTTTTTTTTTTAACAAGAAAATACTCCTGCCAGCAAAAGCATTTCCCTCGCTCGCACAGCTGCCACACAACCTGGCAGTCCTCTCAATCTCATCTTTCATATTAAGAATCTTTTGAATCTGAAGTGATGGAAAAGCACCTTTAAAACAGAGGTTTGGCTCTCCATGAAATTGAACCCCAGCAACAGGTCATATATTCAGTGTGTAAAACCAGCCTTTACAGGGTGTGCTGTCGAATCCTTTGCTTTTAAATGGCCTTACAGATCACTGTGCCTTCACCAGCTCTGGAGGGGCTGTCCAAAAACATGACATTCTGAAGGAAAAATGACATTTTGAAAAACAGTGTCTTCCTTCCCTGCCCCCTCCCCCCTGCAACCTTTTCCAGCTGTATAGGAAAAATGTTTTCCTTTTAGAAACAGAGAGGAAACTGTGGAAAAAAACCCATACTTTTGTTACCACTTTCTGTCTAGACGGAGTCCAAATTGCAGATAATAGATAATCATTTAAGAGTTGACATAGACTTAGCAATTTGGTGGCCTGAGAAGCATGTGTGTTTGCACTATCACTTAGGACAAGCGTTGTACATTTTGCTGACTGCTACAACCAATTCTTTGTTTAAGGATGATAAAGCATGGGCTCAATCCATACGTGAACAAGTATAGGGCCATAAAAGTAGAATGAAAGTAATTGATCCCCATTCAGGAGGCACTTCACAAATTACACACTGGCGGACTCTGGGAAAGGCAGTTTGATGACCTATCCCTTCACCTGATTGCGTGAATCTGAAAAGAATAAAAAGGTGGGGGTGGTTATTACAAAACCTCATGAGGCCAAGGACCAGATCTGCAAAGGGGAGTTAGGGACCACAGTGCTGAGCCCTGTCACACCTTCCCACATGCTACTTGCCACCTCATAGAGTTCATAATCTCCAAATTAAAAGCTGAGAGTGTAAAGTTTGTCTTTTTTTTTTTTCTTTTTTTTTTTTTACTTTGACAAGGGCAGTAAAAGCTGAAGGTCATAGTGCCGTTTTTGGCCAGTGGACTCAGGATGTGGAAGACCTCATTTCAGTTTCCTGCTCTGTCTAAACCACATCTTCTCTTCCACCCTCAGAAAACCCTCCCTCGCCACCAACACAGTTTTCTAACCACTGGGAAACTGGCTCAGAATTTAGGGGCACCATCTCCGCCTCCGACTGTGAACAGCATGGAATTCAGGCTAGGAGATGAAATTTGAGAATAAGTAAATATGTGACTTGTTTGGGGAATGGGGAAAACATGAGCAGTAAGGTCCTGGCCCCTTTCATCCCCACCACGTCTAGAGATGCTTGGGGAAGTCAAGCTCACTTGCTCTGATGGGACTTTATTGACAAAAACACAAGTGGGGAAAAAAATTAATTGCCCTCAGAGTTGAAAACTACAAAATAGGAATTCTGAGGATTTGAAACTTGGACGGAAATACCTAAATTGTTTGTATTCAGACTTTTTGTTCTCTCCACACGAATCTCTTCATAAACTGAGCAGCCAAGTACAGGGAGATGCATTCCAGCCCTAAATAGATAGCTAGTACTGTAGCAGCTTTTTATCTCATCTGTCTCCTGCAGAGAACAGTGAGCAAAGATTTTTTTTTGGCGAGCGATCCAGTAGATGCACCCTTCTTCCCCTTAATTTCTGATTCTGACTTTCTTCAAGTGGTGTGGTGAGGGGACGAAGGGGATTTCTTGGGAAGTGTCCATCAGAAGGGACAGCTGCTGAGGAGAAATGTTGTTTCTTTGTGTTCCAGCATCCCTGTGGATGAAGAAGTGGGGTTATCTCCATGAACATTACCTAACCACAACTGGTTTTTTTCTCAGTGTAATTAGGTGTATTGATCTGCTTTTCAAGATAATTATAGAGCTAGTAAACATGGTATCTGGGTGTGAAACAAAAGACTTGCAATTATAGAAGTTCCCTTCTAATTGCATATCTCTGACTACAAGGTATCTCTCTCATTTTGTGTCTTACAAGTCTTCCTTCACCTTCTCTCACCCACCATTTTCTGCTCCTTTTTCATCTGTCCAAGACAGTCAAGTGCTCTTTAGCTCTGTCTTTGTGGGAAAGTCTTGATTAAGAGGTGGGCCTTACAACAGACTTTAAAGATGATTAGGCTTAGTCTTATAATGATTGCTTAATTAAGGCTTTCAGAATTTTTACTGTTAGATCCAGACAAACATTTCTGAAACTGTTTTGCTGACAGAATGGATGCTGAGCAGATCCATCAGCAAATGATAAGGTTTATTTCCTGCCTATCTCACTGAGGGTCATTTTCATCTTGTCTCATTTTGAGCTTGAACCAATGACTTTATTTGCAGAATGGCTGAGGTTGGAAGGGACTTACGGAGATAGAATAGGCCAATCTCCCGTGTCCATGAGTATGCCCAGATAGCTTTTGAATATCCCAAAGGACAGAGGCTCCACAACCTCTCTGGGAAGCCTTTGCCAATGTTTGACCACACTCACAGTAATTTTTTTAAAATATTGAAATAGAATTTCTTGTAGTTTAGTTTGTGTCCATTGCTTCTTACCTTGTTGCTGGTTACTGCTAAGACTGTCTCTGTCTTTTGTACTCCTCCATCAGGTATTCATCTACATTGACAAGATCTCCACAAGCCTCCTCGTCTACAAACCATACAGCCTCAGTTCTCTCAGCCTCTCCTTGTATGTCGGGTGCTCTGATCCCTTTATGATCTTTGTGGACCCGTACTGGACTCTGTTCAAAAAGTCCATATTTCCCTTGTACTGGTATGAACCCAGGAATGGAGCTTGCACTGCAGATGTGTCCACAAGTTCTGAGGAGAGAGGAAGGATCACCTTGACCTGTTGGTGATAGACTGCCTAATGTGGTCTGGGAGGCTGTTGGCCTTCTTTAGCACTGAGGCATATTTCTGGCTCATGGTCAGCTTGGTGTCCACAAGGATGCTCAGGGCCTTCTCAGCAGAGCTCTTCTCTTCCCAGCCTATCAGCACCCCGTGCGCATGGAGTTATTTCCCCCACAGGTAGAAGACTTTGAATTTCCTCTTGTTGAACTTCTTAAGAGCCTTCATGCTGTCCAGGTCCTGTGGAATGACAACACACCCATCTGGTGTATCAGCCAAACCTCACCATTTTGTATAGCCTGCTAACTTGCTGAAGGTGCATGCTGACTCATTGATGAAGATGATAAAGTGCAGGAGTCCTGGACATAACATCACTGTCTGGGGCATATCACTAACAGCTGTCCTCCAGCTGGACTTCATGCCTTTTAGCCCAGCAGTTAGTCTGTTCCTGATCCACTGTCCTGTCCACTTATTTAATCCGTAATTCATATTTTTTTTCAGTGCCAAGGATGAAGGAGATGTAAAAAGCCTTACTGAAGATCAACCACATCCTCTTCTCTCCCCACATTTTCCAAGACAGTTATCTCATGGTAGAAGACTATCAGATTGGTATTCCCATGCCCGCGACTCACTCACTTGCCTTTTTCAACTAAAAGAAGTTCCCTCTGTATGCTGAAAATAGACAATCCAAGAAAGTCAGTAAATGACTTCTTCTGGAAGCAAACTGTTTGACTGGAGCAAAGTAGTCTGATTGGAGTGAGTGAAGGCTAAGGCAGAGCTGTAGCATCTGCCCATCATGGTGGGAGGTGCAGGAGCACACTGGCAGAACCAGTCCGATGGAGAGGCTGACAGCTCAGGAACTGCAGCGTGCCTTTATTCCTCAGCCATCACCCATCAGCTAATGTCATGTCCACACCTCTGACTTCATGCTGTCACTTTGAAGACCGGTATATCCATGGACCCGATGGTTGGATACAGTGGCAAAATATCAGTGGTATTTCAGTGATCAGTGGCATTTCATCAGCGAGTTCTGAGTTGCCAGTTCCTTATTTTAAAAAGTGATGATGGGTAGTGGAAGTATTAGATTTTCTTCAGCAAAAGGATGAAAGATGTGGTGGTTTAGATCTGCCTAATCACTTCCAGAGCTCTTTTCCCTTTAGCTTAACTAATCTGTCTTATTGTTTAGGCCGAGATCATGAAATTCAAACTGCTCAAGATTTTATTATGGGTTTTTTTTTTGTATTTGCTTGCGGCTATTAACAAAATAATAAAAGAATACCTCATTGATAGAAACAATGAATCAAATTTTGAGAAGATAGCTGATTAAGGAGTTCACATTTCAGAATCATTTCGAGTCTTGATTTTTGCAGTGTCTGTGGCAATTGTCTGAGCTCATTTTAGCACGGCATACTTGTGAAAGTTCCTTGCTGTTCATGAGATTCGGTGCAGCTTTATGGCCCGAGCTGCTCTAGTTTTTTTTAAAATGTAAGACACTAATGAGCTAAGGTTGTCTATTGTGCTGATGAGATAAAGCAGGCACGGAGATCTAAGTGAAAAGGAGAAAAGATGACTGGGAACTGGTGTTGTTCACTTTACATGAATAACAAAGGATGTGTTTAATATTTTTTGTTTTGGATTGGGATACAGATTGCCCAAAAGTGCTGATGTCAAATAAAGATGTGGGACCCACTCCCTGTTAGACCATGTTGACTGGAACAAGAGGTTCCATACTCTGCTGTGAGATGAAGGTTTTTCAGAACAGAAAGTACAGGATTTGCCTTAAAAGCCAGGCTATGAATCAGTCATGTCTTATCTCTGGCAATGGCTAAAGGAAAGAAAAGCCTTTCACAATCCACCAGCCTAACAACATGCAGTTCAGAGGAGGTCAGGAGTGAAAACTCCCCTGCTCTTTTTTAACCATTACTTTGTGCTTTAAAGGAAGAGTTTTCCCTACATGTAATCTGGAGAGCTATTGCTCACCATTACCCAATATCGGTTTTCACTCTGGCCTTTAGTGCACCATTTATGTGTTGATGGCAAATTTTACAGGCTGAAGCAGTGTATGCTGAGGATACAACTATTGTGAAGCCAACCTCCGTCCTGGTTTGATGGAGCAATTCTTTAATGCCAGAAGAAGCTTAAGCCTTGTCTTCACTGCCAAGAAGTAAAACCTTGATAAAAGCAGGGGAATTTATATTTTTCACACAGTTAGCACGTTATTGGCTAAATTATAATCCTAATCTGACAGAAAAAATGGATGAGCAAAATCAAGCCAGTTGTGCTAAATGGTGCCAAACTGGATCTAAATGGGATTTTTAATTGGTGTGAGTTAAAGGGGAAAATGCTTGGTTTTTTTGGGGCCAGTGAAGGGACCACAAGCAATGGCTCTGAAGTGTTCCTAACACCTGCACCGAGGCTCTTCCTTTCTGCACAAAGACGGTATGCCATTTACTTGAGCTGGAAAATAACAAACTTTCTGCAGCATTTTCACAGATGATTAATCACTGTTGTTAACAGGGGCGCTTCCAGCTGTATTTCCTATTGTTTTCCTTTCCTTAATTGTTTATCAGAAGCAGAAAGCTCCAGTATCAATGTGAACTTAAAAAGTTTGAACTTTCATAGATCCTTGGTACCAACTGTCTGTTTTGTGTTAAATTAAAAGTATATTTTAAAAGTAGATTGGAATAAGGGCTGTGCTAACACCATCTTGGTTCTGTATGCTTCCTATTCATGAAGAGACAAAAGAGAATGGTTGCTTTAGTAAGTCTTTTTCCGTTTTCACACAATGTTCATTCATTCTGTGCTCCACCAGATGTGTTATGTTTCATTTCCAACCAGGTTCCCATCTGTCCAGAAGGCCTGGAGTTTGAAGGATCTCATTACTGTGAGGATGGACTACTTCTTATTCTGCCCATTTTGAGCAAAAGGTAGGAAAGGGTGAAAGTGGGAAATGAAGTGGAAATTTAAAAAAAAAAAAAACAACAAACCCACCAAAAAAACACAAAACCAACCTCTTTTAAACATTTAAAAAGTGAATGTGGAGGATTGTGAGCAATATTATAGGGAGACCTCGAACAATATATGAAATTAGGTGTTTGGTCTGAATTCAATGAAAGATAATGAAGGGTTTTGATATGATAATCCCACTTAAATGATTATAGAGTGGGGGGTGTATGTGTATGTGAGCTGTGAGGGGAGGAGGGATGTTACAATAAGCTAGCCAGCCAGTTCTGCTCTCAGTAAAGTGTCAGATCGGCTGTTTTGCTAAAGATAAATTTTTCATGTTCCAAATATTCTGAGAGAAAATAAACTATACTAATAGCAAGATGCGTAGTGATTTGCACATTATCCAAGCCATTGAGTTATTCCTGACTGTCCCTATTCTAGTTCTTGATTTGCAGGCCAGCTATGCTCTGCAGCTGGAGCAAATTATATCAACAGAAGTGCTGATGTGACCACAAGTTGACAAAAGGACATGATTTCTAGTAGCAGAAAAGCAACTAGATTTTATGAAATTGTATCTAATAATGTTGTTTAACTCATGGATCTTGCATCTGACGTCTACTTTTTATCCAGTCCTTTCAGCAGCCCTTTGTTAGCAGTCACTCAGAAGAGGAAATAAAATGTAGCCATTGAAATAAAAATTGCTCTACGCTTTTTAATAGCTCAGCTGCAAGCTCTATTGTTTTATTTAATGGATTGTATAACTGAAGTCTTTCCTCATGACTATACTCATTTGGCTTCCTAGTTTCCAAACTAAACTACAGTATCTCGGGGTTCCAAAGTAAAGGATTGAGAGGGGGAGAGATGAAAGGATAAAAGGGTCTTTGTACATGCAGAATGCAAACTGCTGGAAGTAGTGTGGATTAGGAGTCAGAACACCGACCAGGAGTCAAGAATTTCTGCTCTGCGTTTCCATTTCTGACATTGACTTGCTCTGTGCCCTTGGTTGTTAAACTCAGCCCCTCCAGCTCTCAATTTACTGGTCTGCAAATGGGTGTAACAATATCTAACCGATCCGAAGATGTGTAGTGTATTAGCACTTCAAGACCTTCCTGTGAAGTAGAGTCACAGACAAATGAAATATCGTTCTGTTACATTTCTACATCATGCAGGAGCAGTTCCCTCATCACCCAGTGTTTGTCCAACGCACTTAAGGAAACAGGATGCAAAGGTAAAATAATGGATAGAGAAAGCATTGGATTTCTGTTCTTTAGACTCTTAACCGTAAGTACCAGAGACCTAAATTACTCTGACAGGTTTCTCATTGCTCAATTTTTTTTAATTTTTCCCACACCTGTTTTTTTCCGATGGCGATTTCCTCGGGGACTGTCATTCACAGTTTGTACAGAGCCTGGCACCACGGCTCTCATCACCAAACGAGGCAGCAATCCCACAGCAATATCAAAAATAATGTCGCACTCAGGGTAACGAGTGATGAAAAAACTTATTTTCCGGGGCTCCATTAGCGGTATTCGCGGTGTAAAAATGTGGAGAGCTCTTGTGAGCCGAAAAGGATTCAGCAGCGCTGCTGATCAGAGTGAAATCACTGTGCCGCTGGTGAGATGATACACAACCCATTTCGACAGGGAACTGAGGATGGCAAACATTCGTCCAAGATTTCTACAGCCATTTCCAGCCAAGTAACCCAAAGCAGCTTAAAAGTTAATTGACAGGTAATGCGAACTTCAAGTGGCGATGGAGCAATAAAACCAGGGAGAATCAATCATCACTTCCGAATCGCCTTCAAATACCTTAAACTTGAAAGAATCTCGGGTTATCTCTGCGGCCTTTTGAGACTGTTACTCAGAGCGTGTCTTGCACATGCTCTTTAAAGAATTTGGGGAAAGCTTTCTCTTTGCCGTTGTCCCAGATGTACTTGTGCCTTGTAGGCATGTTCAGTGAAATGGAAAAAAAGGCCTTATTAAATCATCAAGTGCTAAGAAGGCTTTCAGCTGTGGAAGATACGCAATGTACATTGCAGTTGAAACAAATCATACAGTATAACCTGTTAAGGATGTAATTGAGATACATGTAATCATTAACCTTGGAACAGACTGGGAATCAGTTAATGAATCAAATCAATACCCTCTCCACTGATCCATAATAATTTGAAAGAAATGAAAAATTTAACAGTTGCTGTATGTGAGGTTATCATGGGCTGCAATTAGCTAGCCTCCGGGAGATTATGTTACCTAGTTACCAGAGGGTAAGTGTAATTTCCGTAGATCTTTTGGAAAGATTGTTATAATGACAGGTGCCAGACAATGAAATGGGTCAGAAAGAGACTTTAGGCGCTGGCTGTAGCTAGGTCAGCTTTCTGTCCCTCCAAGCAGCACATCCTTCTCCTGACATTTTGCACTCCTGGTTCGAGCTGCTGCACGATGAAGACGTTTCAGTAGACTCTCAGCTGAGCGTGTCTGCTACAAAAACTGATGAAATGTTATCTTTGTTTTATGTGCTGCTACCTGTCTGGAGCTCACTGTTTTTTGCTCCTTCCAAAGGGGAAATGGAGGCTTAAAGCTGTACAGTGTTCGCAGAGGCTGAAGCTTTAACATTTCTTGGTATGTGGAAGGATATACTGGCCGAAGGAATAAATACAAATTAGAAGCAAGTTTCAAAAATACATGTGGAATATACGTGCCTAGATGGCAAATGTTAACGAGCCTATTTTATAACACTAAATAGGGTAGAGGAAGGGGAAAAAAAACCTGTTGTTTGCCTCCACAGCATGTACTCAGTGATACCCGTGCACAGTAGGATAGTTAGTTAGCTACCACATGCAAAGCAGAAAGCAGATGGTATGGTTGATATAGATCACAGGAACGTGAGTATCTGTGAGTGTGCATGTCTTTGTATGTTCGTGTGTAAATCAGCAAGGAGTTTGACATTGACATACTCCATCAAGTCTAGTTTATAAGGAACAAGTAGTGCAACATTCTGTGCATCTGGCAACATAACTAGCTCTGTCAATCTGTGGATACTGCTGACATTGTACTATTAGCGTCACTTCCATCTGTTTTGTTTATATAGGGCTTGATTTACTTTCACCATGTGAATCGGTAGTGGGTAGAAATGTCCAAAAGTCTCTGGTTCCAATTAAACCTGCAGTGTATCATGTTGCAAATATTATCAGAAAGGGGACCATTATTGCAAAATGCTACCTGTTTCTTCCATGGGAAGTATTGATGTACCTTATGAAACACAGAGGCATGTAAGCAGCTCATAAAAGATTACTTTGCCAAGGCAAATTCAGTTCTCGTTAGTTTTCCTGTCTTCAGGGACAAGGAAATTGTGTTAGAGACAGGAGGCTGTTCTGGTGATTTACAGCCAGGTTAGTCCACCTTGTGTCAAATACTTTTCCCTCTTTCCATGTCCTTGGTGCCACTTGTTGCTTTAAATTAGACTACAGCAACATTTGCTCTGCCAGAAATTGCTGCCCAGAACCATAGTTGGAAAATCTGGATCTCCTTTTCCTTGTCTTCTCTGTTACTCTAAATGCAAACAGATAATAGGAGTGTGCTGGTGTAGGCATGGCTCCTAATCTACCCTAGGAGTTCACTGCACTCACTGCTGACTTTAGTCACCTCCAAGGAAAATCAAATGCACTGTTCAACAGTATAAACAGGGTCAGAAAATGAAAATGTGTTCTACAACTGAAATATGCCCAAATAAACTACCTTAGATTTCAGTTGTTGTCTAACCTGCTTAATCAACTGGAATTTGAGCAGGTTGGATCACCTTCATTACAGGCCTTTGGGTCCTTGCTTCCCAGGAACAATCAGGTCTACACTTTTGTATCTCGTCGTATTTATGAGAACTAATTAATTGCTTACTTTGAGGGCAGACTGACATCTGTTGAACAAAAACCTGTTTTCTGTGGTACTTGATCCTTGATTAAACAGCATCCTGTTCAGTTCTATCTTCAGAATTACACGATGTACCCTATTAGAAACTTAGCCCTGTAACAAGGTGTTTATTGGAAACCCAGTAATACAATGTTTTTGATGTTGAAAAGATGGATTAAAAAACAACTTTTATGAAACTGCAATGTTCCCTGTGGTTTTTGGTAACAGGTCGTGATTTGGCGACAGGTCCCAATATTCAGGCCTGATTTTCTGCATTGCCCATGTTCAGTAAAAGCCAGTTAGTTGCCCAGCCATATTCTGCAATACAGAGCAGGAAACAAGTAAGGATAATTTAAAGTACCATCTACTCTGACAAAATAAAAATGACTGACTTGAGTCCCAACTATCTTCTTGATCCCCAAGTTACCCAGAGGAAACCAAGGTTTTCAAACCATGGCAATAAACCTCTGTTGTTTACTGATTTGGTACGTTTAGCTTAGCAAAATAACCTATCAGAACAACCCAATGTTCTTTTCTACCACAGGCAAACCACGATGTCATTCAGACCAGCAAGTTCAGCCAAGAGTGCACAGGATATACCTTTATCCCAACAGTCAATACTAAAGACATTGTCGATGCTCTGCTGTCATAGTTCAATCAAACAACCCGCGGGCAAAGATCATAGCCTTCCTTCTCCATCCTTAGAGGGAGGAAACAAACAACCTTTTTTTCTAATGTGGCAAGAAGTTTCTAAGTCTTCAAGCTTCAGATACAGCTGTCCCAGAAGAATAGCATCATATTTGTTGCTGAGAATTCAAAGCGAGTTATGATTATTAGTCCTATGGCTAAAAATGTCACTATGAAATTTATCACAGTGGAAAAAAAGAAGAAAGCCCCTCACCGTAAACCAAAGGCACCAAATAGCTGCACTGAAGTCCTGTTTCAAATACCAGGAGATGTTCAGGCTGAAGTCTTTCATTGCTATGACAAATTTGAGATCTGGTACTCAACTGCGATATGCTGACCCAAACTGGAAATGACAGGTTAAGTGCAGGAAGTCTGACTTGCATATGTTTAGATGTCTAAAGAAGATTTAAATTATTGAAAGCATTTAATTTTCTTATTCCTGTGTTTGAAGGCACCCAGTGCTCCCACTGTCTCAATTTCAGGCAGTGAAATGTGGTGTGACAGGAAGTAGGACAACATTTCCTTCTAGCTGTCGGGTATCACAATAGGTAGGATTCTGATTTCCCTGGGTTTCTTCACTTAGTCATTATTTCACTTCAGCTATTTACAGGAACCCTTCAGCAGGAAAGACAGCCACCGCTCTGACTGTCAGGGCATAACAAAGTGTACCCTCTCTCTCACACTCCAGCATCAGCTGTAATGGGGTGGAGAGAGAAAGCAGGTACCCAGTAGTCTTCACTTCAAAGGCTTGCTATTGATACTTGATGCACTGCAAGTAAAACTTCCATTACTTCACAGTAAATCTAGCTCTGTATTGCAATAGCTGTCAAAGGAACAGAGCATACAAAATGGAAAGAAGTTATGTGGCAATTAAAACCTAAAGGCCCCTCTCCACCCCAATGGGCATCAATCCTTTTACTTTCACAGATAAATCATATGACTGCACAAACAGGAACCTTATTTGCACATGTACTTGTGCAAGGTAGGATTTTGTAAGCATCTGTCTCTGGTTTTTCTACATTACTCACATAGCACATAAGCTTTTGAGAAGATGAATAGTTGGTTGGATTTTTTTCTGTCATCTCCAACATGATAGATGAACAGACTATTTAAAGAGAGGTTTTCCATATAAATGAGAAAAATGAAGCTCAAACACCTATAGGATGTTTAGATGGTACACATATGTAACTCCAAGACACCCATCCCTGTAGCTGGATGCAGTCCATGCACTGAAAAAATAGACAGAATGATTCCCTGTGAGGGTGAGGAGGCCCTGGCACAGGGTGCCCAGAGAAGTTGTGGCTGTCCCTGTATCTCTGGCAGGGTTCAAGGCCAGGCTGGATGGGGCTTTGCGCAACCTGGTCTAGTGAGGGTGTCCCTGCCCTTGGCAGGGGGTTGGAACTAGGTGGTCTTTGAG
The DNA here is from genome assembly GCF_964237585.1 of Gallinula chloropus. Lineage (NCBI taxonomy): Eukaryota > Metazoa > Chordata > Aves > Gruiformes > Rallidae > Gallinula > Gallinula chloropus. The sequence continues at coordinate 4,318,470 of NC_140089.1, read as the reverse complement.
GTCCCTTCCAACCCAAACTCGTCTGGGATTCTGGGATTCTGTGTTGCCACTGAGACACCATAGCCTACTGTAGTTTGTAGTCTACTGATGAGGGTACTTGCAATGGAGGTCTCAGTCCTGAGTTGCAGACTTCTCTCCCATTGCTGTTTATCACAGGAGGGATTGGGCTTGTTTTTTCTCATTTTCAGAAGAAAGCAGAAGCATTTGCTGAATGTCTCATCTCTGCACTAACCATCTGCGGGGGAGAGACAACAGCAATGGTATACCCTTATGCAGGAGTGGAGGCAGGTTAATGGTATGCTGTGGTTTGTAGTAGGAGTAAATAACAGATGAATAAATACAATCCTGGAGTTCGTGCTTTAGAAACCGCAAGGACGCACATATCTTTTTACAACAAACTCAATATTGTGCATCTACAGAGCTCTGTTTTTACAAAAACTGTTTTCCTTGCCTTTTTTGGCCATATGCTCTGCATCATCATTATTAAATTATGAAAAATAATAACTCTGTGCTAGCTTCAGATTATGAGTGCTTATTTTGGCTATAATACTCAATAAAACAATAATAGTACAATAAGAATATGTTGTTGGGTTCCTATGTTACCTTTTACTTACAGGCCTCAAACAATTTTGCTGATAATTTGCTACTCAGAGATGTAGAATGAGTACTAATTTTTTCTTTTTAAATATGAAATACATAGAATTGCAAAGGCAAAATTTATTGATGTTTCAATAAACACTAAGTGCCTGGAGACCTAGGTGCCCCTAACTCAGCTACAATGTCCTTTTCAGGGAGCTAAATCTCTCTATATTTCTTAATAAGTTTAATGGAATTTGTATAGATGTTGAGTTTTATTGAATTATCTGCCATCTGTCCACTCTGGACAGGGTTGGCTTTCTGGGCTGTAAGCATGTACAGAAGGCTCATGTTGATCTTTACATCAATGAACACCCACAAGTCCTTCTCCTCAAGGCTGCTCTCAATCCATTCTCTGCTCAGCCTGTAATTGTGCTTGGGATTGCCCTGAGCCACGTGCAGGACCTTGCATTTGGCCTTGTTGAACATCATCATAGCAACAACTGCATAGCATTTTCCTGAAAACTGCAAAAGCCCCCATGAATAGTGTGTGACATGGCTGTTTGTCCTTGAGGATACAGCAGTGGAATTCCTTCATGAACTGACTCTGATGTCCCAAATCATGGAGGTTTTCCTGCTAAACTTTCTCTTCTGACTTGCATTTGGAAGCAAAGTGATATTTTCTGCATTCTCTTGTATTTAGAACTTCCTAGTAAATTTTAGCTCTTCGAAGGAGACATTTTGCTTGCGGCTACTTACACCTGAAAGATGGAATGCATTGTCCCTGCTCAGGACTTAATTATGTGGATGGAGTTATAACAGGTATGCTGGTCGCTTTATAATTTCATACTTGCAGAGATGAAAATGGCACCTCCGTGTAGGCTTTTATTAGGCACTGTTCTTGCTGAAGTCTCTAGAGAAGGCTCTAGGATTGGGAGAGCTACAGAGCAGAATTCTCTTGCTTATAACAGTGTATTTGAAATTGGCACCTGTTGGCATGTTCAAAAGAGAAAGATAGGTTTATCACCTATAACTGGAGCTGAGTCCAGCTTTAAAGATGTGAAGGATGAAGCACAGGTAACTGAAAGTGACAAATATCTACCAGTTCCAGAAATAAACTAATCGCTTTCAAAATGTGGACAGTTTGCAGAGTTCCTGTTGGAGACAACAGTGACAGGCAAGAAGCCAACTTCTGAAATGAGTATTGGTGGGAACTGTGCATGTACAAGCACACACAGAAGAGCTTGGGAGTCTTTAATTTTGAAAAGAATGAATACTTGAAAGGCTGCTGATCCAAGATTTATCTGGAGACTACTGATGTTATCCTGATGGATGTCTGCATCTAAAATACATAATTATTTTTATTTTTCAAGGAATGGGAAGAAAACTAGCTACATGGAGTGTGCTGCAATTGTACTCTTTGATCTTTTCTTGTTCTTTTTCCTCTCCTCTCCTCTCCTCTCCTCTCCTCTCCTCTCCTCTCCTCTCCTCTCCTCTCCTCTCCTCTCCTCTCCTCTCCTCTCCTCTCCTCTCCTCTCCTCTCCTCTCCTCTCCTCTCCTCTCCTCTCCTCTCCTCTCCTCTCCTCTCCTCTCCTCTCCTCTCCTCTCCTCTCCTCTCCTCTCCTCTCCTCTCCTCTCCTCTCCTCTCCTCTCCTCTCCTCTCCTCTCCTCTCCTCTCCTCTCTTCTCTTTCACTTTCTTGTGTGTGGCAGGTTTGACAGCGATGTGAAGTTTTCTCAGGAGAGTTTGTATTTTTGAATGCATGGCCGCAGACATGAAGCTGTTATAAAGACACCACCTTGGACTTCCAGCCATATTGTAGCTATTTGAAACAACCAAAGCTCCCTACAATAAAGAATTTAGACATTCAGGAATATGGTGCTCAGGTAGCATGTGCACTACTTACAATTCACTCTGGACTTTTCTTAATATGCTAGATTTACTTTGATTTTTCTTGTGGATTATAACACAAGTTCCATAATTACGAAATTGTTTTAACTCCCAGGCAAAGTGTCAAGTGGGTGGTAAACAATAGATTTTACCTTGAGTTTCCATCACTTAATTGAGTTGAAGGGTTGTAAACAAGCCTCTGAGCTCAGGCACAATGGGAGCATGTTAGAAATCGGTGCTGCCTATGGTCTGAAAAGAAAAAAATTTAAAATCCACCCCTTTCCCATTACCACTACCAGCTGACTAATGAGAGGGGAACAAAGGAGGAGGTGGAAGATCTCCTCTCTAGGCTTTCTTTTCTTTTTTCTTTTTTTTTAAAGAAAAAAATCTAGATTAATTTAAATATAAGGAAGGACTACCTTTCCCTGTAGGTATAGTTCATTAGTTCACATAATGTATGTTTTGCAACAGCAGTCAACCTCTCTTCCATTTGTTTAAAAGCCTCTCTGTGAGCAATAATGGACAGACTTCTCTGAATCTAGTTTAAAATGTCTAATTTGTACTATCTCTGAGATTTTATATGCATCATTTTCAAATCTGATAAAATTGCTTCCTCTTTGAAAAGGAAGAAATGTTTCTGAATGTCGTTCGCTTTTTTTCTTTTTAAAATATATATAAAAAACATTTTATCAAACATTTATAAAAGTTTTAAACTTCATCACACACTTGCAGTCTTCGGACTGGCTTGTTCCTGGATGTCTGCAGTATTTGGCTCCAGGAACTCTCAACTTGAAAATTCTTCTGAGGCAAAAGAGGGGGTGGTGGTGGTATGTGTAAGGCAAAGAAGAGACGAGTTCTTTTTAATTGTATAAATGTACTGATTGATTAAAGCCAGGAGGGTGCCTTAGCAATTTTAGAGCATATTTTTCATTAGAAAACAAAGAAAAATGTTGGATAACTCTGCATTCTAACTATTGATTGAAACATGGCCAATCTATTTTATCTGTAACTGACTTTCTTAGATCTGCCAGTGTACACAAGGATATGATAACCCAGCCTTTTTCAAGCAAAGTAATGAACATTCTGGCTATATCTGACGTACCCAGTTACATGAGTTCACTAGTTACCTCTTGGTCTCTTGATTAATTTCATTAAAGAGGACCTTAATTTGGAACTGAGTCTAAGTTTTCTGTTCATTAGTTAAACTGTGTGAATTGCCACATCCATAGACCTCATTCACAGACATAGTGACCAAGATAATTTTAAAGTTTAAAAAATTATTTACCTTTTCTATCATGTCTCTGGATTTTTACTGAGGTTTGGAATTTGAAAAGACACTCTAGAGATTCCCCTACAAATATACCAAGATATAAAAATATTCTCATTTTGAATTAAAATGTCTTGACATGGAAGTTTGGTTAAAACATGAACCTGAAATGTCTGCGGTATTAAGCTGAGATTCCATCTGATTTCCCGATGAGCTCTTAAGTCTTTTGACAGTTTCTTGATCTATCATTAGGGATCTAAAGCATGATCGACAGGGAGAACTCTCTAGATCATCCTGACAACCACTTTCATCAAAATCTCCCTTATCTAAAAGCATCCTTAATATTCTTTATTTTTCCCTTTTTTGTAACACTGAAAAAAAAATTCAAAGTCATATGGCCCATCAGAAGAGTGATGTTTGTCAAATGAACTACTGGTCATTTAGCAAAGACAATGGTTTCTCCAGGAGGATGATGACTATGAGCAAGACAAACAATCAAACAGCTCCCTCTGTTCTGCACCACTAAACTGACAGTTCCACCCTTTGTTTGAGACCAAGACTTCAACATACTTGCAACGTGTGTGTCATATGAGTGTGAGTTACTTCTCAACTACACCCACTCATACTTCCTTCCTAATAGCAAGTTGTTCCAAAATATCTCGTCAGCAGCCCTTTCCTGCTGCTTCAAGAGAAAAAAAAAAAAGGAAAAAAACACAACGAATCTGTGGTCCGTTGGTTCATTTCACCCAGTGAACTAAACTTGTTTGTTTTGCCCTTACAAGGCTAGATCTCCTTCCTGTTTGTGAATGAAATGCTCATCAGTGCAATGTAATATGACTTCATTCAGCAGCAGCAGCTGCAGAAGCAGCCAAGAAGGGAGTGTTGGACATTCAGAGGAGGATGGTGCGAATATTTGGCTTTTGAGGTTTGGGAAGAGGAAAAGAATTTTTTTTTTTTTCCTAGGAATGTTTTCATTTGGGCTTTTTTTTTTATTTTTAAGTTCAGTTTTCTAAAGCAAATTAAGAAAAAAATAAATTTCTTGAGTTGAACAAAACACATCATTTGATCAACAGGAGACATTATCTATTTTTAAATTCAAACTAACCTAAAATGCAGCTTATCTACTTTTTATATAAGTTCAAAGCAAAACCCTGACCTGATACACGTAATTTTTAAAATATGCAGGTGTTTCCCAACTCTGTTTTTGATTTCGTATTCTTTGGATGAAACAGACAATTGCATCTGCTGTAAGATCACCCCAATATTTCCTGGTACCACTTCATGATGATGCTACATAACAGACATGGAGTTAAAGTTCAAGTGAATGGTTTCACTAGTTTTTAACTTACAGCATTATCTAATTGTGGTGGGGACGTCCCAGGCTGGATGCCAGGTGTCCACCAATGCCACTTTATCACTGCACTCCTCATTTGGGCTTCCCATGGGGTCACAGCCTCCTTCAGGTGCCTCCACCAGCTCTGGCGTGGGTTCCTCCATGGCCTGAATGGTCAATTCTCCATGGGCTGCAGAGGAATCTCTCTCTCTGGTGCTTGGAGCACCTCCTCCCTCCTTCTGCATTGACCTTGGTGTCTGCAGAGCTGTTCCTCTCACATCATCTCACTCCTCTCGCTGGCTGCAATTGCTCTTTGTCATGGTTTTCTCCCTTCTTTACTCTGTTACCCCAGAGACACTACCCTCATCACTGATGGGCTCAGCTTTAGTCAGTGGCGGGTCAGGCCTTGAGCCAGCTAGTATTTGCTCTGTGGGGCCTGGAGGAAGCTCCAGCTGCTTCTTGCAGAAGCCACCCCTGCAGCCCCTCAGCTACCAAAACCTCGCTGCACAGACCCACAACACTAATTCAAACAATGCACTGGAACAATTATTTTATCACTCCAGAATTTTTATGTCAAGGTCTCTTCATTTCCAATCTGCCCTGTAACTTCCTGAAACTACCTTCCTGTTCTTAGCCTCTGCTCTGCCTTTTTAGCATTTTAACTCTGACCTTTTCTTTCCAACTCCTACCCATGTTTCTAACTTAAATAATTCTACTATTGCTACATTAATGAATTAAATGACATATTCTTCTGTAACATTTTTCATCTGGGTTACACCATCCCAGTATATCTGCCTTGTCTTCCTAGACCCTACAGTTACACTAGTTAAACATATGTAGGTGTCTAATCTTCTAGTTAATTCTGTGACACCAGTGTGATTAAAATGACTAACTTCACGAGGTTTTGGGTCTCAGGTCTCTGGATAGGGACAATCTGAAATTTGTTGCTCAGTCTCAGCTGGGTCATTGATGTGAGCATAGAAACAGGGATGATAATAATTGTCACTATTTCATCATCATTATTAGCATTATCACTTAGAACAAAACTCAAGGCTTTTCCATGTCATGAGAAAACTCGGACAGACACGGCTACGAGTCTCCTTCCAGATGTTTCTCACATCATGATTTCTATAAAATGACTGCATTTTGCCAGAGCCTGTGATCTGAAGTTCCTACACAGCCTTGCTATTGGATTTCAGATGGACTTCCACTGCAGTTTCACTGCTGAACCTTGTGGACATATTGTTCACTAATTCTGTTTTCCAACATTTTACTACCCAATTTGTTGTTTTGCTCCTTTAAAAGATTCATGTATCAGAATTGCCTTCACTGAGCAAATGTAGAAAAATTATTCTGAAATCTTATGTTGGGAAAAGTCAGCTAATTTAGCTTTACTTGTAACCATACCAGTCACACAGCAGACCTCAGGCCCACTCTTGTCATCCTTATCCAGACAACCTTGTCTTCATATTGATTTTGCCTGAATAAAATAGGCTTTAATATTGTCCAAATAATGCAATGAAACTAACATGCCAGGGGAAAAATAATTATCCTATTTATACCATTTTCACACTCTTACAGATTTTGCATATTTTCTCTTTTCTGTATTTTTGTCAAGATTCCCATTAATGCTTTTGAAATTCTTATATTTATTCCGCAAGCCATGGCTCTATAAATCACTTAAAAAATACTTGACTTTTAAAATTAAACTATCATGCAAACCAGTTTCTGTGTTCTGAGTATTTATTCAGGTCATGTTACGACCAGCAACGCAAAGAAGCATATGTAAAACATTCAAGATCATTTTCTCTAACTTATGTTTTTATGTTAAGGTAAAAAAATACCTATCAATATCTCCACTATAAGACCTCAGTGCAGGTGAGGATACCCAGCACTCTCACAGCCAGTGCAGCACAGCATCAGCAGCACGGCTTCTGGGAGGTGGGATCTGCATTTCAGTCATACCACAATTTATCTCCCAGTGAAGCTGCGGTTTTCCAGCAGGCTGAGGAGCATCTTCTGCTCTGATTGACTTTTTCCTCCGATGTATTCATCACATAATTGTAATCAGGAGAAGCCATTGTGTGTTGTTCCTACTGAAGTAGAGCATTTATAGCATTGCAATTAAGAAGGCTTCATTGCAAGTACACCGGGCATTACCCTTTCTGCCATTTTAATGGCACTTGGATTTCAAGAAGGAGGTGGAACACCTCTCCAATGATCTTAATGTTGTTCTTCAAGGACTTCTAATATCTGCCATGCAAAGGGTTGGACACCCACCTTCCTGTGGTGAAATTTCATGTCATCTTTCTAATACACCTCTTCACTCAAACTGCACTGTGTTTCAATAGCTTTTTGCAGTCACTCTGGAAAAAACCAGGTTGTCCCATTTTCCCATGCCACCTACTTTTCAAGCACAAATGTAGTAGCTTTCTCAGCTGAATGTAAAAGTTTTCCAGTTTTAAAAGAATTACTGAGATTTTGAAAACTCTTTGCATCCCAAATCATAGATACAAAAATCTGGCAAATAGGGAACTAGGGGGAGGAGAGGAAAAAGTGGATTGTGCAAAATGAAGTAGCTCGTCTTTGGCTAATTTTGTACATTCTCATTATGTAATCACCTTCATTTCCAAAAAAAAAAAAAGTTTCCCCAACCTCTAAAAAAGTAACACTTATTTAAAAAATGCTAAAAAAAAAATTCTCTGAATGACTTTTGAGACATTTTTAATAGTTTCCCCACAGTCTTTTAAACAGGAAACATGTTGCTTGTCTGAAAACAGATTTATTTCAACAAATTGCCATTTTCCTTCCTCTATAAAATGTTTAATTGAATGATGTTACAAATGCTTCTATTTGTGCAGTGTCATTACATAGGCAGGGAGCCACTTTAGTTTCCTTAAATTGAAAGGGAGTCCAGAGGTAGCTGGATGCCCAGCTCTTGGTTGCATTGAACAGCACTGTTGCTGTAGTCGGTTCCCTGGCAGGATCATGCACTGAGGACCCAAAGCATGACAAAAGTGGCAATCAGATAAATCAGCCCATTTATTACTCTGTATTTCCCCTCATATACGCAATGCAAGCCTGTGTAATAGCTAAATAAACCTTCTCGTCTACGCCTTCCTTCAATGTAAGGGTGCCCCCAGACAAGAAGACCCATCTGAGCCCAGACTATTCAGGCATATTGACTGCTTGATATTTGTCACTCCTACATAGCTGCATCATTTCTTGGTGCTAAACTCATTTGTGAAGATGGAGGTATGGTGGGAAATGACACCCACTGGTAGCAGCAAGTGGTAAAATTCGAAAGAGCTTTCATTTACTCGTTTTACAGTGTGATGTATTGGGGTTATGTTAAGTTATTGATATATTTTATTTGCCTCTTCTATTTTTAGAGGGCTCTTTTTCCTCTGCTGCTATGCAACTCCTTAACCCTCTTCCAGATGATCTTTGTTCCTGTGACAAGCAAGTCGTGGTAAAAAAAAATAAAAAGGCAACTGGCGTGAATGCTGGTTTCCTCCCACCTCCCTCAGCTTGAAGTTGAGTTCATTCTGGGTCATCAAGGGAGTTGCACGGAACGGTTTGTGAGCAACGATCAGCAGGACTTGTGTGGCATTGGCTCACGCTGTCAACTTTCCCTCCTGAGTTGTAAGTAGTCTTCAATTCACCAAGAAAAATTACGTGTCCTGCCTTGCAAAAATGAGACCCAGAATTTATTGCAGCTGTGGTTTGATTTCAGCTTTCAATACTGGATCTGCAGCAGTTTTTGTGATCCGTTCTAGTGAAAGCTCCACAGAAAGGCAGAGGTACAAATCAGTTTGGGGGAATAAAAAAAAAGAAAAAAAAAAAAAAAAAGAGCACCAAAAAGCCCCAAAGGAAAAAATCTGTAGGCAATCTGCTATTTTGTGCTTTTTCTTTTTTTTTTCTTTTTTCTTTTTTTTTTCAACTATGCGATCGCTACTTTAGTGACACATCCTAGTCTGATATATTCTAGGTGTTTACTACAGATGGGCAACAGGTTGACTTCAGCATCACTGTGCTCACCGAAGGATTGAGGAATGTGCATAGAGAGGGCTTGATTTAGGAAGAAATCTTTGGGAAGATCAACGTACTGAGAAGAACATGGGGAAGTGGGGAGGAAAATTAGTACATGGACTGGTTGTATCATGGTGTCAACTACAGCTTTACAGGTGTGCTTGTGTAACAGCAATGGTTGTGAATCTGCCACCATTCCTAACTCTACAATCATCGGATTGCATTGTGTTTCCAAAGTTTCTAGTTGTGGAATCTTCTGAAACCACAATCATCTTATGGCTACAGCACACTAATACTTCTTTCCTTATGATTCACTATGCCACGGGGAAGTGCTTGTGCTTTGGTTTTGCAGAGAGGGAAGACCTTTGAAGCACTGAGTGGCTAAGAAGTGAATGCACGAAGGGCAGTAAAAATCATCTAACCATCCTATTCATACTTAAAGCCACAACTTGGGTTCTAAACCTCCCACTCATTTGCAGCTAGCCCACAGGGAACATAACCTTTTCTGCCAGTAAAAATCTGGGTATATTCAGAACAGCCCAAATTCTAATTACAGTCATCAGCTAAAGAGCTATCTCATGCCTTAACAAGAGATCTGCCTGGATTTTGCATGATTGTCTCCCATGGTCTGCTCTGGGTCCTGTCCAATTAAGAGGTAGAGCAACAGCCTCATTTTCTGAAGTACGTTAGCGACAAGAATATTGGCCTACATAAGCGTGTGTGTGTGTGTGTGTGTGTGTATGTGCAAATTAAAAAAGAACAAAATTTTTCCTTCTCTGGATATGTTTTATAAGAAAAGGCTGGCTGTGCCATGTGTTTTCAGAAGAAGGATCAAAATCAAAGTCTTAGCAGAAGAGCACTACCTCCTTGTAGTCCCAAAAGGGCATGTCTATCCTGCTGAGGTATCCCCACTTGCCAGGCTCATTTGGGTAGTTCACATTCCCAGATACCCATCCTACAAAAAGCACCTAATTGACTGCAGCATTTTCCATCTGGCAGGTAGACCAACTTCCTTTGGCTGGCTTATAACTTGACTAAGCTTATGCAAGGTGTCTAGGGTGGAGGTGTGAAACAAACCCTGCTCCTGCAAGCAGCATCCAAGCCCCAAAGCATCATCACTGTCTTTCCATGCCTGGGTTGAAGCTGTGGTTACTCTGATCACTTCAGAACAACCTTCCTGCCAATCTTGTCTTGGAGTTTTCAGTTTTAAAGAAAAGGCACAGACAGGTCCATATGGGCAGGAGTTTTGGAATTTCAACTAGAAAAGCACACAGCAAAAAATGTGTTCTGGCTGGAAAATAAGCCTTCCCCTAAGGTTTATTGTTATAACTGAAAAAAAAAAGCATTAAGAAAAATTCTGGTGCAGTGAGAAGCATCAGAATACAGTAGCTGGTAACTCCCTGGTGTCAGGATGTCAGTGATGCTACTCTTTGAAATGCCTGTTATTTTCAGAAAGCAGATTCAAATTTAAAAATACAGGAAATTTTCTTCATTTGAAGTTGCTGTTGTGTTAGACAAAGACTGATGATCAGGTATGCGTGTGTTATATGACTTGGAGGTCATTACAATAAAACAGGAGCCCCTACACTGAGAGATTAAAAAAAACCCAAAACAACCCCAAACAAACCCCCCCAGATGAACGTTGCAGATTATTTTAGCCTGCCTGTGTAAGTGCATGGATTAGGATAATCTTGATGTGGTTTTAAATCAGCTCTAACAGAAAACCAAACTGAAACCCTAAATCACTTGAGTTGTTAACAAAAGAAACGAGATTCACATTTTCACACAATGACTTGTTTCTTGAGAAAACAGAGTAATTTCATTAGTTTAATATTATTCTGACTCTTTTAAGGGTTTTCAAGCTTTCTCATTTGTTTGCTCTTTTCTTCCCCTCACTGATAAACTGGCAAAGAGTATGTAAAAAATTCAAGTCAACCCCTAAACTTAGAATAAATGGCTAGCCTTGGAGCTTTTCTCACCAATGCTAGAAAATCAGTTTAGGACAGTGAAACTGACAACTGTTGGCAGATGAAGACTTTGAAAACAAGTGTTATAGAATCATAGAACCATAGAACTTTCTGAGTTGGAAGGGACCCATAAGGACCATCAAGACCAACTCCTGGCTCCACACAGGGCCAGACAAGTCAGAGCGTGGGACTGAGCACATCGTCCAGATGCTTCTTGAACTCGGTCAAGCTTGGTGCTGTGACCACTAGAAGAAAGAAAAGAGAGGAAAAAAGGGTCTCTCTTCACTGGAGAAGAAAGAGAGTCATTTACAAAGCTTCCCTTTTTTGATGTAAACAAGAGACGTCATGTCTTTCCTATATGGGCATGCATTCCACTTACAATCTCAGCTAAGAAAAGGTTATGGGGAAGTATGCATAGGCAAGAGCATTCACTCTGTTGCCAGGGGAATTGGAACCATTGAGCTTATGTTTGATCTTTTGTTGCCCATCATACTTCATACTTTTCATCTGTGTCATGCCACATCACACCAACATGACAGAATAAGCTGTCTGAGCACTTTCACTCAGGTACTGCTGTCCCTCTGTGCTCCCCCTACCCGGTCACTGACAGAGACTTTCCAGAGGTACCAGAAGCAGGAATATTTTCAGACAATTCTTCATGAGGCTATTTATAGAGCAAATTTGTTACAAAAATAGCTCCAGAGCTGACACGAATTTTTCTTCTCTAGGGTAGGAGATGACCTGTCCCTCCCTGCAGTGCTCTCTGCAGGCTGACGTTTCCTGAGCTGCTTCCATATAGAGCAATTCCTGGACTCTGATCCAATTTTTACTGTACTGAACATGCAAAAAAATGCCTATTTTACCTTCAACAAGCATCTTTGGGGCTGTTCCAACAACTGTACTTTATGGAGGCAGGGCGGATGTGTTACGTGACTGAAAAAGCAAATAACCATTCTTTCTCTTAGAGGATCAGGTAGAAAGACAGCTCCTTATAGGAGTGTTTCAGACACCAGTGAGACACTAGTCTGTGACTTCCTTATTTTCTTCTTTAGAAAATTTAAAGATTTAAGGATTTCCCAACTTGTCCCTGCATTCAAAGACTTTTCATGGAGTCCATTTTGAATAGGTATAAAATAGCCGTGATAGAAGGACTTAGGAGTGGAGAAAAAAAATTAGACAACTTTCCTGCCCAAGAAATACATGCTGGGAGAGAATAAAATCTTGCTTTACTTTTGGCTGACTGTATTTGCATGGTCCTTACTGAGTGGTGCCATCTGAAGCAAAATACCACGTGGTATACGGTCTTTAACATAGCAAGCCTCACGGTAGATAAGCAATCCCTTCTTCCCAATATTTTTACCAGGTATCTCAAAAACAGTGAACATTTAATAGCAGAACATTTTCAGTGGAAAACCGGCTAACTTCCTTATGATGGCTGATGATCCACTTACAGCAGCTTCAGATCATCATGATTTGCTCAGGTGTTACTAGGATTAAGTCAAAGGGAGCCTTCAGTATTCTGAGAAAGTACCTGAATTTAATCTGAGTTAAACCATGATTTCTTTTCTTCTTTATTAGACACAGAGAATCATAAAAGTGTTGGTTGCACAGGATTTCTGGAGGTCATCCAGCTTCCCAATTGAAATGGGACTATTGCCAACAGTAGATCAGGTCATTGATGGATTTAGAATCATAGAGTCATAGAATCATCGAAGGTTTAAGGTTGGAAGGGACCTTTGGAGGTCATCTAGTTCAACCCCCCTGCAGTAAGCAGGGACATCTTCACTAGATCAGGTCAATCAGAGCCCCATCAAGCCTCACTGTGAATATTTGCAGGGATGGGGCCTCCACCACCTCTCTGGGCAACCTGTGCCAGTGATCTACCATCCTCATATTGAAGAACATTTTCCTAATATCCAACATAAATGTCCCTTTTTCTAGTTTAAAACCATCACCCTTGTCCTATGGCACCATGTCCTTGGGAACAGTTCTTCCCCAGCTTTCTTACAGGCACCTTCAGGGACTGGAAAGCCGCTATAAGGTCCCCATGCAGCCTTCTCTTCTCCAGGCTGAACAAGCCCAACTCTCCCAACCTGTCTTCATCGGAGAGGTGCTCCAGCCCTTGGATCATTTTTGTGGCCCTCCTCTGGACATGGTCCAACAGGTCCATGTCCTTCTTGCGCTGAGGGCTCCAAAGTTGGACACAGTACTCCAGGTGGGGTCTCTCCAGAAAAGAGAAGAGGGGCAGGATCAGAGAATCACCGAATCACAAGGCTGGAAAAGACCTTTGAAGATCATCAAGTCCAACCAATCCCATCCTAAGCTAAACCACATCCATAAGTACCTCATCTACCCTTTTTTTAAACACATCCAGGGAAGGTGACCCAACCACCTCCCTGGGCAGCCTGTTCCATGCCCCAACAATTCTTTCAGTAAAAATTTTTTTTCTAATCATGATGAGGGTTCTGTCAGTTTACCTTTCATCTGGCATTCACTTCAATCCTCAGGTTCCCTTCAACAGGTAAAAGGGAATAGGGGTTGTCCCTCTGCAGGAAACAGATACAATCCGTCCTTTTCATGACAACAAACTTTTGTAAACATAGAAAATGGTGTTCATTATGCCATGGGGGTTTTTTGTGGGGTTTTTGTGGGGTTTTGTTGGGGTTTTTTTTAAGAATTATAGCAGAATGTCTTTCTATATTGATGGTTCTATTACAAAATGTGGCTAAAAATAGAAATGGTTTCCTGTCATCAAAGAATGAATTTGCCAAATTTTTTGTTATAGGAAATCTTAAATCACATTGGATTACCACCTGGCAGCACCAAAGCTAAACTACTGTCAACTTCAAAGCAAGAAAACATGGTCAAATTATCCCAGGTTTGTGAAATAATATTTTTGTAACCACATTAACTCCTTTCAATCCAATCAATTATGGTAGCTCAAAATGAGTTAAAAATAAAGAAAACTGGAAAAGTTCAGATTCACAACTCAAAGATCAAGGAAGAAAGATAACTGAGGAGGATAGAGCTAGTATTTTGGGTAGAATTAATTATGCAAACCACGAATGTAATTCTGAGGTATGCTTGGGCTTAGGTTTCTAAATTTACAGCTAATTTCAACATCAGATATCTAAGTTTTGCAATATGACCTAAGCAATTTGGAAAAGTTTAATATCCACTAAACATAAAAGATCAGCTCTGACCTTTTGAAAGGTCGTTGTTGATCATAAATCACTTGTTAAAATTTAGTCCTTTTTTATACATAATTTATATAAATATTGTTCAAGCACATTAGATACCCACTCTGATGGGGAGTCTCAATGAACCAGAAGCCATAATGCATAAACCAGAAACAATAGCCCCTATATATTACATAAGTATATATATATATGCATTCAGAACTTTGTTTATTATATGAATTAAGCCATCAGTTTGGAAAGTGATTCCTCAGAATCAATTGCAAGTTTTTGAGCATTCACCAAACCATCGACATGTGGTGTCTTCAATTCATTCCTCCAGTTTCGCCAGGATGTCTGCATTTGGCTAAAGCTGAGGAGCAGTGTCTGCATTTTCTAAATGCTCAACATGCCCTTTGTTTATTTGGACCCCGTCTTCTTGGCAGATGGAGAGGCTGCCTCAACTATGTGGAGAATCTAAGACAGGGGAGCTGGTGTGGGTGTCTTCCATGAGCTCTGGGAACTAATGCAGCTTGAAAGGGTGTCCCAAATTGTTTTAGGATTTGTAAGTCTCAATTACCATCTTACAGGTTACACTTACAACTGAAATTTTGTGGTATTCTTTCAATTAGGAGCTAAGCATTATCCTGGCCTGCTAACCATGGCTACTGATTGAACTTCATGTAGTGTCCAGCCTTGTAACTGATGCCTGAGAAATAACACCTTTTCTTATTCTGGCCTAAATCTGTCCTTGAATCCACATGTTGGGAGCCAACAGCATTTCTCTGGGGAAAAATATATTTTACAGAACAATAGCATTAAATGCAAAGCGTCCTATCCATTGGCCACCATCACCATCCCAGCTAGACCAACATCAAGCTGAAGTAACCTCTGATGAAACACCTGGAGCTGGTCCCTAAGGTGTTAGGACAAGGGACATAAATATTGCAAAGCACATCCTGGGTATTACAGCACTGTGGTTCAAATACAAAATTCACTGGTGTAATTTTGCAACTACACCAGTTTCTAGTCAGATGGCGTGATGCATAGTGTATCCTGGCTGGGAAAAGGTAAGTAGGTTAGAAGGAACGGGTGTCTGAAAATTATTAATGCATTCAGACTAGTTCCCTAAAAATCAAGAAATATATTCTCTCACTAATGATGATAAAGTTGACTTTTTTCTTTTCTCTCTGCTAGGCACACCCAACTTTCCCAGAAGAGAACAGTCCAATTGTAATTAAGAATACGCTAGTTTAATGTCTTATTTCCTTTTTTTAGGTCAGTAAAAGCAATATGGTGGTGTTGACAAAGGAATCAACAATAGGTCTTGGGGTGTTTTTAATACACAGCAGAACGTCAGTAGCCGTATTTTCAATAATAATCTTATTTGCTGTAGTCTTGGCAGCCGTGATGCGTATGAGTTTCACTGCCGACAACATCAGCACAGCCAAAATATTTACTGTAGGTGGGTTCTGTTGAGTTTAAGTGGAATGTGTGGGGTCACAGCGTATCTATTTCTAATTTTAGTATTGTTGCTTTGGGACCAGTGCTGTGTATACGCTTAATTTACTATACATTTGCTACAGTTTGAAAAGAGACTACCCTGCCTATTTAAAAGAGTAACTGTAATGATTCATGTTAGAGGGTAGTAATTTTTATGTGAGAAAAGGCAACGAATAATGATTTGAGCCGAGCCTGTGCCTTGCGCAATACTCACTTTCACTGGCCTTTCTCTGCTTGCTGACAGAGCATTCTTGTTACCAGCATTATTGCCTCTATGGCAAAGATGGGGATAACTGGTTGATTTTGGGGCGGTGCTGAGAAGAGAACTGGCAGAGAGGAAAGGGTGGAGGCATATATTGACCCGTTCTGTGGCAGGCACTGAGCTGTCTGCCCTGCACATGGGTGATAAAGGGACAGGGGGATGCTATACAGGTAGTAATTTTCCCTCCTTTACGGGACCGCTTCCTTTCTCACCAGACTCCCTTAAAATGGAACTGTAGCATTCAAGAGAGAAGTGATGGCATTAAAAATAGCCTGTTGCTTCATAAAGTCCTGAAGAGGATAAAACCTGCTACAGTGGGAGAGCAAGTGGCCAGATGAAATCTGTGTGACTGGTTTTGCAAGAGCTTTTACAAAAGGAGGCATAGCATGCAAGGTTTCCCAAACAGCCGGCGCTATTATCCGAGGAACCCTTGCCAGAGAACACAAAGCTCCCAGGGTCTCACTCATCCCAAAAGACTCTCAACTCCCCAGGTGGTCATAGTAAACTAAAGAGGGAACTGCACTCACTATCCAATCAGAGTTTTCCTTGAATTCTTACTTATTTACTATAGACAGCTATTAATGGCGCTGAATTTGAAACCGAGACAGGTTATAAAGTCAAAATCCTGTGAGCAAAGGCTCCCAGCCCCAGTCCCTCGTCCCCTCATGGGTCTAATGCTTGGGCCACGTTAGAGCATTTCCATTGCTCTGATACAACTTATTTAAGAGAAACTATCTCTGCTCTTACCATGATTCTCTGAGATGCCGACCTCCTGCCTCTCTTTTTCTCTAAAAACTGATTATTTAGGTGCCTATGTAATAACATATTTTAATGCCTGATTTCAGATTTGCCACACTGAAAATATTGCCTTGCAAGTGGAGATGTTGAGCTAGTTTTCTGACATCACACACTGCTAAGACAATAGAAAGCCCAGGAAAATAACAGTGAAGGAAAATTTCCAATTTGCAGTATGAAGTTGAGACCTTCTCACCTTGCTAGGGCAAAGCAAAGTTATGATAGCAGCTGTCCTTCACACTTAATAGTTTCAAACTTTTTCCTTGTCAGACTGGACAGTCATCGCAACCTTCTCATAGAGATACCGTTGAGGAGAGCACATCTAAACACTAAAACATTGGAAGGGCAGGGTTGGTAGGTTTAATTACAAGCACAAAACCTGAGGAATATCTCCTAAGCCTGTTTTGGTATGAGTTAAAAGTCAACATGATATAACTTGAGTCAAAGCACATCTGGAAAGAGCAAAAGGTGGCGTTTCTGACTCCCACCTGCCCTCTGATCATGGGGAAATGGCGTTTTCCAAACAAGCCTGTGCTCACCTCTGGACACTTTGGGGATAAGATTTTATATCATTTCTCCTGCCTGGGGAGTAGAGGAGAAACCTGCTGACGGCAGAACCACCAGCACAAGTTAATGTATGCCCCTCCAGTGCAATTGCCAAGGTAATTTTTAAATTACATCACTTGAGCCCTGTTTACATGCTTACGCTTTACTGAGTGAACCTCTGTGAATCAGAGGCAGCCCGTCTCTCACTGCCTAGCACACCCCACCGGAATGCCACTCACCAATTTTAGCAGTATATATTTTAACTTTGTTTTTAGCATCAGACCGAACGCGATCAAATCCCCTCCAGCTCCCAAATGCTCCTCTAGCTGCTTGCTGTGTTTTCTTGCTGGAGCCACAAGCCTGGTGCACATTCTCAGACTTGCTGATGAGTCACCCGGCACAGGAGGATGTTTTGGAGTGGGGGGGGGGAAGGAGGCTGCCCACTGGCCTGCACAGCTGAAACCCAATACCCCTTGCTATTTAGATCGACAGCAGAAATGCCAGTGCATTTGCAACATTTTTAAGGATGGGATCAGGAAGCCAGAAGTTGAGAGAGAGAAAAGAAAAAAAAAAAAAAGAAAAAGGAAAAAAAAAGAAGAAAAAAAAAGAAAAGAAAAAATCTCCTTCCCTGGTCTAATGCTGGATTTGCAGTGTTTACAAACAGCTGTTGCAACAGTCCCAAGCTCCAAAGAAATATGTGACGCATCTGAGAATCTGACAGTCAAACCCAGCACTTGTTGCAGTGCATCCCTTCTAAGGCTCGGCGTAAGGGGAGACGTGGTCCTCACGGTATTTGTCGCTGTGGCAGCTGCGTGCATGGCCGTGGCAATAGCTATGCGGTTACTTGCTCCACGCCTTACTGCAGCGAGGAGACAATGAGCACGGAGAGAGAGAGAGAGAGAGGGAATTCAGACAGTGGCAGCCAGCAAAGAGGAGGGAGTGGAGCCCAGGGCAAAAATAATCGTATAAATGAAGGGATAAATGAAAGGATTCAGCAGGGATCCATGTAGCAACTTGGGTATCAAAGGCAACAGCGCAGGGCTTCAAAGCAAGGGTCACAGCAGCCCCGTTTCTCACTGTAGCAAGGTTTTTGTAAAATGGCAGCCCCACGCCGACTGGGCCTCTGCGCCTCTGCCTCCCCACCACTGCTCCTCCACCCACTCCCATGCTCGCTCCGAGATCCCGTGAAGAGAAAAGACATTCGCAATCCCTGCCGGGGCCGAAGGCGGATGTGAAGACCTTGCACAGCACCGTACAGTGCCAGGAGCCGTGGCAGCCACATGAGCAATGCCATTCCGCCGTGAGGAAATGTGCTGCACAAATGATGCAACGTGAGTGCAAAACTGCACAGCGGCTCTTTCATTAAGAAAATGCTTGGGAACAGCCAAGCTTGTCCAAGTAAAGGATGAGTTTCAATGTGCAGAGTGCGTTAGGAGGGTAAGTGCAGTGGCTACGCACAAAAATACACCAGGCCTTCCTTAGCTGTTCCCAGCAGCAGCTACCGGGCCAGACCTTGGGGTCTAACTGAGTTATAAAGTGTCATTCCGATGGCACTCGATAGAAATCAACAGCATTGTCCCCTGCAGGTTAGCAGAATTTTAATTCTATTTTGTATTTTGGACAGGGTTCCTAAACACAGTCTTGAGGTTACATTCTTCATCTTACACCGATGGCTTGTGTTTGCATTGCCAACGAAACTCTATAGCTTCTAAACCACATGGAAAAAAAGATGCCTGGCATTTTTTACATAAGTAAGGTTTAGAGCAAATAGATGTCAGGACTTAGGGATATTTTAACTTTTATCCCGTTAAACTTTACAAGTTTTAGCTCTGCTTCTGAATTCTTCAGAGAAGCTTCGAAATTCACAAGTTCATACAATTCACAGAGCATCTGTTGTGAAAAATAAAGAGATTGTGACTTCCAATTTAAATAACTAAGATTTCCATTATTAAAAATAAAATCCTTGTTATTTAAAATAAAGCCCAGAATAGCCAGCATGGGAGCAGCATAAAAACAAAAAAAGAAAAAAAAAAGAAAAGAAATCTAGATTAAAAATCTCAGTATAAGTAAGGAATTCATATGAATTGGAGAACTCTATATGATCCATTAGCATTATCTCCGTGTGTAACATGTGATTAGAAGTTAGGCATCTATCTACCATGGGAGCTTGTAGGAATTATACATCAAGGCCCGGATCCCTAAAGCACCAAAATGCCAATTAAACTGCCCTTTTAAGTAGCTAAATTCCGACAAAACCAAACCACCTAAATGCCTCAACAACCGATTTGGATTCTGAAAAAAAAACACTTTCAATTGTAAAGTGTTTGACTGAGTATCAGAAGAAACTCTTCAATAGATGGTGAGCATAGGAGGAGAGGATGAAACCGGGGAGATTTGGGAGGGAGAACAGAGGACCTGCTCTTGGCAGAGGAAACATCTGAACAGGAGACAAATAAGCCTGAAGACATGGGTGACAGTCGGTGGCATGCGGATGTTTCAATTGCATTTGAGGTTTTGTTCAACCCTTTGTGCGCTGAAAATGAATAAATTTGCATGTATCAAATTCAGTGTGAATTTTACACAGCCCTAGTTCAATAACGTTAAGTTCCCCAAAGCTTGCTTCTGTTAACAGCCTCTCGTTGAGTGTCCTTCACACGGAGATCTCATAACCACATACATGTTGCTCCATGAGGTTGGCTTCCCCTGACGGAGATATAAAGGGGTCTGGTTTTGATCTTGACTTCAGCCAGGTGACCCAGAGGGAAATGCCATGACGGGGATGCTGTCCTTCACCTACAAAATGCCATACAAACATGGACATCTTCTCAATAGTGTTAAGTTAGGTAAGGTGTATTCTCCTTTCTATGTACAGAAATAAACCCAAAGTCAGGTAACAATGTTATTGGGGGTCATGCATCTTGGGGTGAGTTGGTAAGCAAGAGGTCCCTGTTACCATGCTTGTCAAATGGGTTATCCTGACAGATTTCTTGCAGGTATGGGGAATTTATCCACAGTATTTGGGGATTGGACCCGATGATCTCTTGAGGTCCCTTCCAACCCCTACTATTCTGTGATTCTGTGATTTTTATTATTCCTTGACACTCCCTCATCACCAGCTGCCAGGGGAACACATCCCTTTGGAGTGCGATGATGGTGTCTTCAGGGGTGAAACCTCAGCAAGGCAAGCACTGCCGGTTCAACAGCACAAGGGAAAGGTGTTTGAAAGGGATCACTGGACAGAGGAAAGCACCACCCTAAAAGGATGGGAACAATGAGCTTGTGGTCAGCTTCAGTGTGACTCTGAGTGCAGCCCATCTTTGTCAAAAGAACCTGTGGAATCATGCAGAAGAAAACCCACCCCACCTCAAAGCCTTTTATCATTTAAAGAACCAATATCTAAGTACAGGTGCCAGGCTTTATTGCAGGGTGGGGTTTTATTGCAATTTTGCACTGTGTATACAATATTCTCTTTGCCCACTATGTAAGCAGCAAATTCAGTGAAGACTTGTGCCCAAGTTGGCCGAACATCTCTCTGTATCTTCACTGAACTATCCTATAGGCAACCTCTTCTGCCACTGCAAAGCTCTGCAGTAACCATGCCCCCTCCCCCCCTCCTCTCCAAAAAGATCTCATGCCTCACTTGGACCCGGTACACACAGCAGAGCAGTGTCCATTTCATTTGCTGATTTTTAAAAAATTCTTTATTTTTTTCCTAGATTTGAGAGTTAAACATTAGGTTCTCTGGGTTTGGGCTTCTTTTCTTCATTATTGCTTCCTAAGTTGTCATGGTTATCATTTGACACCCTCTCCAAATTCTTTTTCTATTTAACAACTCTTGTACTCTCTTTTTTTTACTCTGAATAAACAGGCTGCTTGAAACTGGAAGGGGAGGGGAGGAGGGGGGGGGGAGTGAACATTTGTGTGCAGAGAAGAACGTTCACAAGGGGCTGAAAGACATTTTTTGACCCACAAAAAAAAATCCCCCGCAGACTAATAGACTGCGTGCCGTGACCAAAATGTCACTATTTTTAAGGTGTCTGACTTATACCTGCTTCGCATAATGGTCACTCTGAAAAGGATTTTGGCAGCCAGTTGACCACTAAGTATGAAGCCGATTTTTTTTATTTTTTTTTAAATTATTTTTATTTGTTTTACATTGTGGTTAGGCTTTCAAACTTTTTCTTTGGGGGGCGGGAGGGAAGGGGGAGAAAAAAAATAAAGGAAAAGGACAGGGAGAGGAAAAGAAATAACCCAAAGAGATAGAAAGTTGGACAATTTACACACACACTGACGACCCACACAGGCACACCAGAGGATTCAAAAATAGGAGAGCTGAGAGGGTTCATAAACAGCCCCTGGAAAACGCGTGCTCCCTTTTCCTTAGGAAAACATGCCGCCTCTCTCCTGAGCAGCATCCCGAGCACAGAGCGCTGCAGATCTGTCATTACAAGGTGTGCTGGTGCGGTGACCGTCTGCAAACTTGGCTCTGGCACCGCTCAGCCCGGCTCCTCTCCCTGTTAGCTCAGCAATTTCCCAGTGGTCAGCCCGTCTTGCCATAATCACACGCTGGCGCCACAAGCGCGCTTCTTAACTGTACGCTGTACCTTGTAATGAATACGTACGAAAATACACTAAACCGCTCCGATTCTGGAGCAGCCATGACCTCAGACTTGACAGCTCAACACCATGTTTGCTTACATAGCGTACCTGATAAAAAAGATGCCAGCTGCAATGAAAGGAGTGTTTTTTTTCTCTCTATCTCTGTTAATTTTGTGGTGCTTGGAGTGTGAAAGTATCTTACTCTCGTTCCACTCGTTGAATGCTTTCAAGCTTCAAGTTTCTCTGGGTTTGCCAGTAGTTAGAAGATGCTCAATGTGGCTGGATGGAAGAAATCAAGTGCACAGAGGACAGGCATTTTTGGAAAGAGCTTCTCTTATGGACAGGGGGAAAGTTTCTACTCTTTCTGCAGTTGCAAACATGTCCTTCCAGCACATAGTTTATCATGCTTCCAACTAGAAATGAGTTATGTTATGTTATGATTGTGTTATTTTATGAGTTTAAAGAAAAGGGTAGATGAGGTACTTAGAGATATGGTTTAGCATAGGACAGGAACAGTTGGACTCGATGATCTTAAAGGTATTTTCCAACTGAGTCATTCTGTGATTCTGTGATGTTGTGTTGTGTTATATGCTATGCTATGTTATGTTTGTTATGTTATGTTATGTTATGTTATGTTATGTTATGTTATGTTATGTTATGTTATGTTATGTTATGTTATGTTATGTTATATGTTATGCGATGTGATGTAAAACCTGGTCTCTGTGTCACACCTTGCTCTAATTCATAAATAAAGGTGTTCTGAGCTCTAGACACCTCTCCCCAAATGTCAGTTAAGGGTGATTACCCATTTCATAAAGGCTTAAATTGTGCAGGCCTCATCCAAGCTCAGCAGTACTCTCTTTTTTTTTTCTCTCACTATCATATTATCAAATGCAATAAGCCATGGTATCAGGGGTGGCATCATATGGAACAAGAAAAAAAAACCCCATACCACAAATAAAGCCCACAAGACACAAAAATCCCAGCAATGATGTGCAGGGTGACTGAGATTAAATTCAGGTACTTTTCTGCAGCTGTTCTGTCATGTTTTGCATGCAGCTCACATGAGGAAGCTTTGAACCTAATTTTCAAAGTATTTGTCTTCTTTGGTCTTTTATTTTTCTCTTTTCCACAGCCACGTGATAGTAGAAGAGCTGTAATTCACAAGAGAAGGTTCCTAAAAGCACCTTGCTGCTTTGCTAACTGTAGCTAGAGCAGCTGTTACCACAATCCTACTGCAGCCTAGTGATTTGTCATCGCTTAAAGAAATAAGGGTTAAGGAGTCTTTACAAACCTGTATTCATGATGTACTTTGCATGATAATTTTATATTGCTTTGATGGAATACTTGAAATGCATTAAGTTTTTTGTTTTGTCTTGGGTTTGAATAACAAAGTAATTTTCCAAATTATCTTAGAGGCCTTGGAAGGGACAACACGAAGCACAGCTTTGCAGGGTTTCCCATCAGGTGGAGCACGCTGTGGATCTACAGCTTGTCTTGCCTTGGTAAACAGACCATTCTGCTCTCAGTGAGAAACTCTTGCCAAACTTTCTCCACAAATAAAAAGGCACAGCTAATAATTTTGGCCTTTTATTCTTGTGGGGACCTGCAGATTTGCTGACAGTCCTTTTCATTTTAGATGCATCAGTGTTCTCCTCGTGTAAAAGCTACATCAGATATTCCGACAACATTAAGCTGAACAGGAAACTGGGACTTGAGTCTTGTAATTTTGTAAGAAAGGTTCACAGTGGAGCAGTTCCTCTTGATTTATAGTTGCGTAAGTGGCAGCAAGTTCAGGCCGGGGACCTCAGTGTGCCTTGGCATGAACCAGAAGGATGAAGGCAAAGTGGGTTCTACAGGAGTGGCATTGCCTTTGGTCTGACTGCAGCCTGGGAGGTATGGGCTTCCCAGGCACAACTGAGAGGATGGTCAGCCTTTCTGTAAGGGCTTTTTAGTGTCTCTGGCTATGGAGGACAGCTGAAGTTGGGTCACCTCCCGCCTAGGAGCTTCCTAGATGGAGCAGGACCTGGTGGTCCACCTTTTTCATTCCACCAGCGCAAAGCTGCAGCAGTGCAACTGAATTGTCTTCAGAGCTTCTTTGTATGTGGGGGCAGATGGTGGTAAAGAACAGTTCTGGCTGCCTTTGTTGATTCGCTCAACCTTCTTAGGTCAGCAGAAGGACTGTCTTGGTGAAGGCAACTCAGGGCAGACTCATGGTGGAGGCAGTAACTCTACCACTGACCTTCCCTGCCTGACTCCTTTGTGTGAGATAGCTCAGCAGTGTCTCACGAACGGTTGGAGCTTCCCCCCCCCTCCCCTTTCTTTCTTATTTAGATACTGAATTTAGGCAGCACAGCAGAGTGAATGACATTTATGCGAAGTGATATTATTTCTCATATTTTCCCTAAACTTGAAAATTCTGGCATTGATTCCTTGCTCACTTCCCACTGCACTAAACTGGTACTTCTCAGATACTGACAGCCATGCACATAAGGTGAATGAAGATTGAGACAATTGTCAATCTATCCAGTAGAAGTGCTGGTGCTTCAAGTTTTTTGTGCAGACTATTCTGATGCTGGTAAGAATTGCTATTACACTCAATTAAACATTTTCCTGACTGGCTGCTTTCTCTTTGATTGCTTTCTATTTTGGGGGGGGGAACAGGAGGAAATAAAGTAAAAATAATTATAAAGTGTATTTTAACATAAGCGGCTCTATTTGCATGTGAAAAATTATATGCTCAGGGGAGAAATAGGCTGAGGTTTGCATTGACAATCTATTTTGGCACAGACCATGCAAAATCACATGGAAGAAGTTTGTATCTGTAAAGGAAAATTTTATAGTCACACCAAACTCATGAAATTGAGTTAAATATCCACAGGAGAGGCACAGAAAAAGCTGGGTGAAGACTCAGGCTAGCCAGAGCCTTTGCAGGACACTGTTCCTCCACAGCTGGAGGAACAGGAGCAGCGTGAGGACACATTGGTGAGGCCAGAAGCACCAGCCTTCTGAAATCCCGAGTTTGGTCAACATTTCTAAAGTCGCGGGGTCTCGTTCAGCAATCTGGAACAGCTACAGCACCTCTAAAAAGCCTGCAACATGCTATGCAGATGGATCTGCATGAAGTTAATGCTGAATTGAATTAATTTGCATAGCATTAGTTCTCACAGACTAGTAAGTGTTTTTCCATTCCTTTGTACATTGTAATTCCAGCCAGACCCTTTTTTCTTTTTTTTTTCCTTTTTCCCCTCTTTTTTTTTTTTTTTTTCAGCAGCAACTTCCCTTCAATGCAGTCGCAGCTCCATGTCTGACCATAGCCCCCCGTTTGTGTCATTTCTTTTGAGCCAGCGGCCAGGATCAGAGCCCTCAACAAAACCTGGACTCTTCTGTGTTATTTCTGCTTCCTTTATCATGTATGGCATGCTGTGATTGCATTAACCTTAATGCATGTCCCCCTCAGCTTCTGTCTGATGTCCTTTCAACAAGCAGCAGCCAGCGAGCTGCGTGGACCTGCTCCAGGGGAGACAGAAGGAAAGGGGAAGAAATGAGAAAAGAACAAGTGAAACTTTCTGCACAGCTGAGCAGCGAGTTACTTCCCCTCATGCAAAACACAGGAGAAGGCCCGTAGCTGGCTATGCTACCAAAAATTAAAGGGAAAGAGATTGGAGACCCGAGTCTACAGGCAGAGCTCTCAGGGTGCTCCTCACACATAGCATGGGCATGGGAAAGGAAGTTAGGGTAAAGAAATCTGCCAAAGAAAAGCAGACCTTGCTGGGTGGAGAATCAGGCTGAAAGGTGTTGAGGTGAGGGCTGCAGGGCTGCATCAAGGAGAAGGTGTTTACCGGATGCCAGAGAGAAAGCCACCTCCTCAACAGCAGAGGGAAAGGGAGAAAACTGCTTTGAAGTCATAGAGGCACTGAGGAAAATATTTGAAAACTGAATTATAAAGGAACATATGCTATTTTTTTCAAGGAGAACAGCTTTAATATTTTCCATAATCCCTCTGAAAGGCTCTAACTTTGCTGATAAGCAACACGGTTATTTTCCTGTGTGCAGTCACATTTGCTTGTAGATGGAAGAGGTACAGGGTAAACACTCTGAGGAGTGCTATAGAGAGATTTCCCTTAACTGATCAGAAGGACCTTCCCAGGACACTGAGCGACTGAACGCTTGTTGCCAAAGCTTGGCCAACACGTGCAGGATAACGTGCAGGTATGGGGATTGCCATGTGGGCAGCTTCCTGAGGAGGTGTCACAGCTGCCATAGAGGCTCTGCCTTTGCGAATGTAGTAGGTCAGTGAGAAAGACTGGCTAGCAAGGGCTGTCACCAGAGCTGCAGAGAACATCTGACAGAGGTGGTGATGTAGGAGATGATGGCCCATCTCTTCAAGAAAGGCAGCCATCTGAACCACCACCACCCCAACCCTCCCTCCCCCCTCCTCCCGGGGAAAAATCTGAATTACACGATGTAGGAAGTCAGAGAGAGAAAAAGTCAAACAGCACAAAGGAAGGGAAAAACAGAAGGTTATGCCTAGTGCCAAAGGGAAGAAAAAGACTGAGCCTTAAGCTAAGAAGGGGGGAAAGGCCAGGTCTGCGTTCACAGGGAAGAAAAAGGGAAAGGTTTGAGCATGAAATCAAAAGGAAGGAAAAGGACAAGCTGAAAGCCACAGGGGTAGAGAGGGCAAAAATAAAGTCAGAGAGAAGAAAGAAGTACAGTGTGTTAACAGAGAGCCTGCTGAATAGGAGGCAGGATAATTCTCTCAAAAGTTGAAAATTTGATCTCCTCGTGTTTCCAACATACCCAAGCATTTCTGTAGTTAAAAATGGGAACTGGGCTGGAACGCACGAAACATGTTATAATCTGCTTATCTCAGTATACTTGAAAGCAAAGCAGTCATGTGTGTCACTTCCACGACATTACTAATACCGTGTCTTTTGTACCCACAAGCAAATCTTGTCATGGCTTGACTCTGGCTCGCAACATGGATGAAGGAGGAGAAGGAGAAGAAGGAGGAAAGCTATGAGGGCCATAAAAACTCGAAAGAGTGAAGAGTTATGTTCCTAGAAACCTGGATTTTGTAGGATCAGTGGCAGCATGCTTAGAGTAAAATAGTAATTTGTCATAGTGGGGAAAAATAAAATATTATACGAGACAATGACAACTCAAATATTTACAGGTGAAACAAGTAATAAATGCAGAGGTGTTGTCAGATCTAAAGATAAACAGAGAACCGACAATTTTAAGTGACTAACATAAAATTACAAGGGTAAACATTCTACCTAAGAAGTCTAAATTCATCTGCTGCAAAGCCAGGAATATGCGAGTGGTGCACATGCTACTTATGAGGAGTCTATTTATACCCAAGAAGGGAATACAATGAAGTTCCTAGATGCGTGCCTTATCCTGGCAGAAAATAGAAGGACACATAGCTCCTCTGGATGTTTCTTTAGAAGACGACAGTGGAAATGGCTTGATGAAGGCACGCCAACTATCAGTTTCATTTGCTGCTCCGCCATTGAGCACAGTGGGTAGACTGCTGCATCAGAGAGCAGTGTACAGTAGGCTTCGCAAGAAGTGTGCCTTTATCTTCAAAGTAGCATATTTATTGATTTTAATAAGTAGAAAATATCTACCCGGACATTAGACAAACACAGACTCAACACAGACTGAGAAAAAGCTGATAATTGTTATTAAACCAACTGAGTTTTTGTTACATGTGTTTGGGAAACTTCCAATAACACAAGAGTGCCAAAAGGCCTGCTTGTGAGTCTGACAAAAATCCCGCAGAACCAAGTGAGATAAATAATTATATGATTTTTCTCAGATGCGAATTGTACTGGGCCACGTGGGCACAAGGGCACACTCCTGTGGCCTAAGGCTTCCCTGTGTCCAAGAATTACCAGGACTGGTGTCAATACAGCAGGCAATCTTCCTGAACTCATGCAGAACACAGCCCGCCTGTCTCTGGAGCTGGGGAAAAGCACTGTTAAGCCCTCCCCCCCCAGGAGTGATGGCCATGGCTGCGAGGTCTTGTTTCCTTCAGGGTTCTAGGTACTCTGTGCCCCAAAGCAGGCTTGAAGGGATTAGCACATTATAAAGCTCTGCAGGGATCGATAATGAGGATTTCTGCTCACATTTCCAGTAAGTAATAAGAGTCTAACAAGGTTTATGGAGCTAGCGCAAGTGGAATTTTAGAAGCTTTTGCTTTAGTGCATGGCCAGATGGTGGTGAGAAGAAGAGTGGTCGGGCTTCCGCGGTGGAAATTGTGACTGACTGGGTGATGAAATAAAAGCATTTGGAAAAGGAGAGTGGGAAGGCACCGGACTGCGATAGCTTGGAGCCGGAGGAGTAAGTTTGGGGTAGAGGCAGGGAAGTCTGCACCACCACGACAAATTTCAGGAAGCTGCTATGTGTAGGAGCTCTGTTTCGCTGGTAGCATAGCTAGAAAGCATTAGCTGCAGAAGGCACAAGTTGTGGGAAGTGGGGGAGATGTAAGGACACATGCGAGAACAAGGGAAAATGAAACATCAAGAGGCTCACCATTAAATAAGCATCCTTCCTCTGACCTACTAAGTGAGGTGGAAGTCATGGGAAAAAATGCCATCGTGCCATTAAGTCAGCACCATAATGTGTCTGTATGTTTTGAAGGGGACTGAATGCAGAATTTGTAAGGTACTTAAAGTCTTCCCAGTGCCTTGCTGGTGATCATTCAATATTTTGAACATCATGCTTCTTATGAAGCTTGCATGAATACATGTGCAGGGACGCGTACTTAAGTGCAAAGTAAGAGCTCCCAGGAATACAGAGGGATCTGAGAGCTGACCCGGTGGCTCCCTGGATCTAGCTCAAACCTCAGGGCTGATACTGTGCTGGCAGAAATAAAAGGGAGAACACACACTTACTGGTGTGTAAACTCAGTACCGGCATCTCTGTGTCAGTGAGAGCGGGGTCTGCACACCCAGGACCCTTGGCTTTGGGGTCCTTTGCCCCAGGGTGTTTCAGAGATGTGAAAGCACGGTGCAAGCGGAAGGAGGTTTAAATCCAAAACTCTCAAAGTGAAGGGTGACTCTAATCTTAACTCCTGGCTTGGGTAGAGGGAGGAGGACAGCTGGCGTGATTAAAGGGCAGACAGTGTCAAGGTCATCCATAATTACCATAATTTTTGCATTTCTTGAGCTATTTCAGTTTGTGTCACAATGCTAATGTTATTTAAAGTACACTCGTTTGTTTGCCTGTTCGATTTAGAAAACAGACCAAACTGCAAATTTAAGAAGTCTAGGCGAACCCGTGCAGTATTCAGAGGGCTCCAGACCTGCAGCTCCAAGACAGCCTGGGGAGGCAGGGCCGGAGGGCAGGCAGGCTTCAAACCAGGGCTTCCCTTCTTCTGTATGCTCCCTCTTTTCTTGTATCTTTTGCATGAGCACAAGTGGTGGATAAGGTTTTTCTGGTTTTTTTTTTTCTCCCTTCTCTTTCCTTTCTCTTTTGAATCAGCAGAGTGAAACAACACAAGCACTTAAATGCCGACTGCTTGTTTTCCAGGGCTTGCTCTTTCTGCGCGTTCCCTGCTTTGTACTTTAATGCATGCTAAAATGTACAGAGATTACTGCAGGCCTTGACATGAGCTATAAGCATGTGCACCTACAATTTGAACATCCCACAATGCTTGTTATGGAAAAAAACAGCTTTGACAGCTTTCATTTACTGGGTGCCGGCAGCTCTTTTCTTCCGTGGTGTTGAGGTCTCCCAGCAATGCTCAGCATCCTTTGCGTGAGCGATCATGCCTGTTGCAAGAGGTCCTGACTTGAGCAGGTGGTGGTGGTGGTGGTGGTGGTGGGGGAAGCTGTGAGTCAATGGAGGCTGCAATCCACTGGCCAAATTCAGGCCAGGAAGCAGGTCTGCGGGTGGGAAGGGAAATGGTGGTCTTAACAGAATAAAGGAAGTCTCAGCAGAAGACAATAACCGAAAGGAAGTGCATATGGAAACATCCCATCACCCACACTGAACTGCAGAAAAACCTCATGCAGCTGAGGGAGGTTTATGGGGTCTTTGAAGCATAGCCACCCACAACTGTCATCAGACCAATCTGTGTGGCTTTCTTTAATAGCACTTTGGGGTTTTTCCCCCCCCTTTTTTTGGTTGGCAGGCATAAGCTCTAATCTCCATGTATGTGTCTGCATGTACACACATAAAGAGAGATAAAACACGCATGTTGTTGCCCTTTATGCTGCCCACTGTTCTAAAATAAGACCAGGAATACATTCCACCAGATAATTTTTGTTCATCCAGAAGCTGAATGAAGGAGTACCCAAAGACATTGCAGGAGCAGGACTCCCACCGTGGTTGAAACATCTAAGATGAGCTGAGTCACAGTCATGGTTTGGCTCCTACAAAAGCCATGATCTTGCTCCCTTGAAACTGATAGCCTAACCTCAGCTGGCATCAGCAGAAATGCCATCGAGTATTTTCACAATCTGGGCCCAAATCCTCATTTGTGCTTGTTTCTTCTTGCAGGTTTTTGTTGTTTGCTTTTGGTCTTGTGTTGTGTTTTGTTTTGTTTTTAAAGCTGGCCCTTGGATGGCTGAGATGGGGCTTGGGGGTTGAACTGCTGTAGCTGGATTAAGTGTTTTCAGCAGCCTGCTTTAGGTCCCATACAAAGAGCACTGCTTCAGCACAGCTTTCAGGTAACTGCAACTGTACTTCTGACAAATCCAAGTGTAGTAAACAGAAACTGTGAGTTGTTGACATTTATTTTGAAAAAATTTGCATTTTATTTACTATTTTTTGACCCGTTTTTGTATGTATTTTTCCCCCTGGATTTGCATTCAGTGCTGCTTTATTTACATAAGGTCCAGTTAAAATGGATTTTTAAGTATTCAAGAAGCTGTTCCTGTTCAGTGGAACGAGCAAGCCAGTGAATGAATGAAGTGCTCAAATCCAACAGGTATGCACCTTAAGTGGCTTGTTAAAAAAGGCATGGCCTCAAAAGCACAGTCATAAAAAGGAAACACAGCATGTTTCCATCCATCCAGAGACCAGGAAAGCTGCCATCCCACAGGGATGCCTAACATATGACAGCAACAGCTAACACTAAAACAAGCCATCCTCTTCCCTCCATCCTTTCCAAGTCCCTCTGTCTGCCACTGTACATGCCCAGACACAACCCAGGTCCTCGGTGAGGGTGTGTGTGAGTTCCAAAACCTTGCTCTGCTCAGCATACTGCGGTCTGCATACGATGCTCTGCATTTTAGGCAAGAGGGGAGAGAGGCCACTGTGTTCTTTCGTTAGGAGACGGAAACATCGTAACATGGGATGTGATGTGAATGGGAGCCAGGATCGTGCATTGGAGGTGTATGTGGAAGTGTGTGGTCTCCTCAGGCTTCACAAATTGTATATGGAGTCCTTCGGATATGATGTGGTCCAATCCAGGGATTGTATCGCAAGGGCTGGGAGACACCACAGAGAAGGTTTTTCTTCCTTTATTTGAGGTCACATCAATAAAAGCCCCAAACCACCCAAAACTCCCAACAGGTCAGGTCACTCCAGGTATCTTAAGGCAGAATACAGGTGAAGCAAAGAAATGCAGTGTTCAGGATGAGTCTCCGTTCTCCAACATGGCACCCTGTAATTGGACCCCATCCATAGCAATGCACAGGAAACTGTCCCTCTCCTTGGCTGCCCTCTCTTCTCCCACAACCCACATGTGTCCGTGCAGGGCTTTGAGCTGGCAGTGGATCTGATGATGCAAGCAGAAGCAGCAGGTTGATAGTTTGAAGGTTTTTTTTTTTTTTGGGGGGGGGGGGGGGGGTGTGTGTGTTAATGGGGTGTGGAAAAGAAAAAAAAAAAAAAAAGAGGAAAAAGAAACGTCTTCCAATTGCTTACGATTTTCAGTTTGCCAAGCAATAAACAAAACCCCCAGAGCCACCAGCTCCTTCAAAATTGCCATTTTTATCTGTGCTGCTCCACCAAGCATCTCGGAGCGGTACCCGCAGTACCCTGACACAAAACCACAGGAGGGTGTGGTTCCTGCTTCTGCTGGGCGCAGAACAGGGAAGCTATTTATTTCGGGTGCATCTCTGTTCAGTGAGTCATGTTTCGACTGGAAAATTGGCCACAGCTTTCTCGCAGATCTTTGTTGCCAGCAAAGCTGGCATGTTACCCAATTCCTCCCAGCTCCCTTTCTCGCCCCCCCACCCCCACCCCCTTCCCCAGCTTGGGCTGCCTTTACATTGTTAAAGCCCCCGTTTAATAATAGTCATTGTTCCATGTTAACCTTGAGAGTCGGGGAGAAAGGACAGCGAAGGGCGTAGCTGTGTGCTATAATGAGCATTTGGTGCTATAGCAGGTGGGAAAGGCTTTGGGGATCTGGGCAGATTAGAAAGAGAGGGGGCTCTAGCAGATGTTGAAGCAGGATGATGTATTGCTGTTCACTCTGGGATTCAGACAATACCAGCACAAAAGTAGAACAGGGAAACGGGGAAAAAAATTGATCCCTTCTGATACAAACTGGGCTAGAAACCAGACATGCTTGAAAGTGAGCATTTAAAAAAGACAAATATGTTTCCAGGCCCAGCACCTTCTCCTCTCTGTGACTGCCAGATTTCTCTTTTAGAACACCGTCTCAGGTTTGATTTATTTTACATTAACTTGAGCCTCGAAGCATTGCACAACAACTTCTCCTTCCTTTCCCCTCCTCCCAGGCAGAAACTGGAAACGAATGCATCTGAACTTCGTCCTCTGCAACGAGCGCCTCGCCGTCCACCCAGACAGGACACATACTGCAGCTGCAAATAAGGTCTCACCTACACACCAAAGGTCAACAGCACTTAGAAACCTGCTGCTTTCTTCAGCTCCTACTGCGACACTTCCAAAATCTTTTAATGGTGTGATACCTAGTCTTGTTATCCCACATGGCATAGTCAGCCTCAGCAGTAGATGACACCCAATTGCCTATTAGCTAGATACCTATATATATTTATATAGATGTATAAAAGAATGTTAACAGGACTAAAACACAGATCTTAAATGATGAGAACGTGTCCTACGGAGGACTAAAGCCTCATTAATGGGGTATCTGTTGTAATAAATAATCTGCAGAAGATGAAAGTCAGGCTTAGCTTTGACCTTGATTTTCTGGAATGCAAATCAGAGCAAGATAGTGGGTGCACGACACGTTGAAAAGTGAAGTTTTTAAAGGAGGTTCCTAAATATGGATATAGGACCTTAGTTTGGGAGTCCCACTAGAGTTGAAAAATCTAGGCCTAATTTCTGTTTCTGTTTGCAAAAATGTTGTCAAGAAACTCGCATCTTTCTGAAGTTTATCAGATAATTAGAATTGTTCTCTGTGAAATAATTTCTCATCAGCAGATCACCCGCTTTTGCATTCTTTACATGGTAGTAATATACAAAATCTGGGTTACTCGGTCTTGACTGGCACAACTCTGCTCACTGACTAAGGAATGCATCAGAAGCTGCTGCTGTGAAAGGGTTTATCGGCACGCAGTGCCATTGACAGCAGCAGGTCAGGACAGCGCTTGCTGGGAAACGCCTTCCAGCACCCTGCAAATCCTTCAGCTGTCCTGATTTCTGACTCCAGAAGAGTGCCTAAAACCCCAGCAACAATAACTTTTCCCATCAGAAGAAGCACAATGAAGCATCATGGGATATTACTGCATGGATTATGCTTCATGGGGAAGTATTCGGACTCCTCCAGGCATCAGCTTCGGTATTTTAGGTGGCCAAAGATTAGCATCAAACGGGGACATGTGGAAATGAAAGTGGGAGCTCTTGGCTTATATCAACCTCAACTGTACAGAGACATGCTTGCATTAGCAAGGGCACTTCTGAAAACTACCAGCCAAAGCCTTTCATCTCCTCCTTCTCCTCCAGCAGAAGTTGTCTGCCACCCTCCTCAGTGATTCCTGGACAGTGGGTTGTGTTGGTGGTCTGGTTATCAGTTTTCCCCCGCTGGGGTCTATAGGAGGTGAAGGTGGGGAACATCCTTCTCTCCACGCCACATCTCTTCTCTGGCCCCGGAGACCAAGTGATGCGGTGTCACTCCCCAGCGGGCGTAGGGGGGTGAGAGTGTGAGTGTGAGGCTTCCTCCCTTGTTACATATCTATGCTTAAATAAAATATCATCTGTGAGTTTACCCAGCAACAGCTATCCCTTGCCTCAATTAGCAGATTCCAATTAAATAATATAATAATATAAACACCCCCCCCAACCCTGTTCAGAGAAGCTCATCACCATATTGGCATCGAGTGTCCTGTTCATGTCCTCCCCCCCGCCGACATGTGGTGGGAAAGAATTCCTGCCACGCGTTTCTTTTGTGGCACAGACCTCGCCCATGCAGACCTGTATTCTCACAGTTTGTAAGGCTTTTATCTTCTTATTCATATCGGGGAAAAATTACTGAGCATGAAAACGGGGTAAATTAACAATGCTTAATAATGCTTTACATGTAAGTCGTGCTTTATTTGAGCAATTGCATGGTGTGATGAGCAGTACCCAGAGTCAGAGTCTCCAGAGGACTCTGGTTGTCACCTCTGCCCCAAAATAACAGCTAGGATACATATGTTGGAATACACTGTTGGAGTATCCAAGCACTTGTGATAAATTCTCTTTCGTCCTTTTCTGGTAACCAGAGGCTTTGGGTTTGGACAGCAGGTTTTTGCTAGTATGCAGCAAATATAATTGCAACCAAATGGGAAAGATCAGGGACAAGTGATCTCCTCATCCTGTTCTAGTCATTGGCAATTTTGTGGCTCCAGGAACATCACTGCATTTTGGTTTAGGCACCAAAATAGAAATCTACTATTTTCTGTTATCCTGTATCTGCTGACCATCAGCCCCAACAAAGGTGGCTGAGGCCAAGTGCCTCCTTCATCCCAGACCAGGTCATTTTTGCTAGGCTTCAGCAGTTGGGAAGGATCACATACAGACACCCATGGAAATGGGTGAGCAAATAAAACCGAGATACTTGAGGCAAAAGAGCAAGAAGAGTATTATGGACTCCATCATTATGTGCCCAGATCTTCCTGGAGTCAGTGGTCCTTGGGCGTTTGTGGAAGTCATCATTCAAGAAAGTGAAAGGAAAAAAGGGAAGACGTGGCTAACGATGGCTATTAATTGGATCTATGGGCACAGCTAAAATGAAAGGAAAAAAATAAAAAGAAGCCTGAAATATGGTTTGATTTATTGGTATGCAGGATAAGCTTTGAGCAAAATAAAAAAAAAATATCTCTGAAATGAAAGGGAAATATGTTTCACAGTGGAAAAAAAAAAAAACCCAACAATCTAGAAGTGCTGACTGGGAATAACAACAAAAGCCAGATGGCATAAAATGGCATCTTTAGGGATTATGTGGCATAAGGAGCTGTGCACAAAAGCATGCTCTGAGTCCTTAAAAATCTATCACCGCTTACTGAGCATGCTCAGTGTCCTTAGATAGCCACATTAACTTACTTAATGTGCTCTGGCCTTAAAAGCTGGACAATCATCTCTACCATTTAAGCTCTCTGCCCTTAGTTATCCTCAGCAGTTCATCAAG
This sequence comes from Gallinula chloropus, assembly GCF_964237585.1. NCBI lineage: Eukaryota > Metazoa > Chordata > Aves > Gruiformes > Rallidae > Gallinula > Gallinula chloropus. Next base: position 4,282,976 of record NC_140089.1, on the reverse strand, counting down.
CTTCCTCTGCTGTGCTGTTACATATCCTCAGCAATCCAGGATATTCTGCGTTATCAGAAACTGGAAAGAGGATCCTTTATCATAGTTAACAACACAAATCATCCCCCTGTAGGCATAGGACTCCTCCCACCCTCTGGTTCATTTATTGTGAATGGTAATGAAGCTTTAAGGAGCTCACTTAAATTTCTTCTAGACAGATCTGCAACATCACTGAAATGTTTTCCCATCATATGACGATAAAGGGGCAGGAAACCTATTTTCATCTACCCACCCAAAATTATGCTCTACTGGTTGTGAGTGTGAGATTGAGTCATTAGCGGAACATCCATTTAAACAACTCATTAACTTAATACCGTAACCAGTATCGAACTTCACATTTGTCAAAACTGAAGCTCTCTGTGCACATAATTCCAAGAGGACCCTGCCTACTCCTTTTCATCTTCCTACCAACAAGGAAATACTCTAGCTGCAGTCCAAAACAAGCCCAGTATCATTTACATTACAATTGCAAAAAGTCCCATCAGTAGTTCAGACATCTAGACACCACATTCCATTTGCTCGTGGAGATTTGCAGAAATCTTCTTAGCAGCAAAGAAGATTTCCCCTCCTCAGACCATCAGCTTCTAAACTCAGCCTTTTCTCCTTTCTTCAGTGCAGTATTTATGCATATAAAAAGAAATAAATGAATCAGCTTTTTTCTAGTTACACAAGAACCCAATGCTTATTTGGATCAAATCTGTAATAGAAGTGCTGTCCTGTAGAAAACCTCTGTGACAAGTCTGTTGCATTTGCGGACTTTTCCACTAATACTTGCAGTCGGTAATAGTCATTTCAGGACTCAGACTTTTATTTTCTCACTTGTGAACATAAGACATGCAAATATGATGATTTGGTTCAATGGGCAGCTTTCTTCCAGCCAGTTTTTGTTCCTATTGGACCACAAGCCACGATATTCGGGAATGGAGAAAAAGTTCCCAATATCACTGGTATGCTAGACATCCTGCTGAATCCACCTTTAATTAAAAGTTAAACTGTGCTGGCCTTACTCTGAAAAGCTTAGATCACTGCGAAACCTGACCCTAGTTTTTAATTCTTTTTTCCTTAAAAAGTGTGTGAATTCGTTACTCTTGAAACATGGAGATTGACAGTTCTCAACCCTCCTTCATCCACAGAATGGGTGGAACAGAAACATAATCTCCTGGTTGTTTTCTGGCATTGATGGGAATAATTTCACTTGGCTTCTAATTTTGATAGAAATAGAGTCAGTCCTCAGAGCAGGAAATGAACTTTCACAAGATAAACCCTCCCAAAATACTACTGAAAGATATTTATTTTAGCGACTGTGAGACAGGTACTAAAAGTGTCTTGGAGTGAGGGAAGGGAAAAATAAGCACTCAAATTCTCAGTATATTTCTGAAATATGTAAAATCACTACATATCTCTCTGGAATTTCCAGTGTGAATATTCCCACAGTGAGATAACGCCTGACTGGTATGGAAATGGTATACCCCGTTTCTATTCCCCTCCTATGGATCTTGGTATGCAGGGTGCATTATGAATAACAAAGAACACAGCTATTCTCCACCGTCATCCATGAGTGGAAGATGACCCTGTAGAGCAATGATAATTTTGTTCCATTTGCAAACAGCCCAGAACTCCCCTGTATTGCCTTAGAGTGTCAAATAATTGACCTGGAAATCACCTCTGCTGGAAAATTAGCTGTGACTAAGTCCCCAGTATCTCTTCCTTGAGAATCAGGAGCAATTGAAACATGAAGAATATTGATATGGGGATTTATGAAGTCAGAACTGTCCTGATTAAGTTGAACTGAAAAAGACCAGGGTAGTAGCGAGGTAGTTAAGAAAAATACAGCTGAACCAGGGCAAAAATGTGGTGCTGAGTATTATCTTCATAGCAGAGACCCTGTCTGACACAGCAGATTTAGCAACAGCCACCTACGCCACTACACTCTGAGTCCTGTACCACAAGGCTGCCCATTGTACCATTTTGAGGGCAAAACAGTTGAAGAGAATATACATGAGAACCCCATTACCAGAGGGAAATGATTTTAGTGCAAGCTAATGGAAACCACATTACAAGAGTAAATTATTTTACTGCAAGCCTATGAAAACCACATTACAATGGTCAAACAATCTCATTTCAAGTCCACCGAGACCACATTAATAAAGCCATTATCAAAGTAAAACAATTTCAAATGAACTCTATGGGGATTCAGTTTTAAATGGCAACAAGATTTCAATGCGTGTTGAAAAAGACCCCTTGAATGCTATTACGGTGCACCGTCAAATGTACAATCAGAGTTGTGGGGGGGCTAGGAGACAGACGATTATAAAAGATGGGTACAGTCTTTTCCAAATCTGCTCGTTTGACTAACAATTTACTATTAATTACCATTCGAGTTCTATTTATTGCTTCCTTTCCAATGCGTGACATGAGTTCATTAGAAGGCAATACATGCAAAATGAATTTTAAAACATTTCAAGAAGTCATTATGGTAACCCAAAAGGCATTCACCTCAGTCATCCACTTGTGACAAGCACGTGTACAACATTTTGGGATGGAAAAAGCTGCAATAAGTCCTTCTCCCTTTGCGTCATATGTGCCAGGAACAATAAACATCATGGACCACATGCTGAGAAGAGCACAGGACCCGTGCCTGAGCTAATCTGCAAAGTAGACTACGTGGAGAAGAAAGGGGAGAATGGAGGGTCTGCATGCTCTGGAAAGCAGGGAAGGAGGGGAAGGCTGCACTCATGTCAAATACGCTGTTGGGGTATTTATCAGTTGCACATGTATCTCTGGACACGCACTCAGACACACATGAGAAATGACCACAACTTGATGCTTTTTTCTCCTCTGATTTGTCCCCCCGACATCCTCTGTGTTCACTCCTGCTGTAGGAAAATAAGGTTTTGTTGTCAGAAGCTGATCAAGAATACATTTCCTTATGGCTTTTAGAGATCATCCTGGGCACTCATCTTTGACGGATCAATCCAAATGTTTGCAAGTCCTTTTCACTTTGTAGAGAAACCAGCCATGACGCTTAAGAGTGCAACATGCTCACCCTCTTTGAGTCTTAGTGAATCTCTAATGCTCATCTGCAAAGGCAAGGAGCCTTGTCGGAGTAGCTTGAATCTGCTATCACCAGAACAAGCTATATTTTACTGGCTAAGAAGTCCCCATTTGAATCTACTCGAGCAGAAGCTCTTGTTAAATGTGGCTCCCCCACAGAAAGTGAGACCAATACGTGACTCTCCGAGTGCCAGACTGGATCCTGTGTTCTGATCATCTTCTGACAAACATCAGAAGAAACAAGAAATGCCGAGTCACATATCCTGAGTTATCTCTTGAAGCACCTTCCAGCCTTACATTTCCGTAAGTCTACAATCAGGCTTAGTAGGTATCAGCTCAGTACCTCAACTCTGTGTACTAAACTCAAGTCATCTGCTTGCAGAAGACAAGAAAAACTTTAGACATGAGAAGAATTCTGGCTTAAATTGTAGTTGCCTGTGGATTTAAAGCATCTATATGTTTTTGGAAGTGAGATGAAAGATTTTGCTCTAGAACTTTAGAAACTTATTTCAAGTTGGCTTTAGCTGCCAAAATCCATTTGTAGATCTAGCTGCATGCCAGTGTATCCTCTATCAGAGAAGTACTTTACGATCTTTGACTGATTTCCACATTTATCTTTAGATATCCTGTTGGAGAATGACAACTTTGTAAGATGGCAATAATAGTAAAAGTACTAGTTATCTTCTCTGCCATAGACCACCAAAAGTTCAGGTATTGTGTTTAGTTTTGAGATCATGTTGGTGAATAAATAAAGTGCTAACTATTGAAATGTTTTTCCTACTCAGATGAGAATTGAAATCATGACACCTCATGCATCTGTAGTTGTTGAGATATAGTTAAAGATCTCTAAAACAGTTACAGTATAAAGCATTTTAGCAGTAGTGTCAGTTCCAAAACCCTAGTTTGAAGAAGTTGGGGTTAGAGCTCTTCACTAAATTTGGTTTGGAACAAAATTTGAAAAAAAAGAAAACAACCCAAAAGCTTCCTAAGATGTTTCTGAGTGGCATTTTATTGACAGCCAGCAGAAGAAAAAACAAAACAAGATGAGGTGGAGCATAACATGAAAACAACTTGTTCCTCTAATCCTGCCACAAAGTTCTACAGAACTGTAAATTCACCAGATTTGATGAAACTCACCTAAACTGTGTTTGTCCTTAGAAGCACAGACATATTTAGGTTAACTCTAAGCTTGCTATTTTCTCTATTATGACTGAGGGACACTAGAAAAGGAATGTGCAGCCAAAGTTTGGAAAATGCCTCATGTTACGGGGGGCTAAACTTGTCAATTAAATATAAATACTTTTTTAAGCTACACATCCACAAAGCTTGGACATGTATTCTCCTGAATGAGCTGCACCAGAGGAATTAAAATGAAGGCATGGTGTTTGTAAAGACTTGTAAGGGTACTGTCCTCTGGTAGTGGACCACCAACTCATTAGAAGATACATCTCTGTCTCTGGACAGATCTAAGTCAGCAGCCTCAGTGATATTTTAATGCAGGTTTTGTCTTCATCTCTAACAGTGCTGCTAAATAGGTCTGATTTTCTGGAAAAATAATACTTTTTCAAAATCAGCACTTTCCTGCTGATTTGCCAGCTGTTTCAATAAACCTCCCAAACTTACTAACTGGTAAATCTGAGTGTCACCCAGTGCTTTGGTGCTTCTGGTTTAGATTCTGCTGGTCTCAAATACAAAAATCTCCTTAATAAAAATGTATTTTTTTCTGTGAAACATGGGGCAGTTTCATCATTTTTATAAAAAATATTTCTGAAGTAAGCTCAAAGCCAAAAACACACTGCATGCGTAGTAAGGCAAACCCAAATACCTCTGACAGAGAATCAGCACCTCTACTTGCATTTCCTTTTTTTTTGTTACTGTGATTGCTATTGGTCAACTAAAATATTAATTATTGGGGGTTATTTTCATTTATAAGTAATATTAGGGTCTCACGTTTGGACGTGCATTGTCAATAGCTTTGTTACTGCATGAGGCAAGGTTCTCAGATGCACACACAAAATCATAATCACAGCACAGTGAAAACTGCTGAGAAAGGCAGGCGATTTCTCAAAATTCATTTGTGACAGAGGAAAAGAAACAAGAACAGCCGACGGTCTTACTCAGACTCCAGGTGTATCACGGGACTGAATTTTCATCCTTTTGTCATTTTCATGGAAGTCTTACCTTAATTGAATGTGCATGTTTTCATTACTTCTAATTGTTGAAAGAAACAAGAAAGCAAGGCTGGTGACAACAGTAAGAACACAGCTATAATAAGTTCAGTAAGACAAGAATACTTGTCGATTTATATTTAGAACCAGTTACTTCTACCCACAGAAAATTCACAACTGTTGAATTGTTGCAGAAATAAATGCCTCCAAAACAAAGTTGACTCACTACATGTTTCTACAAATTTAAAAAAAAAAAAAAAAGAAAAAAGAAAAAAAAAAAGGTTTTCCCTTACTGATATAATAAAAGCCTGTGGATTTTCTTTTCAGAACCTTGTTCTCTTATAATCCCGAGTGCACACGTTTCAGTGTACTAGAAGAAAGCAAACATGCTGGTGGGTGTCAGTGCTGAAAACTTCTGGTACGATCGTGTCTTTTTTTGTTTGCCATTGATACGCAAAGCTGGCTCAACAGCTTTGTGTTAGCATACAGAAGTTGCAATAGCTACTGCAAGCTAAAAAAAAAAAAATAAATCAGAAGGATAGAACTTCAGCACTGAACAGGAGGGGAGATCCTCAATCTAGAAGCATCGAACTGTTTCACTCTCTAAAATTGTTAATAAAGAAAACACACACAGTAATCCAGAAGGACAACAGAATAAGTCTCAAAACAGTAGTACCTGTAGAGCATTTCACTATCTTGAAGTACTGTTCAGTCACTATTGGTGGCTGAGCTGTGTATTGGAAGTTATGACACATAAGCAACTGATTTGGAACTTGGTATTTCCAAGCTGGAGATGCACTGAGTAGACACACAGATTGATCTGTGCTAAAAAAAGTCCGTAGGGGGCTTTGAAGGTATGTCTTAGCCTTGAAGATTACAAGACCATAAAGACTGCCTTGAGCATGGCTGAAGAAGGCTCTAAAGCCTTCAGGACCTTGCACGCCCAAATGTACCTGCTGGGTTAATACACTGAGTTAATAGACTTAGTAGGCTGTGGGATGGACAGAAGGTAGAATCATAGAATCACAGAATCACAGAATCATAGGGGTTGGAAGGGACCTTGAGAGATCATCAGGTCCCACCCCTCTGCCAAAGCAGCTCCCTAGGACATATCACTCAGATAGGCGTCCAGACAGGTCTTGAATATCTCCAGAGATGGAGACTCCACCACCTCCCTGGGCAGCCTGTCCCAGGGCTCTGTCGCCCTCACTGTGAAAAAGTTTTTCCACATGTTGGTGTGGAACTTCCTGTGCTCCAACTTGCAGCCATTGCCCCTTGTCCTGTCCCCACAGACCACTGAAAAGGGGCTGGCTGATTCCCCCTGCATCCCCTGCTTCAGATAATTATAAACGTTGATTAGGTCCCCCCTTAGTCTTTTCTCAAGGCTGAAGAGTCCCAGCTTACTCAGGCTCTCCTCATAGGGGAGATGCTCCAGGCCCTTAATCATCTTTATAGCCCTTCTCTAGACTCTCTCAAGGAGGTCTCTGTCTTTTTTATACCAAGGAGCCCAGAACTGGACACAATACTCCAGGTGGGGCCTGACCAGAGCAGACTAGAGGAGGAGGATCACCTCCTTTGACCTGCTGGCCACACTCCTCTGGATGCACCCCAGGATCCCATTGGCTCTCTTAGCCACCAGGGCACACTGCTGGCTCATGGCCAACCTGTCATCAACCAGGACCCCCAGGTCCTTTTCCACTGAGCTCTTCTCCAGCAGGTCATCCCCCAGCCTGGACTGATACAAATGGTTGTTCCTTCCCAGGTGCAAGACTTTACACTTGCTTTTGTTGAACTTCATCTGGTTTCTCCCTGCCCAGCTCTCCAGCCTGTCCAGGTCTCGCTGGATGGCAGTGCAGTGTTCCTGCGTGTCAGCCACTCCTCCCAGCTTTGTATCATCGGGTACTTGCTGAGGGTGGATGCTATTCCCTCATCAAGGTCGTCAAAGAAGATATTAAACAGGACTGGACCCAACACCGAGCCCTGGGGAACACCGCTAGTCACAGGCCTCCAGTCAGATTCTGCTCCTCGAATCACAACCCTCTGGGCTCAGTCTGACAGCCAATTCTCAACCCACCTCACTGTCCACTCATCTATCCCATGCTCTCTCAGTTTTGCTATTAGGATGTCATGGGAGACAGTATCAAAGGCCTTGCTGAAGTCAAGGTAGATGACATCCACTGCTCTGCCTCCATCTACCCAGCCTGTCATGAGATTGTAGAAGGCTATGAGATTGGTCAAGCACAATTTCCCCTTGGTGAATCCATGCTGACTACTCCTCATGACCTTCTTCTCTTCCAATTGCTCTGAGATGGCATCCAGAACAAGCTGTTCCATTACCTTTCCGGGGACAGAAGTGAGGCTGACTGGCCTATAGTTACTAGGTTCCTCCTTCTTGCCCTTTTTAAAGACTGGAGTGACATTGGCTGTCCTCCAGTCTTCAGGCACTTCTCCTGTCCTCCAAGACCTGTTGAAGATGACAGAGCATGGCTCAGCAATCACCTCCGCCAGCTCCCTCAGCACACGTGGATGAAACTCATCTGGGCCCATGGATTTTTGTGCATTAATCCCTTTGAGCTACTTCTGGACCTCCCCTACCTCAACCAGAGGGCAATTCTTCATTTCCCAAACACTCCTACTTTCATCCAGTGTCTGTGGGTCCCGGGGGGCCTTTGAAGTGAAGACCGAAGCAAAGGCAGCATTCAGTATCTCCACCTTCTCAGCATCCCCTGTTACCAGGACACCCTCCTCATTCAGCAAGGAACCTACATTATCCCTGGTCATCCTCTTACTATTCACGTATCTAGTAGTGAAGCAAATAATTTTCACAGTCAGTCTTGAGGTTCTTTCTGAGAGTGGCACTGATGTGTCTGAGGAAGGAAAAAAGAAAAAGAAAGGAGGTAATACTGGTAATATTGATGAGGAGGAAATGAGCCAGCAGTGTGCACTCATAGCCAAGACAGCCAATGGTACCTGGGATACATCATAGAAAAGTGTGGCCAGCAGTTCAAGGGAGGTCATCCTCGTACTCTACTCTGCCCTGGTGAGGCCACAGCTGGAGTATTACGTCCAGTTCTGGGTTGCCCAGTTCAAGGCAGACAGGGAACTACTGGAGAGATTCCAGTGGAGGGCTATGAGGATGATTAGAGGATTTGAACATCTTCCATATAAGGAAAGGCTGAGAGAACCAGGGCTGTTTACCTTGGAGAAGACTGAGAGGGGATCTCATCAACACTTTTGAATACCTGAAGGGTGGGTGTCTAAAGGAAGAGGAAGAGGTAGACTCTTCTCAGTGGTGCCCAGTGACAGGATGCAGGGCAACCTGCACAATTAAGAACACAAGAAGATCTATCACCATATGAGAAAAAACTTCTTTACTGTGAGGGTAACAAAACACTGAAACAGGTTTCCCAGAGAAGTTGTAGAGTCTCCATCTCTGGAGATACTCAAGACACATCTGGATGTAATCCTGTGCAACATTCTCTAGGTAATCCTGCCCTAGCAGGGGGTTGGACTAGATAACCTTCAGAGGTCCCTTCTAACCCCTACATTATCTGTGATTCTGTGAAAAGTTTGGGATCAAATGCAAAAGTAGACCTAAAGTGTGATCTAAATCTCATCAAACTCCCTATTTACTGACATCAGTTGCAATTAGAAATCAGGATATATCTAATTACCTTGATTTCAAACTCTGCACTGATAGCCCATTCTTAGAGTCAAGAAATCTCTGCTGAAGGCAATGACATATTTTTAGTGGCTTTGATATATTTGCACATTTGCAGATACTGTGGTTACCGTGTGTCCCACATAACAGGCTGAGTCATAGGCTGTGGCTCTGATGGTCCTCATGAGCTAAAGAAATGTAAGTCAATGTATGGCAAGTAAGTGAATGGAGACCCAAGTGTAGGAAATGCCTATGATATGTAATACTGCCCAATAATCCAGGACAAGTCAGCCATTTACTCAGGTGTCATTTCTAAGTGGTAGATTAGAAAAAGAGAATGAATGAGGTGGAAACTAGATGCATTTGAGAAAACTTAAGCATGACTTTCAGTATTTCAGAGGAGCCCAAATCAGCAGTGGTGTCATTGAGTTAGAGGTTTTGCTAAAGGATGTGAAGGGAGAACCCACACCAAGCTGTCTGTGCATCCAGAGTTCAGATATCAGCTTCAGCAGGACAGCACACTCAATAGGACATTTGCCTTAATATAAATAAGTGCTAAACTGTCCACAAAAAGAGTAGAGAAGGCATACTATTTGTTATAGATAAGCAAGATTCAGTGCTCATGATCTTATCAGATTCTTCTTGCATTGACACACAAACCACATCTCTCCTATTAGAGTGGTACAAGGAGATGTCAGGGTGGTTTAGGCATTAGAAGCTCATTGTAGGCTTATGGGTTACAATGTTTTGAGGAAAGATGAATGGAAGTTTAGAGGAAGAACGTGTTCACCAGTTTCTCGCTTCTTGACATGTGGATCAAATAGATAAAATGAGTTTGGCAATCTGAACTAGTTTTGTGGTCTACCACAGCTGAATCGATTTGCTCACAGAGAGAGACAAAAATCAAGAATTAGCCTTATCAGCAGAACTGGTGTCTATCTAGTTCTGCTTGTGGGTTCATACCCAGTCTTCATTTATTTGTTACTCTGTAAGCATCACACTTCTTATAATACTTTAAGGCTCATGTTCTCTGAAGAAGATTATTACAATGTGCCTTGATTTCCAATTAAAGATGTGAAGATTTCATGTCTTATATTTTTTGTCTATTTTCTTCCTTTCCTTTTGTTTTCTGGTGACTTGCATATGCAGAAGAGCTACACAGTCTGAAACATTTGGTAAGACTGTACAAAATTACGGTTCAAACAGCACCACTTACCATAAATTGTTGTCTGAATCTTGGTTTTCATGGATATATCTTTGGATGTTGTTTTCCTGCCCATGGATTTAAAAAAAAAAGCTGAAGGAGAGTGCTCCCCTGGAAAGGTTTCTTGTCTCCTTCAGGGAGAATGATCTGTTTCTTCTGGATGTCTGTTGTTGTGCCCCAGCTGGTCTTTCCTGGGACTGATCTTTGATGTTAAAACCCGCTCTTCTCCCGCCCATCATATGTCTGAACACATAGAATGAGGGACACTTTGGACTTGAAAGGTTGGTCCAAGCACAGTGGGGAGGTCCGACTAATGAAGAAGAGTGATGTGGAAAAAAATATTAAAAATTAAATTAATTCAGGAGATACTTTGTTTAAAAAGGTAGGACCTGCTGGAACTTGTAAAAAATAGGACTTCTGGTTCACCACATAACCCACACCATCTGAGATATTCCCGTTGCAAAGCACATCCTGGAATATCTCTGAATTAAATGTACTTTGTGGGGTGGGCTCCAGAAGTTCCCATCTGCCCTGATCAGCTGCTGTAATTGGAGTTTTAAAAACGGCTCAACAGATCAGTTAAGAGAACATGTATGAAGTTAATTTAACATTTTAAATGGAGTGTATTGTAGAGATGATGATATTTGAGGATAGTGAGCAAAATTAGCATCAAGTACATTAACTAATTCCTCAATTTTTCTGGGAATTATGCATTTTAATACTCTGCAATATTGAGAATAATGATTCCTTTAGCTTCCTTAGCAGAGGAGCAGGAAGAATACAGCTTTTTGAGAAATACTAGTTACTTTAAAATAAAACAAACCAATCTTTTTTTCAGTAAATAGAAGGTACCAAACAATTTATGAGTTACATAGGTATACAAGTAAGCTGCAGCACCTTTTATACAAGTGAGGATCACTTCAAGCCGAGTGATGTGATGTAACGTATAACTATTTTGGAAGTCCCTCTCAGAACATTCAAGCCTGAGTATGCAATTCCTTCACCATTTCTACCTTCGCTGTAGGGATTACTTCAATGCATTATGCAACAAAGGATGTGAAAAGCTGATGTCCAGGTCTGTAAAGAGCAAATACACCTAATTTCTAAATTGGGGAACTCGTCTCAGACTGATGCCTTTGACAACAGCAGAACTGTGACCTAATTAACGTTTATAAATGTAAAACCAGTAACAGTCAGGAGGACAGAGCCAGGCTCTTCTCAGTGATGGCCAGAAATAGGACAAGGGGCAGCGGGTGCAGCTGGAGCAGAGGAAATTCCATGGGAATGTAAGGAGGAACTTTTTCACAATGAGGGTGACGGAGCCCTGGGACAGGGTGCCCAGAGAGGTTGTGGAGTCTCCTTCTCTGGAGACATTCAAACCCACCTGGATCGGTTCCTGTGTGATTCAGTCTGGGTGATCCTGCTCTGGCAGGGAGTTTGGACTGGATGATCTTTCTTCCAACTCCTATCGGTCTGTGATTCTGTGATTCGTTGAACTGGGGATTTCATTTGCATGAATGGGCTAACACATCCACTTTTCTGCAGCTACCTCAAGAACAGTATATAGATGGCATGTTTCTTCTCAAGCTTTCTTTCAACCATAAATGCACCCCACTTACCTACAGAATACCCTTGTCCTCCAGCCTTGGAGGGACAGAAAACGTACATGTAGTATCTCCCTAGATGTGGTTGATCTTTAGTCCACAGAATAGATAGAAAATACATTTGGAAAATGAAGACTTCAACAGATAAATTTTAGGCAACAACGCAATTTTTAATTAACCAAAGCTGTAGAATGTATCTAAACCAATAAAATTTTAGCCATGCACAAAAAAAAAACCAAAAAAACCAAACAACCCTGAAAAATATGTTGTACAGTGTTGACTTAGAAAAGGATATTTCATACTTTTAAATTTACCTGAGAGCAAAATCTGACCCACATTTGATTTTGGTGCACAAGGACTCTGTACTACTATGTCCATGTTATTTCTACTCTCTGCTTAATATGAAGTAACCATGTGCCACCAAGATGCCTCTAGACTGAATACAGCACTAAATAGGATAAACTCCCTGCATATAATGGCGTATGTGGATAAAATATTTTAAGTCAGAAAGGAATGGAATTTTTTGCAATTCACAGTACTCAGTGCCAATATTCTGCATATTTAAATATTTGAGTATTTAGATGCCTAACCTAATGAACTTCACCTAGATAGCTCTTTTATAATCTGACCCACAGTTGCAGATTAAGTGCAAATGGGTCAAAGATCTCCCCAAAACCCCACAAAGCCCAGAACTGGATTCCCAGCCCTCATGTTTGAACTGGTCAGCAATTCACAGTCCTAACTTTTTCGGGTTTTTTATGGTTGGTTTTTTTTTTTTATTTTAAATTTGAAGAAAATCCAAGTAAAAATACCCATGCCTTCCTCTTCTTCATTACCACTCCAGCATATGGACTTCCTGGACACAGTCTTTTACAAATGACAATCCATTTCGAGCTGTAATGCTTCCAGGTTCTACCACGGCATTTTTCACTTCATGATGTTTATCTTATCAACAACGCTGTCTTCTAGACTATGACTTTAACTTCTTCTCACTCTGTCTCCCAGAACAAAGACTCAATCATTGACTGGATGCTCAGGGAGGTAGATCCCTTTGCAAAGAATCACCTCACTCTAATATCCTTTTTCTACATCTGCGTGCAGGTGGTATGAGGGATGACTTGGTTGCTGCCATTTCTACTTCACTAGCTATTGAGAAACCTCCTGTGCTCCCACTGAGCCTCTTCCTTTTGCTCCGTGAGCAGGCCTGTGCCTATGAAATACAACCTGTCTTCAAAAAAGCAGCCACAATAATTCTTTTGCAGACAAACAATCTGTTCTCTGGATTTCTGCTTAAAGTGTGTTTATATCTGTGCCTGGAAAGGATGGCCTCTTCTTAAATAATACTCATGAATCATACCTACTTAGAGGTTAATTATCTCTTCGCTGAACTCTTTCTTAGTAAAAATACATATATTCTGATCCAAATATACAAGAGGAAAGAATGTTGTTTTATTCATGCTAAAATCTGGCCTGAGAAGAAATTCCAATAAATGACTTCACCACTGAGACATATGATAAAGTATATGCACTTCTTGTTCAACATTTGGTCGGGTTTTTTTTTTTTTCTTTGTTTGGTTGTACATGTATCAGGTAACTGATCTGTAGCTGTTAGCAACGTGATATTTATGATTAATGTGGCTGCATATGATGTGAACATTAGAGATTACCTGGAGGTTTGGCAAGATTCTTGTTTTCCCTCTCAAAAATCAAGTGGTGTTCATAACACGTAAAAAAAAAAAGGAGGGAAAAAATGAATAAAAATATAAATACATCTGAGAACATCTTTACTGTTATTTGTAATTATGTTTAAGCACACACTGAGCGAAACAGCCTTAAATTGTTCGTAGATAAGGACAACAAAAGTGAACTACTAATGTTTAGCCTTAAGAGGAAAGGACTGGTGCCAATTGCTTTTGTTTCTGGTATCAGACGCAGAGTCAGAAACAATGCTTACAGGAACAGGATCTCTCACACTGGAGCTCAGTGCTCTGCTAAAAGCAGGTGATGGAGTACAGAAAATCGTTGGATCATGCAAAAAGAAAAGGGGGGAGGGGGAAATAAAAAGAAGAAAAAAAAATAAAATATAAGGCATGTTTTCCAACTAAGTCATAATCTCAAAAAAACGCCAATTCCAGAGGGGTTCTGCAAATGAGTGCAGGGTGAAGTTTGTGTGCTACACCCCAGTAAAACTCTAGAAAGTGTGAATTCATTGGTACAACCATAGCTCATTGCTGCCCCTTCACTGCTATGTGCTGATGGAGAACTGATCCTTCAGAAAATGTTTCCTACCTCGCCGGCTCCATCGGGGATAAACAGCTCATTAAGGGAATAAGGCGCCTTCCTACAAGCCAATATTTTCAGAACTGGGACCTGTACAGAGACAGCTTGACAAGCATTGGAAGTTGTTTCCTCTTTTGATTGAGTGCATTTTCTTCATTATATGAGGATAGGAATTTGTTCTCAGCATTTTTATGTGGTGCAGACGTTGAGATGCTCTGTCACAGATTTCAGGGTTTGGGTAGATTAAAACCTTGTTCAAATTGTCTGGTAGATAAAGGCAGCTACAAGCAACCAGCTACCGAAATGTGTAGCCCTTCTGAAAAGCAGGAGCTAAAAGCCTTTAGAAATCTGTACAGGTGTGTCTCATGACAGCTCTTCAGGAAACACCCAAGGATCAGGACTCCATTTTCTACCTCAACCCTGGAGCAGTTTTGGTGGAGGTATTGCTCAAGGCAGGTACTGGAACAGCGCAGCCATGTCCACCACACCAATGCCTACAACCACGTGGAGCTGAGGATGAGCAAGGAGAGATGTCCAGCTCAGGTCTCTGCGGCTTCAGGAAGGATGTGTCTTGCACAAAGATACCCACCTCTTCAGTAAGGAAACAGGTGCCCTGCTTCAACTCCTCACAAGAAGTAGACAGCCATGGTGCTGACATGAGGACCTGTAGGTACCACATTCCCTTCCTGAAAACAGCACCAATCCTGCCTATCACCAGTTGGCTAGTGAAATCTACTTCCCAGACCCATTACGGATGTTGTCTGCTCTCCCATACCTCGGGGTTAAGTGCACACATTTTTTGGACTGCGCAGTCTTAAATTCTTTCAGATCTACTTCCATGTGTTACAGTTATTAATGCAGGGGATGTGTTAAGTTAAATTTGTTCGGCAAGAAGCGTGAATTTTATGATGTATTTTAAACTCCATGTTCGTGAATTGTTTTCCTCTGAGTGGGTGAATAATGCTATAAAAAGATACATTATGTTTCAAGGTCTGTCTCAGCTTGAAAAAATATATATTTATTTACTGTATATAAACATTAAACAAAAATGTCTTGAAGAGATGGAATAGAGATAATATTACAGCAAAAGATATTTCTCTAGAGGACAATGTTGAACATTATTGAAATAAGTTGTTCGTGGGCAACAAAGCCAGGGAAGCTTTGTTTCATAAAAACTCATTCTCTTTGTCACTGTGCAACAGTTCTGCTGTTGTCTTTATGACAGCTGTGTTGGACAAGAGATGAACAGCCTGGAGTGAAGCGGCTGTTGGCCAGGCAGGGAGCACATACAGGTGGACCCACAACTGCCATCCACAGGACACGAAGAGACTAAATTCAGTGCAAAACTGAGTGTTTTTTACCTTTGATGTCTTGCTTGATGTTTCAGAGGCCATTTACCCTATTCTTCAGTCTTGCTGGAGCAGGGATGTGGCTTCAGCTCACCTGATTACCTAGGTGCTATGTGAATGTATAATGCTATCAATAAAACAAATTAAATTTGTACCAGACAGCAGGTAGAATCTAGACTTAAGTAGTTACAGAATGATGGAAGTTGGCAGGGATCTCTGGAGATCATCCAGTCCCACCCCTGCCAGAGCAGGATCCCCTTGAGCAGGCTGCACAGGACTGCGTCCAGGATGATGGAATGTCTCCAGAGATGGAGAGCCTCCAACCTCTCTGGGCAGCCTAGCCAAGGACTCTGCCACCCTCCCAGGAAAGAAGTTTCTCCTCATGTCCAGGTGGAACTTTCTCTATTCCAGTCTGTGCCCATCGGCTCTTGTCCTGTCCCTGAGCACCACTGAACAATGACTGACCCCATCCTCCTGACTCCACCCCTTAAGTACTTATTAGCATTGATCAGATCCTCTCTCAGTTTTCTCTTCTCTGGGCTAAAAAATCCCAAGTCCCTCTGCCCCTCTTTGTAAGACAGATGTTCTAGTCCCTTCAGTATCTCCACAGCCCTTCTTTGTACCCTCTCCAGTAGCTCCCTGTCCAGCATCCCACACAATATTCCCAATGAGGCCTCACCAAGGCAAAGGAGAATGGCAGAATCTCCCTTGACCTGCTGGCCATACTTCTCTTGATACACCCCAGGGTGCTGTTGGCTTTCTTGGCCCAAGGGCACATTGCTGCATCATGGTCAGCATGTTTTCCACCAGGACTTTCAGGTCTTTTTCCACAGAGCTGCTTCCCAGGGGATATTCCTCCTGAAGGGCAGGACCCTACACTTGCCTCTGTTGAATTTCATAAGATGACTCTCTGCCCAGCTCTCCAGCCTGTCCAGGTCTCACTGGATGGCAGCACAGCCTTCCGTGGTTGCTGAGGGTACACTCTGTCATTGTCAGGTACTCAAGTCAGGTACCATTCAATCTAAATAAAACAATATCTGGGCCCTTGCAGAGAGGGACTATAAAAGAAAGGCAGCTGCTCTGAGGACGTGGATCTGAGCAGGGTTGCAGCAGGTCTTCTGCCCAAGGACATGTTTCAAATGCTGCACCACGGATGGCAAATGTGAATCGGTGGAGTGTCAGTGGTTACAGCATCTCCATGCATCTCCCAGTGATTGGCAGATGGAAGCAATTTAATTAGGGATCAAAGATGGATTTGCTAATCTTTTGGTGTTATTACTCTTCTTTGCTGGAGACAAACTGCTATCTTCAGAGAGGCTACGTCACACCCACACATCTGATACCAATTTGTAAATCCGTTAAGACTTCCCTTGATGGGAACAGATTTCTACATCCATTTTCCGAGGTCAGGTCAAATCAACCTGTGCTCTGAGGATGCTGACTTTGTATTTTTTTCCTGACTGGGGTATGTAAACCAACCAAATGCTTAAGTAGAAAGACAGTCAAAATAAAGTACAGAAAAACACAGGTGCATATGAACTCACAAGCACTTTGCCAGAACGAGACATTACACAGAACAGAAATCTGTGGGGGAAATTTGCGTTTCCAGCAGAGAGGTAATGGAATAGATGTTCTTTCAAAAACGTTATTTTAATTGTATTTCCTGTCCTAGCTGCATGTGGTGAGTTTAGATTGGCAAAGTTGTGTAAAAATATTCTTTAGTTTTGTGTCATCACAGAAGAACATTTTCTGTTCGAGGCTATAGGTTAAACAAAAGTTGGTGTTTCAGCCAGCCAGGCAGAGGAAGCCTGGATCACCTTAACTACTACCGTGTGCCTGCTGTCATACTTTCCATCTAGTAGGTTTTTTTAAAATCTGTGAGGAGGTCATCCTAACTTGATACTCTATTTAGTTTCCAAGATAAGTTGGTTAAGTGTTTTGTCCCACCTTACATGAACATGTATCATGAAAAAATATGCAGTATGACATAAATCCTGTTCTGTTACATGATATAGCTTGGTTTGTTTCTGCCCCCCCCCCCCCACCCCCAACATCTAAAAAACCCTAAAAAAATATAATTCTTGAAATGCTATCATTTCACCTTGCAAAAGTAGAAACCTCAATTTTTTTTTCAAATAAATAAATAAAAGCATTATTTGAACAAATATCCTGCATCTTAAACCAGTGGAATTTGTTAAGGCAATAATTTACTTCAGCTTGTAATCACTGTCCATATAAAGGTTTTCACTGCATTTTTTTTTAAATGGGCGGGCCTGAAACATTGTCTGTGCTGGGAAATGAGAGAACATTTTACATCAATCTCATCCCTCACAGCGAGAGCCATCCCAGCTCCTACTGCTGCTGGGTGATTTGGCCTCTACTCGCCAGTCTCGAGGAGCATCCACATCTCTGCAAACAAGGCAATGTCAGGAAAGGCTGCTGGGCACTGAATCTCAAGCATCTAAACTGCAAAAGAACTGGCACGGCTTTGCTCTCCCCTCCACCCCCCCCCCCCACCCCCCCAAACCCACCGCCCCAAATAACTGGGTAGAGTTGTGGAGTCAGTGTGGGCAAGGAATAATTTTGAGGAGGCAATTTTCTACCCTGTCTTGGAGGCTCAGAGAGTTTAACAGTACAGATAGGGATTTTTCTTCACTTATTGGCTTCAGACCAGTCCCAGATGTTTTTAATCTGCAAATATAAATAAATCTAAGGTACTCACCTGACCCCACAACATGTCACTTCAGTTACAGGGCAGTTTGACAGAGTAGCTTTAGAGAGACTTGCCTGGCTCCTGCTGGTGTCATGAAAGGTTTATACGGAGGGGAAATTCAGTTTCTTCTGCTTCCAGTCTTGTTTCCAGTCTGGTGCTTTTCACCTGCTGAACAATCAACCTTGCTTTAAATAAATAAATAAATATGTAAAAAAACCCACCCCGCTGAAACCAACCCAACAAACCCCAAACACATTTCAGTAAGATTTTGTGGTATTGATAAAATTACAGTCTCTGAGGCATATACAGCGTTTTTCTGTGTACGTTTCTGACAGCAGAAATGGAAATTTCCTCGCCACTGGTTTCATTTAAAGCAGGATATTTTGCTCGATTGTAATGAAAAAGTTAAGTTTCCGCTGTACAGATCATATTGTGGCACTTGCAAAAGATATATTCTAAATTTTTTTTCTTGACATTCATAAATATTTCACATGCTCCTCCAAAGGGACTGGGTAATACACAAATTGCTGAGATAGTAACAAACAGAGCGGTACGCTGAATGAGAGATAAAAGCAATCTGTGGAATGGTGTTATTGGACATTTGGGATATCAGAAAAGGCTGTCTCTTACAGTCACCCCATGGCAAGCTACCTAGGACTATCTGCTCCCCAAGATAAGCGGTGTGGCAAGATAAAGAGCGAAGGATCTTCCCTGCTCTGCATATCTATGCCCTGCTGGCTAAGAGAGCCAATGGGATCCTGGGGTGTGTCAGGAGGAGTGTGGCCAGCAAGTCAAAGGATGTGATGCTCCCCCTCTACTCTGCCCTGGTCAGAGACCACCTGGAGTATTGTGTCCACCTCTGGGCTCCCTGGTATGAAAAAGACAGGGATCTCCTGGAGAGAGTCCAGTGGAGGCAATGAAGATGATTAAGGGCCTGGAGCATCTCCCCTATGAGGAAAGGCTGAGTGAGCTGGGGCTGTTCAGCCTTGAGGAAAGGAGACTAAGGGGGGACCTTTTCAGTGCTCTGTGGAGACAGGACAAGGGGCAATGGCTGCAAGTTGGAGCACAGGAAGTTCCGCACCAACATGCAAAAGAACTTTTATACAGTGAGGGTGACAGAGCCCTGGGACAGGCTGCCCAGGGGATTGTGGAGTCTCCATCTCTGGAGATATTCAAGACCCGTCTGGACGCCTATATGAGTGATATGTCCTAGGGAGCTGCTTTGGCAGAGGGTTTGGACCCAATGAGCTCTGGACGTCCCTTCCAACCCCTATGATTCCATGATTCTATGGTTCTATGATCTGCAGGATGCACCCACCAGCACACTACTGCAGAAACTTGAATTAAGCAGCCACATCTTGTTCTTCCAGGGAGGGACCAGGCCATGTGAGGATCACCATGCTCTTCTGCGGTCAAGCCCTGTTTATCCACAAATAACGTGTTTTAAAGTGAAGGGCATGCACATAGGATTGTGTCTTCCTAACTACGCATCCACCCTGCACCCTGACAGGCACAAGATACCTCAGATCCATGCTCAGAAGCTGCTTGTGATGACCTCCAAGCTCTCCTTGCCCAGGTGATCTCTCTTTTGCTGGATGGGGTTGCCACTGTACACAGTTTCTGTGTGACCTGCTCAAGTCACTCTGTATGCATCTACACAAACAACAAAAGAGGGTCACTCAAGTCAGAGTATTTCCATGTTTATTTTATTGATACTAAAAATTTTTATTAATTCACAGATCTTTAATTTTTTTTCCCTTCTTTCAGTTTGCGTTGGAATCCCTTTAGGTAAACATTTAGGAAACCAACAGAAAACAGAATAACAGAATGACAGAATCATAGGGGTTGGAAGGGACCTCAAGAGATCATCAGGTCCAGCCCCCCTGGCCAAAGCAGCTCCCCAGCTCATATTGCACAGGTCAGCGTCCAGACAGGTCTTGAATATCTCCAGAGATGGAGACTCCACAAGCACAAAACATATAAAATCAGCTTTGAATATTTAATTGCAAAATAGCCATTGGTTCTCCAGAGAAGATGAACAGTAGATAAAGACACAAGACATACAGTACCATAGTCACAGCTGCTCACTTGAGAAGGCAAGACAGAGACAGTAGAGATGAGGTAAGGCTGGTACCAGGTTCTTCAGTCCTGTAAAAAATTACCATAAACTATTATCTAGGCTGTAGAGTTGATGAAAGTTTCACAGAACAGGTACATTAGCATTTATGGCAGAGAACTACTAATGTAAGGAAAAAAAAGGAGAGGAAGAAGAAAGATATGGGCAGATATGGGAAAAGGTAATTTCTACAAATTAGTGAATCTGAATTAAATGAATCTCGGTGGGCCAAGGGAATTAGATATTAGTCATCGGAACTCTGACAGTTGGTTTTGAAAAGTCAGAGAGAAAAGGGTAATGACAGAAAAGGGGAAAAAAATGTATCATTTCACCCATTCTTGGAGATAAAACTTCTTTAAGTAGCTGAATAATATTAAAAGAGAAAAACCTTTTAGCAACTTCATGATGAAATTAACAAGATGCCAAGCACATATACAAACACTGATGAGGACTATCCTTAGCACACTGCATATTTTGTATGTCATGCTTCAATTCTGGTATATTATTCACCCATCTTTTCCTTTACTAATAACAAACCGAGAAGGAAACATGACAGAGAACTACATCAAAGATTCAGTTTTCTTTGATTTCAGGTCAAATGCATTCCAAGCTATGGCCCACAGGTCAAATATATTCTGTGAATGCAATTGACTACTCTCCTGGTTGCTTGTCAATAGTTGTGTCACCATCTCCAGAAGGATGGCCAGCTATGGAGACATTTGTCATCATTCATCCAGATTATAGAAGATAATGCTCATTCTCTCTTCATTACCCTGACCTAATATATTTTATCAAGTGATTCTTCAAGCTGTGAATCCTGGGCAGTGCATTCAATAGCTTGGGACCCAACCTCTTTTGGAAGGTCATTTCAGATAAAGGATGAAATTGGCAACCACACTTCCAAAAATAATGATTCTGATGTAGCCTAATTCTCTAGCAAAAAAATGGGAAAGACAAGAATGGGAATTCTATCAGGACCACAGAAACAGCCTTTGCGACTTGTTTTTCTTCACTGTATACACAAAGCAATTAAAGGGCACTAATTACAGAAGAAAACAGGGCGAACAACAATAAAACCCTACCAAAACAAAACGTTCCACTACAGAACACGTCTCCCAGTAGATCTGAATGGGGGTTTTTAATGCCTATTTCATGAAATATGCAAAAGAAAAGAAAAAAAAAAAAAACAAACCAAGAAATTCATATTGGGGTTTGACATTTAGATTAGATTATGAAGTTTACATAATAATGCAATAGCAACCTCTCTATACACTATTTTAATAAAGTTTTGACAGAGGGTTTAGAGTATGAATATCAAGTAAATATTCCTGAATTCCATGATGTCTGTTGACCTTTTATTGCCGGGGACCCTGACAATGCAATGACTCTTATGAGCTTCATGCAGATGTTATTGAGTGAAAAATCTTTGATTTCCTGTTAAAAAAGGAGGTAACTTTAGCAGGTCTTTCTGGTGTGGAAACAGAATCTGCAGAGAACTTTTACTGAAACATTACTGGTACCAATGTAATTATAGGGCAAAATAAGTCTTCCTGTCTCGTAAACCAGAATGCAGGTTATACAGGATTTTTGCAGCTTCTAAATATAATTGGCAAGTACTATACAGCTGGCACAGAGCTGCATAGGAAACCATTTTTAGGGAGAAATAACCACGATATTTCCACCACATGATATTAAGCACTACTGGTTAGTTTTGTGTCTTTAGATTTAGATGCATGGGATAAAACCCTGAAAATATTACTCTTCAGTGTTCACCATATTCGCAGAAATCAGTCATCTCATGTACACATGAGAATCTACCAGCTGCAAACAAGCTGAAACTGATTCAAATACTCTGATTTTTGCCTGAGTAAGGAAAAAGTCTGAGATAGTAATTCCTACCCCTGTATATGGTACATGCTAGTAGCTATGGGCAACATTTAGGCGAAGAAAATCCAGTTCAGCACAAGGTATGCATCAGCAGTGTCTCTCCTGCATCATCCTGAATGAGTAAAGAAGCTCAGTCTCTCTGTTTCCTGTGTATTTTTATTATTGCAGATAATTTTTGCAGCTGGAGGCAATAATTATGGCAACATGAGATGGTAAGATGGTACTTTCAAGTGGGGAGATTTTACTGTATATCTATTCACTCTAAAAACTCTAAGCCTTTGGTTATTGACAGACTTCACAGAAATAGCATTTTGTAGTTTTCCTAAACTCAGTTCTGAAAAGACTATAGCATAGAGCAGATGAGATCCAACTTAGGCCTATTTTTATGCAACATTTTGTATGTAAATAAAGATAGCAGTTGTGAAAAGTGTTAGACATAGAGTCCTAGACAGTAACATTCTTTAATCATAGAGCAGATGAGAAGAAAAACAGAACTGAAATAACTTCTTATCAACACGTATCAACCTTTAGTAAGAATTGTCTAAATAGTGACAAAAAGTCAGTCATGTAATTCATGGCATTAGTGCATTAAATTTTTTGCTACTTTTTTGTTGCTCTAAATCAAGAAAAAAACAGCCACTGTATACCAAAACGTCTGGCTTCCAGATTCCTTCCCTCTTGGTTGCAGGACCCTTCATAGCTTCATTCAAATCTGAGTTCTCTTGGTATTTCTCCAGTCCTAGTATCTAGAAGTTTGTTGTGTTAGTGGTGAGATAAGAGATTATCTCCCACATGCAGTATGCATGGGATGTGATAGCCATGTCTGTCAAATCATCCCTCTGTTC